>NC_044553.1:5671771-6317396 GCF_007565055.1 Rhinopithecus roxellana
GACACGCTGAAGCTAGTATAAGAGTTAGTATCAATAACAAAAAGAGCTAATGTGTAGAAGAAAGATCTGGATCATTCTGAACAGCTTTGGAGGACCAGTGGGTGAAAGTATAAATAAATCAGATTTTTCACTTACAACAAAGAAGAAAGAAAACAAGAAAAGGGGATAGAAAGAAAAGAAATAAAAGAAACTTCTAACAATTCAAACTGTTTGAAAACTGAATAGGCCAAAGTGATGAGTTAGTTCATCACTGAATATATGCAAAATGCATATTCAGGTCCATCTCACAGAAATAATATAGTGAGTCTTATACTGGGGATGATCCCTAATGTTCCTTCCAATTCTAGGGTGTTATGAAAATTCACTTACCCCTTATATCCTCCAATATGCAGTCTGCAAAACAGATGACAGGAAATAAATCAAATGCTTGAGTTCAATAGCACATAGAACTAAGGATAACGTAATTCCCTTGAGTGCAGCATGACTCATTCAGAGCATTCACATTTCTGTAGAATTTGGAAAAATTGTTATGAAAATGTTAAGTATGTAAGAGGTGAATGTCACTGAAAGTTAGAATTGTTTCTTGTTTCCATACTGCAGTAGTAACAGCTTCTCGTCCATGTTCCAGGCCTAGTTTATCAAAATGAAAGTTAGCTTGGGGATTTGTGTAACTGTATAGTCCTTCAACTGAGAAGACTCACAGTGGTAATCCTTTCATAAGAAGTTTTTCTCATACAAGAAGTTACCTCACTACAATAAATCTGTTTCCTCTTTTCAAAATGAGTGGAATACTTACCTATCTCACACAAATATAAGGGTAAATAATAATTTTTAAATTATATTACTTATCTAAATTATATGTAAACTGTAATAAAGTGCATTTACTAAGCATAACAAATACCATTACAAAATAGGAAATAACATATAAAATAAGACATATTTGCCCATATGAATCACACATCAGACCTTGCAGTTGCTTCTTGTGAAAGTGTAACACTGCCTCTTGACAGTGAACACCATCTGCATGGTACAGCACCCCCTAGAGAGGCAGGGTGTGATCCTTTGTCAAGAAGAGCTCCCTGCATCCCCAAAGTTCTTCTGAGCAGGGTTCGGAGGACAAGCATGGTGGAGTGGCTCAAAGTCAGAGTCCCATTTTCCCATCAGACAGAGGTCCTAGGCTAGAGAGATAGCATGTGTGTTGAAGAAGACCACGGTATTTCTTAGGGTGTTGATCCTCAAGAAGGGATGAAGGTAATGTCAAAGTGAAGAGCAGAACTGGTCATTAGATTGATAGCAATCTGAGGCAAAGTAAAAGTAACCCACAAAGCTCTAGGTTTCATCCGGGAAGTTCCTAGTCAAAGCTCAGACTCTAATGTGGAGGCCCCAGAGACAGGTCAGACTGAACCATTATTCCAAGTTTTGACTAATTAGCACTTACTGAGCATTTAACATGGCAGTGACCATGAATGTTGTTACATATTCATTGAGTCCTCACAACTCTCCATTAGGCAGAAACTACTATTTTCCCATTTTGCACACTAGATGACTGAGATTTCATAATTTTCACAAGGCTAGGAAGCTAACTCAGGTCTTTCTGACACCAGACTCTCTATAAAATACCTCATGCAGGCTGGGTACAGTGGCTCACACCTGTAATCCCAGAACTTTGGGAGGCTGAGGCAAGTGGATCATTTGAGGCCAGGAGTTTAAGACCAGCCTGGCCAACATGATAAAACCCCATCTCTACTAAAAATACAAAAATTAGCCAGGCGTAGTGGCACACCTATAGTCCCAGCTGCTTGGGAGGCTGAGGCACGAGAATTGCTTGAACCCAGGTGATGAAGATTGCAGTGAGCCGAGGTCATACCACTGCACTCCAACCTGAGGAACAGAGCAAAACTCTGTCTCAAAAAATAAAAATTAAATTAAAAAAAAAATCTCATGCAAAAGGTGAATTGGTCCATGATGAAACAATCTCAGTACTTCTCAAAGCTGGTTATAGTTCAGGATTTGGATATTGTAAGTATATGAATTTGTACTATTGTTTCCAGTCAGGTTCCTCAGGCTCAGCCAGCTCCCTGAATGCTTCTTCCACATAACATAATTCCAACTGTCTAAAAGTGTAATCTATTTACAAACATCAATTGAGAACCTACTAGTACAGGAAGCTATGCTGGATTCTGGGATATGTAGGTAAGAACCAGACATGCACCCCGCCCTGAAGAGGCTCAGAACAGTCTAGTAGAGATAAGGTATATGCAAAGAATGAAATAAAAGTTTAAAAGGCACTGACAGAAAAAGAAAAGCTGGAAAAAGTAAGACTGTCTCCAAATCCAGAAATAAAGAAAAGGAGAGGAGAGAAGAGGACAAAAAAAGGATGAAAACAGGCAGGGGAAATAGCATGATCTGAGGCATATTTACAGAAAATAAGGGCTTTGGCTAAATGTAAATTATGTAAGAGACATGAGAAATCAATTTCCAAAAATAGATTTGGGCCAGATCTTAAAAAGCCCAGATTTTTGAAAACTAAGGAATTTGGACATCATTCTATAGACCACGGTTAAGGAATTCAATCTTGAGGAGTTTAACATTGTATGTTCCTAACCACATTGTATCTATGTTAATAAAAAACAATGGGGAAAGAGCAGGAGAAAATGGGGAAATGTTGGCCAAAGAGTACTAAGTTTCAGTTAGACAAAAGAAATAATTTCTGCAGATCTACCATACAGCATGGTGATAATAGTTAATAACAATGTACTGTGTACCTGAAAATGTCTGAGAGTAGATCTTAAAATATTCTCACCACAAAAAAGTTAAGTATGTGAGGTAATATCGGGGGAAACAGCCCCAATATTTCAGTGTAGGTTCTTTCTATTTTCCCTAAGTGTTGGCTGGCTGAGAAATAAAGAGAAAGAGTACAAAGAGAGGAATTTTACAGCTGGGCACCTGGGGGTGACATCACATATCGGTAGGACTGTGATTCCCACATGAGCCACAAAACCAGCAAGTTTTTATTAAGGATTTCAAAAGGGGAAGGGGTGTACAAACAGGGAGTAGGTCACAAAGATCACATGCTTCAAGGTGCAAAAAGGAGAACAAAGATCACAACGCAAAGGGCAAAGCAAAGAGCACAAGGCAAAGGACGAAATCAAAAACTCCTGATAAGGGTCTATGTTCAGCTGTGCATGTAGCGTCTTGATAAACATCTTAAACAGCAGAAAACAGGATTCAAGAGCAGAGAACCAGTCTGACCTCAAATTCACCAGGGTGGAGTTTTTTCCCAACCCTAATAAGCCTGAGGGTACTGCAGGAGACCAGGGTGTATTTCAGTCCTTATCTCAACCACATAAGACAGACACTCCCAGAGCAGTCATTTATAGACCTCCCCCCAGGAATACATTCCTTCCCCAGGGTATTAATTATTAATATTCCTTGCTGGGAAAAGAGTTCAGTGATATCTTCCCTACTTGCACATCTGTTTATAGGCTCTCTGCAAGAAGAAAAATATGGCTCTATTCTGCCTGACCCCACAGGCAGTCAGACCCTATCGTTGTCTTCCCTTGTTCCCTAAAAATCGCTGTTATTCTGTTCTTTTTCAAGATGCACTGATTTCATATTGTTCAAACACACGTTTTACAGTCCATTTGTACAGTTTAACACAATAGTGGTCCTGAGGTGACGTACATCCTCAGCTTACAAAAATAACAGGATTAAGAGATTAAAGTAAGACAGGCATAAGAAATTGTAAGAGTATTATTAGGGAAGTGATAAATGTACATGAAATCTTCACAATTTATGTTCCTCTGCCGTGGCTCCAGCTGGTGCCTCCATTCAGGGTCCCTGACTTCCCGCAACAAGGTAAGAGATGATTAATATGTTAATCTTCTTAATTTAATTATTTCACAGTATATACAGATATCTAAACATCACATCATATACCATAAATATATACAATTTTTGTCAATTTTACCATAATAAAGCTAGAGAAAGATAAATAAATAAAATAAAAGCAATGGGCCCAATTCAAAGTAATAAATTGTAATCAAGTTTACTTGAGAGACATGTCATTTACCCTGTGAGATCCTGAGAGGATATTCTGTCCAGACTACTCTTTGTTTTGTATTTTTTACTTCTGGACAACACTGTTTTTAAATAAATAAATATGTAACTATTACTGTATATAAAAAAGCTTTGATGACTGAAGAAAATTAATTACAAAAAGCCTCTCAAAACTCAGATGAACTAGGCCAAGTACAGTGGCTCACATCTATAATCCCAGCAGGGAGGGCTGCCTTGGGAGGCCAAGACAGGAGGATCACTTGAGCCCAGGAGTTTAAAACCAACCTGAGCAACATAGGGAGACCTCATTACTACTAAACAAATTAATTAATTAATTAATTAAATTTTTTTGGAGATCTTTACTTTTCAAAATCTGGGCTCTTTAAGATCTGGCCCAAAGCAATCTTTGGAAATTTATTTCTCATGATTCTTACATACTTTACATTTTAGCCAAAGCCCTTATTTTCTGTAAATATGCCTCAGATCATGCTGTTTCCCCTGCCTGCTTTCACCTTTTTTGTCCTCTTCTATCCTTTCCTTTTCCTTATTCCTGGATTTGGATACAGTCTTATTTTTTTCCAGCTTCTCTTTTTCTGTTGGTGCCTTTTAAATCTTTATTTCATTCTTTGTATATACCTTATCCCTACTAGACATGCTAACTTTTTAATTAGTTAAGCATAGTGGCTGTGATCACACCACTGTACTCCAGCCTGAGTGACAGAGATCTTATCTCAAATAAAAATAAAAATAAAATAAAAACTTCTGATAAACTAAACACAAGCTGAATGGCCTTTAAAATACACATTGGAGATGGTTCACGGCAGAGTCTCACTGAGTTCACCATATGTTTTAAAATAGTTTGAAATATTAGCCCAACTAACTTTTGTTAGAAACCCAGTTGATCTCAGGAAAATAAACAGAAATGTATTAACTTGACACAAAAGTGATGCTGCTAGAAGACAACCCCACTTGGTTCGTATAAGGCAGCTCATTCTGACAATAAGTTTCACCTACATTAAGAACAGGCACAGATTTACCCAGATCTGTATGCCCAGGGAAACATGGAAACCAGCACTACAAGCTCATTGCCAAGATAGGGGACATAATGAAGAGTGGCAGCATAGGTACATTCAATGCTGTATTCTAAAAGGAAATCAGAGTAAAAATAGTTTTCCAATGTCAATCATTTCTATATGATGCTGCTTCTGGCTCTCTCTAGGAATGTTCTGTACAAGTAGTAGTCATATCCAAGTACCTTAATTTAGTTGTTTGACTGAGACAGAAATCTGTCTTCACCGCAAAATAGAACTAGCCATTTATATATCCAGCATTCATTGCTTTGGGGTTTCTCCAGGGCTTCTAGAACTTTAGTGAGTCTTTTAAATACTATTGATGATAATCACTAAATTGGTCAACTGACTAATGAAGTTGATTTATTTATGTATCTATTCTGAAACTTCATTGAGTACCTACTGTGGTTCAGGCTGGATGCTGAGAATATAATGGTGAACAAGATAAACAATTCCCTCTCTCAAGGTTATATACAGCAGCAAAAATGACATTAGTGCCTGTTCTGTGAGATGCTAAAAACTATGGGCATAGTTGGGGAGACACAGGGACAAAGAAAGGAGAAGGAAGGAAGGAAGGAAGGAAGGAAGGAAGGAAGGAAGGAAGGAAGGAAGGAAGGAAGGAAGGAAGGAAGGAAGGAAGGAAGGAAGGAAGGAGGAAGGGAGGGAGGGAGGGAGGGGGAGGGAGGGAGGGAGGGAGGGAGGGAAGGGAAGGGAAGGAGGGAGGGAGGGAAGGAGAAGGGAAGTGGGGAGGGAGGGAGTGGAAGGAAGGGAGGGGAGTGGAAGGAAGGGAGGGGAGTGGAAGGGAGGTAGGGGAGTGGAAGGGAGGGAGAAAGGGAAGGGTAGGGGAGTGGAAGGGAGAGAGAAAGGGAAGGAAAGGGAGGGAGAAAGGAAAGGGAAGGGAAGGGAAGGGACGGGGAGGGGAGGGGAGGGGAGGGAACATATACCATGATATTGTCCTATCCTTAAGACTTTTTTTAACCTTGTTGGAGACACAGACATAACATGAACAAAAGTGAAACATTATAGACTTGGAAACAAAAATTTTGGCTTCAAGAATATCATCCAAAAAAATCACACATACACACACACACACACACACACACACACAGGTTTGAACTTCAGTATCATCTCAGTAATGTGTCAGCAGTTTTCCCTGTCAGCAAAGGAATTTGTCTGAAAAAGTCCTAATTAATGAGTCTTCTTTTGAAATCTGAGTTGAGATGCTAAAAGAGCTCTCCATGCTGGCACAAACCAATTTGTACACATTTGAGAAATGATTCTGTAAAGAGAAACTTCAAGAACATCATTATATTTGGAGTGCACCTGCTGGGGAGCCAATTGTTGGACATTTTTAGATGCTACCTCAGCAGCTGATGAGGTTTGAATGCGTAATTATTGTATTTATATTCTTATACTCTGCAAAGTTCATTGTAAAATAGTGTCATTTTCCATATGGTTTTTGACCTCTCCTTTAGACCCAGGTCCATTTGCTTTTCTAGTGTGATGACTTTAAGCTGGAGATTGTGAAGCACAGAGTCAAGAAGATAAACAGAAGTTGCATCTCCACTCCAAGGCAAAGTTCTTAAAAATGCAAAACTAATAACATGAGCTATTATGATATATCTATGCTAAGTGAAGCACAGAAAAGTGATGTGGAGAGAGGTTACCTCTCGATATCACAGTTTGGGCTAAAGCAGTTTTTTTCACAATGTAGTTATGGTTCATATCACAATCTTAAGTATGAAATAATAGACCAATTTTTTCTTGTCTTAAAATGAATTTATTTAAACTGAGAACACCTCCTGACCCTATTAGCAGAACAGTCAACCTCAGCCATTATTGGAGCTTGCTGCACACTCTCACTCTTGGGGTCATGAAGATGTCTCGAGGTTTTGTGATAAAAAGAAGAGCACATTGGAGGAAACCCCTCTCATGTTCGGTCCACAGCAGTTACTACTGAGACGGCATGTTCTACGCCCATCTCCCTTGAAGTATGGCAGCTCTCTGATTCCTGATTTTGATTGGGACATGGGAAGTCTTTGTGGGACGCTAAGAATTCTCGGCCTGTGTCAGCTTCCCTGCTGCTCCATGTCACCCTTTTCCCTGAGGTCTGGCCACCTATACCTGGTGCAGCTGAGAGCAGAGATCTGCGCTCAATACATCTTCCTTTCCTCTCTCCCCTAATTTCTGACCAGTGTAATCCCCCCACAAGGAACTCAGGCTTCCAAGGGGGGAAAAAAATCCAGGAAGACAGATTGTTTATTTTTTTTCAACCATCAACAAACCCTCCTTGATGGCAAATGAGTGTAAGAGCCCAGTAACCCGGAAGGAAATGATGAGCACAAAATCAAGGAAGAACCAAAACACAATCAGTATCTCAATACATCATTCTGCCACAATAAAATAACATCATTCGAACTTCAGGAGAGCTAGAAATGGATACGTTCCAGTAATGTCAGGATTCGGGAAATGCTTCTCAGATTTTTTTCCATTAGTCAATGCAAAATGGAACATGAATATCAGAAGTGTGAAAGCAGCTCCTAGTTTCCTCGTGGGAATAGAGATAGAATAAACAAAAAGACATAACTCCCTTCTCTCATTCACACAGAAAAGCATCGCAATTAACACAGACCAGAGCAGGCCTGGAGCTATTTTTCCTATTCAACAGCATGCAACGTGTTTACATTTCATTAAGATCTATATGCACACTGGTGATGGCATGACACAAAGTCCAGGGTTACTTTGCCTGAAGTGGTACCCCAATGTGACTGCAGTTATTAGAGTGTTCGGGGATAGCCATCTGTGATTTCATACTAGAGATTAAGATCTTTGAGGAGAGAGGGATAGAAATAGCACCAACACGTCTAAACTCAAATTCGTATGTACACTTGCCAGATACAGCACAGAAAAAAATAATTAATGACCATTTTAATGTGAATTATGGATGTGTGACCTAGGTCACACTCTGAGTACCTATCCTCCAGTTCTGAAACTTTTTTGGGTTAGAAGAATGAAATAATATCAAAAATATGATAATGTGAAACTGCCTGAAGCAAAATGACCGAGTTGGCTGTTTACCTGGTCTCTCCAGGTTTTCAGCAACAACCTCCAGGGAAATTTTGTCTTGGCTGATATGCAAAGCTGATGGAGCCAAGGTCCTGCCTTTAAAACATGAGTGTAAATGACATGCTGGAAGAACATTTGTGCAGTCTTCATGGACAAATTCCTCTCAGTGGTTGGCATTCTTATTTGCAACTTAATGAATAATTGTTGAATGAATGGATGATTATGTGAATGAGTAAGTAAATGAAAGGTTGCAAAGGCCCTTGGAATGAAAGCCGCTTTAGGGATTGCTTTTCACCAAAAGCAGAGTGAGCAAGAGAGAGAGTGCTGTGAGACAAGGATGAAGATGAACACAAGGGCCAGATAACTCAGCATTTGGCATGCCATGCTAAGGAGCTAGACTGTATTTTTGATAATATTGGAAGTTTCTGATGGATTTTTAGCAGCTCAAGGATGTGATCTGTGCTTTAACTCTGAGTACTACATTTAGAATGAAACAGAATTGCAGTGGCATATATAGGACAGGTAGCGTGCTACAAAATAGTCCAAGAGAAAGATGATGGAGGCTTGGACCAGAATGGGGTTGACAAAGGAAAAGACAAGCAGATGGGTCCAAGACATTTTAGAAAGAGGAGTCAAGGACAACTACCAGGTTTTTGCTTTAGTGACTAGAGGACAAGGAAACCATTAACCAGGATGGAGAGGACTGCATATGGCCAGGCTTAGAGACGAAAATCAAGAGTCCAGTTTTGATGCTAAGTTTAAGAGGCAAGTGAGGCATGCAAAGGGAGATGTTGAGAAGGCAATTAGAGATGAGTCCTACACCCAGCACAACTAACTAGAGATCAAAAGCTTGGAGTGATCAACATAGACATGGTACTTAAACACTTAAAATCATGAAAGGATCAGATTACCTAGGGAGAGAGCACAAGCATGAAGAGGGTCCAGGGTCCAGCCCTGAGGGACTCCAATAGGAAGGGGCTGGCTAGAGCAGAGAGGCCAGGAAGGAAGAAAACCAAGAGAGGATGGTGGTGTCACAGAAACCAAAAAAAAAAAAAAAAAGAGATAGTTTCTTTTGCTGTGCAAAAGCTCTTTAGTTTAATTAGATCCCATTTGTCAATTTTTGCTTTTGCTGCCGTTGCTTTTGGTGTTTTAGACATGAAGTCCTTGCCCATGCCTATGTCCTGAATGGTACTACCTAGATTTTCTTCTAGGGTTTTTATGGTATTAGGTCTAACATTTAAGTCTCTAATCCATCTTGAATTAATCTTCGTATAAGGGGTAAGGAAAGGATCCAGTTTCAGCTTTCTACTTATGGCTAGCCAATTTTCCCAGCACCATTTATTAAATAGGGAATCCTTACCCCATTTCTTGTTTCTCTCAGGTTTGTCAAAGATCAGATGGCTGTAGATGTGCGGTATTATTTACCATCAGAGTGAACAGGCAACCTACAAAATGGGAGAAAATTTTTGCAACCTACTCATCTGACAAAGGGCTAATATCCAGAATCTACAAAGAACTCAAACAAATATACGAGAAAAAAACAAACAACCCCATCAAAAAGTGGGGAAAGGATATGAACAGACATTTCTCAAAAGAAGACATTCATACAGCCAACAGACACATGAAAAAATGCTCATCATCACTCGCCATCAGAGAAATGCAAATCAAAACCACAATGAGATACCATCTCACACCAGTTAGAATGGCAATCATTAAGAAGTCAGGAAACAACAGGTGTTGGAGAGGATGTGGAGAAATAGGAACACTTTTACACTGTTGGTGGGATTGTAAACTAGTTCAACCATTATGGAAAACAGTATGGCAATTCCTCAAGGATCTAGAACTAGATGTACCATATGACCCAGCCATCCCACTACTGGGTATATACCCAAAGGATTATGTCCGGAGCCATGAGGCCCGGAATTAGCCGACCTCTGTTGCTTGATCTCCGCAAAGCGGAGACAAGAGGGCGCATTCCCGGGTTCTTTATTTATAAACCCTTCCCGCGCGCGCCCAAAGTTTCTCCCGCGCGCGCCTAAGTTTCTCCCGCGCGCGCCTAAGTTTCTCCCGCGCGCGCCAAAACTGTTCCCGCGCGCCAACCTTTCCCGCGCGCGCCAACCTTTCCCGCGCGCGCGCAAACATTTTCCCGCCCAGGAAGATATGCAGCCCAGGGCGCAGGTGCGATCCCGCGCCCGGGAAAAGTACAAACCCACGGCGCATGCGCGATTGTAATTTGAGAAGATCCGGCCCCTATCACCGCCCTGGCCCAACCTCTTCCCCTGCCAGCCTATATAAGGCATGACCCTACACTCAATAAACGAGACTTGATCAGGCTGTTTGTCTTGTCTCCATTTCTTGTGTTTTCTTGTCTCCTCCATTCCCACTCCCCCTTCCAGGGCCCGTTCGACTGTCCTGCAGGTCGGGACACCTGGCGCCCGAACAGGGACCTGGACACGGGGGAAAAAGTGAGGAAGAAGGCACTAAAGTCGGCCGAAAGTGAAAGTGGAAAGAAATTCCTCCGGACGTCGCGGGAGCCTGCCGCGTTGGAACCAGAGGTGAGTAATAGTGTCTGATTATGGGACAAGAATTAAGCCAGCATCAAATTTATGTAGGGCAATTAAAAGAGGCTTTAAAAACACGAGGAGTAAAGGTTAAAAGTAATGATTTGTTTAAGTTTTTTGATTTTGTAAAAGAAACCTGCCCTTGGTTTCCACAAGAAGGGACCATTGACGTAAAGAGGTGGCGTAGAGTGGGAGACTGTTTTCAAGATTACTATAGTACTTTTGGACCAGAAAAGGTTCCGGTGACAGCTTTTTCTTATTGGAATCTAATCAGAGATATAATAGATAAAAAGGAAAAAGAAAAAGATCCTGAGGTAATGGCAGTGGTTACTCAGACTGAGGAAATATTAAGAGGCAGCTCCCAAACCGACCTCGAAAAACCCATACCTAATAAAGAAATAGACCTTATATCTCTACAAAGTGACGAGGAAGAGGCTGGGGTCCCCTCAATGACAAATATAGAAACATCAAATAAGGAAAAGTTCAAAAAATACCCAGTTTTACCTACAACTAATGAAAGCAAAAGTAAAAATAACCTTAACTGTTCAGAAGTAAACTGGGATAATTTAGAGGAAGGGGCAGCAAAATATTATAATTCTGACTGGCCACAAACTCTTACTTATCCCCCTCCCTATAATAAGGCTTCTGCCCCCGCAGTTATGGCAGTAATAGACCCAAAAGAGGAGCTTAGAGAAAAAATTGCACAGCTTGAAGAGCAAATAAAGCTCGAAGAACTACATCAGTCTTTAATCACTAGATTGCAGAAATTAAGGACAGGAAGTGAGAGCGTTCAATACCCTAAAGGAATAGAGAAACCCTCTCACCCTCAGAGACCCGGACAGCATGTCCCAAAAGGAAGGTCGCTTGGTAGTAGGGATAGGGAGGATTCCTCTCCTCGAGATGTTTTTCCAGTAACGGAAACTACAGATACGCAGGGTCGAGCCTGGAGACACCACAATGGGTTTGAATTTACTGTAATAAAAGAACTAAAAACTGCTGTCTTGCAATACGGAGCTACTGCCCCGTACACCCTGGCCATAGTTGAATCTGTGGCCGAAAATTGGCTCACTCCCATAGATTGGAATACCTTAGTTAGAGCAGTTCTTTCCGGAGGCGACCATCTGATTTGGAAGTCAGAATTTTATGAAAATTGTAGAGATACGGCCAAGAGAAACCAACAAGCCGGAAATGGTTGGGATTTTGATATGCTAACTGGCTCGGGTAATTACACAGAAACCGATGCTCAGATGCACTATGATCCTGGACTGTTTTCTCAAATCCAGGCAGCGGCTACCAAAGCCTGGAGAAAACTTCCTGTTAAGGGGGATCCAGGAGCCTCGCTCACGGGGGTCAAACAAGGACCTGATGAGCCTTTTGCAGACTTTGTACATAGACTTTTAACCACAGCCAGCAGAATATTTGGAAATGCCGAGGCAGGGGTGGATTATGTAAAACAGCTAGCTTACGAAAACGCTAACCCGGCTTGTCAGGCAGCAATCAGACCTTATAGAAAGAAAACAGACTTAACAGGTTACATCCGCCTCTGTTCAGACATAGGGCCCTCATATCAACAGGGTTTGGCTATGGCTGCTGCCTTTAGTGGACAAACCGTAAAAGACTTCCTCGCCAGTAAAAATAAGAATAGCAAGGGGTGCTTCAAGTGTGGAAAATTGGGACACTTCGCTAGGGATTGTAAGGGAGAGCTAGCTAAGACCTTAGAGGCAAAAGCTCCAGGCCTCTGCCCTAGGTGTAAAAGAGGAAAACATTGGTCCAATGAATGTAAATCTAAAATTGACAATCAAGGAAATCCCCTAACACCTCAACAGGGAAACGGATTGAGGGGCCGGCCCCAGGCCCCGAAACAAGCTTATGGGGCGGTCAGTTTTGTACCAACCAACAACAATCCGTTTCACAGCTTAGTAGAGCAACCCCAGGAAGCGCAGGATTGGACCTCTGTTCCACCTCCCACACAGTATTAACCCCTGAAATGGGACCTCAGGCCCTAAGTACGGGTATATATGGGCCCCTACCCTCAAACATGTTTGGATTAATCCTGGGAAGAAGCAGCGTCATCATGAAAGGCCTACAGGTCTTTCCAGGAATAGTGGATAGTGATTATATAGGAGAAATCAAAATCATGGCCAAGGCTATTGACAACATCATTATCATTCCTCAAGGGGATAGAATAGCGCAGTTACTCCTGTTACCATTGCTAAAAACAGTTAATAAAGTCCAATCGCCCCTAAGGGGAAAGGGAGGATTCGGATCCTCAGACATCTACTGGGTACAGCCCATTACTAATCAAAAACCCTCTCTCACCTTGTGGCTAGACGGAAAGTTATTTACAGGACTGATAGACACAGGGGCCGATGTAACAATTATTAAAGAGCAAGATTGGCCCTCCAGTTGGCCCACTTCAGAGACCTTAACAAATTTACGAGGAATCGGGCAAAGTAATAACCCTAGACAAAGTTCCAAATATCTCACCTGGAGAGATCAAGAAAGTAATTCCGGTCTCATTAAGCCATTTGTTATCCCTGATTTGCCTGTTAACCTTTGGGGTAGAGATCTTCTCTCCCAAATGAGGGTCATGATGGGTAGCCCAAATGATATAGTCACTGCACAAATGTTGGCTCAGGGCTACCACCCTGGAAAAGGGTTAGGAAAAAGAGAAGATGGCATTTTACAGCCAATCCCAGCCATAGGAAAATTGGATAAAATGAGGCTTGGAAATTTTTAACCGTGGCCATTGACATGCCTGCACCCCAAAAATTTGCTGATCCAATCACTTGGAAGTCAGATGAACCCGTTTGGGTTGATCAATGGCCACTAACCAATGAGAAGCTTGCCGCTGCCCAACAGTTAGTGCAGGAACAATTAGAGGCAGGACACATCACAGAAAGCAACTCTCCTTGGAACACCCCCATATTCGTCATAAAAAAGAAATCTGGAAATTGGAGACTCTTACAAGATCTAAGAGCAGTAAATGCTACTATGGTCCTTATGGGCGCCTTACAGCCAGGGCTACCCTCTCCGGTAGCAATCCCTCAAGGATATTTTAAAATTATCACAGACCTTAAAGATTGCTTTTTTACAATTCTCCTTCATCCTACTGACCAAAAACGATTCGCCTTTAGCTTACCATCTGTAAATTTCAAAGAACCAATGAAACGATACCAATGGAAAGTGTTACCTCAAGGTATGGCCAACAGTCCCACCTTGTGTCAAAAATATGTGGCTACGGCCATACACTCAGTTAGAGAGACATGGAAACAAATGTATATTATACACTATATGGATGACATTCTTATAGCAGGAAAAATGGGAGAACAAGTTTTACAGTGTTTTGCTCAACTCAAGCAAGAACTAACCACGGCGGGTTTACAAATAGCTCCAGAAAAAATACAACTACAAGACCCTTATACATATTTAGGTTTTCAAATAAATGGACCTAAAATTACAAATCAAAAGGCCGTTATCCGTAAAGATAAGTTACAAACCCTCAATGATTTCCAAAAGCTCCTTGGAGACATAAATTGGCTTCGGCCCTACTTAAAACTCACCACAGGAGACTTAAAACCCTTATTCGACACCCTGAGAGGTGACCCCAGCCCTAAGTCCCTTAGGTCGTTATCAAAAGAAGCTCTTTTATCACTTAATAAAGTAGAGGCGGCCATTGCTGAGCAATTTGTTACTAACATAGACTATTCACAGCCATTAACCCTTTTAATATTTAACACAACACTAACACCTACTGGTTTATTCTGGCAAAATAACCCTATTATGTGGGTCCACTTGCCTTCATCTCCCAAAAAGGTATTACTCCCCTATTATGATGCCATAGCAGATTTAATTATTCTAGGGAGAGACAATAGCAAAAAATATTTTGGAATTGAACCCTCTATGATCATACAACCTTATTCTAAGCCACAAATCCATTGGTTGATGCAAAATACTGAAACGTGGCCGATTGCTTGCGCCTCTTATGCTGGCAACTTAGATAACCATTATCCACCAAACAGGCTTATTCAATTTTGTAAGCTGCATGCTTTTGTCTTCCCTCATGTTACCAGTAAAACACCTTTAGACAATGCCTTATTAGTATTCACTGATGGGTCATCCACAGGAACTGCTGCATACACCTTTGCAGACACCACTGTTAAATTCAAAACCAGCCATACTTCAGCTCAGCTAGTAGAATTGCAGGCCCTAATCGCAGTACTGTCAGCCTTCCCTAATCAGGCCCTTAATATTTATACTGACAGTGCATATTTAGCTCACTCAATATCTTTACTTGAGACCGTAGCACAAATCAAACATGTCTCAGACACAGCCAAGTTATTTTTACAATGCCAACAATTAATACATGACAGATCAACACCTTTCTTTCTTGGACATATTAGAGCTCATTCAGGATTACCAGGACCTCTATCCCAGGGCAATCAACTGGCTGATATGGCAACCAAGACGGTAGCCATAGCTACAAATACAAACCTAGCCCAAGCACAGGCTATTCATGCCTTACACCATCTTAATGCTCAAACTTTGAGACTGATGTTTAAAATAACTAGAGAACAAGCAAGACAAATAGTTAAACAATGTCAGACCTGTATAACATACCTGCCAGTCCCTCACTTAGGAATTAACCCAAGAGGACTAGTTCCCAACATGATTTGGCAAATGGATGTCACTCATTATTCAGAATTCGGTAACTTAAAATACATCCATGTATGTATAGATACATTTAGTGGATTTATACTGGCCACCCTACAAACAGGCGAAGCTACCAAACATGTCATAGCTCATTTACTACACTGTTTTTCCATAGTTGGAAAGCCTAAACAACTAAAAACAGACAATGGTCCTGGTTATACATCCAAAGCCTTTCAAGACTTTTGTCTTAAATTACAAATAAAACACATTACTGGAATTCCCTATAACCCTCAAGGACAAGGAATAGTTGAAAGAGCACACCTATCCTTAAAAACCACCATTGACAAAATAAAAAGGGGAGAATGGTACCCTACTAAGGGCACCCCTAGAAATATCCTTAATCACACACTTTTTATTTTAAATTTTTTAAATTTGGACAACCTGAACAGATCAGCAGCCGATCGATTTTGGCATTCCGAGTCCAAAAAACAATTTGCCACGGTTAAATGGAAAGACCCCTTAGACAACACATGGCATGGTCCAGACCCAGTGTTAATCTGGGGAAGAGGCTCAGTTTGTGTTTTTTCTCAAACTCATGATGCAGCCAGATGGCTACCAGAGCGACTGGTAAGACAGGTACCTAATAATAACCAATCCAGGGAGTGATTTTCTCCCTGAGAGTACTCTTTTCCTCTATTGCAGAGATGAACTTCAACTACAAGCCCCTCTGGACCATGGTGCTGATTTGCCAAGCACTCCAGGTATATGCCGGCTTTGGTAATCCCCATGAGGCCCGTAAATATATACGACAACGATACGGTAAGCCCTGTGATTGTTTGGGGGGATATGTGACCTCCCTTCCAAATACGTACATCTCAGCTGTGTCCTGCTCCGCTTACACAGCATACCTGTCTAGTGACTCTCTTAAGTGGAGGTGTGTGTCAACCCCAAGAATATTTAGTGGAGGGGATACCACAACCTGCCCTTGTGACACATTTGAGACTGCTATGCATAGTTCCTGCTACACTACTTATTTAGAATGTACCTCTGGCGGTAAAACATACTATACTGCTATCCTAACAAGATCTAGAACCCCTACTATAGGGGCCAATAGTGTCCCTACAGTTGTAGGAAGTACCAATAACCTTATATCAGCTGGCTGTACTGGAACTGTAGGACAGCCTGTCTGCTGGAATATTCACCCCCCTCTTCATACCTCTGACGGAGGAGGACCACAAGACAAGGTCCGAGAAATTAGGGTATACAAAAAACTTGAAGAGTTGCAAAGGTCCCTGTACCCGGAAATTCACTACCACCCCTTGGCCTTGCCCAAAGCCCGAGGGAAAGAGAAAATTGATGCCCAGACCTTTGCCCTCCTCACGGCTACTCATAACCTGCTTAACAATTCCAACTCTAGTCTGGCTGATGACTGTTGGCTGTGTCTGCAATCAGGAGATCCCGTTCCTCTTGCCATACCCAGTAATAACTTAAATTATACATCCAATACCCCTTGCACCATAATTCCTCCCCTTAAAGTACAGCCTTTAGAATTTCCTAGTTCCTCTTGCATCTACTCCCCTCCCCTTAATAACACTTACGACCTCGATGTAGGATTCAATCAATTCAATAATTGTTCCACCATAGTAAATATTTTCCAATCGCTGTGTGCCCCAAACAGCTCGGTTTTTATATGTGGCAATAATAGGGCTTATACCTATTTACCTACTAACTGGACAGGACGCTGTGTCTTAGCCACACTTTTACCTGACATAGACATTATCCCTGGAGATGAACCTGTACCTATCCCAGCTATAGATCACTTTTTAGGAAGAAACAAAAGGGCAATACAATTTATCCCCTTACTTGCAGGATTAGGCATAACTACTGCCGTAGCAACTGGGGCTACAGGCCTAGGGGTTTCTGTTACTCAATACACCAAATTGTCTCGCCAACTGATCTCAGATATGCAGGCCATTTCGAGTACTATACAAGATTTACAAGATCAGGTAGATTCTCTGGCAGAAGTAGTGCTCCAAAATAGAAGAGGCCTAGATTTACTAACTGCAGAACAGGGAGGCATCTGCTTGGCTTTACAGGAGAAGTACTGTTTTTATGCCAACAAATCCGGGATCGTCAGGGACAAAATCAGGCGTCTACAAGAAGACCTAGAAAAACGACGAAAGGAAATAACCGATAACCCATTTTGGACTGGGTTCCATGGACTCCTTCCCTATCTTATGCCATTCCTGGGCCCCCTGCTTTGCCTATTGCTTTTACTCTCTGTAGGACCTTTGGTTTTCAATAAGCTCATGACATTCATTAAGCAACAAGTCGAGGCTATCCAAGCGAAGCCTATACAGGTCCATTATCATCGCCTAGAACAAGAAGATCGCGGTGGTTCATACTCACACCCATTATGACCACCTTCCCTATGCGCTGAACTGGACAGCCAATGACGGGTAAGAGAGTATCATCTCTCACTAACCTAAGACAGGAGGGCCGTCATAAGCTACTGCCTAATCCCATGACGGGTACCAGTGATGAGATGCATTACTCCAACCTAAGACAGGCGCAGTTCCCGAGGGACAATCTTCTAGCCATAATTATATATAAAAAAGGGGGACCTGTCCGGAGCCATGAGGCCCGGAATTAGCCGACCTCTGTTGCTTGATCTCCGCAAAGCGGAGACAAGAGGGCGCATTCCCGGGTTCTTTATTTATAAACCCTTCCCGCGCGCGCCCAAAGTTTCTCCCCGCGCGCGCCTAAGTTTCTCCCGCGCGCGCCAAAACTGTTCCCGCGCGCCAACCTTTCCCGCGCGCGCCAACCTTTCCCGCGCGCGCGCAAACATTTTCCCGCCCAGGAAGATATGCAGCCCAGGGCGCAGGTGCGATCCCGCGCCCGGGAAAAGTACAAACCCACGGCGCATGCGCGATTGTAATTTGAGAAGATCCGGCCCCTATCACCGCCCTGGCCCAACCTCTTCCCCTGCCAGCCTATATAAGGCATGACCCTACACTCAATAAACGAGACTTGATCAGGCTGTTTGTCTTGTCTCCATTTCTTGTGTTTTCTTGTCTCCTCCATTCCCACTCCCCCTTCCAGGGCCCGTTCGACTGTCCTGCAGGTCGGGACAGGATTATAAATTAGTCTACTACAAAGACACATGTACACGTATGTTTATTGCGGCACTATTCACAATAGCAAAGACTTGGAATCAACCCAAATGTCCATCTGTGACAGACTGGATTAAGAAAATGTGGCACATATACACCATGGAATACTATGCAGCCATAAAAAAGGATGAGTTTGCGTCCTTTGTAGGGACATGGATGCAGCTGGAAACCATCATTCTTAGCAAACTATCACAAGAACAGAAAACCAAACACCGCATGTTCTCACTCATAGGTGGGAACTGAACAATGAGATCACTTGAACTCGGGAAGGGGAACATCACGCACTGGGGCCTATCATGGGGAGGGGGGAGGGGGGAGAAGGGAGGGATTGCATTGGGGAGTTATACATGATATAAATGATGAATTGATGGGTGCTGACGAGTTGATGGGTGCAGCACACCAACATGGCATAAGTATACATATGTAACAAACCTGCACATTATGCACATGTACCCTAGAACTTAAAGTATAATAAAAAAAAAAAAAAAAAGAGAGAGAGAGAGAGAGGATGTTACCAGAAAAAAAGGCACAAATAGCTACATGGAGTAAAGGAAGAATAAGATGAAAAATGTTTCACTGGATTCAGCAGGAGTCATTGACTTTGATGAGCAACTCTAGCAGAAACCAGATTGCAACACAGAGCACACTGAGAAGAGATTACAATGTAGACTACTCTTTCAGGAAGTATATTTATACCTTCATTATTTCCATCAATTCTTTCACGTATTTAACCCTAAAAAACAAACACTTCCTTATTTGCCATAAAAATTAACAAACCACTTACAATGAAATAGCTTCAGCCATCAAAAGAATACGGTATCAGATGTGTGTATATATGGAAAGATGAAGGAACCAGATGTGTGTGTGTACCAGATGTATATATTAATATATAGACATAGAAAGATGAACAAGATATACAGTTAAATGGAAAGAAATTGAGGGTAGAAAAAGAGATAAAATGAAGAAAATACACATATATGTTTAAAAAACAGTATGTTGAAGAAATACATACCTAGCAAAGTAATCATTGTGATTATTTCTGAGGGCAGGAGTGTGAAGCATTTTCATATTTTGTGTCATACAAATTTTATACAGGTATAACTTATTTTTATAATTAGAGAAAAACAAGGAATTTTTTAGGACCATTACAAAACGCTGTATCAAAAGAAAATACTCTTAACACACAGGAGCTCACATTTAATTGGTCTATAAGGTGTGGCCTAAAAGAGCTAACACATTCTAACCGCTCTGCAGAGGAAAAGACCATCCATCTTGGCCAGAGAGCAGCCGACTTTTGGTTGGGGCTCTTCATAAAACATCCTATGAAAAAATCTTCTAAAAGTCAGTTATAAACTTCCAAACTTTCCAACAAAGAAATGTGCTTTAGTGCAAAGTAGAATCTCACTTGAGAAGTGCCACAGATGGAAGACTGCCTTCAAATACAAGTTTAAATTATCTTCCTTCTGTGTCTGCTTTCATGGCAAGCATTTGATAAGTTTCTTTTTTCTAATACATTACCAATAAGTAATTTTTAAAATGCAATGTTTTTAAAGCAAGTCGGACAATTTACAACCGATAAATCAAAAGATCTGAAACTATAGTAACATGGTCGAAGTCAATATTAGCCGTGTTTATACATCAAAAGTATGGATCTAGCCAAATGAACAATGCTCCATAGGGAAAAATGTTTTATTGACCTCAAGGGCAAGAGTTGGTTTCCAAGAAGGAAATTTCATTACTTTATGTTATGTGTTCTACTACAGATCCTGCTTTGTTGTAAACTTGTCATTTTGAGTCTGAGTTCTATATTTGTTGCTGAAATACAGGGGCAGTGAATCTACATGCTGAGAACCCAGAGTGGAAAGTGGTTTCCTTCCATTTGTTCTGACTCACCATCCAATCAGCACCAGTGACCTACTGAACTGGCATGAGGGAACACACATGAAGAGGAAGATACTCAATTAGATCTGTGCCCTTCGCAATCTGCAATTTGTCAGTCAAGCCACCCTCTAATTCATATCTATTCCTGGATACATAATCTTTCTGTTCCAGAACACATTGTCTCTTTTAGCTTTACAATCCAAAATAGAATTGGCTGGCTTTTGTTTTATCAATTTGCAAAGTGTCTCTAATTTGCTGCTACCCATTTTCACCTTTCTTTTTCCTACCAAACATCTGTTCACTTTACATTTTTTTCTGATCATTCTATCCTAACATTCTATTCTAACATATAATTTCCTGACACTCTTGAAAACAAACAAAAACCTCTTGGGAGTCATTCATTCAATTGTTCACATTCAAGGTTATTATAATTCAGTTTGGGAGAAATATAAAATCCAATTTTATTAATAATTTAAAGAGATCTCAAGCTCAAAATGTCCAACCCCCTAATTCTACAAATAAGAAAATTACTAAGGCCGCTAATATCTGGTGGCCTGATCAGAGCACACTAAGAGATGGCTCAGATCTATGACTGCTACCTAAAAAAGCACTGCAGACTTTTTTACATGTATAGGTCAGTAATAACAATGGTAAAGGCAGCATCACATTGGTTTTATATTACAATTATTTGGGACTATTTATCTTCCCCAATAGATCGTAATACTCTAGAAAGCAGAAACAATGGTGTGTTCGTTTTACTCATAGCAGCACATCTTGGACATAGGAATGCTTAATAAATATTTGCCATCTTCAATGTGTTGAGTGGCTTTGTAGTTGACCTCCTGGTAACAAGATGGTTGCTGGGTAACTAGCATCACTTACAAACACAGCAATATCCAGCAGAAGAACTGATTCTTCTGGGTCACCTGAGTACATCTGAACCAATCATTTTTAAGGGGAATAGAGTCACCATGCCTGGTTTTATGAAGTCACCAGCAATATCTATGTAACACTAATAATGCTTTATAACAATGTGGGAGCTTGCTTGTAGAGACATATAAATAAAAATGCAAACTGCAAAGTGATGTGTACTTTACAATTCAACTTTATAAAATGTTTGCACGTAGGCCAAAAAAACTCTGAAATATATACCTATTAAAACACATGTGCTTGACAGGATAAAGGCTCTTTTTCTTCTGCTGTCAATTTCTTCCTTAATATTGTCAGATTGTTTTAGAATTTTTTTAAAAATCAAGTGAACTTTAATATTCACATACATGGCCCACTTTAATGAGACAAAAGTCTTTGACCTCTGATCTTCCCCTTCAGGACTGACTTCCCAAGAGATAGATGCCCCTCCCAGGGCAAATCTATTCCAGGAGCAACTGAGACAGGTTCCCCAGGTCATGAGCATTGACAGCAGCTTCACTTTTCTTGACGATGTCCAATGAGACTGAACTGAAGGTTGCTGAGATAAGTGGCAACACCTGCTATGTGTGGAAATTTGGGAAGGATGGCAGAGTTAGGGAGAGCTCTGAGTCATCCTCTGGCTCTTCTGTTGGCTTCTCAGAAGCTGACTTCAAAGGATGATGGTGACATCCTGGAAGATGCCACAGCAACTGTACCCACAGTGTGGTATGATGTGATGGAATGAGAAAGGAGGAGCTTGAACTACCCAGGGAGCAGGTCAAATCAGGAGATCATGCCTGCTGGGACACGTCATTGAGAGTGAACAAGCAAAGAAAAAGCGACCACAACAGTGAAATTTTACAGTATTGGCTGTTGGACGGTTTTCCAGGGTGGGAAGTTATACTGTGTGTTAGTTGTAAAACTTTTTTTGTATAGGTTGTGGCCAAGAAGCTTGCAGTGAAAATAAGATGGCAGCCTACCAGTGCAGAGCAGGACAAACATTTTCTAAGGCTTATGGACGGGGCTTGCTCCAGTGAGCACTCCTAAAGAGACAGGTGCCATGTGCTTCGGAACAGCTCCATCCATTTTCCATTCTTAATCTCCTCCAACAGGCACAGAGTACTGAGTACTGAATCTATTGAACTAGTTTACTTTGTAATAAACAAATATTTCCATTTTGACTTTCTGAAGGTAAGAGATTTTTATATCATATATAAAAAATAATAAATTGTAACCATCAAATATCAAATAATCATTATAGATGGCAAGTAAACATGTTCAGAAATAGTCCATTGACCAAATAATCAGACATATTAATTAAAATAATACAGAATGTTTTTCATTCACTATACTAGAAAAAGTATTTAACAATATTAAGTTGAGGAGAAGGAGAAGTGAAATGAAAATGGATACCCTAGTGCCACGTAAATTAGAATCACATTTTATAGAGAGTAATTTAGCATACAAACAAAATGAACATTTCATTGGAACCAGAAAATGTATTGCAGAAATCTAATTCAAGAAATAACCCAAAAAGAAAAAAAATCTGTAGACCCAAAGATGTTTGTCATAGTTTTCTTTATATTAACCTAAATATAAAATAATCAGGGGCCATTAAACAAAATAATAAAATATAACATCAATCTACTATTGTGCCACCCTTATAAACCCTGGTTAGGAAAACAGTGTTGTGGTAGAGAAAAAGTGCAATTTAACTCATGGTTTAATTTTGAAACACAGAGAAAATGTATGCTTATCTTGTCTGCAATTAACTTGGTCATCCTGCTGAGCCCCCATTTGATATGGTTTGGTTCTGTGTCCCCACCCAAATCTCATCTTAAATTGTAATCCCCACCTGTGGAGGGAGGGACTTGGTGAGAGGTGATTGGATCATGAAAGCAGTTTCTCCCATGCTGTTCTCATCATAGTGAGGGAGTTCTCATGAGATCTGATGGTTTAAAAGTGGCAGTTTCCCCTGCCCACTCTCTCTCTCCTGACACCATGTAAGATGTGCCATGTTTCCCCTTTGCCTTCCACCATAATTGTAAGTTTCCTGAGGCCTCCCCAGCCATGCAGAACTGTGAGTCAATTAAACCACCTTTCTTTATAAGTTTTCCAGTCTCAGGCAGTTCTTGATAGCAGTGTGAAATGGGCTAATACAGAGAATTGGTACTGGCACAGGAGGGTAATGCTATAAACTGAAAATGTGGAATCAACTTTGGAACTGGGTAATGGGCCAGAGGCTGGAACAGTTTGGAGGGCTCAGAAAAAGACAAGAAGATGCAGGAAAGTTCGAAACTTCCTAGAAATGTGTTGAATGGTTTTGACCAAAATGCTGATAGTGATATGAACAATGAAGTCCAGGCTGAGGTGGTCTCAGATGGAGACGAGGAACTTCTTGGGAATTGGAGTAAAGGTGACTCTTGCTATGCTTTAGCAAAGAGACTGGTGGCATTTTGCCCCTGTCCTAGAGATCTGTGGAATATTGAACTTAAGAGAGATGATTTAGGGTATCTAGTGGAAGAAATTTCTAAGCAGCAAAGCATTCAAGAGGTGACCTGGCCAATTCAGAAAGCATTCAGTCATATGTATTCACAAAGACATTATCTGAAACTTGGAACTTTTATTTAAAAGTGAAGCAGAGCATAAAACTTTTGAATATTTGCAGGCTGACCATGAGGTAGAAAAGTAAAAACCATTTTCTGGGGAGAAATTCAAGCTGGCTGCAGAAATTTGCATAAGTAACAAAGAAATGAGTGTTAATCCCTAAGACAATGAGGAAAATGTCCCCAAGGCATTTCAGAGATCTTCACAGCAGCCCTTTCCATCAAAGGCCTGGAAGCCTAGGAGGGGAAAATGGTTTCATGGGCCAGGCCCAGGGCTCTGCTGCTTTGTGCAGCCTTGAAACTTGGTGCCCTGCATCCCAGCTGCTCTAGCTCCAGCCATGGCTAAAAGGGACCAAGGTACAGCTCCAGCCATTGCTTCAGAAAATGCAAGTCCCCAAGCCTTGACAGCTTCTATGTGGTGTTAGGCCTGTGGGTGCACAGAAGACAAGAGTTGGGGTTTGGGAACCCCCACTTAGATTTCAGTGATGTATGAAAACACCTGGATATCCAGGCAGAAGTCTGCTGCAGGGGTGGAGATGTGCCTAAACAGAAAAGAAGTCCAGAGGTTTCCGAGTTAGTCATTTAGTGGTTTATTAGTATAATCCTAGGTTCTTTTTATAAACTGGTTCTCCCATCAACAAGCATGAACCTGGACATGGTGCAAAAGAATCATCTCATCCATTGTCTTCTTAAAAGCAAGGGAAGACTTCCCACCTTCACATCTTACTGGCAGAGGAAGAATTAACCCTCAAACCACAAATAGAGCACCTCACCTGAATCATGTAGAGAAAAAAAACACCTGGACACAATCAAGGTTCTGCTAGCAAACACGACCAGTGAAATAGGTATACAGTAAATAACCAGTAAACAACCAGGAAGTGTCTGATCTTCCAGTTTGGAGCTTGGCATTTATTGTATACCAGCCTCACATTTTTGTGTGCCATGGAAAGTTGGGCAAAAAATTTGTATACTCATTAAGGAAATGAAGGATGTTAAACATTTTTAAATTATAATTCTTGTTTTTTTATATTTATAATGAAATGTTGAATGACAAAAGCCAATTGAAAAAATATGCATTGACTACAACTAAAACTATGTTTTTAAATGCATTTTAATATAAGAAAGAAAACATACCAAAATAATAAAAGTGATTGTGATTAAGGTCTTGAGACTATTGATGGTTTTTCTTCTAATTTCCAAGTCTTTTATAATATGCATAAATTCTTATATATTTTTTAATTATAAAAATTCCAAACTCCATTCTATTTTATAAGTTTTTCTTTTAAAATTCTCATTATTATTGTGCCCCAATTTTCTTTAACATCCTATGAAAGGAAATAACCTGCATAGCCTACTTGTATTCATTTTACATATGAGGCACAAATACTCTTCATGAACAGGGTAATTAAATGAAATAGTCCTCTGTCATAAATGCATGCTCAATGTATCTAAACTTGCCTTTAAATGTACTCCCTCATTAAATCTGAAGAGGTTATTTCTACTATTTTTCCCACAACCACTGTAAAATTCTAATGGGCTCCATAATTATTTCCTATTTTTCAAGGCACTTTCAAATTTGTACATTAGTGACACTGAAACACTTAAGCTACTATTTTTGAAGTATTATTCACTCCTAAAGCATCTTTAAAAGGGAACTCTTAATTCTACTCTTTTTATCTCCTAATTTCTTCAAGCCCAAGAGTTAGCTTGGCTTCCAGAGTAGTTATTTGGTTTGAAATATGTCAACTCCCATTTAAGCATAAGCTGATTCTGAATATAATGTGTTCACCTGCCTTGCAGTCATTTCCCCACCACCCAACCTGCTGGCTCCACTGCTGATGCTGCCATTGCATGTCTTTTCCCTGTTGGTTTGTGAGTACTGCCAAAATGTTCAAATCAGCCTGTTATGTGCTTTCTTCTGCTATATCCAGCCTTTATAATTTATTGTTATAGAAAACCAAGAGTGGAATTGTCACATGGTCCTTAGTTGTCAGTTCACCAGCTGGAAACTTCTGTGGCCAACAGCACCTCTGCTTGCATTTTGCTTGTGCCCACTGGGTTCATTCTGCCCACTTGGCCCAGCAGGCTGCACTCAGCTTGCACTACTGACCCAAATCCCACACGTGCCAAGAGTGAGCCAGGTGCAGAGTGGTGAAGGGTGTGTGAGTGAGCACGGTGTCCAGTCACTGCTTACAGCCAGGTATGCTGGCTACGGCAGGATGGGCAGCTCTAAGTGCCAGCACAGGCACTGGCTCTGTGCAAGGCTGTGGCTGGACCAGGTGTACTACAAGCAGCTTCCCCTGTGGGAGCCAGGAAACACAGTGGCACCCAGAAACTTGGAGACACCAGAAACTGCAAAGTCCTAAAGAGGTTGTCCCAGCCCTGGCTCAGGGAGACCATGGGGCTGGGCTCCCCAAAGGGCCACAGCTCTTTTCTTCTCATTGCCCACAACATGGTAAATGGGGAGCATGTTTTGGCCCTATTTGTGTTAAAACTATTTCAGTCCCACCTTTCAGTGGGTCCTGAGTTCTTGTCTTGCATCCAGGAAGAATGAGATACACAAACAACTGGAGGGTGAGCAAAACAGAGAGGAGCTTCACTGGGTGACAAAACAGCTCTCAGGAGACCCAAGGTGGGTAACTCCTTTCTACAGGCAGGTCATCCCAGTGAGTATCTGGCTGTCAGTGCAGAGGAGACCTGTGGTGGGTAGCTCTTTCCCATAGCTGGTAGTCCCAACGTCTATGTGAGTCTTGCTGGGTCTGGGGTTTTTATGGGCTCAGAAGTGAGGAAATGCATGCTGATAGGTCCAAGGGTGACCATGGGCAGGCCTGAAAAAAGCACTATAAGTTCTCACTCTGGGTCACAGACTCCACCCAGAACTGACAGCCCAAAACCCAGACTTCAAGCTGTCCCTGGCTTGAAGGTGAGGCTTCACCAGAAACCTGCCCTTTTCCACCCAGGAGCCTGTCTTCCTCCTAGCACCATCAACATGTCCTCCACAGTACCCAGGCTGTTTGTGCCTGCAGGCCCAAACCAAGCTAACCTCAGCCCCTCCTCAGCTACCCTCCTGTGCTCATTGGTACCCAAAGTCCAGAGGTGGCCAAGGTGGCAGGGGGCTGGTATGTCAGCACAACCCCAAGTGCATGCACACCTGGCCAGGTCATGACAGCACACTGGCTCGGCCACAGATTTGCTCTGCCCTAGAGTGGGCACTGGGAGCAGGGAGAGGCCAAGCAGTAGAAGCAGACGTTTTCAAGCCAGCAGGGTCAAGGGGCTTCCTAGGCCCCCAAGAGCCCAGGGATGCCCAGGTCCATAGTCACAGCTGGGTGGCTGAAGCTACCACCAAGAGCATAGAGTTCCTGCCCCCCTGACTTGGCAGGGGGTGGGGCTCCCACCTGTTGCAGTCCCTGCTGGCTCCATGGAATGCACAGCCCCAGCTGTGCCTCCCCTGCTGCAGCGGACATCTTCACAGCAGCCACTCCGGACAGACTACCACTACCATCAGAATGACGACTAATGCACCTTTATTCTTGTCCTACTATTACAGTAGTCCATTCAGTCTTCTATAACAAAATACCATAGACTGGACGGCTTATAAACAACAGAAATTTATTTCTTAAAGTTCTAGAGGCTGGGAAGTCCAAGATAAAATCACTGACAGATCTGGTGTCTGGTGAGGGCACACTTTCTGGTTCATAAACAGAGCCTTCTAGCTGTGTCCTCACAAGGTACAAGAGGCAAGGCCACTCTTTGAGAACTCTTTTCTAAGATCATTAATCTCCATTGTGAGGGTTCTGCCCTCATGACCTAACCATCTCCAAAAGGCCTACCTTCTAATACCATCATATTGGGGATTCGGTTTCAACATATGGACATGGACATACAGACCCTAGCAATTTTCATCTTTCTCTCTACAGTTCTAGAGTAGAAGAGCTTTGGAAGAGATGGAAGCAAATGTCTTCTATCTAACATGGCATTTGCTAATTCCTCCATTAAAAAACATCCTCATCACAAACCAAAATCTCTTTTCAATTCCCTTTTTCTTTCCAATTAACCTTCCAGCCTAAGGCCCATTTTTAAAATAGCTCTTTTAATTTACCTCCTCTCCAGACCATATTTTTTGTGGTACTGTGTACTTATTGTTTTTCATTTCTCTTCAACCACATTGCCCTCTGCTTTTTTTCTTTCTTTTTTTTCTTTTCACTTAGACATCACCACTATGAGTTTCTCCTCTAAGATTCTTAGTGGATCAGTTTAAAAGTTGGAAGTTGTTTTGGGTTTCTTAAGTAGTCAGACCTGTTACTTAAGTAGTCAGACCTATTACTGTTAATACCATAAAACAGTAAATGTAAAACTTTT
Source organism: Rhinopithecus roxellana (assembly GCF_007565055.1). Taxonomy (NCBI): domain Eukaryota; kingdom Metazoa; phylum Chordata; class Mammalia; order Primates; family Cercopithecidae; genus Rhinopithecus; species Rhinopithecus roxellana. The sequence goes on from NC_044553.1 coordinate 5,700,109, forward strand.
TTTACCATTTTAGACAAAAAAGTATTTTCATGTTAAATGCTTTCAAAGAACCAAAAGCCTACACTTGTATAAAAGAAATAGAAGTATGCACAATTTCTCATAAATATGATCTTTACCAAAAATTTAGGAAAGAAACATTATTTTATCATATAATGCTTATTTCCTTGCCAGTATGGATGGAAAAATTCCCTTTGTTCCTGTTGAATGGGAAAAATATGTGCAAGCTATTCATCTGACAGGTGACTAATAGCTAGAATATACGAGGAACTCAAACAACTCAACAGAAAAAGAAATTTCATTAACAAGTAGGCAGAGAACATCAACAGACATTTCTCAAAAGAAGACATACAAATGGCCAACACATATATGAAAATATGCTGAACATCACTAATCATAAGAAAATGGCTATTATTAAAAAGTCAAAGAAAGATGTTGGCAAGGATGCAGAGAAAAGGGAACTCTTTTTAGTGTAATTTCAACTTTTATTTCAGATTCAGTGTGTACATGTGCAAGTTTGTTACCTGGGTATATTGTGTGACACTGAGGTTTGGAATATGAATGATCCCATCACCCAGATAGTGAGCATAGTGCCCAACAGTTAGTTTTCAAACACTTTCCCTTCTCCCTCCCTTCCTTCTATTAGTCCCCAGTGTCTATTGTTGCCATTTTTATGTCCATGAGTTCCCAATCGTTAGCCCCCACTTATAAGTGAGAACATGCAGTATTTGGTTTTCTGTTCCTACTCAATTCACTTAGGATAATGGCTCCCAGCTCCATTCATGTTCCTCAGTAACACTTAAACACTGTTGGTGCGAATGTACAGCCACTGTGGAAAACAGTGTGGAGATTTCTCAAAAAACTAAAAACAGAATGACCATTCAATCCACCAATCCCACTGCTGGATATTTATCCAAATGAAAAGAAATCAATATATCAAAGATATACCTGCACTCACATGTTTATTACAGTACTATTCACAACAGCAAAGACATGGAATCGACCTAAGTGCCCATCAATGGTGGACTGGATTTTTTAAATGTGGTATATATATACCACGGAATACCACATAGCCATAAAAAGCAATGAAATTGTGTCACTTGGAGCAACATGGATGAAGCTGAAGGTTATCGTCTTAAGTGAAATAAGCCAGGCACAAAAGACAAATATCACATGTTCACACTTACATATAGGAACTAAAAATAATTGCATACATCTAGGTAGAGACTGGAAAAACAGATAACGGAGACTGAGAAGGGTGAGTACAAAGGAGGAGGAGAATGAAGAGAAGTGTGTTAAAGGGTGAAAACATATAGTAAGATAAAAGAATAAGTTAAATTTTTGATAGCAGAGTAGAGTGACTATACTTTTAAAAATGCACTGTAAATTTGTGTGACAGACATCCTAAATATCCTGATTTAATTGTTACACATTAGATACATGTAAAAAAAATCTCATGTACACCATTAATTTGCACAAAGGAAAAAAATAAGAGAAGAAATTTATTATTACTGTTACATAACTGTGGGTTTAATAAAAGTTTAACCAAAGAGAAAAAAAGAAGAAATTTCCCTTTACTGTTCATGAATACTGTATGTACACATTAATTTGGGAAGTGCTAGAAAATATAAACACAGAACATCATATGCTACTGCTTAGGAACTTTTATCTGTGGAATGGAATTAATACTGAACAGAAATTAAAATTATAAAAGGGTGGTAGATTGTTCATAACACTGACTGCACTAGTTCTCCTTCCTATCCATGCCCTCAGGTAGTCTCGATGCACATCGACTCTGGGCTTTGCCATTTGACTTGTTTGAGCAATGGGGCGATGGCAAACATGATACAAGCAGAAACACAAAGTGCTTGCCTTTCTATGCTGCCTTTTAGGAACCTACAATCATCTCAATGTAAGAAACTAAAGCTAGCCCACAAATGATGACAGACACTTAGTCATCTCCATCACTCCATAGACATCCAGGCAACTTCCAGATATGTGAGTGAGTCCATCCTACACCTTTCAGCCCAGCTCACCAACCCAAATCAGAAAAACTACCCAACTTACCAAAGGATTATGAAAAATAATAAATGTTTATTATTTTAAGCCACAAGGTTTGCGGGTGTTTTGTGATAAAGAAAAATACAGCTGAGACAGAAATTTGTTCTAACGTATAATGAAATCTAAAACAAGTAGCTGACTCTAAGACCAGGTAGCAAGCAGAGCCTGGAGAAGAAGCAAAGAAAATTTTAGCCAAGTCTAAAAACTGGCAAATAAATAGTTAGCAGAGGCTGGAAATGCAATGAAGAATCTGCTCTAGCAGGCTGGAAAATGAATCCCACATTATGTAATAAAGAAATAATTGGCGAAACTATCACATATGGTAAACTAGGAAGATAGTTCTAATGAACTAATGAAATTGCAGATCTCGTAGGATGATTTGCAGGTACTGAGTGTCAGTTGGCTTATTTTAGCTGATTATGATATGGTAGAAGAGATGGATGAGTTAGTAGAACTGTTTGGTTTCAAGCAGAATTTAGAGGTATATAGAGGAGCCAGAACGTACTGGATGGGACAATAGAACAATAAAATTAGACAATGTCTCATTTCCAGTCTCTTAAGCCAGTAAAAGATCCTCAAAGTATTAAAATAGCCTCAAGACAAAGCTCAAATCAAGATGCCCCTGCAAGCCCATTTGTAAGATTTAAGGCAGTGATTAATGGGTCCTCTCAGCTATACAAAGTGCTTGCATTAAAATAATTGTTCCACAGCAGCCTGACATGGCTCCCAAAATAAAAGAGAGGCTTGTCTCAGAATTGTACATGGAACTTTCATTAAATGGAGTAGATCTGAAACAGACCCTTATAGAAACCCACAGAGATTTCAGGAGAGTTGTGCTAATGAAAGTTATGTCAACTTGGACTAAAATAGACTTGAGACACCTAAAAATAAAGAGAGGCCTCTGGGCTCCCAGCTTTCTATGAGAAACAGGCTGAAAAGGTTACTCAGCTGCAAATACTAGTCATTTTTATGGAAATCAAGGGCATCTTAGGAAGTGACACTAAGAGACATGAAGAACAATGGACTAGGGAGCCACTCCCAGGAAATAGAACCTAGCTCTGATCCCAAAGGCAAAGCTCTGTGGCAGCATGTGTCTATTTAGATTTCAGAATTGCTGTGGACTGGTAAGTGCTATGTAATTCCTGTTATTCTCTTTTCTCTTTTGAACATAAATATCTATTGTGATTATCCTGGTTCTATTTATCGTTTTTTGTTTTTGTTGTTTTTTTTTTTTTTTTTTTTGAGATGGAGTCTCACTCTGTCACCCAGGCTGGAGTGCAGTGATGCGAACTCAGCTCACTGCAACCTCCTCCTCCCGGTTTCAAGCGATTCTTCTGCCTCAGCCTCCCAAGTAGCTGGGACTACAGGTGCCCGCCACCATGCCTGGCTAATTTTTGTATTTTTAGTAGAGACAGGGTTTTACCATATTGGCCAGGCTGGTCTCAAACTCCTGACCTTGTGATCCACCCGCCTCGACCTCCAGAAGTGCTGGGATTATAGGCATGAGCCACCGCACCCAGCCTCCTGGTCCTATCTTACCAGGGGGCCATATGACCTGTCTTTTTAATTCCTAAGTCTTTGGATCATGAAGCTCTCCGCCAAAGGAGCCTATCAACCCATCCCAGATCCCGAACCGCCTTCTGAAGCTTTTTCACTGAATCCCACTCCTCACATTTCCTCGTTCCCAGCTTCAACCCTGACCCTTACTCCTGCCAGATCCTCCCAGCTCTCCATGGGCATTTAGAAGTTGCTATCTCAGAAGATGCCCCAATACGCCTTACACCTTTAGCCTCTGAACCTATTCCAAGCCCCCTGATTTGACTTAATGTCCAGATACCCACATTCTGGCTTCCTATGAGACTCACAGTAACTCCACCCTCCTTCGACATGTGAATCAATGTAACTAATGACTATCAAACATTTGCTTTGTGAAAGGCCTAGTGCCTGTGGTACGGCATATCAAGTAAGATTTCCTCTCTCTAAAGCTTAGGGACAAAGCCATGCATGTGCTATAGATGCTGTGGTGGATTATTTGCAAAGATGGCATCAACAATTCCTCCCATCCCTATAGGCATGCATCCTATGGAATGAGACCGTGTAACTCCTCTTATCAAGCTCCTCCTTGTAGCTCCTCTTATTTTTCCACCCCTTAAATTTTGGCTGGCCTGTGAGTTACTTGGACCCACAGAATGCAACAGAAATGGCATTGCAAGACATCCGAGCCATGACATCAAGAGGCCTTGCAGATTCTTCTCTCACCCTCTTGGAAGGTGATGCTACCATGTGGGGAAGCTCAAGCTAGCCTGCTGGAGGATAAGTTCACATGCAACAGAGATGAGCCAGCCCAACTTAAGCCAACGCAGATAACTAAAGATACATGGGTGACCCCAAGTGAGACCAGCAGACCACCTGTCTGATACTAGCCCCAACTGCTGACACAGAATCATGAGCAAATAAAATGATGGTTGTTTTATGACTATTAAATTTGGGGTGGTTTGTTATACAGCAAGAGGTAACTATTACAGAAGCATAGAGGAAAAAGAGATTAACTGTGTGAGAACATTACTTATGCTTTCCACAGTTAATTGCATGTTTTTAACAGGTTTTTATTTAACCAAATGAGTTTTTTACTGGTTAGGTCTCAGGCTGGATTACAAAGGGAAAGAATGGGGACAGGAGAATCAACATTAAATAGACCAGTCCTGCCTGGGAGCTAGCCTGGGGTAGGGAAGGAGTGGTTACTTCCTCAAAGCTGCTTCTGATTTTCACCCTTCTTACCCCCAGTTGTGGACCCACAAATTATCAAGCTTCTCTCTATCTCACCCCCAGTTCTTACACATTATTTTCAAGAACTAGCGTAGCATATTATCAATGACTCCTACGTTAGTGACAGTCAAGCAAAGAAGAGACAGGACTGGGGTGGAGGCTTCCCGCATAGAAGTAGATCCATTTGATGTACATAAAAGACACCAGCAGTATTTTAACCATGTAATAAGATTTGGCATTAAAAAAAAAGCTTATCTCACTCATTCCTTTACCTTCCAAATAAAGGTTTTTTCCTGCTCTCTGCTGAAATTTGTCTTCTGTCTAAGCACACAAAAGGAAGAGTATCTGCCAACTCCATCAAACAATATGAAATGAATATTTTAAAGTTCATGAAGAAGAAAAAGTCATTATCCTAGTCTATTCTTGTACCAGAGTTTCAAACAATAAGCCCATTCTGTCCAGAAGTCACAGAAGAACTACTACTGAAGATAATTAACACTAGAAATAATCTGCAAAGAATGTACAGGGTAACATAAAAGCCCAAAAGAGGAGTCATGCCCCAAAATCTAGGAAGGGAGCAACATCGCTCTTTATAACCGAAAATAATGGTAACTGCCTTCCCAAGAAGTGCTAGCCAGGACCTGAGGTCCATAAGTTTGGCATGAGCCATCTATAATTTTCCCAAAGAAAGGATAATATGCCCATAGAGTAAATTCTAGGCAAAGGAAAAATAAAGTACTAACTATAGGCAATTGCCTTCTGCTTTTCAAGTAGCTTTCTTGGGCTTTTCTGAGAAAGGTGTGTAAACTGTGAAGGGAGCTGAGGTGGTCAGGGTAATGGAAAGATTCTGGATATGGAGTGGGAATAAAAAAAGAATTGAGACAAGGTGAGTCCTGAGTTGGGAATATTTTGCATGTTGGAGGAATGTGAATCACTGATGGTCAGAAGGCAGGCTGTGGGTTGACTGCAATAATGAACATAAATTCTTTTTATCCCAGTATACATGATCCTTTGCAACATCTCCTTAGAACAAAGAGGTCTGATGGAGAATTTTTAAGCCATATGAATCCTCTTTCCTGTCTCCTTTTAAAGCCTTCAGCAAACCTACCTTGTTATCTGATTATTTGAATATTACATTAGGGTTTTTTATGGAAATACATGCCTCAGAAAGGGTATGGGACAAAAGCATAGGCTACTCAATTACATTTGGGTTGAATTAATTATAGTTTTATCCATAAATCCCTCTCTAGTCTCCTGTAGCTCTGGATTAGAGTGCCTAGGTCAGAAATAGGCCCCAGTTACCTGACCCTTCTTCCTTTGCTTCACTTCCTCTAGGCCTCCTGCAGCAGGGAAGTGAGGTGAGGCTCCTCTTCCTGGGCATGGGCCCACCTTTCCCACTGCATGAGAGGGAGGATTGAAAAAGAACAAAGCAGAGAATTTCAAACAGAAAGTGGACAGAGGAAAAAGGAAGAACTTGAAACTTCTTCACACCTTTCTTTCCCCCACTTTTTTTTTTATGCCACTTTCTCAAAAGCCTAGCCTCCATATATACCTCGATTTTCTTAGAACTCTCTGTCCTGTTCCATTAGGTCTACTTCTCTATTCTTACACAAGAACCTTGCTGTTTTTATTATTATAGCATTGTAATATGCTTTAACTTCTGATCAGACAAACTCCCTCCAATTTTGCCCTTCTTTTCAAAGTTGACATAGCTTTTCTTAAAATCTTATTCATTCCTCCATTCAAATTTATTTTTAATTGAATTTATATTCTACTCTACTTTTATGTGTATTAAGCATTTGCTGTCCTAAGGAAACCTTCTTCACAGAAGAGAATGCCCTGGGTAGAACAAAATACACCAGCACATTGAAGTGGATAAATCAGAAACATGGAAGTTTGGCTACCACCCAACAAAAGAGCAATAAAATTACTTTTATGAACCTAAAAATCTAATTCTAGAGCATGATAAGTCCACTGAGGTGCAGCTGCCCCATGAGATCCTTCCACGAACAGCTTCTCCCTTACCTTATTGTACTGCAGTTCCTAGCATATTGAACAAAAAACTCCTCAGGGTCTGAAGAAGAGCTTAGTGCCAGTCACCACAGGCCAGCTCTATGGTGGTGGCAATATTAAAGGACCTTATCTGCGCACCCTTTTAGACTTAATTACCCTCAGAGGAACGTCAGTCATAAAAGAAAAATCCTGATGTACTTACTCTAAAACACTTTATTTTGTGTTAGTTGCATTTACTGCTTTTACAGCAAATTTTCCTTCCTAGTTCTGCTTGGCTTAAGGTAATTTGCGTATGTTTCTTTTTCGGAAGGTCTATGGGGAAAAGTGACTTGGGTTCAAACCTTAACTAAGAGTAGTATTTTCCTTTAGATTTTCAGATTCAAGATGGTAGCTGGAGCCCACAGACTGACCTCTAAACTCCATTAGAAGAACCAAGGATATCTAAAAACTAAAATATCTGTAGCAAAGCTGGAATACAGAGGAGGGTGCCAACAGAAAGTTAAAATGCAGCAGAATAGGATCAGATTGAAATAAAAGCCCATCAGTGTGGAAGAGGAAACTCCTTACACAGGCAACGAAGCCCCGGTGAGGAGCAGTGAGTCGGTTTCTCCGACAAATGCTGAGGAGGCATGGGAATCTTGTAGAACCCACAACAACCATTGGTTTCTCTGACGGAAAGAACATTTTTCTCCTCTCGCCTTTGGTCCCCGTTTTCCCTTCCTCAACTGTTATTAGTATGTATTTGTTTGATTGCTTATTCAACAAATATTTGTTGAGCATTTCTTCTGAGCCAGGAACTGTTCTAAAGACTGAGGATACAGCAAGGAACAAAGAAGACAAGGTCCAAGCTCTCGTGAAGAAAATATTCTAATGGAGAGACAAACAGTAAAAATACCAGAAAACACCTGATGATGATAAATATTCTAAAAACACTAAGAGTAATTTGTTAAAGGTTTTCTGTCAGGCTTCCTTACATTAGTTAGTCAGGAATAACCACTCTGAGGAGGTAATATTTAAACTAAATATCAGAGAGCAAAGGGAACAGCATTCCAGGCAGAGGAAACAGGTGGTGCAAAGGCCCTGTGGCACAAACCAGCTTGGCATGTTTCCAGTCTCAGCCTAGACATCACTTCCTCCACTGCATTTTCCCAGTCCAATGCCGCGCCCACCAACCCCCCCCAACACACACACACACACACACCAGGCTGGATTCTGTGTTCTCAAAGCACCCTGTTCTTCCTTTACTCCAGTATTATCACACTCTGCTAAAATTGCTTACCAACTTGCCCACAATGCCCTGTGGAGTTACTCTCTAAGGGCAGAGACTATGTGGTATTCTCAGCACCCAAGAATGTCTAGACATGGAAGATATCTAATCAATATTGTCTAGCAAATGAATGTCTAGAAAATCAGTTCCTCTGAGTCCAAGTCTAGTCCTCTTTCCACTGTGAAACATCACCTCTCCAATAATGAAGACTACTGTTGGAGTAGAACCTCATTTTTATTATTTTATGTTGACTTCTTCCATCTTGGAATTTCCACCTGTTCATACCTGGGTAATAATTACATTTCTATTCTCCTTATTAGGCTCTTAAATATTGTTGGGAACAATGTAGAGAGATGTTGCCTAGTCTACTTTTATGTTTTAAATTTTCAAGAAATAACTTCCCTAGTTTTCTTAATATAATTTCCTCCTATCATCACCTCTGTAAACAGCAGCCAAAAATATCTCCATACACTTGTCTCTACCAACTAAATGACATTTCCTTCATGCTTCCTTCTGCTTTTCCCCTTCCTTTGATAAAGCCCAATTTATGACTTTATTATCATGATTATTCTGATTTTTGAATCCCCAGTCACTTTCCTCAGATAATCATGCTTTTATCATTCCACTCTGCTAGCAACTGCCTATATGTTGACTTTACCCTTGGTACACTAAATTCAAACTCATTCATTCTGCAGTTCCCAGACCAAGTTATGCCACATTTCAAACACAGCAACCAGAGTGCTCCCAGGTGCCTTCTGCAATAAACACTGCAATCAAGGCATTTGATTTTACTTTCTCAGGTTCCTAGGCTCATAACTCTCTTCTGCATATAGAAGAGTCTAATAAAAGAAAGAAATTTGCAATGCCTACAGCATTACAGCATAGATACTCAAAAATGAGAGAGAGCTGTTATCACTCCACAATCTCAGAGCCTGCACCATCAATGCTTTCTGCAATCTCACGAATCTCACGCACCTCCACAAACATTGTCTCATTTGCCATTCATAGCATTTCATGGTGCATCTAAATGGTATTACCTGATCCCTATTTAAAAATCAAAAAACTGTAAAAGTCAGAGAAATTAAGAGAATGGCCCAAATGCAGCTAGAATTTGATGACATTTATTCATTTATTCAACAACATTCATTAGCACCTACTGTAAGCCAGACCCTAGTCTAGGTGTTGGAGATAATTTCATTGAACAAGGCAAATAACATCCCAACTCTCATAAAACTTACATTCTACTGGAGAGACAGATTATAAAAAAGTAATCACTCATTCCATAAGGCATTTTCACAAAATACTAAGTGCTATTTGTTTTTATTTTTATTTATTTATTTATTTATTTATTTTTTTTTTTTTTTGAGACGGAGTCTCGCTCTGTCGCCCAGGGTGGAGTGCAGTGGCGCAATCTCGGCTCACTGCAAGCTCCACCTCCTGGGTTCACGCCATTCTCCTGCCTCAGCCTCCCGAGTAGCTGGGACTACAGGCGCCCACCATTACGCCTGGCTAGTTTTTTGTATTTTTAGTAGAGACGGGGTTTCACTGTGTGAGCCGGGATGGGATGGTCTCCATCTCCTGACCTCGTGATCCGCCCGCCTCGGCCTCCCAAAGTGCTGGGATTACAGGCATGAGCCACCGCGCCCGTCCCTAAGTGCTATTTTTAAATGTGTATACTATAATAGAGTGCCAGGGCAAGAGATGGAGGTGGGTGCTACTTGAAATTGGATGGTCAGAAAGAACCTCTTTGAGGTGAGTTGAGACCTGGAGGAGCCAGTCATACAAAGATATGAGAGAAAAGAGCCAGGCAGAGGGAAAACAAGTGCATGGCCTGGCCTGGATGTGGGAAAAAGCTGAGTGTGTCAGGGACAGAACTAAGAGACTGCTTTTGAGGCTCAATCATTTGAGTCAAAATCTCTGTGATTTCCTAGGTCTTTTCTTCATGGTCACAAGATGTCTGTGGCGGTTTCAGCAGCATGTCTACATTCATGGCAGAAGGAATGGAGAAGGGCCAGTGATAGCCACATCATCTCCTTTCAACAAAAGATTTTTTAAAGATTCTCAGAAAGCCTCTTGCAGAATGTTATTTGGTGTTATAGGCCTGTAGTAGTTAATAAACACTCCCTACCCACCCATCCAGCAGTGAATTAGGCAAGGAAAGCACAGTCATGACTGGCTTAGATTAGTATAGCTCCATTATCTGGGAATATTGGTGCTCTGAAAAATAAATCAAAATTATGTTGGGAAAAGGGGAGGAAATGACTATTAGGCAGCCATAATAGTGACTACCATGGTGGAAAGGAGAAGATGAGGTCAGAGAGATATGGAGGTATCAGATAATATTGGGCCTTGTAAAACCATGGTAAAGAGTTTAGATTTTTTTCCAAGTGCAATGTAAAATCATGAAAGAGGTAAGTAAAAGTGTGACATGGTCTGATTTGCATCTTTAAGAGTGTGGTTGCCATTTAGAAAATAAATTGTAGAAAGCAAGAATAGAAACACAGACTTTGATTAAAAGACACTTGAAATGCTATAGGCAAGAGATGATGGTGGCTTACTAGGGTAGTAGCAGTAAAGGTACAGAGAAGTGGTGGACTCAAAACATACTTTTTAAGTTATAACTGGAAGGACTTGCTGACATCATATGGGGGTTTAGGCAAGAAAGAAGCAAACCAAAAGCTATGATCTGATACTCACAAATCCTTTATAATAGTATTTACAAAGACTGATAAGCAGACTCAGAGAGAAAAATAATAATAAGAGCCATGCTTTGGATATGTTAAGCCTGTGAGGCTATTAGACATCCAAGTAGTGATCTCAGACCACAACTATAGTGGATGCTGTGATGTGCTGCCCAGTTTTCTCTTCAAGATCAAGATAGTAATTCCCTCAGCTTTCAGCAGTGATTTGCAGATGACTCATAGCTGAGTTCCTACCTGGATATTGCACTTGGCCCAAGGAAACTGTTCTGTCCAAGGTTACACATTCTCCCTGAGAGTGGTCCATATCCAATGGTTAGTTGATGCAGGCAAGCATTGGATTGACTCCTTTGCTTCAGTTTGTAACTACTTTGAAGGGACATCCAGTGCCAGAATTTCTCATGGGGATGGCTGAGGTTTTGCTATGACTGTGTTGTCTCTCATCTTCTCCCTCTGCCCAAATCTGCTTCCTTCATTTTTTCAAAAGTGTAGAACATCATTTTCCAATGAACTTTGTGCGTACCTGACCTAGGACACTTGATGTCAGGGTCAATGGAAAAAAACAGAACCTAAGGCCGGGCAAGGTGGCTCACGCCTGTAATCCCAGCACTTTGAGAGGCCAAGATGGGTGCATCATGAGGTCAGGAGATGGAGCCTATCCTGGCTAACACGGTGAAATCCCATCTCTACTAAATATACAAAAAGTTAGCCGGGCATGTTTGCAGGTGCCTGTAGTCCCAGCTACTCAGGAGGCTGAGGCAGGAAAATGGCGTGAAACCAAGAGGCAGAGCTTGCAGTGAGCCAACATTGCGCCACTGCACTCCAGCCTGGGCTACAGAGCGAGACTTCATCTCAAAGAAAAAAAAAAAACAGAACCTGAAAATGGGATTTTTTTTAAGCTGGCCCACCTGCTAACTGGCTGGCCATAAAGACCCCATCACTGGTGGCAGAAGCATTACTGAAGTCCCAGGTCTTTGGTAGGGGTTGGTTAACTTGTTTAAATTTTCACTGGTAGTGAACCAGGAGGAGACAGTGGCAGAAAGGAATGCACTCACAAGTCTACTATATCTCAGGCATTTGAGAAGTAGTAATTATAAGGGCAATGGAATCAGATGGCTATTGCTGAGTGCTATCAATGAGTAGAGAAAGATAGTGAAAAGCTGAGGGTAATTAATCACCAATTCCAGGTGAATTATGAAAAACAAAGGGTCTAACTGATAACATAGGAAAACATTATATCCTGTAGCCAAAAAATAGAAAAACTGAGAATTGGGTTCAGAAGTTAATTACAAGGTTAGAAGAGCTCAAGACAAGGTTGAATTCTCAACCTTGTAAGGTCTACTGTGCCGAGAGTTCTGGCTGGGGAGAGTACTAAAACTTGGGATCTAGACATCTAAGTTGATGTACTTTAAAACCTTGGAACCCCAAATTCCCCTCCAGAAGTGTCCTACTATCCCATGTTGAAGGTTAGAACTTCCCCATTTCTTGCAAACAAGGGAAGTGGAGAGGCCACTACCTTGCAGGACAATATGAACCCCACTCAGGATTCACCCTGGCACCTTCCTTCCTAGTCAGTAACTAAGACCAGTAATCAAGTCAAAATATAGCCCATCTATGCTGGGTGTGGTACTTCAAGCCTGTAATCCTAGCACTTTGGAAGGCTGAGGTAGGCCGATCTCTTGAGCTCAGGGGTTTGAAACCAGCCTGAGCAACACGGCAAAACCCCCTCTCTACAAAAAAATACAAAAATTAGCCAGGTGCAGTGGCTCACACCTGTAGTCTCAACTACTTTGGGGTGCTGAGACAAGAGGATCACTTGAGCCTGGGAGGCAGAAGTTGCAGAGTTGCAGTGAGCCAAAATCATCACACCACTGCACTCCAGAGCATGGGTGACAAAGTGAGTTCCTATCTAAAAAAAACAAAGTATATATATATATATGTGTGTGTATATATATATATATATGTGTGTATATATATATATGTGTGTGTATATATATATGTGTGTGTATATATATATATGTGTGTGTGTATATATATGTGTGTGTGTGTGTGTGTGTATGTATATATATATATATATATATATCCCATTCAGAAAATAGTGGGCCTGTTATAGGAAAAGGCATCACTCCCTGAAGGAACTACAGGACCTAGTCAACATTTACCAGCAGGGGCCAGGAGCAGATATATGGGGCTGGATCCAAAGGGAGCTTTATTGGAAAAGACTGGGGAATAAAACATAAATCTGTATAAAGGATATAGGATTTAACATCCTTTCAAGGATCCAAGGATATGAGACAAACATGCTGAGCTAGCTCCTGGATGCTTAGAAGAATTGATGACTCACAGAAATGTTAGAATTGCCATGATAGATGATAGACAAATGGATCAAAAGACTCAAAGAAATGGACATGCTGGAGTGGATATACCAGTAAGGCCAGTAACTTGTCAGCCAAGTATATTCTGCTTGAGCACCAGAAGAACGCGCTATTTAAAGCAGTAAGGAGAGCATTAAAAATGCTGGTGAGAAAAGAACCAGCATTGTGGAGAAGCACAATGATGGCTGTCCTTCATAAGCCAGGGGTAGCAGAAAGATATACCACGATGGAATGTGGCTCCCTAATGGCATAGAGGATGACAGAATCCCCAAACAATCAAGACCAGGAGGCACACTTGACGTTTAATCAGAAGCAATGCAGGTGGCATGGTCAGAGTGAGATCCAGAGGAGCTTCGTCTCTGGAAAGCAATGGAGATGGTTCACAGAACACAGAGTCCTTGTGCCTGTGCACAAGATAGATAAGCAGCTAATAGACATATTTGCTATGAAGTCAGGGGAGAAAAGCAAGAAGGAATCATCAAGAGGATGAGAGAAGCTACTCTAATAAAAACATTATGATCCCTTTTCAATTTCAATTTCTGGATCTGAGTCTGTTTTTCAAACCCAGAAACCCATTGACTGAAGGAGAGACTGGGTCTTCAGGAGAAAAGACCCTGAAACACCAAGGCAATTGTATATAGTATGATTATGTATATGATTACCCAGATCATTTGCCAAGTGGACCTATGATCATATATTAGGGTAACCATACACTGGAGAAAGGGAAATACCAGGACATTTTGAGTCCTACTAGACATAGGCTCCAAGTCATACTGGGCCCCAGTGAAATGTTGTATTGACCCCACTTCTATTCCAGGTCTACCTAATGATGAATACATTAGGTTCAAGAACCCACCTAATGGTAATTTCCTCAGTCCTACCAAAATACCAACATAGGTCAGGCGCAGTGGCTCTCGCCTGTAGTCCCAGCACTTTAGGAAGCCAAGGCCAGCCCAGGAGCTTGAGATCAGCCTGGGAAATGTGGTAAAATCTGTCTACAAAGAAATACAAAAATTAGGGACATGATAGTATGCATGTGTAGTCCCTGCTACTTGGGAGGCTGAGGAAGGAGGACTGCTTGAGCCTGGGAGATCGAAGCTGCAGTGAGCTATGATAGCACCACTGTACACCAGCGGGAGTGACAGAGCAAGACCTTGTCTCAAGAATGATAATAATAATAATAATAATAATAATAATAAGAAGAAGAAGAAGAAGAAGAAGAAGAAGAAGAAGAAGAAGAAGGAAGAAGAAGAAGAAGAGAGGAGGAGGAGAGAAGAAGGAGGAGGAGGAGGAGGAGGAAGAGGGAGAAGAAGAGGAGGAGGAGAAGAAGAAGAGAAGAAGAGGAGGAGGAGGAGAAGAAGAAGGAGGAGGAGAAGGAGGAGGAGGAGGAGGAGGAGGAGGAGGAGGAGGAGGAGGAGGAGGAGGAGGAGGAGGAGGAGGAGGAGGAAAGAAGAAGAAAGAAGAAGAATTGGCAGAATTCCCACATTGGTTTCTTGGCCTCAGGGTTAAGTACTTCCATAATGTGGAAGGCCAAGTGGGAGCCTCTGAGCACCCCAACCTAAACCAGCTGAATTTTGTCTTGCTGGGAGAAAGTCTGTCTTTTGTTCTATTCAGGCCTTCAACTGAATAGGTGTACCCACATTATGGAAGGCAACCAGATTACTCAAAGTCCACCCATTTAAATGTTAATCTCATCAAAAAAACATGCTCCCAAAAATATCCAGAAAGATGTTTGACCACACATCCAGGCACTGTGGCCCACCCAAGTTAACACAGAAAATTCACACCCTTTATGAAATTTGTACTTCCTGTCTCTGGAACCTTGACTCCTGCAGGTTCAGAAGAAAAATCATGTACCAGGGGACACAGCAAAAATGACATTAATCATTAGGCTACAGCTGCAACTCAGTTTCTTCAGCTTTCTTGTGCCAAAAGACTTGCAGGTAAGGAAAGGACATCATCCTGGCAGGAGTAATTGGCCCTGATCAGTGGAACAAGTGAGGGGTGTCCTTAGACAAGAGGGACATGAAAGAACATGTCTGACATCCAGGTGGTCCCCTAGGGTGTTTCGGTACTCTCTTGACTAACTTTGATGGTAAATGAACAAGTACAGCTGATATAAGATATGAAAGGAATGGTGACCAGAGGTTCAGACCAGAGGTCCAGGTCACTCCACCTGGTAAACCACCTAGACCAGCGGAAGTGCTGGGGGTGAAGGGAACATAGAGGAGGAAATGATGAGTAGCATTTGCATCACTGAGACCAGCTGCAGCAATGGAGGATGTAGTTCATGTCACTAACCTTTCTCTTGTAAGTTTCTCAAAAAAAAAAAAAAAGAAGAAGAAGAAACCAAAGAGAATCCTAGAAGAGCTATTCCTGGAAGGGATAAGTTATTATATCAAGTAAGTGGACCCAAGGGCACAACAGGTGGAATCTGACATGCTCTGGTGCACCATCTAGATATTCTCTCCTGAACCAAGGTGCTCACTTTTGCAGGTGACAAGCATTTCGGTTACAATTTTGCTCACAGCAGAATATCCAAAAATCGCTCTTAGCTGAAGGAGCTACTTGGCTTCCAGTTTACTCCTCCTTCAGCTCCCATCTAATGACTGGTCAGTGCAAAGACACAAAGGCCAAACCCCTGCCTCTACTAAGAATACTTTCAGCGGAGCATGGCGGCTCACGCCTGTAATCCCGCTCTTTGAGAAGCTGAGGTGGGAGGATCACTTGAGGCCAAGAGTTCAAGACCAGCCTGGGCATTATAGCGAGACCCTGTCTCTTAAAAAAAATAAAAATTAATAATTAGCTGGGTGTGGTGGTACACACCTATGGTCCCAGCTACTTGGCAAGCTGAGAAGGGAAGATCAGTTGAGTTCAGGAGTTTGAGGCTACAATGAGCTATGACTGCACCACTGCACTCCAGCCAAGGCAACACAGCAAGACCCTGCCTCAAAAAAACAAAGAAACAAACAAACTTCTGGAAGAGCTTTCTAGCTCCAGCACTAGGCTGAGGCTTTTGTTGTAATTACGTAGTTCAACTTCTCCCTCTGCACAAACCTGCTTTCTTCATTCCCTCACAGGAGTTATACCCAAGAGCACACCTCGATGAACTTTCTGCACGCAAATCTCCATGTCAAAGTTGTTTCTCAGATAACTTCTCCTCCCTCTTTCCTCTCTCCAGCCCCTTCTCCTTCTGCACCTCAGGAAACACTGACTCACTTCTTAGGTTCAAAGTTGCAAAATCTAACTTTTAAACATGAATAGTAATGAATAAACTGTAGGAAGAAATGGCAATAGTGTTTGATTAAATTAGACTAAAAAATGAAGAAAAGTTGCTATTGCCTGCATTTTCCATGACAAAGTAAACAGCAAGCCTGTTAAAACCAGAGACGACCTAGTTACCACTGTGTGTGTACATCCAAAAACAAGAAGCAGCCACCTCTCTCATCCTTCTTTCTGTGGTAGAAAGAACTTTGAAACCCAAGAGAAAGCGGAGAGAATGCAAAGAAATTTCTAATTACATTTTTTAAAGCGGGAATTAAATAAGGACTCATTAACAGTTTATGGAGAAATTAGCTCAGAAGTTCTAGAAAAACATACACTAAAAATACTAACTATTGTTTATTCTGCATGCTAAGATTTAAAGTGACTTTATGCTATTTGTCTTCGTGCTTTTGAAAAATATTTAGGACCACTATAATCATAAGAGCCTCTTTAACCTAAACATCATTTGCACAAAGTTGTCTATCTCTTTTCATAAAATGTACAGCATTTGATATAAAAGGCCTAGGAAATTATATATACACAAATATTCATATATCTTTGATGACTAAGATACCTTGAAATTCATCCTGAGGGTTCTCTGCTCCCTCTCTAATCTGACCACATATCTTTTTTTTTCTCTTTTTTGAGATGTAGTCTGATTCTGCCACCCAGGTTGGAGTGCAGTGGCACAATCTCCACTCGCTGCAACCTCCACCTCCCGGGTTCAAGCCAAACTCATGCCTCAGCCTCCTGAGTAGCTGGGACCACAGGCTTGTGCCACTATGCCAGGCTATTTTTGTATTTTTATTAGAGACAGGGTTTCGCCGTGTTGTCCAAGATGGTCTTGAACTCCTGGCTTCAAGTGATCTGCCCACCACAGCCTCTCAAAGTGTTGGGATTACAGGCATGAGCCACTGCACCCGGTGACCACATATCTTTCCACCACAGTGGCTTTTATTCCTGCAGCTGTGGTTCACAACCCTCCCCACCCAGCCTCCAAAACCACTAACTCCTCTCTTTAGTCCCACCCCCCACATCTACTATCCCCACAGCCATAGGTGACTTTCCCTCAGGGACTTCTTCAAGATCTCCCTGCCTTCCTCTCCAAGGTCACCCTCAACCCTCCCTGGAGGGTGAACTGCTTACAGCTCCACATTGCAACGCAAGCTGTTGCTCCCAAGTTTCAACAGTGAGTCTGCTTTGGGAGGCCAAGCCAGGCAGATCACTTGAGGTCAGGAGTTTGAGACCAGCCTGGTCAACATAGTGAAAACCCGTTTCTACTAAAAATACAAAAAAAATTACCTGGGTATGTTGACACCTGCCTGTAATCCCAGCTACTCAGGAGATTGAGGCAGGAGAATCGCTTGAACCTGGGAGAGGCAGAGGTTGCAGTAAGCCAAGATCACTACACTGCCCTCCATCCTAGGGAACAGAGGAAGACTCTACCTCAAAAAAAAAAAAGAAAAAGAAAAAGAAAAAAACAAACAGACAAAAGAAAACTGTGAGTCTACTGATTTGTCAGTTTATTTAAGTTTGTATTCTGAAAAGGAATTAAAGTGGGCACTTTTTTTTATTATACTTTAAGTTCTGGGATACATGTGCAGAACGTACAGATTTGTTACATAGGTATATGTGCCCCATGGTGGTTTGCTGCACCCATAAACCCATTATCTACATTAGGTATTTCTCCTAATGCTATCCCTCCCCTTGCCCCTCACCCCCTGACAGGTCATGGTGTGTGACATTCCCCTCCCTGTGCCCATATATTCTCATTGTTCATCTCCCACTTATGTGTGAGAACATGCGGTGTTTAGTTTTCCATTCTTGTATTAGTTTGCTAAGAATGATGGTTTCCAGCTTCATCCATGTCTCTACAAAGGACATGAACTCATTCATTTTATGGCTGCATAGTATTCCATGGTGCATATGTGCCAGGTTTTCTTTATCCAGTCCAACATCAGTGGGCATTTGGGTTGGTTCCAAGTCTTTGCTATTGTGAACAGTACTGCAATAAACATACATGTCCATGTGTCTTTAGAACAGAATGATTTATAATCCTTTGGGTATATACCCAGTAATGGGATTGCTGGGTCAAATAGTGTTTCAGGTTCTATATCCTTGAGGAATCGCCACACTGCCTTCCACAATGGTTGAACTAATTTACACTCCTACCAACAATGTAAAAGCGTTCCTTTTTTCTCCACATCCTCTCCAGCATTTGCAGTTTCCTGACTTTTAATGATTGCCATTCTAACTGGTGTGAGATGGTATCTCATAGTCGTTTTGATTTGCATTTCTTTGATGACCAGTGATGATGAGCTTTTTATGTTTGTTGGCCACATAAATGTCTTCTTTTGAAAATGTCTGTTCATATCCTTTGCTGACTTTTTGATGGTTTTTTTTTTTTTCTTTTTTTCTTGTACATTTAAGCTCCTTGTAGATTCTGGATATTAGCCCTTTGTCAGGTGGATAGATTGCAAAAATTTTCTCCCATTCTGTAGGTTGCCTGTTCACTCTGATGATAGTTCTTTTGCTATGCAGAAGCTCTTTAGTTTAATTAGATCCCATTTATCTATTTTGGCTTTTGTTGCAATTGCTTTTGGTGTTTTAGACATGAAGTCTTTGCCCATGCCTATGTCCTGAATGGTATTGCCTAGGTTTACTTCAAGGGTTTTTATGGTTTTAGATCTTATGTTTAAATCTTTAATCCATCTTGAGTTGATTTTTATATAAAGTGTAAGGAAGGGGTCCAGTTTCAATTTTCTGTATGTGGCTAGCCAGTTTTCCCAACACCATTTATTAAATAGGGAATCCTTTCCCCATTGCTTGTTTTTGTCAGGTTTGTCAAAGATCAGATTGTTGTAGATGTGTGGTATTATTTCTGAGGCCTCTGTTCTGTTCCTTTGGTCTATATATCTGTTTTGGTACCAGTGTCATGCTGTTTTGGTTACTGTAGCCTTGTAGTATAGTTTGAAGTCAGGTAGTGTGATGCCTCCAGTTTTGTTCTTTTTGCTTAGAATTGTCTTGGCTATATAGGTTCTTTTTTGATTCCATATATTTAAAGTAGTTTTTTCCAATTCTGCGAAGAAAGCCGCTGGTAGCTTGACAGGAATAGCATTGAATCTACAAATTACTTTGGGCAGTATGGCCATTTCCATGATATTAATTCTTCCTATCCATAAGCATGGAATGTTTTTCCAGTTGTTTGTGTCCTCTCTTATTTCCTTGAGCAGTGGTTTGTAGTTCTTGAAGAGGTCCTTCACATCCCTTGTAAGTTGTATTCCTAGGTATTTTATTTTCTTAGTAGCAATTGTGAATGGGAGCTCACTCATGATTTGGCTCTCTGTTTGTCTATTATTGGTGTATGGGAATGCTTGTGAATTTTGCACATTGATTTTGTATCCTGAGACTTCGCTGAAATTGTTTATCAGCTTAAGAAGATTTGGGGCTGAGACGTTGGGGTTTTCTAAATACAAAATAATGACATCTGCAAACAGAGATAATTTGACTTCCTCTTCCTATTTGAATACCCTTTATTTTTTTCTCTTGCCTGATTGCCCTGGCCAGAACTTCCAATACTATGTTGAATAGGAGTGACTAGAGAGGGATCTTTGTCTTGTGCTGGATTTCAAAGGGAATGCTTCCAGGTTTTGCCTATTCAGTATGATATTGGCTGTGGGTTTGTCATAAACAGCTCTTATTATTTTGAGATATATTTCATCAATCCCTAGTTTATTGAATGTTTTTAGCAGAAGGGGTGTTGAATTTTATCTAAGGCCTTTTCTGCATCTATTGAGATAATCATGTGGTTTTTGTCATTGGTGCTGTTTATGTGATGTTGTTTATGTGTTGTTATGTGCTGTTTATGTGATGAATTTTATTGATTTGCATGTTTAACTAGCCTTGCAACTGAGGGATGAAGCCAAATTGATCATGGTGGATAAGCTTTTTAATGTGCTGCTAGATTCGGTTTGCCAGTATTTTATTGAGGATTTTCACATTGATGTTTATCAGGATTATTGGCCTGAAGTTTTTTGTTGCTGTTGTGTCTCTGCCAGGTTTTGGAATCAGGATGATGCTGGCCTCATAAAATGAGTTAGGGAGCAGTCCCTCTTTTTCTATTGATTGGAATAGTTTCAGAAGGAATGGTACCAGCTCCTCTCTGCACCTCTGGTAGAATTCGGCTGTGAATTCTTCTGGTCCCGGACTTTTTTTTTTTGGTTGGTAGGCTATTAATTACTGCCGAAATTTCAGAACTTGTTATTGGTCTATCATTTAGTCTTGGGAGGTTGTATCTGTCCGGGAATTCATCCTTTTCTTCTAGGTTTTCTAGTTTAATCATGTACAGGTGTTTATAGTATTCTCTGATGGTAGTTTGTATTTCTGTGGGATCAGTGCGATATCCCCTTTATCATTTTTTATTGAGTCTAGTTGATTATTCTCTCTTTTCTTCATTAGTCTGGCTAGTGATCTATCTATTTTGTTAATCTTTTCCAAAAAACAGGTCCTGGATTCATTGATATATGGAAGGGTTTTTCATCCCTTCCATCTCCTTCAGTTCTACTCTGATCTTAGTTATTTCTTGTCTTCTGCTAGCTTTTGAATTTGTTTCCTCTTGTTTCTCTAGTTCTTTTAATTGTGATGTTAGGGTGTCGATTTTAGATCTTTTCTGCTTTCTCCTGTGGGCACTTAGTGCTGTCAATTTTCTTTTAAACACTACTTTAGTTGTGTCCCAGAGATTCTGGTATGTTGTGTCTTTGTTCTCATTGGTTTCAAAGAACTTATTTATTTTTCATTATTTACCCAGTAGTCATTCAGGAGCAGGTTGTGCAGCTTCCATGTAGTTGTTAGTGAGTTGCAGTGAGTTTCTTAATCCTGAGTTCTAATTTGATTGCACTGTGGTCTGAGAGACTGTTTGCTATGATTTCCTTTCTTTTGCATTTGCTGAGGAGTGTTTTACTTCCAATTTTGTGGTTGATTTTAGAATAAGTGCAATGTGGTGCTGAGAAGAATGTATATTCTGGTGATTTGGGGTGGAGAGTTCTGTAGATGTCTATTAGGTTTGCTTGGTCCAGAGCTGAGTTCACGTCCTGAATATCCATGTTAATTTTCTGTCTTGCTGATCTAATATTGACAGTGAGGTATTAAAGTCTCCCACTATCATTGTGTGGGAGTCTAAGTCTCTTTGTAGGTCTCTAGAAACTTGCTTTATGATTCTGGGTGCTCCTATGTTGGGTGCATATATATTTAGGATAGTTGGCTCTTCTTGTTGAATTGATCCCTTTACCATTATGTAATGCCCTTGTCTCTTTTGATCTTTGATGGTTTAAAGTCTGTTGTATCAGAGACTAGGATTGCAACCCCTGCTTTTTTTTTTCTTTCCATTTGCTTGTTAAATCTTCCTCCATCCCTCTATTTTGAGCCTGGATGTGTCTTTGCACATGAGATGTGTCTCCTGAATACAGCACACTGGTGGGGCTTGACTTTTTATCCAATTTGCCAGTCTGTGTCTTTTAATTCGGGCCTTTAACCTGTTTACATTTAAGGTTAATATTGTTATGTGTGAATTTGATCCCATATTTTGATCCTAAGCTGGTTATTTTACCCCTTAGTTGATGCCGTTTCTTCATAATGTTGATGGTCTTTACATTTGGATTTGTTTTTGCAGTGGCTGGTACTGGTTTTTTCTTTCCATATTTAGTGCTTCCTTCAGGAGCTTTTGTAAGGCAGGCCTGGAGGTGACAAAATCTCTCAACATTTGCTTGTCTGTAAAGGATTTTATTTCTCCTTCATTTATGAAGCTTAGTTTGGCTGAATATGACATTCTGGGTTCAAAATTCTTTCTTTTAAGAATATTGAATATTGGCCCCCACTCTCTTCTGGCTTGTAGGGTTCCTGCAGAGAGATCTGCTGTTAGTCTGATGGGCTTCCCTTTGTGGGTAACCTGACCTTTCTATCTGGCTACACTTACATTTTTTCCTTCATTTCAACCTTGTTGAATCTGACAATTGTGTGTTTTGTGGCTGCTCTTCTTGAGGAGTATCTTTATGGTGTTCTCTGTATTTCCTGAATTTGAATGTTGGCCTGTCTTGCTAGGTTGGGGAAGTTCTCCTGGATAATATCCTGCAGACTGTTTTCCAACTTGGTTCCATTCTCCCCATCACTTTCAGGTACACCAATCAAATGTAGGTTTGGTCTTCTCACATAGTCCCATATTTCTTGGAAGTTTTGTTCATTCATTTTCATTCTTTTTTATCTAATCTTGTCTTCAGGCTTTATTTCATTAAGCTGATCTTCAATCTCTGATATCCTTTCTTCTGCTTGATAGATTCGGCTATTGATACTTGTGTATGCGTCACGAAGTTCTTGTGCTATGTTTTTCAGCTCCATCGGGTCATTTATCTTCTTCTCTAAACTGATTATTCTAGTTAGCAATTCTGCTAGCCTTTTATCAAGGTTCTTAGCTTCCTTGCATTGTGTACAACATGCTCCTTTAGCTTACAGGAGTTTGTTATTACCCACCTTCTGAAGCCTACTTCTGTCAGTTCATCAAATTCATTATCCATCCAGTTTTGTTCCCTTGCTGGCAAGGAGTTGTGATCCTTTGGAGAAGAGGTATTCTGGTTTTTGGAACTTTCAGCTTTTTTTGCACTGGTTTCTCCTCATCTTTGTGGATTTATCTACCTTTGGTCTTTGCTGTTGGTGACTTTTGGATGGAGTTTTAGTTTGGTCATCCTTTTTCTTGATGTTGATGCTATTGCTTTCTGTTTGTTAGTTTTCCTTCTAACACTCAAGCCCCTCTTCTGCAGGTCTGCTGGAGTTTGCTAGAGGTCCTCTCCAGACCCTGTTTGCCTGGGTATCACAGCGGAGGTTGCAGAACAGCAAAGATTGCTCCCTGCTCCTTCCTCTGGAAGCTTCATCCCAGAGAGGCACCTGCCAGATGCCAGCCAGAGTCCTCCTGTATAAAGTGTCTTGCTGTCAGGATGCACGGGGGGTCAAGAACCCACTTGAGGAGGCAGTCTGTCCCTTAGCAGAGCTCGAGCACTGTGCTAGGATATCTACTGCTCTCTTCAGAGCCATCAGGCAGGGACATTTAAGTCTGCTGAAACTGTGCCCACAGCCACCCCTTCTTCCAGCTGCTCTGTCCCAGGGAGATGGGAGTTTTATCTATAAGCCCCTGACTGGGGCTGCTGACTTTTTTTCAGAGATGCCCTGCCCAGAGAGGAGGAATCTCAGGCCTTTTTCCTTCACAAATAATCAGAAAAATAATCAGGGGTGATGAGGGTAGCACTGGTGAGGAAGAAGGAATAAAGAAGGGGCTGGGAAGTGGAGCTCTGGGGAGTGAGAATGGTAAGAACAGAGTCCCCATCCCACAGGCTTGCAGCCTTTTCAGGAAGATATCTCTGAGTAGGAATTCATAACATATTGCAGTTAAACCTTAAGCTCAGTTGTCAGCTAAACGGAATTGTGACGTAAATACAGCTTGTTTTAAATGCTCGTCACCTTTTGCACTTCCTCACAACCACCAATTCAGCTTGAAATTTCTCAGACTCTCCTCCACAGAACAGTTCTGCTTTGGGAGTAGTTAGGGGTTTGTGAGAAGAGGGTTCTGTTTTAAAGTGTGGGAAACATTGCTTACCACAGACATGCTCCTAGAAAGACACACTAACCTATTAAGAGCTCTGAAAAAATTATTTCCTTGTTCAATACACAAAAGTACAGATGAGCATAACTAGCAAGGAGTCTCAAAAGTCCTTAAAATATTTCTATTCTTTGAACCAGCAATTTCAAATACAAAACTTTATTACTAAAAAAAGAATCATACACATGCACAATCTTGCCACAAGGATGTTTATCCCACTGTATCATGTGTTTAATAGATTAAAAAGGAATTACATGAAAGCCCAATAGTAAGGGATTTGTTATATAAAGTATGGCATACCCATATAATGGAATATTATACAGAAAATATAATACATAGACCATTTAATGATGGAGGGAAATGTTCGCAAAATATTAAGAACTTACAACTGAATATGAAAGGATACTCTCTATTTAAAATTAAATATTTTCCAAGAAGGAAAAGATCAGAATGTCTTACAACTGGAGTCTCAAATCCAAAAACCTCAGGGTGTAGGCAGATAAACTAGGACAAGGAGTTTTCTTTCCTAGCGAGAGCAGCTCCCATTCAGCTTTGAGCTCTGCGATGCTGGAACGCAGGCTACTTGATGCCTAGTGTCAATATTTCAGAAGACACTAGAAATATGTGTGTTTGTGAGAAATCATTCCAGTTGTAAATGCTGGCATTGTAATTCAAAAAATGTAAATATTATACAGCCAAATAAAGCACATATTTAAACTACTGTTAGCAGCTCTGATTTATGCAGAATGTCAACAGCGGTTATCTCTGAATATCAGGATTTTGGGTGATTTTTATTTCTTTCATTTTGTTTTTATTCTTTTCTATATTTTCTATAATGAAAAATAAATTATTTTAAATAAAAAATACATTTTGTTTAAATTTTTAAGAGTTCAATTGTTACCTTACCATTACCACTGAAAATAGAAAAGGAACGTTGTAATTTAAGAATTAAGGTTAGAAATAAAGAAAGTATAAAACAATCTGTATAATGGCAATATGAAACATAACATTCACAGGAAGCTTGGAAAATTAATGTATTTCCTTCTCATCCTTGGAGCTATCTGAGAAAGAAAAATCTTCCCTCATATTTTCGCAAATTATTTGCTTTTATTCAAAACATTGGCAATATTACAAATATAAGCAACCTAAGGTTATAGGAAATGGTGACAAAGTAATTTTTCTGTAAAAATGTTCCATAAAAAGAAAAGGCATCTATCCAGGATACCGTTTCCCAAACTAGGTTCCTTGGCAGCTCGGTGATCAAATCAGTTTGTACTTCACTGCATCAGTATCTCCCTCAAGAGTCCAGTGCATATTGATAAGACACAGACAAGGCTCTGAAATGTCCTGCAGTTTAATTCTGTGTGCACACACACATATATGCACATGCACACTTGCACATGCACACACACACACACACAACAAGGTGCCTTTGTTTAGCCAAAGAGTTTCAAACTGATTTGCCCACAGAATTCTTTTATGGAGCACCTATTACCATCCCATAAACAGTAGTACTCTTTAGAACACAAATCCAAAAATAGAGAGTCAAGAAGAGAAAATAATCTTTTTCCTTAAAAATGTATTCTGTGTGTTATACCAAAAATTGTTTTTCTATCTGAAGCTCAGATTTAACTGGGCAACCTGTTTGGGGTTTTGTTTTTTGCTAAATCTGGCAACCCTAGTGACAGGACAATATGGTAGGTGAACCTCAAAATTTCTGAAAATGGTGTTAAAGTAGTAGGACCTTGTTATGTGTCAGCAGAGTTGACAACTTCCACAAACAGTGCTGAATCCTCCAGGATCTAAGGTTTGGTTACTAATCCCAGGTGACAGTCCCCTCTCCAAGCACTGAGTCCCTCCTTACTCTAGGACCTGTGGGACAAAAAGAGAAAATAGGAGCTCGCCAAACAGGAACAGCTCTGGTCTACAGCTCCCAGCGTGATCAATGCAGAAGATGGGTGATTTCTGCATTTCCAACTGAGGTACCTGGTTCATCTCATTGGGACTGGTTGGACAGTGGTTGCAGCCCACAGAGGGTGAGCTGAAACAGGGCAGGGTGTCACCTCACCCAAGAAGAACAAGGGGTTGGGGATTTCTCTTTCCTAGCCAAGGGAAGCTGTGACAGACTGTACCTGGAAAATCAGGACACTCTGCAAAAATACTGCACTTTTCTCATGGTCTTAGCAACCGGCAGACCAGGAGATTCTCTCCTTTACCTGGCTTGGAGGTTCCCATGCCCATGGAGCCTTGCTCACTGCTAGCATAGCAGTCTGAGATCAACCTGCGAGGCTGCAGCCTGGCAGGGGGAGGGGCGTCCGCCATTGCTGAGGCCTGAGGAGGTAAACAAAGTGGCCTGGAAGTTCGAACACCACAGCTCCATAAGGCCTACTGCCACTATAGACACCACCTCTGTGGGCAGGGCAGAGCTGAACAAAAGGCAGCAGACAACTTCTGCAGACTTAAATATCCCTGTCTGACGACACTGAAGAGAGCAGTCATTCTGCCAGCACAGCATTTGAGCTCTGAGAACGGACAGACTGCCTCCTCAAGTGGGTCCCTGACCCTCATATAGCCTAACTGGAAGACACCTCCCAGTAGGGCCTAACAGACACCTCATATAGGTGGCTGCCCCTCTGGGACGAAGCTTCCAGAGGAAGGATCAGGCAGCAATATTTGCTATTCTGCAGCCTCCGTTGGTGACACCCAGACAAACAGGGTCTGGAGTGGACCTTCAGCAAACTCCAACAGACATGCAGTTGAGGATCTTAGAAGGAAAACTAATAAACAGAAAGGAATAGCATCAACATCAACAAAAAGGACATCGACACCAAAACCTCATCTGTAGGTCACCAACATCAAAGACCAAAGGTAGATAAAACCACAAATATGGGGAGAAACCAGAGCAGAAAAGCTGAAAATTCTAAAAACCAGAGTGCCTCTTCTCCTCCAAAGGAGTACAGCTCCTCGCCAGCAACAAAACAAAGCTGGATGGAGAATGACTTTAACGAGCTGACAGAAGTAGGCTTCAGAAGGTCGGTAATAACAAACTTCTCCAAGCTAAAGGAGCATGTTCTAACCCATTGCAAAGAAGCTAAAAATCTTGAAAAAAGGTTAGACGAATGACTAACTAGAATAAACACTGTAGAGAAGATCTTAAATGACCCGATGAAGCTGAAAACCATGGCATGAGAACTTTGTGATGCATGTACAAGCTTCAGTAGGTGATTCAATCAAGTGGAAGAAAGAATATCAGTGATGCAAGATCAAAGTAATGAAATAAAATGAGAAGACAAGATTAGAGAAAAAAAGTAGAAAGAAACAAACAAAACCTCCAAGAAATACGGGACTATGTGAAAAGACCAAATCTACGTTTGATTGGTGTACCTGAAAGCGATGGGGAGAATGGAACCAAGTGGAAAACACTCTTCAGGATATTATTCAGGAGAACTTCCCCAACCTAGCAAGACAGGCTAACATTCACATTCAGGAAATACAAAGAACACCACAAAGATACTCATCGAGAAGAGCAGCTCCAAGACACATAATTGTCAGATTCACCAAGGTTGAAATGAAGGAAAAAATGTTAAGGGAAGCCAGAGAGAAAAGTCAGGTTACCCACAAAGGGAAGACCATCAGACTAACAGAAGATCTCTCTGCAGAAACCCTACAAACCAGAAGAGAGTGGGGGCCAATATTCAACATTCTTAAAGAAAATAATTTTCAACCCAGAATTTCATATTCAGCCAAACTAAGTTTCATAAGTGATGGAGAAATAAAATCCTTTACAGACAAGCAAATGCTGAGAGATTTTTGTCACCACTAGGTCTACCTTACAAGAGCTCCTGAAGGAAGCACTACATGTAGAAAGGAACAACTGGTACCAGCCACTACAAAACATGCCAAATTGTAAAGACCATCAACACTATGAAGAAACTGCATCAATTAATGGGCAAAATAACCAGCTAACATCTTAGTGACAGGATCAAATTCACACATAACAATATTAACCTTAAATGTAAATGGGTTAAATGCCCCAATTAAAAGACACAGAGTGGCAAATTGGATAAAAAGTCAAGACTCACCAGTGTGCTGTATTCAGGAGACACATCTCACGTGCAGAGACACATATAGGCTCAAAATAAAAGGGTGAAGGAAGATCTACCAAGCAAATGGAAAGCCAAAAAAAAAAAAAAAAAAAAAGCAGGGGTTGCAATCCTAGTCTCTGATAAAACAGACTTTTAAGCCAACAAAGATCAAAAGAGACAAAGAAGGCCATTACATAATGGTAAAGGGATCAATTCAACAAGAAGAGATAACTATCCTAAATCTATAAGCACCCAGTACAGGAGCACGCAGATTCATAAAGCAAGTCATTAGAGACCTACAAAGAGACTTAGATTCCCACACAACAATAATGGGGGATTTTAACACCCCACTGTCAATATTAAGACAGATCAACAAAACAGAAGGTTAAGAAGGATATCTGGGACTTGAGCTCAGCTCTGCACCAAGCAGACCTAACAGACAGTTACAGAACTCTCTACCCCAATTCAACAGAATATACATTCTTCTCAGCACCACATTGCACTTATTCTAAAACTGACCATATGATTGGAAGTAAAACACTCCTCAGCAAATGTAAAAGAACAGAAATCACAACAAACTGTCTCTCAGACCACAGTGCAATCAAATTAGAACTCAGGAATAAGAAACTCACTCAAAACTGCAAACTACATGGAAGCTGAATAACCTGCGCTAGAATGCCTATTGGGTAAATAATGAAAGCAGAAATAATGATGTTCTTTGAAAGCAACGAGAACAAAGACACAATGTACCAGAATCTCTAGGACACAGCTAAAGTAGTGGGCAGAGGGAAATTTATAGCACTAAATGCCCACAAGAGAAAGCAGGAAAGATCTAAAATTGACACCCTAACATCACAATGAAAAGAACTAGAGAAGCAAGAGCAAACACATTCAAAAGCTAGCAGAAGACAAGAAATAACTAAGATCAGAGCAGAAATGAAGGAGATAGAGACATGAAAACCCCTTCAAAAAAATCAATGAGTCCAGGAGCTGGTTTTTTGAGAAGATCAACAAAATTGATAGACCACTAGCCAGACTAATAAAGAAGAAAAGAGAGAAGAATCAAATAGACACAATAAAAAATGATAAAGGGGATATGACCACCAATCCCACAGAAATACAAACTACCATCAGAGAATACTATAAATACCTCTATGCAAACAAACTAGAAAATCTAGAAGAAATGGATAAATTCCTGGACACATACACACCCTCCCAAGACCAAACCAGGAAGAAGTTAAATCTCTGAATAGACCAATAACAGGTTCTGAAATTGAGGCAATAATTAATAGCCTACCAACCAAAAATGTTCAGGACCAGATGGATTTACAGATGAATTCTACCAGAGGTACAAAGAGGAGCTGGTACCATTCCTTCTGAAATTATTCCAATCAATAGAAAAAGAGGGAATCCAACCTAACTCATTTTATGAGGCCAGCATTGTCCTGATACCAAAGCCTGGCAGAGACACAAAAAAAAAAAGAGAATTTTAGACCTATATCCCTGATGAACATCGATGCGAAAATCCTCAATAAAATACTGGCAAACCAAATCCAGCAGCACATCAAAAAGCTTATCCACCATGATCAAGTCAGCTTCATCCCTGAGATGCAAGACTGGTTCAACATATGCAAATCAATAAACATAATCCAACATATAAACAGAACCAACAACAAAAACCACATGATTATCTCAATAGATGCAGAAAAGGCCTTTGACAAAATGAAACAGCCCTCATGCTAAAAACTCTCAATAAACTAGGTATTGATGGAATGTATCTCAAAATAATAAGAGCTATTTATGAAAAACCCACAGCCAATATCATACTGAATGGGCAAAAACTGGAAGCATTCCCTTTGAAAACTGGCACAAGACAGGGATGCCCTCTCACCACTCCTATTCAACATAGTGTTGGAAGTTCTGGCCAGGGCAATCAGGCAAGAGAAAGAAATAAAGGGTATTCAATTAGGAAAATAGGAAGCCAAATCATCCCTATTTGCAGATGACATGATTGTATATTTAGAAAACCCCATTGTCTCAGCCCAAAATCTCCTTAAGCTGATAAGCAACTTCAGCAAAGTCTCAGGATACAAATGTATTGATACAAATGTATCAATATGCAAAAATCACAACACTCCTATACACTAGTAACAGACAAACAGCCAAATCATGAGTGAACTCACATTCACATTTGCTTCAAAGAGAATAAAATACCTAGGAATACAACTTACAAGGGATGTGAAGAACCTCTTCAGGGAGAACTACAAACCACTGCTCAATGAAATAAAAGAGGACACAAACAAATAGAGGAACCTTCCATGCTCATGAATAGGAAGAATCAATATCGTGAAAATGGCCATACTGCCCAAGGTAATTTATAGGGTCAATGTCATTCCCATCAAGCTACCAATGACTTTCTTCACAGAATTGAAAAAAAACTACTTTAAAGTTCATATGGAACCAAAAAAGAGCCCACATAGCCAAGACAATCCTAAGCAAAAAGAACAAAGCTGGAGGCATCACGCTACCTGACTTCAAACTATACTACAAGGCTACTGTAACCAAAACAGCATGGTGCTGGTACCAAAACAGATATATAGAGACCATTGGAACAGAACAGAGGCCTCAGAAATAACACCACACATCTACAACCATCTGATTTTTGAAAAACCTGACAAAAATAAGCAATGGGGAAAGGATTCCCTATTTAATAAATGGTGCTGGGAAAACTGGATAGCCATAAGTAGAAAGCTGAAACTGGATCCCTTCATTACACCTTATACAAAAAATAATTCAAGATGGATTAAAGACTTAAATGTAAGACCTAAAACCTTTAAAACCCTAGAAGAACACCTAGGCAGTACCATTCAGGACATAGGCATGGGCAAGGATTTCATAACTAAAACACCAAAAGCAATGGCAACAAAAGCCAAAATAGATAAATGGGGTATAATTAAACTAAAGAACTTCTGCATAGCAAAAGAAACTACCATCAGAGTGAACAGGCAACCTACAGAATGGGAGAAAATTTTTGCAATCTACCCGTCTGACAAAGGGCTAGTATCTAGAATCTACAAAGAACTTAAACAAATTTATGAGAAAAATACAAACAACCCCATCAAAAAGTGGGCAAAGGATATGAACAGACACTTTCAAAAGAAGACATTTATGCAGCCAACAGACACATGAATAAATGTTCATCATCACTGGTCATCAGAGAAATGCAAATCAAAATCACAATGAGATACCCTCTCACACCAGTTAGAATGGCGATCATTAGAAAGTCAGGAAACAACAGATGCTGGAGAGGGTATGGAGAAATAGGAACACTTTACATTGTTCATGGGAGTGTAAATTAGTTCAACCATTGTGGAAGACAGTGTGGCAATTCCTCAAGGATCTAGAACTAGAAGTACCATTTGACCCAGCCATCCCATTACTGGGTATATACCCAAAGGATTATAAATCACTCTACTATAAAGACACATGTGCATGTATGTTTAATGCAGCACCATTCACAATAGCAAAGACTTGGAACCAACCCAAATGCCCATCAATGATACACTGGATAAAGAAAATGTGGCACATATATACCATGGAAGACTATGCAACCATAAAAAAGGATGAGTTCATGTCCTTTGTAGGGACATGGATGAAGCTGGAAATCATCATTCTCAGCACACTATCACAAGGACAGAAAACCAAACACTGCATGTTCTCACTCACAGGTGGGAAATGAACAATAACAACACTTGGACATAGGGTGGGGAACATCGCATACCAGGGCCTGTTGGCAGGTGGGGGACTGGGGGAGGGAAAGCATTAGGAGAAATATCTAATGTAAATAACAACTTGATGGGGGCAGCAAACCAACACGGCACATGTATATCTGTGTAACAAACCTACGTGTTGTGCACATGTACCCTAGAACTTAAAGTATAATAAAAAAAAAAAAAAAAAGAGAGAGAGAGAAAGAAAATAAATATTCATTACACACTGGCATGACTGGCAATAGCTCAGGGGTTTCAAACAGGAGGTTGCAACTCTTAGTGGGATGTGAACCCAGATCATGCCAGTACTGGGGGCAAGGTAGAAAAAAATAGAATAGGCAGAAACATGAGAGGGGGCAAGGAATCAGAGTGTATCACCTGTATTTTTCTCCTAAAATAAACTATGTGTGTACACTGGCTAACAATACTTCTTACTGTAGTCATGGTCCAAAACGTTGGAAAGCCACTGATATGATGTTGAGACTTGCCTGGCATTATTGTGAAAACTGTGTTGGATCAACAGTGAGGATGTTAGTTTTACACTCATGGGTGAGGGTAAGCTTTGCTTTGTTCTGGAAATATTACCCTTCTGGAATCACCTTATCTCTTTTTGGATTCTGCAATCCCTGCAAACAGATGGCAATGCTGCATTTAAATCAGAGGTCCTAGTTTTGTTTCATTTTGCTATAACCACTTTCTGGAAGCACATATTGGAATTCAACATTGTTGCATCTAATCTTAGGGAATAAATACAAGTGATAATGTGGGACCAAAAAAATCCATTCTGTGTAATTGATCATCTGTAGTGAATTTACAAATTACATAGTCTCAACATTTTTTAAAGAAGAAGGTTTCTGGTACTTAGAAACTCAAGGGACAAAACTGGCTCTCAAAACTCAGGAGATTAACCTAGTCATTCACAGTAAGGTCTATGTCGAAAATCCACACATTAAAGGATCCCTTGAGGTCAGATTTTTGAGTCTAATAACAAAATGATACTGAGCTAAAAATCAGTGGGGGTCAGCCATAGGGCAAAAATGAAAGACTGCCTGAAATGACTCTCCTTTTTCAACAATTTAACTTAGACCTCAGTTAGCAGGAGCAGTGTCATGGTAAAAAATAAACTGCATCATTTTATTTTAAAAGAAAACTATTGACACTCCATGTCAGTCCCAGACACTCTAGCTAAACTTCAAAATGGAATCCCGAGTCAATTGTTTTAAAATAGACTCTACCTTCCAAAAACACCTGATATTTGACTATTAGTTTCTTCACCCACCATATCAGCATCAAGACCTACCTAGGGTGATTAGAGAGTGACATCTCTTCATCCCTCCTCCTCCCCCTATCCTCCCCCTAAATCTCACATGAACAGGGAAGCAGGGCAGACTAATCTGTTTGTGAGGTTTGTGCTTGCATGTGTCGACGTGCGCTATGGGATCTTAACATTGATTGCTATTTATTTTTATGTGTATTGGTTTGTCTGCAAAGGATAATATATCATGTTGTTATCTGACAGCTTCCTTCCAACTAAGACCTTGCAGCATGAATCCAGCCCAGCCCACTTGCCCTCCCAGCTAGACTCCAGCTGTTACTCCTCTGCCACTGAAAACTGGCAGCACCCTCCTCCCCACAACAGATTTTGTGTGTGTGATTGATTGGGATTTTATTTTGGTTTTTCCTGTTTTTAACTTTTCCAGGAGATACACGATTCCCAGATGATTCTTCACTAGCTTGCAAAATTCAGAAAGTGGCCTCTGCAGGAGAACTCTGCCCCTTTGCTTTTGTTTGCTTGTTCACTTACTCTAAAGAAAATGAACTTCTGGTCAATACCCACTTGCTCCAGAAAGGGCACAGCCACTAAAGTACACCAAAAAATCTAAAAGACATTAAAAATATTTCAGGACCAGAGAAAAAAAACTACCTTTCTCAAGGATCCCAGCACATACGGACAGGCAAAATATAAGAACCCTACAGTCTTTGTCTGATAATAAGCTTAAGAGAAAGCAATTTTCCAACCCAGAGCTCTCTTCCATGGTTTACCTCACAAAAAGCCTGGGGTGGGATTTTTTTTTCCTTTGAATAATGTTCCCCTTCACATTCAGTTGATAAGAAGCCTTCTTTTGTGAGAGCCATTTGATGTTCAAAGGGCTCTTCAAAATGCATGTGGACAGCCTTTGGAGAATTCTTAGAACACCAATCTAAATTTGGGTCTTAATAACAGGAAAGTTTTGTCAGCTGTAAACAAACTTCAATGCCAAATTCTAAAGAGTAAGAACAATTGTCATCGGCCCCTGAAGTCAAGGGTAGGTTAGAGATCGACAGTTCACACACTTCCATCCCTCACCATTTAAATGTCAGAACCAGCCATTACTGGACATAGGATACTGTCAGGCTGTCACAAGCAAATCCAATTCTCTGCTGGGCTGCTGTCCAGTCATAACACAATAGTGCAGAAGTATCCATTCTCCATTTTTCAGAAAATTCCTACAATTAAGACACTGCTCTGGGCTTCCCATAAGCATATGAAGCTCCAGGAGCACACAGGGGAAGATGCAACTAAGACGTGAATCTTTTTCCCCAATTACTTCTTTGTAAGATATTTTCCAGCAAAGGAACAGACCTTAAACCCCTAGGAAAAGTAGGCAGGAACTGAGTCAAAGATAACAGACGAATTGCTGCTGTTTTCCATTCCCACCACTTGATGAAACTCTAAAAACAAACCACTTTTGGTTTGGGTTTTATTTGGGGTTATTCTTTTCACTTTCAAGGAGATTCCTTATTTCTCAGTCCAGAAGAAGGAATCTCAGTTGTCTTGCAAAAATTCAGAATGTGAACTCTAGAGAGCTGCCTTTTTGCTTTTTTTGTTGGTTTTTTTGTTTTGTTTTTGTTTGCTAATTCTAATGAAAATGAATTTCCGGTAAAAACTACTTGTCCTACAGCCACTAAAATACAGTGAAACACCTTTACAGTAACACTTACCAGTTGACCATTTGATTCCCCTGTTCTGATTTACCTTAGCCTCTAGTTAACCATAATAATAAAACTAACCAAATGAATTGGGCACTTACTAGATACATCTTACTGTTTCACAAAACTCCATTTAATCCATATGAATTCTCCCTCAACTGGGAGTAGGGGAGTGCAAGACTAGTCCCACCAAAACATAAGTTGTGCAATGAGTTAACACAGAAGCTGCTGGCTGGGCACGGTGGCTCACGCCTCTAATCCCAGCGCTTTGGGAGGCCAAGGCAGACAGATCACCTGAGGTTGGGAGTTTGAGACCAGCCTGACCAACATGGAGAAACCCCGTCTCTACTAAAAATACAAAATTAGCCGGGCATGGTGGTGCATGCCTGTAATCCCAGCTACTTGGGAGGCTAGGCAAGAGAATCCCTTGAACCTGGGAGGCGGAGATTGCAGTGAGCCTAGATCGCACCATTGCGCTCCAGCCCAAGCAGCAAGAGCAAAACTCCGTCTCAAAAAAAAAAAAAAAAAAAAAAAAGCTGCTGCTACTAGCTCTGTATTTTCACTACACCTAAACCTACCTCCCAAACCTGCCCAACACCACTCCTGAGTCACAGACCCATACATCCAACTCAACTTGGATATACTAAAAGCACTACAAGCTCAGTCTCTCCAAAACTTATTTTGTCTTTTTCACCAATCTTCTCTTCCTCCTGTTTTCTCTACAGTGGTAGTAAATGGCATCAACATCCACCCAGAACCTAAGCCAGAAACCATTCTAGACTCCAATCATTCTAAACTCCTCCCTTCCCCTCAACCCCCATATCCATGTCCACTGACCAAGACAGCCTTCACATTCCCCTCAGCTTGACAAAACTTTAGAGAGGCTTCTTGACTCTAGGCCCTGATCTCCCTTTTCTTAGAGCATTTACTTTGGGAAATGCGTAAATACTTTCTCTGTCCTTTTGAGATGTGTGTAAATGTTTTTAGAAGCCTCTTGCCAGTTTTTCAACCTAGGCCTGTTTTTCTCAAGGACTTGAGAACCATCTCTTTGAAAATGTAAATGTCAAGGAAGATAGTCCCAGGCTGTGTGGGAGGGTAGGAACCTAACTTCAGCCAGCACCTTGCTCTAAGTTGTAAAACTATCTCCTATCCATAAGAGAAAGTTGACTCTTCCTTTGGGTAAAGCCAATTAGCAAACACAAACCACCTCTGTTCTCCCTCTCAATTCAGCTGTTAAAAATCCTCCCACCCTCCGTTTCCGTAGAGTTGAGTTCAGAGTTCTGTTCTCTCTCCCCATGACAATATCCTTGAAAAAAGTCTGTTGTCTTGTCTGTTTAATTTTGGCACAATTTTTGCTATGACACCAGCCAACCCAACTCCTTGACACCTGTCAAGTATTGTTTTTTTTTTTTTTCCTCTCTCATTCCAGGGCCAAATCTTTAATTCAAGTTGCTGTCTCACTCATCTAAATGACTACAGTCATTTTCTAATCAGCTTCCCTGATTTCAATCTTTCTCCCTTCCAATCCCTTCTCTACACTGCTGTAGCTAAAATGGTTCAAAAAACAATGTTTAGTTCACATACTCCCCCTACTTAGAAACCTTCAAAGCTTCCCCATAGTTCCTATGATGGTGGGACCACACACATCCAGGTTTCCCTGAGACAGTCCTAATTTACACATGTTGTACCAGGTTAATTCTCAGCTTCCTTTTACTCTAAAAATGTCCCAGTTAGAAGATAATAACACCCTAGTATAGTGTCTAAGGACTAACCTCCAACATCATCTAACATTGCTCTTCTACACACACCATACTTCAAACACAACAAACTGCTTATGGCAATGGACCTCAACCCTGGCTACAAATTAAAATCATCTGGAAAGTTTTGTAAATCATCTATGATCCAGCTCAATACCAGACTAATTAAATCTGACTTTCTGGGGGTGGGCATTAAGCATTGATAGATTTTTTTTTTTTTTTTTTAATGGACTCTCACTCTCTCTGTCACCCAGGCTGGAGTGCAGTGGCACCATCTCAGCTCACTGCAACCTCTGCTCCCGGGGTTCAAGCGATTCTCCTTCCTCAGCTTCTCAAGTAGCTGGGATTACAAGCATGTGTCACCATACCTGGCTGATTTTTCTATTTTCGGTAGAGACAGGGTTTCACGATGTTGGCCAGGCTGGTCTCAAACTCCTGACTTCAAGTGATTCACCCGCCTTGGCCTCCCAAAGTGCTGGGATTACCGGTGTGAGCCACCACGCTCAGCCTGATGGATTTTTTTAAGATTCCCAGGTGACTCTCAAGTGAAACCCAACTACAATAAAAACTGCTGACATGCAGTTGCCAGGTCAACCATCTGTGAAACTTTCTCTGGTCTTTCACAGTAGCCTGTATATGCCTTTATTACAGAACTAACACTGAATTACCATTATTTACTTACATGTCCATCAGTAGCTAAGTTCTGTTGATTCTGTGTTTAATCTATCTTTTGAGTCTGTATCTTCATCTCATTTGCCTTCACTAGTTCATCGTCACCTCTCACCCAGGTGACTGCATAAGCCCCTTATTGGTTTTTCTGCTTCCAGTCCTCCCCACCCAAATTGCTCCCAGTTATCTTTTGTAAAACCAGTTGAATGGTATCATTCCATTATTCAACTTTGTGATGGTTCATCACCTACTATAGGATAATGTCCAAAGTCTACGGTATAGAATTCAAAAACCTTCCCAAGAGATCCCAACATGCCCTAGATTCCCCTCATTTCTACCACCACCCGCCTCAGTCCCACAGGGTGACTCATTCATCTTTGATCAAGCCACCGTGCTTCTACCTCAAATGCCTTATTCTCATTTTCCATCAGGCAAACTCCTTATTTTTAAAAGTTCCACTGAAGTATTGCTCCTGCAAAGCTGTCCCCAGCCAAGAATTAATTGCTTCCTCTTCTCTCCCACATTTTCCCACTTTAAATAGATATAGATCATTCATCACCATTTGGCTTGCATTATGTAAATGCCTGCCTCTGTCACTGGATGTGAACATCTCTAGGGCAAAGGTCAGTGATACCAGCAACTATCACCCTCAGTAAGTGATTGCTGAAGTCATTTCAGAAAACATTTTTAAATCCCTAACTGGTAAATTGAAGATAAGCATCTTTAATCATTTCTGTCTCTTCATCCATTGAAGAAAGTGGCAGTGGAAATAGCTTAGATCTCCAAGTCCCAACATTATAAGAACTGGAGAGCTCAAAGCAACCTTTGGAAACTGGGTCCAATATACATTTTGCTGGCCAAAAAAAAAAAAAAAAAAAAAAAAAAAAAAAAGGCTCTTTCCAAACTAAAATACTTCCAAACATAAAATCTATTAAGCTATTGCCTTCTACCTTTTAAATTTTGATTTTGAGTTTCAATCATGTTTACCGAAAGGTCACTTATTGATAGAAATGACAAAGCCAAGTAATTTCTTACAAGATCTTAAGAGTGTTCAGGGATGGTTTCTCATTTCTAACCTTTATGGTATAGTTTCAAAGCCTCTGCTTTTATGCTAACAGCAAAATGAGCTGCAAATTTGAGAGTGATAAACACTTTTGTCCCGTCAAAAGACTGATGCTGCTCTAGAAAATCTGCTACTTCCCTAATTCTGGGTTAGTAATGGTTTATTTATATAAAAGTAATATCAAATGACAAGGTCTCCCAGAAACTTCCAGGAATTACTTCTGCTATTTTATCAAATACCAACATGGAATCTGCCTCTGCATTTTGGGTAAATGCAGTCTTAAAAGAAATGCACTGGGGTGGGATGCAGAATTTAATTTTTCTGAAATATCTTAAAACACATACTTTTCTCTGAAAAATCTCACATTCAAAAATGCAAATAAATATCTTGTGCTACAGATGAAAATCTCTTACTAGCTCCTTAAATCATCTCTCTTCTATAAACAGATTGTTACTTGGACCAAGTGTGTGTGGATCTCCTCCCTCATGGACAATATAATGAGGTGGCATCCACTGAATTAGAATTTATGCCAGCAAACATTTTTTAATAATTGGGTATTTATTTTATTGTATCTTATTAAAATATATATATATATATATACCTAATATAACACACCCACAGATATTGTGGCTTAGAATGAGATAATAGTTGTTACGGCTGCAGTAAACCATCTTATTCAGATTGAATAAAGCACTGCACCCTGGCATAGGCGTGAGTGTTTCAGATCTTTAACAACTGAACTTCTTAACTGTCTGGAAGCATTGCTAATAATAAACAATGGCCTAGACCTCTAACATGCCTGCTCATATGGCATATTCCACACACATCACGGTGCTCCTTCTAGACATGTATAAGCATACGTAATTTTATCAGAAAAGGCAACTAATTGTCCTTGGCCCTTTCTGATCATGTGCGCATGTGAGTGAGACTGTCAGTACTAAATAAAACCAAAATTTAAAAATAATACTATTGAAGTAAAACTTCCTCTGGGTCTTAAACTAGGTAACATTAAACCTACTATTCCCTTATTATTGACTGCCCCCAAAATTTCATTCTTCTCAAGGAACTAATTTTTAGTTTTGCATTTTATAAATCAATGACATTTATAATATTTGAAATGTTATATGTAATTTTAATCATTATAGTATTTACAATTTGATACTCTATAATTATAGCATTTATAATTTGATATTTTTTCTCTGTAATAACAGCATGGGGCTTTTAAATTTTATTATTGCAGTTATCTTCTATTTGTGATAAGAAACTGGTTTTTACTGGTAGCAATAATATAACATTTCCTTTTAAAATGAATTTAAAGTTAAAATGGAAGAAGTCTACTCAAAGAAAAATCATAAGAAAATAAGAGTACAGAGGACAGGAAGACATGAACATGGCATAAAAGATGTGCTTTGAAAACACTGTCCTAGGGAAAAACCCTTTACAGAAGTAAACACTATTCCACAGACAGTAAACAACTCAGTTTTGCCACTGCCAGTTCCTAAACCTGGAAGCACATAAGCAGACAACCATGAAGAATGTTGCTCTGGAAAACATGGATGAAACTTAACATGTTTTTAGAGCATTTGGTTTTTTTGTTTGTATAGAAAAACTCTAACAGAGATGAGTAATTTTTTTGTTGAATCAACACCCAGATAACACAGATAACAGTTTAGCTCTTTTTATTTTTTTTTTTAGATGGAGTTTTGCTCTTGTTGCCCAGGCTGAAGTGCAATGGCGTGATTTTGGCTCACCGCAACCTCCGCCTCCCAGGTTCAAGTGATTCCCTGCCCCAGCCTCCCGAGTAACTAGGATTACAGGCATGCACCACCACGCTGGGCTAATTTTGTATTTTTAGTAGAGACGGGGTTTCTCCATGTTGGTCAGGCTAATCTCGAACTCCCAACCTCAGTTGATCCACCCGCCCTGGCCTCCCAAAGTGGAGTTTAGCCCTTTTTTAAACCCTCAACTCATTCCTCCTTTATGTAATGTAAGATCTCAAGCTTCTCAGTGAGACTCACCGCTGGAGGGTGAAAAATAAAGAAACACTATCTCACAAGTATCCTCACCAACCAGAGAAATATTATGCTGTGCATTATCTTTCTTTGTTGGTATTTTAAAAATAGGGCTCTCTACACACATATTTGAAGCTACATTCTAGTGCATATGTTTTTACAAACCCAAACTCTCCATTCTGGAGATTTCCTGAGACACATCCCTTATGGAGTCATGTACGATAAGCTGGGAGTTACTGTCTCCTTTATCACCATCATGAAAAGCAGAAGTTGGTCTCAGCAACTGAGACACTATTCTTTACTCCCTACATGGGCATGATATAATTACTTCAGACTGTTTAAATTTTCTCAGTGATAGTCAAATGCAGTTAGAAACCGTAGTTAACTTGCCACAATAAAGACAAATTGTAGAGAAATACAATTAAACTAAGTTATTTCCATTCTTATTTTAATAACACCAGAAAAGAGAGTTTGAGGTAACAAGGCAACTCCATAGTTTGCAATATAAAGTGGTACTAGTAATATGATTTTTATAATAAAAAAAAATAGTGTGGGAGCAATACAAGCCTATCCTGATTAACATTCCTAACCTTGCAAATATGCAGGAAAAAATCTTTTCTACAATGATAAATTCCAAGATTAAAAATGGTTCAACTATACTTTGACAGATATTACATTGATACTGTATATTGTCAAGCAAAAAAGTAAAACAGGTTATAAAATAAAATCACAAACTAGGAATGTAGGGAAGCAACACCGTAAGGTACACTTGGAAATTTCAGTGTTCTTTTAGTACATTTTCAGTAGTAGAGTAGTCATCAAGAATTTCTAACGCACCCAAACTGCCTAAAAAATAAAGGAGACCACTGAGAAGATTATTGTAGATATGCAGTATGGAGCATGCCACTAGTTGTCCTTCAACAATCATTCTCCACTTCTTTTATAATAATAGAACCTCCCATTTTCAATTGAGTACATGGATAAAGACTACATTTCCCTGACACCACTGAAGAGAGGTGTACCAATATGACCTCACTTCTGAACGATAAGATGCAAGGGAAAATACCAGATGAAACACCCAGAACGTGTCCTTAAAGGAAAGGGCACAATCTGCCACTTTCCCTTTCTCCTTCCTGCTGGCGGGAGGAAAAACCTGATGGCTGGAACAGGAGCTCTGTCTTAAGCTAGGAGATGGCCTTATGCATAGGGCTATAATGTATATATTATGGAGTGATAAATTGAGTTTATCTGAGAAGAGAGGTTGGTAGATCCAAAAAGGGATCTACCTCCTTTTCATTTAATAATCTTCTGTACTCTTTCAGTTTTTTCTTTTTCTTTTTACTGTGGACAGGAAGTAAGAGGAATGTGCAAGAGGGACTGAGGAAGAGAGTTAAAGATGTGTCAGAATGAAATGAACTTACGGAGAAGCGAGAAGATCTGAGCAGTGTAAAGGGTGTGCTTTAGTGGGTGCTGCTGGTGCTCCACGTATATCCCCGTTACAAGCTGGCACGCTAATACTTGCCTGTGAGTATGGTTATCCCTCAATTTCCATGGGGAATTCGTTCCAGGACCTCTAGCAGATACCAAAATCCACAGATGCTAAAATCCCCGATATAAAATGGTGTGGTGTTTGCATATAACCTATGCATAGCCTCCCATATACTTCAGCTCATCTCTAGCTTCATACCTAATACAATGTAAATGCTTTGTAAGTAGTTGTTATATGGTATCGTTTAGGAAATAATAAGAAAAAAATCTGTACATGTTCAGTACAAACACAATTTTATTTCTGAATACTTTCCATCTGCAGTTGGTTGATCCCAGGGATGCAGAACGCATGGATGCTAAGAGGGCCGAC
The DNA here is from genome assembly GCF_007565055.1 of Rhinopithecus roxellana. Lineage (NCBI taxonomy): Eukaryota > Metazoa > Chordata > Mammalia > Primates > Cercopithecidae > Rhinopithecus > Rhinopithecus roxellana. The sequence continues at coordinate 5,742,377 of NC_044553.1, forward strand.
GGTATTGTCTCAACACAACTTAGAGCTGTCCCCTTCAAGAGAATTTACCTGGGCCAAACATCAATTGCCTTGCCCAGGAAGCCTACCCACCACCGTAGGAGGCAGATCTTGACCAATGACTGAACAGAATATGCTTTAAGGTAGGATCAATTTCGTGGCTCACGCCTGTAATCTCAGCACTTTGGGAGGCCAAAGGAGGTCAGATCACTTGAGCCCAGGAGTTCAAGACCAGCCTGGGCAAGATAGTGAAACCCCATCTCTACTAAAAATACAAAAATTAGCCAGGCATGGTGGCACACCCCTGTAATCCCAGCTACTCAGGGGAACTGAGCCATGAGAATTGCTTGAGCCTGAGAGATGGATGTTATAGTGAGCCAAGATTATGCCACTGTACTCCAGCCTGGGCAACACAGCAAGACTGTCTCAAAAAGATGTAAACCTCGTCTCTACTAAAAATACAAAAAATTAGCCGGGCGTGGTGGTGGGCACCTGTAGTCCCAGCTACTCGGAAGGCTGAAGCAGGAGAATGGCGTGAACCCAGGAAGCAGAGCTTGCAGTGAGCTGAAACCGCACCACTGCACTCCAGCCTGGGCAACAGAGCAAGACTCCGTCACAAAAAAAAAAAAAAAAAAAAAAAAAAAAAAAAAAAAAAAAAAAAGATGTAAAAGCATACTAAAAATAAAAATAAAAGATGGGATCCATTTAATAGTAAAATTTCCACTCCAGGGCTTGTGGGGCCTTTGTGGGGCCAGAGCTAGCTAGTCTACAGTTGAAATCACATTCTTATGTATCTTTTTTCCCTTGCCTTATCCTACTTTTCTCCCATCTCTTCTATTGCATGTACTTCCCCAATAAATCACTGGATTTACTAGGGCTCCATGTCAAGCTCTGCCTCTAGGGAACCCAATCTAAAAACCACCACACGGGTTTTCTCTGCACTGGGAGCAGTTCTCCTGCCACAGCCCTCAAACCTCTGAAAATATAGCCTGCTTCAAGTCCCTCTCCACCTCCTCCTTGGTGAGGAACACCTCTCAGCTGCTGAGCCATCCACTCTCTGCAGGGGTGCTGAAATGACCACAGACATGGACAGATGAGAGCCTCAGCAGCTTAGCAGTCTCATGTCCCCATACCTCACTTGCCCATAGCCACAGCTTCCAAACCAGAGCCATTCCCAGGGACATCGACACAGCACCCAAGTTCACTGGGCTGGGGCTGCCACAGTTAGTGTGGCTGACTCTGGGGCTGAGACTGCTATTGTGTTTGGGAGCCTCATTATGGTCATGCCAGGAACCCATCTCTGAAGCAACAGCTCTTCTCCTGTGCCAATCCGGGCTTTGCCCTCTTGGGGCCATGGGGCTCTTTTGCCTGATGGTAGCCTTTCTCACCCTCTTTGCCATGTGAAGGAGCCATCTCCACCTCCCACAGTTCTTTCTCCCATGTCTTGTCTGCCCTATGTGTTCCTTTTCCTGTACCTCCCCAGGCAGCCTGGGCCACATGGTTGGCTCAGGGTTTGACAGAGGGAAGACAAATAAATAATCTATTAATAAGGGGAAAAACCACAATACTGAATTGATCCTACGGAAAATAAAATTCACTCACTACTGTTTCATAATTTACATTGTATTTTTTCCTAATAAAAATGGAAGATATTAAATATTTAAACAAGGAACAGCATACTTTCAAACCAGCACACCAGTCTAGAAGGGTGTCGTCTAGAAGAGTATATCCACCTAAATTATTTTTCAGAGTGGCGTATTCAAAGCATGACCCTCTAAATAAAGTTGATCTGCTTTTTCTGTAATCATATTTTATGATCAGTGTCACATGAATATTAAACTTGCAGCTAAGATAGCCTCACTAGGAAACTGCTTACTCTGACACAGTAGTTCTGACCGTTTGAAAGGGGGCCCTATTGGCTACGTCATGGGAAGATTACAGACCAAAACCCACTCACTCTACCTAAAAAATAAGCAGTCAAACAGCCGCACCTATCCAGCTAAGGCTAATAGGGAAATTTTAATCTGCCTAAAACAAAATTGAAACCTTTGACTGTGGAAGACACTGCTTTTATTTTACTGGCAGAGTAATGAACCTTATCTAATCTACTCTTAAATCTTAATTCAGTGTTTTCAAACTACCAGAAGATTCTTCCTTATGTCTAACCCTAAATTTTTCACACAGCAATTTTGTCGTAGACTTAGGCACTAGGTAACAGACTCTATTTCTTATCTTAAATAATTTAAATGTCTACACATTTTCTTATAGGCACTAACTTTCTAAAAACCAGTATTTCAGGCTATTCACTAACTTTTAGAGCATCTCTCTTCAAAATTAGAAGACTCAAACACATGCACTATTGCTCATCAATGTTCACAATGATGGTAGAGATCGGGCTTTAAAAAATCACTATATAAGCGAAGTGTGGCATATACATATAATGAAATATTATTCAGCTTTAAAAAGGAAGGAAATTCTGACACGTGCTACAACATGGATGAAACTTAAGGATATTACATTAAATGAAATAAGCCAGTCACAAAAAGACAAATTGTATTCTCTTATATGAGCTACTTAAAGTAGTCAAAACCATAGAGACAGAAAGCAGAATGCTGGTTATTAGGGGCAGGGGGAAAGGAAGAATGGGGAAATTTTAATCTGTATTTGATGGATACAGAGTTTCAGTTTCACAAGATGAAAAAGCTATGGAAATAGATGGTGGTGACGGTTGCACAACATTATGAATGTATTAAATATCTCTGAACTGTACACTAAAAATAGTTAAGATGGGCTGGGCATGGTGGCTTATGCCTGTAATCCCAGCACTTTGGGAAGCCAAGGCAGGTGGATCATTTGAGGTCAGGAGTTCGAGACCAGCCTGGCCAACATGGTGAAACCCCATCTCCACTAAAAATAATAAAATTAGCTAGGTGTGGTGGTGCATGCCTGTAATTCCAGGTACTGGGGAGGCTGAGGCCGGAAGTAAAATGAGTAAAATGAGGCCAGAGAATTGCTTAAACCCGGGAGGCAGAGGCTGCAGCAAGCCAAGATTGTGCCACTGCACTCCAGCCTGGGCAACAGAGTGAGTGAAACTCTGTCTCAAAAATAAAATAGTGGCCAGGTGCGGTGACTCACGCCTGTAATCCCAGCACTTTGGGAGGCTGAAACAGGCAGATCATGGGGTCAAGAGATTGAGATCATGCTGGCCAACATGGTGAAACCCCATCTCTACTAAAAATACAAAAATTAGTTGGGCATGTTGGTGCGTGCCTGTAGTCCCAGCTACTTGGGAGGCTGAGGCAGGAGAATCACTTGAACCCAGGAGGCAGCGGTTGCAGTGAGCTGAGATTGCACCACTGCACTCCAGCCTGGTGACAGAGCAAGACTCCAACTCAATCAATCAATCAATCAATAAAATAGTTAAGATGGTACATTTTATGTGTGTTTTACCACAATTTTTTTAAAAAATGGAAGAAAAAAGAAAAAAATAGATAAAGTAAAATAACTACAATGATAAAGGCTTCAGCATTACTAATATCGTTCTCTTGCTCTTATGGCTTGTCTTCCATTCCAGTTGTATTTGGGCTCCCTACTTTTTCTTCCCCTCCCCTCTCTCCATTGAACGTTAGCATTTTTTGTCTAATTGTGTGTCTACCTCATCAAAGTCATATCTATTACTCCAAAAGCACTAAACAATGACTCTCAATTAGACATTATATTGTAATGTAAATAAATACAGTAATTATTCTCCCTCCCTCAACATGATTCTTGAAAACAATTGCCAAATGACCCCATTCAGCGTTCACTTATATAGGGTCACATGTCATAATCATCCATTGATCTTTGTAAAACTACACACACTTGGGACACTGTCCTGTGGATTGTCAATCTCAGTGAAGCAGAACAGGGTCATTTTACTTCCAAAGCTCTACAGGTAATAATAAGAATTAGAATTATTGAGTGTTTATAAAGTGCCAAGCATTGTACTAAATGTTTAATTGTGATTCTGATAATTACCTCTACTTAACTTCCTTAGCTAACTCCAAGCCCTAAATTAAGTTTGCAATTTAGAGTATTAACGTGGAAGTCCACAATCAAGCTTAGCTAGCTTAGCAGTCCATCAATCTCATCCTGTTGTAGGAAGCACTCTGTGTGTGGGTGCGTGTGTATGTGTGTGTATGTAATTTTCCTGGAAAAAAGATTCATCGTAACTTTTATCGTTTCCTCAAAAAAGTCTCTGACACAAAAATAGGCTAAGAAAAACTACTTAGAATAAAATTCCTCCCGCCATTATATATTCGCCCCAGAGTGTTCACCCGCACTTATTCATTCATTCACCAAATATTTATTGAGCGCCTATGACATGCAAACTGTCAAGGTTTGAGGTCAGTGAACAAAACCAAGCCCTTGTCCTCATGGAAACTTATATTTTAGAGGAATAAACAATAAATATATAGTGGGTAAGACAATCCTTTGGCTCAGAACCTAACTTCCTAAATTACTAATACAAATTGCACAATCCACTCAGGGGCAATTGGGACTCAAAGCCCCAGGTAGTTTCAAAATCCATACCATTTCCACCATTTTTTGTTGTTTTCAAATACAACATATTTTATGAAGACAAAATTTTACCTATCTATTACTGTGCACAGCAAATAGTGTAACAAATAAATAGCATTTTCAGTTTTATAAAACGTTAAGTAGCGTTTGGCTATTCAAAAGTATTTCCAAAAAGGTACAAATAGTCATGTCTTATTTCTCTAAATTCATAAGAAAGTATGCAAGTTAGTAGGTGTTGAAAGTTTTGTGGTATTGTCACACAGTTTACTTCTACATCTGTTATAAACCCCGGGATACATTATTATTAATTTTGCTTTTAACAGCCAAGTACTTATTTAAAAAAACCAAATACTGTTTTAAAGGTAGTTTCCACGGATGCATGAGCTGGCCAGTACCCAACTGAAAACTTGAGGGGGACCCTCTGCACATCTCTGGAGCTTTCTCGCTTGCTTTCTCTCTCTCACTCTCTCTCTTACACTCACACTCACACACTCTCTGTCTCTCTTGCTCCCGCTAACTTTCTCTTTTTCTCTCTCTCTCCAGCTCTTTCCTCTCCGATACTCCATCCTGTGAACTCTAGGCATCTTGACTTCTCCAGACTCCCAGCTCCATATTCTCAGACCACTGAACTATGCCTGAGTCCCCACTCCTTTCCCTGATGCCTGGAAATTCTCTCTGGGCAGTAAACTGGGTAATCACAGGGGCTCACCTCATCTGTTTCCCATCTTTCAGGGATTATTCTTCTCTGCTATCTAATGTTCAGTGGCTTGAAAACTCTTCTTTCATATATATCATACATGTTTGAGGCTTGATTTTAGTTGCTTTCGTGGGTGAGTAAATCCAGTTCTTGCAACTCCATCTTGGTGAGAAACAGAAGTCTCTTTAATGTAACTATAATCCAAGTATTCTAAAAATTAGAAGTTGTGATAAAGCTTATTCAGAAGAGTAATTTTGAAGAACACAAGTTCAGTACAGAAGGAACATCTGTAAACAAAGTTAGTGATAAAATGCTCCTCCCTATTGGGGCAGGCCACTCCCACAGCCCCGCCACCTTGGTATATCACTGCTGATAAAGTTAAACAAGTCCATGGTGGCCTTGGCATCAGACGGATTTTGTCCAACCCAAATTCTGTCACTTACTAATAAATGACATGCAACCATGAGTAAATGACTTAACCTCTGTGTGCCTCACTTATCATATGTAAAATGGAAATACTTGTAGTACATAGGACATAGGGTTGTTATAGTAGATGAGAAATGCACAGCTACTCAGCAAAATGTTTGCTACGTATGGGCTCAATAAACAGTATGTTCTATTAATATTATCTGAACTCCATATTTCCCACATATTTAATCCACTCAATTAAATGTCGATCATTAATGTATACATTAGTCCTTTTTATCATCCAGAAAGAAAATGTAACTAAGTTAAAACTAGCACAAACTGGTTGGGCACGGTGGCTCACGCCTGTAATCCCAGCATTTCGGGAAGCTGAGGCAGGTGGGTCACTTGAGGTCAGGTGTTTGAGACCAGCCTGATCAACGTGGTGAAATCCCATCTCTACTAAAAATACTAAAATTAGCTGGATGTGATGGTGGACACCTGTAATCCCAGCTACTCAGGAGGCTAAGGAAGGAGAATTGCTTGAACCAGGGAGGCGGAGGCTGCAGTCAGCTGAAATTGCACCACTGCGTTCTAGCCAAGTCAAAAGAGTGAGACTCCATCTCAAAAATAAAAATAAAATTAGCACAAACTATTCATATTCGTCAAAGCATTTAGTTTATTACACTCTGTTCCCTAAAATAAAAGGATGAAGTCACCAGGTATCTCAAAGTTATAACCTTTTCAACATTTATTCAACTCATCTTTAATTTGTCATCCCCTTTCTTCTGTCTGCAACTTTATTATTTCCCAGTTCCATTGAATTCCTGATGGGGCCTACTGAGTCCTATTTATGGTCCTTAATGGGAGCTTTGTAGCAAAAGAGAAATAGATCTTGAGTTCCTCCTAACCAGCTCAGGCTGCTACATTACCTGTTCAGATTTTGGATTTCTTTGGCTCTTAATAATTTAAATGTCCTTTTATCTATCTCTAAATATCTTTGAATATGACAGGATCCTGCATTTTTTCATATTTTTCATATCTATAGGACCTTATAGCTCATAAATATATTAAAATGATATTCAATTAAATTCTAGTTATTTCTTATGGCCTTATCTGGCATTGCCATCCTAGCTTCGAAGGTCATTCTACCGACAAGCACTTTATCTATATCTACAATCAAGCAACCTAGAATAGACAGAAATATTCACTCTGAAGTCAAACCATGACTATGCCAATCGCTGGTTGTGTCAGCTTGGACAAGTCACTTATACCTTCTAGGGCTCAATTTTCTTACTATAATATGGAAAATAACTAATCATACCTAAAACAGTGTCTTATGGAGTTGTTGCAGGGATTAAAAAGAAGTGCCTAAAATGCTGCCTGGCACATAATATATGCTTAATAATTTTAAGCTACTATTATTATTATTACTACTATAATTATTTTTGACTTGCAGTATATAGTATTAAATATGTGTTTTATGTACATTTGCTATTTGTCCTCCTTAGAAGTAAATTTTTTTTTTTTTTTTTTTTTTTGAGACAGAGTCCTACTCTGTCTCCCAGGCTGGAGTGTAGCAGCATGATCTTGGCTCACTGCAACCTCCACCTCCCAGCCTCAAGCTATTCTCCTGCCTCACCCTCCCAAGTACCTGGGATTACATGCATACACCACCACACCCAGCTAATTTTTCTATTTTTAGTGGAGATAGGGTTTTGCCATGTCAGCCAGGCTAGTCTCAAACTCCTGACCTCAGGTGATCTGCCCACCTCAGCCACCCCCACCCAAAGTGCCGGAATTACGGGCGTGAGCCAATGCAGCCAGCCAGCAAATTATTTTATAAACCCACAACTGGTTCATCTCTTTCAGGCCTGTGGTGGCTTCCACATACATCCCATAAATACAAGTTGAATAAGGCACATAGTTTGGTTCTTTGCATCCTAGTACACTTAGGCATATTCTAATTTACACAGTTTAAATGCTGTATTTTTGAGCTTGCTCTACCAGTAAATTTTACTAAAAACTAATGGCCAGTGAAGATCCCCTGATAGTTTCCCTCAGGCTGACAGGATGATCTCTCCTCACTGCAGCTAACACTCCTGTCCACTGGGTGCTGTCACCCACCCCTTAGGTGCAGTCCCTCTGCTCTGTGCCCTACCTCTTGACACGGCTGGGTGACTCCCATTCTTCAGTATCAAGTGTCCCGGTCACTAACGCCTTGTGCCAATTGTCCTGGCTGCCTGAATTGGCCATGTCAGTCTGGGCTGGAATCTCATGTTTATGTGGATCCACCTAGATGCACTGCCTCATTCTTAGAATTATAATTGCCAGAATCATAGCAATTGTTTATGACTTTATATTTTATGAAGTGCTTTCAAGAATATTATTTGATCTTTCTTTGAGACAGATAGCACTCATGTTATTATTGCTAATACAAACTAGAAGGGATGAGAAAAGGTCAGGGGGTAGAAACTATTAGAACTGAGACTAGAACAAGGATTTACAGTGTGGGCATGTCATATAAATACTAAGCAAGAAAAATTTAAGGCCTGAGACTGTGCTGAATCCAAGAGAAACAAGCTGAAGGTTAGCCAACCTCTCCTGGGTGGTGTGAGGGATGGACCTCTTAAGGAATTAGGAAGCACCTTGAGTGTGAATATTGAAGATTTGTTTATCTCTAACACTGGCCTTTGAGTCCCTCTCAAAGAATTGATTCCATAAAGCCTTGATTCTAAAGTAGGCATTAGATTTCCTAGACTCTTTCTCAATCAAGGTTCCATCACAGAATTCAACCCTACAAAAATTATTTGAGTGACTATTTTCTTAACTCTTCCAAGAATGGTACAACTCTAGTACCATTCTAGATGCATAGGCAAGAAATTAATTCATTATATATAATGAATGACTTTGGGACATTACGCTTAATTCTTCCATGGAGTGTGGTTGAGAAGACCTTAAGGAGTATGAGGGAGTTTACATTAGGCCTACTATGTGGATGGAACAACAAACTCCACCTATAGTAAGTGTTTCCCTTTAAGAATTAGAATACAATTTCAGAGTCAAATGAAGAAATCCTCTCAGAACTGAGTAACCCATGGCCAGTGACATCTCCTTATGCAGCAGTAATGCTCCATTTTAGGTATCAATCTTAATAAGAGTTAAATCTTCTATGAATCAATGTGACAAAAAAATCATAATAATCAGACTAAATGCCTGTTGATGCCACATGCTTCATTGTATGGAGACTGAGTAACAATGTGAACAGATTAGCACCTTCCAGCCCTCTCTGCTGGGACACCATCTCCAAGGAATGCTCCCCAGGCAGTAGGCCAGCCAGAGCAGCTCTGCATATGAACAAGAGTATCTTCAGGTGTCAAGACAGATGATAAACTTTAGAAGCAGGCTGAATGAATGCAGCCAGAGAGCTTTTTCTGCCAAGTACTTTCAGAGATTTGTGGAAGATGTTTCCAGAGTCTGGAAATTGACCCCTATTGACTCCAGCAGGGAAACTATGACTTACAAGCCTTGTTTTGAATATAGATTAGTGAGCCAGAGCCACCTGGCCGTAAAAACAAACCAACCAGGCCTTTTCTGAACTGACAAACCACCTCTAAGCCAAGGAAGCAAGTCTGTCTTTGCCATTAATGTATCTCTTAGTTAAAATAACAAGAAGAAGGAAATATAACCAGCTAGTTTCAAGAGAACAAATTCAGAGGAATTTCTCCTCCCATTTATTTCCTTCCATAACCTCTTTCAACATTTTAAACATTTACTTTGGAAGTGAGGTAAGGAAGTAAATGCCCTCCGAAAGGAAAAAAAAAAATAGAATAAGAGCATAAAGACCTATGGAAACAGACCCCTAAGGAAATAGAAGCAAATAATACTTGAATAAATTGGCTTAATTAAGATTAATTCTGTTTATTAACAAGCAGAATTGTTATAAAAGCTAAGTAAGCAGTGGTCTGTGTCTCATTAGGTCAAACGACTCTCTTGGAAAAGATGGAACTTGGAACCACAGTGAAAGCTGCCCTCATAGTAAGGAGGGAGAGAAAGTCCTCCCACAGAGCTGTTTGATGTAAAGACCCAGAAGGGAAATTAAATACAGCTTTATTTGAGGCAAACTCTGCACTTGTTCTTCCCTTTAAAAATAAAATAAAATATATTTGAAAGAGTGAAATAAGTGTGGAATTTTACATTTAAACACTACTTAATCCATTTATGAAAGTAACAGTAGCTAACATTTTATCTCCATCAAGTGCCATAGTAAGTGCTTTATGAATCCTCTCCTGTAGTCCACACTACAAAGCTAGGGAAAAGTACTGGTATTATCTCTTTTGACTGAATTAATTGGTCCCTTTTCTGTTACTTTGGATTTTTTAAGTATATATTGCATACTTACTATGTGCTAGGCACTGTGCTGGCCTCTAGGTGTGGTCCCTGCTCTCAGGAAACTTATAGACAATACAAAATATTAAAAAAAAAAAAAAAAAAAAAAAAAAAAAAAAAAAAACAGGGGGCTATGGTAGAAAATAATGAAGGAGGAAGAAATCTGCTGAAGTGGCCAAGTCAGCTAAAACCTGAGAGATAAGAAAGAACCAGCCGTGTGATGAGCAAGAGGAATGAGCAAACCAAGGCAGAGCATGTGCAAGGGCCTGAGCTAGACAGAACTTTGTGTATTTACAGTTTAAGAAGAAGGTGGAGCCTGGCATGGTGGTTCATGCCTGTACTCCCAGCTTCTCAGGAGGCTGCAGCAGGATTATCCCTTGAGTCCAGAAATTTGAGCCTAGTCTGGGCAACATAGTGAGACTCCATCTAAGAAGGTGGGTTTGTGAGAAAACAGCGAACAAGAGGGAGGGAAGCATGAGATAAATTTGCAGAGGTGAACATAGGCCAGACCGCAAAGGAGGTTTCAGAACTTGTTACAGAGTTTGGGTGTATTTTAAGTACAATAGAAGCTCCTGAAAGGTTTTAAGCCCAAGAATAATAGGATCTGATTTGCATTTTTTTAATTACTCAAATGGATCTTTGGAGACTGGGTGTAGGAGTTCATAAAGGAAGGCAGAGATACAAGTTAGGAAACTAGTGTTTAGGTAAAGGAGACAGTGGCTTGGGCAGCCTATATGATCGCTGTGGAAAAGAAACAGGGTCAAGGAACACTTCGCAGGCAGAATTAATTGAGTTCCACCTTTCACACAGTTCTAAAATAGCAGTTACCACATTCTCTCTTAACTGTTCCTTTGTCTCTTTCTGCCAATAACTCCCATCTCTCTCTAAATGCAGGAACAATATTTCACCATCTGTGATTCCTCAAAGCCAAGGATAGTGCCTGATAAATTCTCAATAAGTATTTGATAAATACATGTTAATGAGGTAAAAAAGATGCAACTTACTCTGGGGGGGTTAACTACCTGCTCTGTGTTGTCTTACCTAGGTTAAAATTATGAAAGGGCAAAGCAGGCAAGTTCTATTCTGAAAGAGATGGAGTCATTCTAGCACTCCTCTAGAGTAGGAAACCCAGGACTACGATATAGAGAATTTGAAGATTCTAGCTAAAGGGCATGTGGATAGTATTAGATTGGGTAATCCAATCCCCTGCTTCTCAGACATCAGAAGAGGTAGTATAGTGTACTGGTTAAAAGAATAGACTTTGATACCAGGTTCAAATCTGTTTATTGCAGCACTCTTCACAATAGCAAAGACTTGGAATCAACCTAAATGTCCATCAATGATAGACTGGATTAAGAAAATGTGGCACATATATACCATGGAATACTATGCAGCCATAAAAAAGGATGAGTTCCTGTCCTTTGTAGGGACATGGATGAAGCTGGAAACCATCATTCTCAGCAAACTATCGCAAGGACAAAAAACCAAACACCGCATGTTCTCACTCATAGGCGGGAATTGAACAATGAGAACACTTGGACACAGGAAGGGGAACATCACACACTGGGGCCTGTCGTGGGGTAGGGGGAGGGGGGAGGGAGAGCATTAGGAGATATACCTAATATAAATGACGGTTAACGAGTGCAGCACACCAACATGGCATATGTATACATATGTAACAAACCTGCACATTGTACACATGTACCCTAGAAATTAAAATATAATTTAAAAAAAAAGATAAAGGGTATATCACCACTGATCCTACAGAAATACAAACTAACATCAGAGAACACTATAAAAAACCTCTACACAAATAAACTAGAAAATCTAGAAGAAATAGATAAATTCCTGGGCACATACACCCTCCCAAGACTAACCCAAGAAGAAGTCAAATCCCTGTATAGACCAATAACAAGTTTTGAAATTGAGGCAGTAATTAATAGCCTACCAATCAAAAAAAAGCCCAGGACCAGACGAAATCACAGCAGAATTCTACCAGAAGTACAGAGAGGATCTGGTACCATTCCTTCTGAAACTATTCCAAGAAATAGAAAAAGAGGAACTCCTCCTTAACTCATTTTATGAGGCCAGCATCATCCTGATTCCAAAACCTGACAGAGATACAACAAAAAAAGAAAATGTCAATATCCCTAATGAACATTGATGTGAAAATCCTCAATAAAATATTGGCAAACGAAATCCAGCAGTACATCAAAAAGCTTATCCACCATGATCAAGGTGGCTGCATCCCTGGGATGCAAAGCTGATTCAACATACACAAATCAGTTAACGTAATCCATCACAGAGCCAATGACAAAAACCACACAATTATCTCAACAGATGCAGAAAAGGCCTTCATTAGAATTCAATACCCCTTCATGCTAAAAACTCAATAAACTAGACATTGATGGAACATATCTCAAAATAGTAAGAGCTATTTATGACAACCCCATAGCCAATATCATACTGAATGGGCAAATCTGGAAGTATTACCTTTGGAAACTGGCACAAGACAAGGATGCTCTCTCTCACCACTCCTAATCAACTTAGTATTGGAAGTTCTGGCCAGGGCAATCAGGCAAGAGAAAGAAAGGGTATTCAAATAGAAAGAGAGGAAGTCAACTTGTCTCGGTTTGCAGATGACATTATTGTATATTTAGAAAACCCCATCATCTCAGCCCAAAATCTCCTTAAGCTGATAAGAAACTTCAGTAAAGTCTCAGGATACAAAATCAATATGCAAAAATTACAAGCATTCCTATACACCAATAATAGAAAAACAGAGAGCTAAATCATGAGTGAACTCCCATTCACAATTGCTACAAAGAGAATAAAATACCTAGGAATACAACTTACAAGGGATGTGAAGAAACTCTTCAAGGAGAACTACCAACCACTGCTCAAGGAAATGAGAGACTACATAAACAAATGGAAAAACATTCCATGCTCATGGATAGGAAGAATCAATATCATGAAAATATTCACACTGTTTAAAATAATTTATAAATTCAATGCTTTTCCCATCAAGCTACCATTGACTTTGGTCACAGAATTAGAAAAAACAACTTTAAATGTCATATGGAACCCAAAAAAAAGAGCCTGTATAGCCAAGACAATCCTAAGCAAAAAGAACAAAGCTGGAGGCATCACACTACCTGACTTCAAACTATACTACAAGGCTACAGTAACCAAAACAGCATGGTACTAGTACCAAAACAGAGATATAGACCAATGGAATAGAACAGAGGCCTCAGAAATAATACCACACGTCTACAACCATCTGATCTTTGACAAATCCGACACAATCAAGCAATGGGGAAAGATTCCCTATTTAATAAATGGTGCTAGGAAAAATGGCTAGCCTTATGAAGAAAACAGAAACTGGACCCCTTTCTTACACCTTATACAAAAATTAACTCCAGATGGATTAAAGACTTAAAGGTAAAATCTAAAGCCATAAAAACCCTAGAAAAAAACCTAGGCAATACCATTCAGGACATAGGCATAGGCAAAGACTTCATGTCTAAAACACCAGAAGCAATGGCAACAAAAGCCAAAATTGACAAATGGTATCTAATTAAACTGAAGAGCTTCTGCACAGCAAAAGAAACTATCATCAGAGTGAGCAGGCAACCTACAGAATAGGAGAAAATTTTCCCAATCTACCCATCTGACAAAGGGCTAATATCCAGAATCTACAAAGAACTTAAACAAATTTATAAGGGAAAAAACCAACCCCGTCAAAAAGTGGGCAAAGGAAACTTCTCAAAAGAAGACATTTATGCAACCAACTAACATGAAAACAATTCCATCATCACTGGTCTTTAGAGAAATGCAAATCAAAACCACAATGAGATATTGCCTCATGCCAGTTAGAATGGTGATCATTAGAAAGTCTAGAAACAACAGATGCTGGTTAGGATGTGGAGAAATAGGAATGTTTTTACACTGTATGTGGGTGGTATAAATTAGTTCAACCATTGTGGAAGACAGTGTGGTGATTCCTCAAGGATCTAGAACTAGAAATGCTATTTGACCCAGCCATCCCATTACTGAGTGTATACCCAAAGGATTATAAATCATTCTACTATAAAGACACATGCGCATGTATGTTTATTGCAGCACTATTTACAATAGCAAAGACTTGGAACCAACCCAAATGCCCATCAATGACACACTGGATAAAGAAAATGTGGCACATATACACCATGGAATACTATGGAGCCATAAAAAGAATGAGCTCATGTCCTTTGCAGGTACATGGATGAAGCTGGAAATCATCATCCTCAGCAAACTAACACAGGAATAGAAAAACAAACACCACATGTTCTCACTCATAAGTGGGAACTGAATAATGAGAACACATGGACACAGGGAGGGGAACATCACACACCGGGGCCTGACAGGGATTGGGGGAGAAGAGGAAGGAGAGCATTAGGACAAATACCTAATGCATGTGAGGCTTAAAACCTAGATGGCGGGTTGATAGGTGCAGCAAACCACCATGGCACATGTATACCTATTTAACAAATCTTCACGTTCAGCACATGTATCCCAGAACTTAAAGTAAAATAAAATACAGAAATAAAAATAGAATGATACAGGATATCAAAGGCAAAATGACCAATTTAACAAATAACCAAATAGACCTGACAGAGCTGAAAAAATACTATAGAAGTTCCATACTGTAATTGCAAGATTAATAGCAAAATAGACCAAGCTAAAAACAGAATCTCCTCAGAGCTCAAAAACTTTTCTCCAAAATAACTCAGTCAATCAAAAATAAAGAAAAAAGAATGTAAAAAGAATGACTGAAATCTCTGTGAAATATGGCATTATGTAAAGAGACCAAATCTATGACTCATTGTGTCCCTTAAAAAGACAGAGAGAAAACAAATAACTTGGAAAACATGTTTGAGGATATAATCCATAAAAATGTCCTCAACCTCACTAGAGAGGCCAAAATTCAAATCTGGAAAATGCAAAGAATGCCTGAGACAAACTGTACAAGACAACCATCACTAAAAAACTAGTCATCAGATCCTCCAAGGTCAAAACGAAAGAAAAAATGTTAAAGGCAGCTAGAGAGAAGGGGCAGGTTAAATACAAAAGAAACCACATGAGTCTCCCTTTGGTCAACTACAAGGGGAACAGTGGACTTTTCAGCAGAAACTTTACAAGCCAGAAGAGATTGAAAGCCTATATTCAACATTCTTAAAGAAAAAAACTCCAATTGAGAATTTCATATCAAGCCAAACTAAGCCTCATAAGCAAAGGAGAAATAAGATCCTTTTCAGACAACCAAATGCTAAGGGAATTTGTTACCAGCAGACCTGCTTTATAAGAGGCCCTTAAGGGAGTGCTAAACATGGAAAGGAAAGATCATTATTGGCCACCACAAAAACACACTTAAGTACATAGACCATTGACACTACAAAGCAACCACACAACCAAGACTGCATTATAGCCAGCCAACAACACATGTAACACAACAAGATCAAATCAAGTCGACACATATCAATGTTAACCTCAAATGTAAATGGGCTAAATGCCCAAATTAAAAGGCACAGAGTGGCAAGTTGGACAAAGAAGCAAGACCCAACAGCATGCTGTCCTCAAGAGACCCATTTCAGATGCAATGACACCTATGGGCTCAAAGTAATGGGATGGAGAAAAATCTACCAAACATATGGAAAACAACAAAAAAGCCAAGCTTGCTATTCTTTGTTGTTGTTGTTGCTGTTGTTGTTGTTGTTGCTTTGAGACAGAGTCTCAGTCTCTCACCAAGGCTGGAGTTCATTGGTGCAAACACAGCTTACTGCAGCCTCAATCTCCAGGTCTCATGTGATCCTCCCACCTCAGCCCCATGAGCAGCTGGGACCAGAGGTGCACACCACCATGGCTCAGTTATTTTTTTTTTTTATTTTTTTGTAGAGATGAGGTCTCCCTATGCTGCTGAAGCTGGTATCAAACTCCTGGGCTCAAGCAACCCTCCCACCTCAGCCTCTCAAAATGCTGGCATTATAGGCATGAACCACCATGCCCAGCCTAGGGGTTGATAATCTAATTTCATACAAAACAGACTTTAAATCAACAACAATGAAAAAACACAAAGAAAAGCATTATATAATGGTAAAATGTTCAATTGAACAAGGAGACTTAACTATTCTAAATATGTATGCACCCAAATCAAGACCACCCAGATTCATAAAACAAGTTCTTAGAGGCCTATGAAGAGATTTAGATAACTACACAATAACAGCAGGAGAATGCAACATGCCACTGACAGTATTAGACAGATCTTCAAGGTGAAGAACTAAAAAGATATTCAGGATCTGAATATCGACACTTGACCAAATGGGCCTAATAGACATCTACAGAACTCGCTACACAAAAACAATGGAATATACATTCTTCTCATCTGCCCATAGCACATACTCTAAATCAACCACACAATCAACCATGAAAGAATCTTAAGCAAATTCAAAAAAAAACTCAAAATCATACAAACCACACTCTCAGACCACAGCACAATGAAAATAGAAGTCAGTAATAAGAAGATATCACTCAAGACCATACAATTACATGAAAATTAAACAACTTGGCCGGGCGCGGTGGCTCAAGCCTGTAATCCCAGCACTTTGGGAGGCCGAGACGGGCGGATCACAAGGTCAGGAGATCGAGACCATCCTGGTGAACACAGTGAAACCCCGTCTCTACTAAAAATACAGAAAACTAGCCGGGCGAGGTGGCAGGCGCCTGTAGTCCCAGCTACTTGGGAGGCTGAGGCAGGAGAATGGCGGGAACCCAGGAGGCGGAGCTTGCAGTGAGCTGAGATCCGGCCACTGCACTCCAGCCTGGGTGACAGAGCAAGACTCCGCCTCAAAAAAAAAAAAAAAAAAAAAAAAAAGAAAATTAAACAACTTACACCTGAATGACTTCTGGGTAAACAATGAAATTAAGGCAGAAATCAAGAAATTCATTGAAAATTGAGGAGGAGGGACTCCTCCCTAACTCATTCGATGAGGCCAGTATCATCCTGATACCAAAACCTGGCAAAGACTCAAGAAAAAAAAGAAAATTTCAGGCCAATATCTCAGTCTCTCACCAAGATGAGATGAACAAAGATGCAAAAATCCTCTACAAAAATACTAGGTAATTAATACAGCAGCACATCAAAAAGCTAATTCACCATGATCAAGTAGGCTTTATCTCTGGGATGCAAGGTTGGCTTAACATATGTAAATCAACAAATGTGATTCATCACATAAACAGAACTAAAAACAAAAAATACATAATCATCTCAATAGATGCAGAAAAGGCTTTCAGTAAAATTCAACATCCCTTCATATTGAAAACTCTCAACAAACCAGGCATTGAAGGAATATGCTTCAAAATAATAAGGGCCATCTATCACAAACCACAGCCAACATCATACTGAACAGGCAAAAGCTAGAAGCTTTCCCCTTAAGAACTGGAACAAGACAAGGATGTTCATTCTCACCACTCCTATCCAACATAGTTCTGGAAGTCCTAGCCAGAAAATCAGGCAAGAGAAAGTAATAAAGGGCATCCAAATAGGAAGAGAGGAAGTTAAACTATCTCTGCAGACATATGATTTTGCACCTAGAAAACTCTACAGTCTGCTCAAAAGTTCTTAGATCTGATAAATAACTATAGCAAACTTTCAGGATACAAAATCAACGTACAAAAATCAGTGGCATTTCTATATACCAATAATGTCTAAGTTGAATGTCAAATCAAGAACACAATCCCATTCACAATGACCACAAAAAATTAAATACATAGTAATACAGCAAACCAGAGAGGTGAACAATATCTACAATGAGATTTGCAAAACACTGCAGAAAGAAATCAGAGATGACACAAACAAACAGAAAAACATTACATGCTCATAGATAGGAAGAATCAATATTATTAAAATGACCATACTGTCCAAAGCAATTTACAAATTCAATGCTATTCCTATCAAACTACCAATGACATTCTTCACAGAGTTAGAAAAAAAACTATTTTTAAATTCATATGGAACCAAAAAGAGCCTAAAGAGCCAAGGTAGTCCTAAGCGAAAAGAGTAAAGCTAAAAGCATCACATTACCTGACTTCAAACTATGCTACAAGGTTACAATTACCAAAACAGCATAGTACTGGTACAAAAACAGATACATAGGCCAATGGAACAGAATAGAGAGCCCGAAATTAAGCCACACACCTACAACTAACTGATCTTCAACAAAGTTGAAAAAAACAAGCAATGGGGAAAGGACTACCTATTCAATAAATGGTGCTGGGATAACTGGCTAGCCATATGCACAAGACTGAAACTAGACCCCTTCCTTACACCATATACAAAATCAACTCAAAATGGATTAAAGACTTGAATGTAAAAAGCTAAAACTACAAAACCCTGGAAAATAATCTAGGAAATATCATCCTGAATATAGGCCCTGCCGAAGATTTCATGACAAAGATGCCAAAAGCAATCTCGACAAAAACAAAAATTGACAAATGGGACCTAATTAAACTAAAGAGCTTCTGCACAGCAAAAGAGACTATCAACAGATTAAATGGACAACCCACAGAACGGGAGAAAATATTTGCAAACTATGCATTCAACAAAGGTCTAATATCCTGAATCCATAAGGAGCTTAAACAAATTAACAAGCAAAAAAGAAACAACCCCATTAAAAAGTGGGCAAAGGATATGAACAGACTCTCTTCAAAAGTAGACACATACACAGCCAATAAGCATACAAAAGATGTTAGACATCACTAATTAGAGCAATACAATCAAAGCCACAATTAGATACCATCTCGCACCAGTCAGAAAGGCTATTATTAAAAAGTCAAAAAATAGCAGATGGTGGTGAGGCTACAGAGAAAAGGGAACACTTATATACTGCTGGTGGAAATGCAAATTAATTCGGCCATTATGGAAAGCAGTGTGGCAATTTCTCAAAGAACTTAAAACAGAACTACCATTTCACCCAGCAATTCCATTATTGAGTATACACCCAAAGGAATGTAAATTACTCTGCCATAGAGACACATGCTCATGTGTCTTCATTGCAGCACTATTCACAAAAGCAAAGACATAGAAGCAACCTAAATGCCCATCAACAAAGATTGGATAAAGAAAATGTGACACATATATACCATGAAATACTATGCAGCCATAAAATAAAAATGAGATCGGCCAGGTGCAGTGATTCACGCCTGTAATCCCAGCACTTTGGGAGGCTAAGGCAGGTGGATCACTTGAGGTCAATTTGACACCAGCCTGACCAACGTGGTGAAATCCTGCCTCTATCAAAAGACACAAAAATTAGCCAGGCGTTGTGGTGCATGTCTGTAGTTCCAGCTACTCAGAAGGCTGAGGTGAGAGAATCGCTTGAACCCTGGAGGCAGAGGTTGCAGTGAGCCAAGATTGTGCCACTGCATTCTAGCCTGAGTGACAGAAAAAGAAATTCTAGCCTGTCTCAAAAAAAAAATTTTTTTTTAATGAGATCATGTTTTTTGCAGCAACATGATGGAGCCAGAGGCCATTGTCCTAAGTGAACTAACACAGGAACAGAAAACTAAACACCGCGTGTTCTCACTTACAAGTGGGAGCTAATATTGTGTACATATAGACAGAAAGAAGGAAACATTAGACACCAGGGCCTACTTGACAGTGGAGGGTGGAGGGAAGGAGGGAAAGGACCCAAAAACTACCTGTCCAGTACTATGTTTATTACACTATTACCCAGGTGATGAAATAATCTGTACACCAAACTCCCAAAACATGCAATTTTTCTAGGTAACAAACCTGCACATGTACCCTGAAACTAAAAGTTTAAAAATAAATATAAATAAATAAAAATAAAATAATCAGGGAAAAGAAGAGTGAGGTTATTCTGGTTTATCTGGGTGGGCCCAATATAACCACAATAGTACTTAAATTCAGAAGAAGGAGGTAGAAGAGTCCCTGTCAGGGTGATAGAGCGAGAGAAAGACTCCATCAGCTACTGGTTTGGAAGACGGAAGTGGGACATGAGCCATGGAATGCTGGCAGGCTCTAGAAGCTGGAAAAGGCAAGAAAATAGATTCTCCCCTAAAGTCTCCAAAAGACCACAGCTCTGTTGACACCCTGATTTTTAGCAAGGCCCGTTTTGGACTTCTAACCTCCAGAACTGTAAGATTAATAAACCTGTATTGTTTTAAGCTACAAAATGTGTGGTAATCTGTTATAGCAGTGATAGGAAGCTATTGCACTATTACTTTTAGGGGTACTATGAGGATTAAATGAGTTAGTTATCTGTAAGACTGTTCTTGGCATATGCCAGCCTCGTCTGAGCATCATCTATCTCCCTATATGAGGAGGATATCTGAGGGTTCAATGTCCTTGGCTGCCCAGTGCACTTGGGATAGCACTACTTCAATATATAATTTCATAAATTATGATAAATATACTCAAATGTAATTATGTAAATACAAGACTTCAAGACACAATTTTAGACCATGTAGTTTAAGATATAGACAATATTATAAGGCATTTTCTTCTAAGTCCCAATGTCATTTCTCTTTCACCAAAATGCTGTGTCTGGATAGAAGACAATTGAATTGACTCTGAAGATCAGAGTCTTATAACTGTAGATGCCTGTTCTGAAACTATGAATTGCTATGCAATTTCTTACCTCCTCCTTTCCATCACCTAAAAAGGACAGATTTTTATATTCACTATTGAGCATTTCTGTCCTTAATAAATAGCCTGAACCAATGCAAAGACAATGATTAATATTTGTACTAATTAGGGAAGGGCACATTCATTATCAACTGTAATCATTTGTTGGCTTAAACTGGAGTCTCTTTTGTTTAATAAACTCACCACTGCCATTTATTAAAATACAATACACAGCCAGGAACACCTTCCTACCATGCATCACCTGGCTATGTCCCACTGGAAATTCAAACTCTGTGAGGCACCCCCTGAATGGCAAAGTTCTCCCACACATGGGAGAGTGCTCTTCCTTTTTATTCCTGTTGTTACCTGTACTGATCTCTCTCATAGACTTACCCAGGTATGCTGATGCGATTACTGGCTTTCTCTATAGCCTCCCCCACCAGGCTGTGAGCCCACTTGAGTACAGGCATTATGTTTATACCTAACTGAAAGAAAGTATGTTGAACTTATCAAATCCAAATTTGATTAGTTCCTGAATTTTCCTAATGTCACGTTAAAAAATAAATGCTTCCAAAAGGGAGAAAATTCTAGTCCTAAAGGAGGCATCAGAAATTGAGGGTATGCCCTCTGAATGTCTGCTTTACACTCATGACTTTGAGCCTGAGATCAGGGTAGTAGCCTGAGCTCATTGTACCTTGTAAGAAGCCAAAGGCCAAGTCCACAAAGAGAACCAACTGCAGGTCTCAAAGCATTACAAAATTCACAAACTGAATTAATTTCCTTTAGCAAGTTTTCTATAAGGGGCTGAAATCTTTGCTGAAAATTTGAGAGAGTTTCTAAAAACCCTTCAAACCTCTCATCTGGCAAGAGAGTCTTGGGTTTTTGCCTAACCTCAGGAAACACAACTTCGATGCATGCTGCAAGCAAATCATACCCTCAGACAGGTGACCCTGGAAACCTGGAGTGAAGAGTTATGCTGTTCAGGACAGTAGTCACTAGCCACATGTGGCCGTTGAACACTACAAGTACTCTGAGTGTGAAATATACACCCAATCTTGAAGGCAATACAAAGAATGTAGAATATTTCATTAATAATTTTTATATTGATTGGATATTGAAATAACATTTTTGATGTGTTGGATTAAACAAAATACATTATTCAAATTAAATTAACCTGTTTCTTTTACTTTTTAAAATGTGACTATATGAACCTGACGTGTAAAATTACACCTGGGACTTATGCTGTTTCTATAAAACAACTTCTCACTATGAGGTAGGCATAGAGCGGTTACGTAACTGGACAAAGACTCACAATAAGTTTTGAACCCAGGTAGTGAGACCCCAAGGGCCACACCCTTAGTCGCTGGCCTATATGATTAAATATACATCTAAAGCACTTAGTACAGTGGCTGACACATGGTGAATCTTTAATAAATGTAAGCAATTTGTAATACAACTTAATTTTGTCTCTCACTGTCTTATTACAATATATTCAGTGGGTTGGTTTCTTCCCATGCTCTTGGTCAAAACCTCAGACATCCCTATAACTTTTCTCATTACCTTTGGGTAATGTAAAGTCCTATAGCCATGTTAAGTGGCAAAAAAAAATCTTGATTCAGAAATTATCAGAAAATCAGGCCACATTATATTAGTCAGTACTTCTAGTCCTACCTTCTCCTGCCAGTACCCACCCACCTTCCTGTCTCCAACCCATCTGCCTCCCGCTCCATCCTACCTGCAGCCATAAATATATCTTTCGGAGTGAAGTGGATTGTCCACTGTGACAATGTTTGGTCTGGGAATGTGGCTCAGAATTTCAACCCTTATCACCAAACTGCTCTTTCTCGTTTGCTTTTTCATTGGAATATCAGAAGAAAAAAATCAAGTGAGTAGTTTTTTATTTGTATCACAGGTCCTAAACCATTAGCTTTTATTATATGAGGTAAAACCCTAAAGAAATATTTTTGTTGCAGTAACATTGGTTAAGAGCTTACTTTCTTTACTGCTGTAAATTAAGTGAGAATTGCATGCCCTCCTTCACCCCATTCGTGATTAAACCAATCTTATAAAAACTGGATTGTTCCTGGAATGTTCATGACTTGGCTAAAGGTGTCACTGTCTTCATGAGGTCCATTTCACCAACAATTTATCCAAAGGAAGGCTGTGTTGATTCCAGTCAGGTTTCAGCAATCCACTTAAAATTTTCCAATTTCACTTCTTGGAAATTATTCCCCCAGCATTTCCTGTAACTGTGCCTTATCTGATTCTTTCACCCCAGAATGTTATTTTTATTGCAGTGTAAAACAGAAAACATTTTGAATTAGAATTGGAAGTCCTGACTGGTTTTCCATTTGATGCTGAATAATTTAATCCTGGTTAATTAGGCATGTGGAACCCTCAATGCACCCTGCAGAAAGGCTCAGCCTGACTTCTGGTGATGTTTCTGGAATACAGCTAATTGTCAGAAGCCATGTGTAGTAATAATGAGCACATCTTTGCCTCTTTTGCCCTCATGAGGGAAACTGGAGATTTCTAAAGTGGTATTTAGATGAGCTATGATGCTTTTTCAATGTTCTAAATTATAAAATGGAACATGCTGAAAGCAACTGGACTATCCATTTTACCCAGCTCTCAGTTCAAAGGGAATGTGCCTACCTCGAGACTCTTACTCTGGGATTTCCCCGGAAACAGAGAGTTAGCCTCGAGTCACTTCTCACTTTTTTTTATTTAAGAAAAACGGGCAATTGCCTTTGTTCTGCAGCCTTCCAAAATTCGAATTTATTCTTCCAAAGATTTAGGCAGAGTTACAAGGTGAAGATTTGTGCCTGTGCTAATTAGCAGCTCCTACCTCAGTTTGAGGGCTTAGGCTATAAAAAGACAAAGGAGACCGATAGGACCAGAGTACTTCTGGAATCCTTATAGAAGTGCTTCTTTGACAAATGTAAATTTTCAGACTGAAAAATCACATCTATTCTTAAATATATTTTCATCAGAATCTGACAGCCCTGCAAGTGCCTTGTGCCTATATTTGTTTATTAAATGTTGACTTCATATAACCAACCATTTTCATCTTTTAGAAAAGTTTCATCTGTTCTAAAAGAAGAAAGCTGTCAACATAATTTTAATTCTTTTTCTGACACATCTTTTTATGTTTTTATATTTGTGTTATTTTCTTTCTCATATTATTTGGTCTATTATATGAAAGAATCTCCTTTCAAGTACTGATAAGAGAAAATTCAGGAGGACATCAAATTCAATTGATTTTATTTTATTGTGTTCTTAAGGATGAAATGTATCCAAGGAATCAGATTTATAGAGCTGAAAGGGAGCTTTAAGATCCTTCCACATCTGAGAGCACAAACTGAAAGTCCTGCTCAGAATGCATACCCCGGAGGGACTTCTGTTTGATTGCTCTGCAAAGGCAGCTCAAGCTTTTTAAAAGATGATACCTGTCACAGGACAGGCATTATCCTGTACCACAATCGAGGCAATTTTGTATCTACCATATTACATCCCTGCAACCTCACCTATTTACTCTAATCACATGCTTCTTGCACACAGGTGGGTTTGATCAATAGCTTTACTTCTTAGCAAATGGCACGAAAGTCCAAAGAGACTAATAATCTGCCCATGATCTATTTCTGGTTGGTGGCAATACCAAAGGCTAGAACCAGAGATTCTCAACCACCAAGCCATTCTTCTCTCCATTGTGATATATTCTTCACCACCTTTAAGGGATAAAAGAGTCACTGCATCATCACTGTGCATTTCAGCACTGCTTCTCATATTGGGGACCCTGACATCCACTCCTATACACAAAGAAATTGCCAGATAGTTGACAGTTGAACAAAAACTGCAAAATTTAGAGGCTATCAAAGGCTAAAGACTTCCTCATACAAGCTCTAGAGATGGAGGCTCCTTTTCTAAAGCTCTCTCTGGTCTTTGGCTAATAGTTATTATTTATTGAGCCACTAGTACCTGCCAGCAGCATGCAAAGCACTATCACTTAATCATTTCATATTATCTCATTTAATCTTCACTAAGCTATGAAGTAGGTCTTGTTCTACACATAAGGAAACTAACGTATGGAGACCAATAAATCTCCCAGGGTCACACAGCCAGTGAGTGACCACGACAGAACTTTATTTGAAAACAAGTTCACTATGCTACTACTACCAGTAAGTAACTTCTTCTCCATATAGTCAAATCAAGCAAAATTTTATTGAAAATAGTTTTTACCCTATCTTTGCCTTTTATCCTGGCCTATCCTTGATCAAAAAGAGAAAATATGTTACTAGTCTTCTCCCAAACCTTGCAAATTTTATCATCAAATCAGTTTATGACTTTCCTAAAAACCCTCAAAAAAGGACTGATGGTATATCCCAGTGCTTGAACTTGTTAGGGTTATGGCCTAAATTCATTACACTGATTCTTACTATGTTTTCAATAGAATAGAGCAACTTCACCACCCAACAGACTATATTCTATTCTATTCCGTTCTCTTACTTTTGTCACAAGTCAAGTAACTCCAAATCCTTGCAGTATTATTTAAAGGGTCTATTTCCAATAGTGTAAGCATATCTACTCATCTTTCCTAAATGAGTGGTCTTCTAACTAGGGTGTATGGATGCAAAACCTTTCCTTAGGCTCTCTGAGAGTCCCGTGAGAGTCGATTTCCAGATTCTCAGATACCATCTATCCTCTTTCCTAAAAATGACCTTCCTGAGAACAAATGTAATCGGAGCACCATGCTGTCTCTCTGTTCCCTCCTCCTCTTTCATAATAGCCCCTGTCCTGTTTTGTGAAAGAAAGGCAGACCTCGCCCTTGCCACATCTTACAGCTGTGCATTACTCTGCAATGAAGAAGCTTCAGGGGCAACAAAGGGACAAATCAAAACATTGCTGTTGACCTTGTTGTTGAGAAAGTGAGTGACTTTCTAACTGGGTTATGTATCCTTTTATGAGTCAGATGGTTTCTAATTTATTATTTTAATCTAGCTAAATAAAGCCTGAGTCAAACAATCCACTGATTAAAAAAAAAAACCTTCTTTTCCTGTTCTTATGAAAGATCACTGGATGATTTTTTGGAATCTAACTTGAAAGGAATCCAAAGAATTGACTGGCACTGAAATAACAAAACTTTCCATTTATTCATTTATGAACAAGGTTTCTCAATGCTTACAAATATAAAAAATGAAAAATAGATGTAACATTGATGCTAACTCGGTTTCATTCTAGCATTATTCATCCACAGATACAAGAACTAACTTTGAAAACTTCTATCTCTTTAAGAGACATATTTCCAATTAATTTTACTTTTTATATTTAATAAATACCCCGACCTGTAATGACAATCTGTACAAAAAAAAGTTAATACTTTGAAACTTATGGTGAGAGAAATATGCTAAGATAAATTCAACATAAATAGCTGCAGTATTTAGACTCTTAAATGTATTTGATGCATTTAATAGGAATGCAACAAAATAAAATTATTTTAAAAGAGGAATGCAATAGCTATATTTTGAAATGTTCATATTTACAATACATAGTAAGTTATACTGCCAGGGACTGAAGGTTTGTGTCACCCCAAAATTTATATGTTGTAGTCCTAATTCCCAATGTGATGGTATTTGGAAGTAGGGCCTTTGGGAGGTATTTAGGTTTAGAAGAAGCTTTGAGGGTGGGACACTCATGATAGGATTAGTCTCCTTATAAGAGGAGAAGGACCAGAGCCCTCTCCTTCCACTGTGTGAGGTTACGGCAAGTTAGTGGCCATCTGCAAACCAGGGAGAAAGCCCTGAGGTACCGAATCTGCCAGCACCTCAATCTTGGGCTTCCCAGCCTCCAGAACTATGAGAAATAAATGTTTCTTGTTTAAGCGACCCAGTCTATGGTATTTTGGTATAGAGGCCCAAACTGACTAAAACATACACATCTACTTAAACTTACACTGAAAAGTTCAGAAGTTAAAGATTTTAAAAGTTAAAAATGTGGAAAGGGGCCGGGCGCAGTGGCTCATGCCTGTAATCCCAGCACTTTGGCAAGCAGAGGGGGGTGGATCACTTGAGGTCAGGAGTTTGAGACCAGCCTAGCCAACATGGTGAAACCCCATCTCTACTAAAAATAAAAAAAAATAGCCCTGTGTGGTGGCAGGCACCCATAGTCCCAGCTACTCAAGAAGCTGAGGCACGAAAATTGCTTGGACTCGGGAGGCAGAGGTAGTAGTGAGCCAAGATCCCACCACTGCACTCCAGCCTGGGTGACAGAGTGAGATTCTGTCTCAAAAATAATAATAATAATAATGTGGAAAGGAATTCCTTAGAAGCAAGCAAGGGGAAAAAAATGACGATAATATTTATGAAGAAACTCCAAAGCTCTTTTTATCTTTCTTCATGTTTATTCCTATAGCCTAGATTTAATGGTCTTTAGTAGAAATATCCCAAAAGTTCACAATGTCTCGGTTAAATCTTAGCCCAGTGCTGCCTGTAGGAGAATTACTTTTTGAGTCCTATATCTTTTTTATTTCTTATTTAAACATCTCAGACTTACCCTTTTAGGAGATAGTTCTAATTCCTCACTGTCCCACAAATCCTTTTCTATTATAAGTATGCTTAAACAGTGTGGAAATATGATATATATGTCATATTACAATGAAACTAGCAGTGAACTTAGAGAGAACAGAAAATTTTCACTCTTTGGTCCTCTCCCCATTCACTGCTAGTGAACATCTTAAGGGAGGGTGGCTTGGAGTAGCCCGACATCCCTCAATAGTTTTCCTTCACTCCTGTTCTTCCTTGGGTCAAACAAATATGTCTGCAAATCTTGAGCCCTGGTAAATCTCTGTAAATAGGAATAAAAGGGAAAGGGGGAAAATGCAAATTTCCCTCATATTCATCTGATATATAAAATTAATAATTTAATTTTCTAATATTTGGCATGGGGAGCCAAGGAATCTGGTCATGGCTTTGGACTCTTTAAAAGCAAGATTAGAACCAGGCACAGTGGCTCATGCCTGTAATTCCAACAACTTGGGAGGCTAAGGCAGGAGGATTGCTTGAGCTCAGGAGTTTGAGGCTGCAATGACCTGCCATCTTACCACTGCAGTGCAGGCCGGGCCACAGAGCAACACCTCATCTCTATAAAAAACAAAAAACAAAAAAAAATCAATTAAATTAAATCAAACCTCCAAAGACCAAGATTCAAGGTTGCCATCCCTGTATCCTGTAACAACGATATGGACAGTAACTATATTCCAGCCATTTCACAAGAACGGACCTGTTGATTGCTGTAGAGGACCTGGGAAAATATTGCAAGTCTGGAGTTCAGATCTTACTCAGAGATTCTGTCTCTCTGAACCACCTCCAGCTTCTGAGAGATGATTGACCTCATGTGGCCAACAAAAATCTCTTAAGATCCTTTCTGACAAATGGTGTTTCTCTTTACTCATCCAGGACAATGTGGGCTACCATCTACAGAAAGGACGGGACTTCTTTCCCCCAATATCCAGTCCTTTGATTAGTGCTTCCACTCAGGTGATGATATATTTAATCATAGAGCCATTGAAAACAGTGTTCTTATAAATATATTGATGGGAAACACTCAATAAGCATTTTGGGGTCTAGGTTCAAGAGCTGCAATGGAAAATATAAAAGGAAGAAGAAAAAGGAGGAGGAAAGAGAAGAAAGAGGAAGAAAAAGAAGAGGAGGAGGAAAAAATATCTCCAGCCTTAAAGATAATTCATTCCATCTAGCTGAGAAGGCAAGATAACAGCAGAGAGTGTGTTCCAGTAAAAGATACTGTTCAGATGCTTAGTCATGACTTAAAAGCAAATATAGCCTATAGACACAGCAGGGAATGACAATTAGCAAATTTCTTAATTAGGATACTTCTTAACCTTCTGGAGTCAGTTTTAGTTTTCTTCATACAACCAAGAATTCTTGCTATTTATTAAATACAGAAATACCTATGAACAAACTTGAGTGCATTTCCACCAACATGTTTGCATTTCACCATCTCACATTTCACCACAGGGACCCAGGTTCAGTCAATGTCATGCTGTGATTCCTGCAAGTAAGGTATAGGGTAAAAATGAAGCTAGCATTTTTCCTTCCAGATAAATATATAATTAAAATCCTGATTCATGGATTTGCTAATTGAACTTCCTGCTGTGGACATAGGACATTCTTGGCAGGAAGAATAAGGAACTGTTTCAGAGGGCTCAAATTGCCTTATTTTTTTAAGTCCTTCAATATGCCTGTCTTTGAAGAATGATTGGAAATAAAAGAATGTAAGTGGGAGTTAATTCAGGAAAGAGGCAAAGGAGAAAAATGGTTGTAGAAATGTGATCGGCAAATGAGAAGAAATTAGCGAGGGAGTTCATCTAATATGATGGGGCTCTCTGCTCTTGAAATTCAAGAAGTCATTAAGCAGCAAGGAGTTTGCTCCTTGTTTCCATCCTGGCATGGACAGTAATGTCAGCTTCTGGTCAACTCCAGCTGTTTGTGCTCTCATTGATTTGCCAGGCAATATCTTGACAGCCCACATCCTGCTAGGCAGTGGGGTTTGGAAATTACAGAGATTGTCTCTGGCTCCAGGGTGGAAGCACCAGGATACCCCTGAGCAGAGTTACTCTGACGGGCCACCCCCATTCACCTGTCCTAGCATCTGCAAATGGATTTTCTCCATTCTCTTCCTCTCCACTCCAGACTTCAACTTCAGCAAGCTGTGTGGGTCCTGCTTGATGACCTCAGTCCTATGAACCCTGTCTCTAGTACAAAATAAATGCTTAATAAATATTTGTTGAATTTATAAATAATTATGCCTATTTCCATCTCTTTCCCATCTTGGTTTTCTGACAGTTTGGCATAGTACTTTCAAGGCTATTTCCCCATTCTACACCCCCGGATCTGTTACCTTTTCTACTAGACTCCCAGTGCCTACTTGGAAGGCATTGAAAGATTTCCCACCCATTTGGTATTAATCTCCAGTGGCTGGTACTTCCTTGGGGATTCTCTCCCTGACATTCCACTAATGATTTTATTCTCCACCTCTAAACTCAGTTACCCTCTTCATTCCCAGCATGTGCACAGCCAGCATCATCTAACCCTGTAGTCTAACTGAGCATTCCCAAAGTCTGTACTGTTGTATGGAATGCTAATTCAGTGGAGTGTTAATAGATGTTACAAGGGAAAAAAAATCTGTGAGTAAGTAATGTATGAACCTATCATGTATTATTTTCCCATCTTGGAGATTCACAGCATTGGGCAGTTCTGACAAGAGGGTTTGGGGTAGGGAAGAAATGGCAAAACTTTATCTACACAGGATTTCTAAACTTATTTCAACATGGGCCCCTTTGCCATCTGATGTCTACTAACATCCCATAGAGTTTTATTATCTGCAACACACTTTGCAATACACTGATATAAACATCCTGGGAGCAAATTCTGAAATTAAATGTGGAGCCCACACCAACAAGAGAGGCATCAGTATACCGAGCAGTGGAAGTTAAGGAGGACTCTGTGAATAAGGGAAGGCTGATGCTTGGCCTCAAGAAGACAACGCATGCAACTGGGAGAGAGAAAGCAAGGGGAGCTTTCCAGGTGGTGAGATCGGGAAAGGTGAGTCTGACACTTCTTCCAATTGGCAGTGAAAGTTGGAAGGGAGGAAAATCTTATGGGACAAGTTGTATCCACAAGTACTTTATGAGGTAAGTATTCTCAGAAGTGGGATCCCCATTGACAGTGAGAATGATCAGGAAGGAGAAGAACCAGTAAGTCACCAAATTATCAACATACCACACCTGATAGAGCCCTTTTACTTAAAACATTTGTTTTTAGGTTAAAAATATTCTATTCTAGAGTCAGCAGTTATATCTTACTGTCTAAAAAATAAGCTTCTTTTTAAATTCTTGGTTCCCTTTAAGTCTAATTTTTCACATTCTGATTAAACGCTCTTCTATCTGCTCTTGCCCTTATGAAATCATCACACGACCAAAATACTACTTAAAGAAAATGGTGTCCAGACTTGCTATTTACCTTCCTGATTTTACCTATAATATAAGCACACTTATCTCTCCAGGGATTTGCAGTGTAAACCGAATAAATCTCTCACTTTAATAATACAGCCCCACAGTAACTTAAATCTCAGCTATTTCTGAAATATCATATTGGTAAAGTAATCCTACCACACAGGGTTTTCCTTTTCACACATATGCCAAAATGAGATGTACCCACTAAATTGTACCCCAGGTGCTGAACAGCAGTCTGTCATTATTAAGAAAGGTTGCAGAGATACCTGCTCTACAAAGTGCTTGCATATTTAAATTTCTAAAAGCCTGAGATGACAGACTATGTGTTGTGTGTCTGAAGATAAAAGCACCTGTGCTCATTACAGCCAGGCAATAAGCAGCATGAAACATGACTGATGCTAATCCCTGGCTAGCCTTGTTGACTTCATAATTGGGTTGCCATTGTGTCCAAGAAAAGAGGTAGAATTAATTTCCTATATATCATAAATAACAATTCTTCTGTAATTCCGTCCTCAACTCTAACATGCATACATACAAGATTTACCTCTCTTACTCAAAGAATATATAATCTCGACTCTTGTCCAATGTGGAACCTTCACCCCTGCTAAGGTAACTTCACGTTGGAAGCCCTCACCTTTCAAAGGAAAAGCTCCTTTCACTGTAGAAAGGTCTTCTGAGGCACCAGATCCATGACAGTATTTGCAGCTTTATTAGCACAGGGGACTCCAATTCACCTTTTCATCCTTCTCCACTCTTGCAAATCCCTCAAGCACCCAACTCTGGGAGTGTGACATTGGCAGAACTCTACAATTGACCCATGCCCTCCAGGAATTATATTATTTGGCATGTAAATTATTTATTTGGTTGTTCCTTTTCACAAATATTCTTTCCCAACCAACCCTTTGCTTGTCACCACTCTGGTTGAGTGACCTAATTTAGAATTTCATTAGAATTGCTTAGTAACAGTAATTAGCTTGAGCATTCACCCATATGCATTGCATACCTACAAAAGGGCAGGGAAGTAGAAAGTGTTTTTTAAAAAAACTCATTTATTTCCCTTCACTTCCCTTCACTTCACATCCTTTAAGATGAACTGCAGCCCCCAGCCAAAATACAAATAAATACACTACTTTAATTCCTTCAATCAGAAACTATCTACTAAGTACCTACTATGGATTAAATACTATACTAAGTCCTAGGGAAAGCAAAGGTTATAGCTTATTTCATTCACTTAAATCAGCCCCACCCCACCTGCCACCCACCCTGGGACATTTAGCAATGCCTGGAGATATTTTGGGGTTGTCACAACTGAAGGGGGAGTGCTGCTGGCACCTATAGTAGGTGGAGGCCAGGAATGCTGCTAAACAGTCTACAGTACACAGGACAGCTCCTCACACAGATTTTTCCAGCCCCAAATGCCAGTAGTGCTGAGTTGAGAAACCCTGCCCTGAATCAGAAATGTGATCAGATAATCATTTGAAATACTAACCTATTTTTGTTCTGTGATGTTTCCCTTTCTTTTCCACTGTGATCAAGTTGGTACAGTCAACTCTATGTCCCTTGCCTTGGGACAAACAGACACATGGCAAGAAAACAGAGGCCTGTAAGGCTTTACAACTTTTGTGGGAAGAGAATTTGAGAGCAAAGACCAAATTTCTTGGAAAAGCTTGAAAGATTGAAAAGAGGTGCTTACCCAAGATTGAAAAGAGGTGCTTCTGGATTAGGGGAGATAGGAGAGATGGAAAGAATCTGTATTCCAAGTACAGAAGGCACCTAGGCCTTGCTTCCTGGCAGCATCCAGAAAGCTGGAGAGATTGGAGTGGCCACGGATCACATCTGGATCATGGGTAGCTCTGCTGCAGATTCCCATGCATGGCCACACGGAGTGCCATCAGACCTGGAAGAATCATGTCTACAAGGATGATGGCCATCTAAATGAAACCTGCTACTCCAGGGCCTTGGACCCTCATAATAACAAAAGTAATATTAGGGTAATATGTGGAGAGAGAGGATCCCAAGAGCAGAATAGAGGCTTGGAAGCAAAAGCATTATAGAAATAAGCCTATTAAAATTATTGAACACCTTAGTTTATAAGCTAAAGGAGTTTAAATCTACTTTGAGAAACAAGACTACCACAGAGAAAACAGACATTTATTTGTGAATCTGTCATGAGAACAGTCTGCATAATCTCACAGACTTATGACATTAAACATTTATTTTGTGCTCATGTTTCAAGTCAACTACTGCAGCACCACGTGTTTTCTCATCTAGGACTCAAGCTGAACCAACAGCCCCTATTTGCAATGAGCCATTCTTGTGGCAGAAAGGATGAGAGAGTTAGTTGGCAGAAACATAAATAATTTCTCTAACAAAAGGATGGCCTATGTCACATTTGTTCACATTCCATTGGTCAAAGCAAAGTCACGTGATCAAGGCCAATATCAGTGGGGTGAAGATGGATGATTCTCTTATAAGGAAAGGGGAGTAAGTTGTAGAGAAAACAAATAATTACCACAAAGAACTAATATCAGAAAATATAAGATAATTATGGGGCAAATTGAGAGGCTATGGGAATCCTATAAGGTGAAAGACAAGATGAATGTGATAAAGCACCACTACCCATGGAGGTGGGAAGAAAGAAAGGAAACTGATGTTGGTTGGGCCTGAACAATTCCTTTGTATGTATTACCTCAGCTAATCCAACTATCCTATGAGGAAACAAACTCATTACTTTGCCCATGATCATTCAAGTAGTAGTTGATTAAATACCTTGTCCTAAAACCCACATGGCAGAAATGAGTAAAATTTAGACAGTTAAAAGGAAGAGAAGATAGTACTGTAGGCAGAAGGAAAGCTAAGGCTATAGGCACAGAGGCTGGATTTTCATTTTCACATGACAGTGAAAGTCTGCCCTAATCAGAAGGGCAGGCCAAGTCGGAGAGCTGTAAGAACTAAAGATTGGCAGGAAAGATCAGGTGACAAAGGGCCTTTTTAATGCAGAAGAGGAATAAGAGGAGAAATGATGACTCGGGGTCAAGACCTTCTGCCGTAATTAGCTGGGTGAGCTTAGGCAAGTGTCTATGGGATCCAGAGTTGAACTCATTCATTTATGGAATGGAGACGTGTGAGGAAGAAAACACAGGGGTAGATGATTTCTAAACTTTCTTATGGAGGCAATGCATAGAGGTCTAATAGATTTTAGGGAGAGGATATTAACTCAGCACTGCAAGGCCTCTTGCTTTCTTGTCCCTTCCCAGTTCCTGGGTGTCCCAGTCCTAGGCTATGAGAGATACTGGGAAGGAAGCAAGGCCCCAAACTCACAAAGACCTCACTCAGGGTGGGAAGCAGCTGACCCTTCCCTCACCTGGTTGTAGCAGGCCAAAAATTCTGACTCGCTATAGGAAGCCATCATTGCCGACATGGTGAATGAGATGTTTAAGAGAGATGAATTGGTGAGTACATGCTACACAGAATGGAGAGTAGGGGCTAGAGTCAAGGAAGGCAACCAGTGGGATTCCGTAGCAATTTTGGTAAGGAAGCTTAGAAAGAGGAAGGCAATGGGAGTGAAGAGGAAGGTTGCTGAAGAGGCATTTCCAGGGTGACAATGGAAATGTGAAGGTCTGGGAAAGCTAATGAAGAGCATTAGATCTAAGCCGGCTTCCCTTTTGAAATGAATTCTTGAAATCATTTGTGAGTGACTCGAATCCTGCCCCTTTCACCTCCTCAGGGTGAAAACTGTTCAGTGCCTTTTAACCGTCAAACAAATCAGAACTTTGGCCATTAAAATGCTCTAATAGCACACAGACCAGGGTTGTCACTCCAGTAAACTAGCTAAGTATATTTTAGGTACAACTGTAAAGGGTCCATTGTTTACAGCATCAATGGCAGTGCCAAGCACCCTGTGATTGTGCATTGGATATGGCATGATAGTGATTGCCTATTCAATGTTTTAAATTTGAGTTCCACAAGTTTGCCTCCTGGCTCAACAGGAAAAAAAAATGACTTCTACAGGAAAATATATAAGATATGTACTCTATAGCCATGCCAGCTGAAACATGACACATTTCCAAAGGCTTAAATGACCTTTAATTCTATAAAGTCCAAATATCAGAGCGAGGAGGGATGGGATACTAGTCTAATTGCCACCTGGGTTACTACTCCAAACCAAGAGGCAGACAGCAGATGGAATTCAACCACTCTGGAGAAAAGAGAAAGGAGACAGCCAGTCCTCTTAATAGAAATGTGTAAGACAACACTCAAAAATCACTTTTGACTAGCAAATTTGAGATTAAAACATGCCAGAAATAGTGGAAATACCACAAGGGGCCAACATTATAAACATAAATAAACAAATAAATAAATAAATACAAAGTGCCAGAAATGGGAACTAGAGGCCAGATATGGTGGCTCACACCTGTAATCCCAGCACTTTGGGAGGCCATGGTGGAAGGGTTGTTTGAGCTCAGGAGTTCAAGACCAACCTAGGCAACATAGGAAGACCTCTTCTCTACTAAAAATAAAAATTTAAAAAATCAGCCAGGCATGGGGGCACATGCCTGTAGTCCCAGCTACTTGGGACGCTAAGGTGGGAGGACTGGTTGAGCTCCGAAGATCCAGCTATAGTGAACTATGATCGTGCCACTGCACTCCAGCATGGGTGACAGAGTAAGACCTTGTCTCAAAAAAAAAAGAAAAAAGAAAAAGAAATGGGAACTGGAAGAAAAATCTATTTCCAAAGTCAGTGCTCAGCCATGGTCAGCCTTTAGTAAAAGTTTGTTCCTTCCTCCAAAGTTTGTGTTCTCATGCAGAGATACAAGTACAGTCATGTACCCGATAACAATGTTTTGGTCAAGGATGGACCACATATACAACAGTGGTCCCATAAGATTATAATAGAGTTGAAAAATTCCTATCACCCAGTGACATCATAGCTGTCATAGCTGTTTTAATGTCATAGTGCAACACATTACCTTCTGTATGTTGGGATACATTTAGATACACAAATACCATGGTGTTACAATTGCCTACAGTATTCAGCACAGTGCCATGCTCAACAAGTTTGTAGCCTGGGAGCAACAGACTATATCAATGTATCTAATAGGCTATACCATCTAAATTTATGTAAGTACACTCTATGTTTGCACAATGACAAAATCACCCACAACACATTTCTCAGAACACACCCCAGTCATTGTGATGCATGACTGTACAAAAGCCTTCAGAAAATTGTCATCAATTTAACTCAAAACAGTTGACCTGTTATGGCTTGCGGTTTAGAGAGATACAAAGGAAAAGGAAAAGGCAATCCTGATCCTTGAAGAACTTATCAGGTCATTGGAGAATTAAACTTAAGAATTACTAAATAACCACACAAGAAAGAAAGGTATCCGTTGGAGCACGGTGGCTCACGCCTGTAATTCCAGCACTTTGGGAGGCTGAGGCGGGCGTATCATGAGGTCAGGAGTTTGTGACCAGCCTGGTCAACATGGTAAAACCCCGTCTCTACTGAAAATACAAAAATTAATTGGGCATGGTGGCGCATGCCTGTAGTCCCAGCTGCTCAGGAGGCTGAGGCAGGAGAATTGTCTGAACACGGGAGGTGGAGGTTGCAGTGAGCCGAGATCGCGCCATTGCACTCCAACGGCGACAACAGGGTGAGACTCCATCTCAAAAAAAAAAAACAAACAAACAAAAAAGGTATCCGGTGCTGTAAACAATAGTTATATGGAGAAGAACACAGACTAGGAAAACCCCAGAGCCCTGGTTCAGGTCTGCCAACAATCATCTGGACTTCAATTTCTTTTTATTTCATCACTGCCAAACACAGCGTGCCAGGTACAGGAACAGTGACACTGGCTCCAAGTTTAGTGGGAGAGACCATAACAGGCGTATGAATTACAAGATCTTCAGGGAGAGCCAAAGGACTCAGTAACCTAAGGTCTCTGTCAGTTTCCACATTCTAAGAGCCTCTGTGCTCAGAGAAAAGCCTGGCCAATGTGGGCTAAAATGGACAAGGAAGACTTCATCACAGGATGAAACTTGAGTTCTGCTTCCAGGTAGGATTTGAATAACAGGGCATGGGGGCAGGGGGAGTGGTGGACAAATGTGAGCAGAAGTGAAAGAAGAGGAAAGGAAAGAAATCACTTCCCTGAAAATGGGATCCATACAGAGGAGTAGGAGATAAATTTGAGTCAGATTTAAGAAACCCTCAAAAGCTAAATCAAGAAGTGTGGAGCTTTTTCTATGGGTTGGTTTTTGTTTTTGTTTTTGTTTTTGTTTTGAAGCTTGGGATCATAGAATTTAAGGAAAACAATATTTTGGGAGGACAGAGCCCACTGAAAATATTGAACACAGGATGGATTGAAGCTATAGGGACTGAAACAAGGAGATGGTTATTGCAATAATCCAAAAGGCCTTGAACTCAGGTTGTGGAGGTAAGAAATGCAAGGAAGGCATAGGTCCTTTGCCTATACAGATTTTGAACAGAAGAATGGACTATCTGACCAGAATTATGGGACAAATAATAGAGGGTCCAAGATGACTCAGATCTGAAGCCTGGCTAAGTTGGGTATTGCTGGCATTTTCTACATAAATAAAAAAATCGGGAGAAGGAATATGTGCATGCGGACAGGTGACAAGCTTGTCCTGAGTAAAATCAAGCTTCAGGTGACATAAGGTGAAGGGTTGGTTCTACAGTTGGTATCTACCTATTGCATATCTTTATTTTTTATAACCACTTATGAATCATAAAATGTGTTAGCTTGGCTAAAAGACAAACGCTTCCATTTTTAACAGCTCGTGTATTTAAATTAACCTTCAGCCTGGTCATTTACAGCTCTATTTGTATCCTTGCTATAGCTAATTGTAGATACTGTACAAGATCATTCTTGCCAACAGAGAAGTTCAATTACAATATGTATTCTGTTGTTTAAATCACAATTCTGTACTACACAAAGACAGACAGGGACAAGAAGATTGAAAGAGTAATTGACCATAGTTAAAAATAATATACTATATAGTTTCAAACAGCTAGAAGGAGGATGTTGAATGTTACCAACACAAAGAAATGATAAATGTTTGAGATGATGGATATGCTAATTATCCTGATCTGATTGCCATACATTATATGTATTGAAATATCACTATGTACCCTATAAATATGTACACTTATTTGTCAATAAAAACTTTTTAAATTTAAATTTTTTTAATTAAAGCACTACGTAGCCAGGATAATACCTCAATCATAGTAATACCCCAATTACTATGATTGAGGTATTATCCTGGCTACGTAGTGCTTAAATTAAAGATATCAGTAGTGATGTTTCACTTTACAGTAATTAGGGTATTATCCTGGCAGCATAGTGCTCAGCCTAGTTTTTAAATTAAAAAATATATATATTAAGAAAGAGTAATTGCAATGTCTTCCCCTAAAACAAAGGAAAAATCCATTTACCTAAAGTAGATAATACAGTTCTCATCATAGTGACACTCCTGAAAGAAGAGACTAGATGACAGAATATAGAAGCAAACTCCGCACAGTTCTCATCATAGTGACACTCCTGAAAGAAGAGACTAGATGACAGAATATAGAAGCAAACTCCGTAAGCAGTAGAATGGTAAGAAATGGGTCTTTTCAGAGAAAAGACACAAAGGGCCGCATTCCCAATAAACAAAGGGAATAAAGGAAATTAAGACAAACTAGCAAAAGAAGGAAAACCCAGTGGCTGGAGCTGTTCCTCAACAGTAACTCCTGAAAACCAGTATTTTTCTGAGTACTTTGGGAAAAATTAAACAAAACAAGCATGTCAGATACCTTTTGGGACATGAACATTTAAAATAGGACATGAACACTTATCAAACCTCAAACTCCAGTAGAAATTATCAGCAGCCCATTTTGTTTAACCTATTTAATGTATTTTTGCAATGTAAAGAATATGATTCAGAGTTCAGCTGTCATTATAAGTACTTAGAAAGCTTTTCTTAACAGGCTAGCACATTAAAGTGTTGAAAGCATTGGCTTAATTTTTTCTTATGAAAATTGTTGAGACCCCCTTTTAGATTTGCATAAATGTTTAATAGCTTTTTGCAACCAATCAAAACAGGAGTGCCATTGAATTGGAGAGAAACACTACCATTATTTTTAATTCCTTCTGGAGGTGGATGACCTAATTTAAAGGCATCTTCCAATTTCATTCATTTCTATCCTCGAAGCACAAACTGCTCCTACAACTAAACCGCTCAGCATCAGAAAGACTAGAGTCTCCACTGGGATTCCAGTGTCCTCTTGAATTCACCCCTCCCCATTTCTCAACTTACACAGGCTTTCACATGTCAAATAATTGGCACACTCAAATGATAAAAGTATTATTAAATTCTTTAAAAACCTGGAGATTATCTCCAGCAGTCATTTTCTTCAAGGAAAAAGAAAAAGGGGAAATGCAAATACTCAGCAGAGAAAACACATTCACACAGAAACTTTGAGTTCCCATGTCACCTGGCTATGTACCATATTCCAGGAGATAGCAGTTCCCTGCTAGTGAAAAAAGGCAACCTTCCCAGGGGAAGCGGACTGGGAATTGGAGCATTTCCACCCCACTCCTAATCTTGCAGTTAGGGGAACTCTCATGGGTTCCACTGCTCTCGAAAAAGGAAAACTCACTTGCCCGAATCAGGTAAAATTCTAACCTGACCAACTCTCAAATGTAAAAATTCTGTTTCCAGAAAGACAGAACCATCATAGCGCTTCCCTCAGTCCAACTGCCAGCAGACTCACAGATACCTATGCCTGGATCTATGCTTGGTGATTTAGCAAAAATCTCAAGAAAAGAACCAGAAAACAAAAATATAATGATTTTCCAATTTTCCAAAGGCTTTTTATGTTTCAGCAGTAAATAAAAATCTTGGTAACATGATCCACACTGACTCAAGTCTCATTATTTCCTATCAAGACCCAGATGAAGATGACACTTTCTACCTTTTTGCCAGCTCATATCTGAGTTCAGCATGGAGTCATCGTCTTGAGACAGACTGCTAATGGTCCTGCAATATTCGTCATCCCCTCCACTATTATTGTAACAGAGTGTGAGAGTTTCAGCTAGGTACACGGCCACCCAGAATAAGCACTGCAATTCCCTGCTGGTCATATGACTAATTGCTAACCAATAAAATGGAAACAAAGTGACATGAATCTGCAGCTTCATCCAGAGTCTCATGTGACTGTGTCACTGTTCCCAACTCTGACATCTTAAATTCAGCAATATCAGTAGTGATGTTTCACACTATGATAATTGGCATATTATCCTGACTACAGAGCATGAAGCCTGGTCCTTCATCCCTCCCAGAATTCTTTGATGCCCTTTTGTAAGCTCCTTTCTTCCTTAAATTAGTTAGAGTTGGGTTATGTTGCTTGCAACTGAGAACACTGACTGAGAGATACTATTCTAGACTCTATGTATGAATATACATGTGTAGTCCCTTCCCTGTAATCATCAAGGTCCAAGTATTAGTTGTTGTTTTTTTTCTTTAGCTCTTCCTCCCAATGTAGAACCTGCCTATGAGATTAAAGTACTGAGTCAGTTCTTAAACAATTATACATCTAAGCAACTTATACATCTTAGGACCCCTCCAAGTAGCAAATCTTGGCTCGTAACACACTTATTACACTGGTTCTGCCACTGTTTAAAACTTTTTTAAATTGTTTGAGAATTACCTTGTGCCTGGCACATAATCTTTTGTTTTAGGAAAGTATGTGTTTAAAATCGAAATATTACAAGATGAAAAATCTCCTTCTCAATCTTTTTCCTTGGTTTCCTAGTTTCTGTCCCTAGAATTAATGTGCTTCTTATTCCTTTAAATCCTTCTAGATATACTATAGGGGTGTGTGTGTGTGTGTGTGTGTGTGTGTGTGTGTGTGTGTGTGTGTAAATTATGTATTTATATCCTTTTTTAGCAAAAGTAGTAATACATTCTTATATACTTAGTTATTTTACTTAATATATACCTCTGACTCATTCTTACTAATGACAGAATAGTGTTCTAATTTATTGATGCTCCATAATTACCTAACCTGTCTCCCATTGTTGGATATTTATGTTTTCTCTAATCATTTCCTGTTGTAGTAAATATTCTGTGCAAGATTTCTTCCATACTGTTATCAATGTAGCTGTGGGATAAATTCCAAGAAGTATATTCACTTGGTAAAAGGGTAAATTCATTTATTATTAATAAATCTCTTTTCTTTTTCCTTTTTTTTTTTTAATTGAGACAGAGTCTTGCTCTCTTGCCCAGGCTGTGATGCAGTGGTGCTGCCACGGCTCACTGCAACCTCGACCTCCCCAGTTCAATGGATCCACCTGCCTCAGACTCCCAAGTAGCTGAGACTATAGACATGTGCCACCACACTCAGCTAATTTTTGTACCTTTTTGTAGAGACGGGGTTTTGCCGTGTTGCCCAGGCTGGTCTCAAACTCCTGGGCTCAAGCAATCCACCCGCCTCTGCCTCCCAAAGTGCTGAGACTATAGGCACGAGTCTTTGTGCCTGGCAAAATTACACTCTTACGCAATGCATGGGAGTGTCTGGGCCCTCCATCCCTTTTTTAAAACTATCTTTGGTGATAGCAAATTTTTACCTTTTGAGAATAGGTTTAACTTCTGAAAACTGCCCCAAGTTATTCAAAACCAAGTCAGTCTGATGGATAAAAGCATGATTTTCTTAGGTAACAACATTCTCAGTACAAGATGAGCTGTGACTGTAAAGTAATTAGATGAGTTTTTTGTTTGTTTGACTTGTAAAATGAGTGTGAGATAAGCTCCAAAAGGAGGTCTAAGCATATTTTGAGCAACAGTATTATCACTCAAATAAGTGCACTGCCTCCCAAATGGATACTCTTTTTTTTTTTTTTTTTGAGATGGAGTCTCTCTCTGACGCCAGGCTGGAGTGCAGTGGCGTGATCCTGACTCACTGCAACCTCTGACTCCCCGACTCAAGTGATTCTCCTGCCTCAGCCTGCTGAGTAGCTAGGATTACAGGCATACCCTACCCTGTCCAGCTAATTTTTGTATTTTTAGTAGAGCCGGGGTTTCACCCTGTTGGCCAGGATGGTCTCGATCTCCTGAACTCGTGATCCGCCTGCCTCAGCCTCCCAAAGTGCTGGGATTACAGGTGTGAGCCACAGCACCCGGCCCCAAATGGATACTCTTAAAGGAGATGATACTCAGTCAGACAGAAGAACTGGTCCACATAATAAATAATTCTAATTGCATCATAGTCACACTACCTGTGAGATATAAAAATCAAATTAGGAGACTTGTTGGTATCTGATTTATGCAAATCAACATCATTACCCTATAGCCAGTTTTTTATCTTTTATCCTTGTGAATTCTTGCAATTTCCTTGAGTTGAAGATAGCAGTGTATTTCTTCTCTGCTGGACATAAGAATTCCAGGGAATCTCAGGCCTTGTACATAATTGTACTTACAATGTCACAGAACACATCATGCCACCTGGGAAGTCCTGGAAGTAATCAGTTTGCTTTTCTCTTGACCTAAGAAAGCCCTTAGCTTCCACAATGTGTTTCCAAAGGTCTTTGGTAAAGAGATGAAGCATAATCTGAAACTCATGCATATTCTAATATCATTATAACTAATTAAAATTGCACCAAACAGAGGGTGAATGGTAAGTAAAACTTAGGCTAGAACTAATAGTGTTCTAGCAATGTTTAAGAACCAACTCTCAGGGTGTGGGGGGAGAAATTCACTCTTTGTAACATTTGCCAATTTTCATACTAAATAATGCTCCTACCATGGCTGATTTCAAAACTATCTACATGACATCAACTAGCTCACAAAATTCCTGAAATTTTAACAATAGGCTCACATGAGTTTGTATGAGCAGACTCTAGTACATTACTGCACAACAACCATAGTGCCTTCTGAAGATGTTATGGCATGAAGTTTTTACCTGAAGGAAAAAACTCAAACTCTTCTGGGTTTCAATATACTACACCTCTGACTTTCATTCTACTGTGGATTATTGTGTTCTTATTTCATATATTTCTGAACTCAAACTTTGCTTTAAGCTTCATTATCTTCAATGTACTGTGCATCAAAGCATGTAATTTCAATTTTCATAAAAATATATTTTTTACCTAGGTTGATATGTGAGTCCATTAATGTTCGCTCATTCAACACTTCCTTTCTAACTTTTTGTCTATCTCATAAATATGAAATGGAAAGAGATCAGGAAGCATGTATCAGATCATTTTTCTATATTTACATAATGAAAAAGTTATAACTAATGTGAACAAAGGAGTCAAAAGGGAATTCAATACGTAGCAATTCAGGACACCTTGATAGATAGGACATTTTGCAGAGAATCTGCATAAATCGCTGTTGAAAAAACACAATGCTCTTAAAAGATGATTTTTAAACCATAAAAATGTTTAAAGATGATTTAACATGCTCATCAACTCAGTCTGTACACGTACAAATATGTATATGCAAGGTGTGAGTATCAAGAAATAAGACTCTATGTGGACTTTCTGATAATAGCCTTCAAAGTACTCAAATCAAAAGGATGCACATGTTCGGTCATGCTTCCATTGCCTGAAATATTTCTGGGACTGCCTTCGCAGCACTGTATAAATCACACAGGAAAATTTAATTCATGCATTCCTTTATAATCACACCTTACTTCAATGGAAAATTAGAACTGTTTAACATGATGATCTTCTTTATTCATCAGGCTTAACTCCAAGCAACTTTTAGGTATTCCAAAGATCCAATCTGCCCTCAACGGTTAAAGATTTATCAACATCCAAACAGATTCCCAAAAATAAGTGTCAAAAATGTTTTGAAAAAATAAATAAATAAAAAATATAAATACAAATAAACTAGATTTTAAAAATGTTTTGAGCAATAGCTGCTTCACTAAAGTAAATGTGGGGCCTTCCAAGATGATGATTTAGAAGAACACAACCACTATTTGGATGTATATACTCTGGTACATTTGTTTTGAAATCTCATTACATTACAGGAAGACATGTCACATAGTGGTCAAAAACACATATTTGGGAGTCACTGGTAGGTTCAAATTCTGTTTTCAGCCAGGCATGGTGGCTCATGCCTGTAATCGCAGCACTTTGGGAGGCCAAGACAGGCGGATCACCTGAGGTCAGGAGGAGTTCGAGAACAGCCTGGCCAACATGGTGAAACCCCATCTCTACTAAAAATACAAAAATTAGTTGAGCTTGGTAACACACACCTGTAATCCCAGCTACTTGGGAGGCTGAGGCAGGAGAATCGCTGGAACCCAGGAGGAAAAGGTTGCAGTGAGCTGAGATTGTGCCACTGCACTTCAGCCTGGGCAACAGAGCAAGACATCATCTCAAAAAAATAAATAAATAAAAATAAATAAACAAATTTTGTTTCTAACATTTCCCAGCCATGTGACCTTGAGTAAGTTATTTATTCTCTCCATGCCCCAGTTTCTTCATCATAATCCGCAAAATAAAAAGAGTAATACTCTTCCCATGGTGTTTTCTTGAGGTTGAAATGTGGAAAATATACTTAAAATATGTAGCTGCATGCCTACAATGTAATAACTATTTGGTAAATGGTAACTATGGTATTTTTTTCTCTTTATTATCAGTCACATCTCACAAAGCTCTGCATGTCCTTTTTTTATATGACATTCTTTCTTCTTCCATCTCACCTATTAGAAATCTAGAGGTGCTA
This sequence comes from Rhinopithecus roxellana, assembly GCF_007565055.1. NCBI lineage: Eukaryota > Metazoa > Chordata > Mammalia > Primates > Cercopithecidae > Rhinopithecus > Rhinopithecus roxellana. Next base: position 5,786,870 of record NC_044553.1, read on the forward strand.
CTATACTTTTACTTGATTGAGAGGGTTAAACTGGGCATGCCTCAGTTTCCACCTCAGGCTGGAAAGTAGAGATACTGCAGTAATAATAGTTACTCACATTTAATACAGAAGTGGAGAAAAGTAACACCTAGACAGCAAAACCATATTCCATGACTCGGAGGAATAATGGAATGTAGTCAACTCTCCTTTTAGTTGAAGATATAGTAGTGGCATTCATTGAACAGAAGTTTCACATAGAAAAAATAAGCAGTCTCCATATTCTTAACCTCTGCATGTTTACAGAGTACCACGAATGCCAATCTCTTGTCCCTGTTGATGTAACATTATGAGCCCTGTTGGCCACTCCACGGCCCCATACCTTATCTCAAACAATGAAGAAAACCCTACAAGAGTCAACACGTAGGGAAGAGGAGGAATATATCCTGGCCAGGAACACCCTAGGAACAAGCTCTTGGTCTGGTGCAGCAAGAGGAAGGGTTGCATCTGCAGGGAACTGTGTTACTCTCCAAGACACCCCCAGAGAGAGGGCTGGAGAAAAACAACTCAAAGAAGCAAGGATAGACTCTTAGCTTTCCTCACCTTACTTTAAAGCTGGATTTGCCCTCCTTCTTTAATACAGCCTCATTAAGGATTCCTTAATATTTGCCCAAAGTGCAAGGCACAGCCCAGAGATATTAGGAACATTCCTTTCCCACTAGGAAATATTTCTTGACATTAACTTCTGGGAAATGATAAAGCACATACACTGCAAATATAAAGGGTTATATAAATACTTAACAATCGAAGCATTTCTAGTACTCTGCCCACAAAAAGCCATTACCTCTGTCTTTATGACAGAAGGTTTAATGTCACTGATTCTTGCTCAAGTGTAATATTCACTTGAACACCGAGGTCCAATTTTATAGTGGTAATTTTTTATTCCAAATCACAGTCACAACCCAATCCAATTCAAGTATTCGGATATCACATCTTCCATGAAATAGCTCTTCTTCAGCCTTACCTACTTTGCAGCTCTCTGCCTCCCTACATCCCCAGAGCTTGGCCTGGTGCTCAATTCATAGAACATACTTAATAAATTATGAGTGGATGGATGAACACTTCAAAGTGACAATTTGTGTCTCTTTATGAGAGGTGCACTAAACAAGAGAAATCATGGTGATAACTACCACATGTGGCAGGTGTTGTAAGTATGTTATCTCTAATCCTCACCACCACCTCCCAAGGCATGTAAAATTGCTATCCACTTTACATACAAGAAACTGAGACTTACAGCCAATGAGTAACTATCTTGCCCAAGAACTCAAAATTATTAAATGGCAGAGTTTGAATGTAAACCCAGTCTGTTGGTCTCTGTAATGAGAACTCTTAACCTCTTTGGTAAATTGCCTCTAATCAGAGTCTTAGCCACTTTAGTAAATTGCCACTAAAGCCCTACCATAATTTAGGAAGTCCTCTCAAAGAGATCCCTCACATACCATGTAACAGCCACGAATGTCCTCATGTCCTGCCATGGGTCCCAACCATGCTGTGTTTACTTGTTGCCAAGAATACTGCTGCACCTTCCAACGCTACCCAATCGTCACATCCTCGTCTTCTTCCTCTTCATTTGCAGAGGTAAGTAGGTGCAGCCCCATGATTGGCCTTCTGGCTTCCCTGAAACTCAAAAAGAAAACCTAAGTGAGAAACCCTTCATTTCCCCTCATACCCTTCCCTTAAGTGCTGTAGGATAGCACCCAAAACAGTAAGCTGTAAGGTGAAAACCTTGCCGTACTCAAAATTGCTCCCCTTCCTTTCTTACACCAAACTCTCTCTTCCCAGAGACTCATGCATCTCCTGGACAATCTGAGAATCTACCATGGAGTCATGTTTTCTAGGGAGATAGGTTCTAAAATCAGTGAGAAAAATAAAATAAACATAATTATCTTTTAAAATCTAATATATGTAAATAAATCACGTATACACTAAATGATATATGTAAATAAAATTTTCCCTAAGACCACCCACAATATACAGTGTTTATGATCTTGTATGTTCAAGTTTACAGTCAGAATTCTTGCCCAGATTTAATTTTGAGAACTGTTCAGCTAGAAGGAGAGTCAGATGCAGATGCCTACACATTCCAATCATTCTGCTTATCAGGATGGAAAAAATGTTTTGGTAGCTTGCAGGATTTAAGGCATCCTTTTTTTAATACATAATGCCTTTATGGCCTGTTAAAAGATGAGTTTGCTGTTGTGACATTTTTTCTCTAGGGTAGGTTCTGAAGTCAGAGAGTAGGTTGAGTCCTTGAATAGTGGCAATGGCACCCAATTACCTGCCCAGACAGAACAAATAAATTCAGGGATAAACACAGCTTGAATTCTCAAACTGAGATCTCTGTTCTATTAGGAAGGAAAGATGAGAAAACAACTTATCAAGAAAAGTGACCTCCAACTACTTGCATCTATCTCTCATGGCCATGTCTCTTTTCTCCTCTTACTATCTTCATTTCTTTCTACATATATCTTTTTTTATATGATCATTTCTTAGACACCTTTACAAAGTGCTTAGTACTGGGCTCGGTTATTACTCAAATCTTCAAATTTCCCTAGACATGTTATTTTCCTTGGAGGTTTCTTGTATGTTCCCTTCTCCATTTACTCATGACGAGTCAGAACTTTAAAGGAGAAACATTACACCCTAATCCTTTGATGATTTGCTCCATGTTTCAGATGTACTTCTCCTAGCTCTTCTTATTGACCAAAGTTGTAAATGTTACAGAGGCACTGTCTGGTTGAGCCCTGAATTGTGTATTCTAAATAGAAAAGAAGATGGCCCAGCACAGCCAACAAAGCTGGGAAGAACATCTTCAGCATGCACCTCTCAGCTCCCAGATGCCCCAACAACATCACATGAGCCTATCATGTGATGATATCCTGTGTGGTGAATACTGCACATCTACCCATAAGTAAGACAATTTTCAATATACTGCTTTCATTTTGAGTGATTTTCAAACATTTTAACAAATGTTCACAATAGGCATTTTGTAAGAAATATCATGTTTAGAGGTATACAAAAGACCAACTTAAACCAGCAAACAGCCAACACAACAACAGAGCAAGGGTCTTCTAAAAATGAAGAGGGAAGCCAGAAACTCCCTCAGCCTGGAAGTTAACTTAGGAAGTCAAAGTCTTGAAAAAGAAAAAGCTGTAAAGCTTTGATTAAAATTCCCATTGCTAGTTATATTTATATGCCCATTCAGGTTCCCATAAAGGAAGGGCATTTTATTAAGAACACTGTAGATCACTCTGAATACATTTCCCTGTACTTTTCTTTGCTCCTTCCTCCATCTTTCTATAACGATATAAATTAAAGGGCAGAGGCATCAGGTGATAATGATGGATTTTCTCAGCTATTTGGCTTGTGCCACAACAAACCTTAATATTATTTTAGTGATGTGAGTTATTTGACCTAGAAGGATCAGCCTGTTCAATACATGCAGTCGTACCGCTGAGGAATTAGCTTGCTTAGCCTGGGGCAATCAATAGATTGACAAACTAGCCTTTTTTAAGTCCAAGACCTGTTTTATAGGAATATTAAGCTTGTGGTGTTCCTACAACAAAGGAACCTGAAGCCTGCACAAAAGGTTTCACAGTTGAAAGCGTTCACAGGGTACATTTATATCTTTAAAGAGGTTCTCATATACACAGAACCAGCCAAAGGTGCAGGGTTTGGGGGGCTAATAGACACAGCCATTCATCTGAAATAACTCTGGATAATTTTAAAACATACAAACAAAGCCTTGAACATCTGAGGGAAAAATAGGTATTTTGTGTGAACAATCCTGTGGCTGTTGAAACTTCAAACGATGCTCCTATAGCTATTTTGAAAACATTATGTGAGAAGCAAAATAAGCAGTGAGTAAAAGATGAAAAGCTGTGATAATGGGAAGAAGTGATATTCATGTCACTTCTCCAGATCTCACAGGGAGTTCTCATGACCCAACCATATCCCCCTGTGTCCAAAGGTGGAAAAGTATTTTAAAGTTCATAGGAAGCTTGCCCTGAGACAGCACAGAAACTCCTGACAAGTCACGCTATTATGCTAGTCTGTCTGGCAGCAGATATATTGGAAGGGAAGTGCCAGAGGAAGAAACACCTGGGATGCAGATTTTCAGGGGCTTCCGCCTTCTCAGAGAGATGCTGCCATTAGCCTCATGGTCACCACGAACTGTTTACATGCATTTCTCCCACAGAAATCTAATAGACGACATCAGTTTTTCAGGCATTAGAGGCTATAGGGGGTTTTGCTTTGGGAAAAAAAATAGACTGCTTTCCCCAAGAAAAAAATATTCCTCCAATGCTCTCCTTCACCATTATATGGACTTGCCCATTATGGAGATGTTTATTGCTTTTCCCCTCTCCTAGGTTTTTTAAAATATACCCTGTTGAAAAGACAAAACCCCATGCAGTGAATTTTGATTAGAAGCTCATATCATCACCCTCCTAATACCAAGCTGGTGTTCAAAGGGTACTGTTATAGAGGTCTGTAATTCCTAGCCAGAGATCTGTAATATTTCAAACAAAGGATATGATAAATTATAAAATAGGCAAGAAATTTATTCGATTAAAAAAGACAGTATGAGCTATTTCCCTCTAGCACATATTAATAGCCCCCTGACTGATCCCTCTGGTATCCACACAGGGCGAAATCGAGCTTTTCCCAGAAATCCACTGCAATGCCAATGCCAGAGAAGGGCACTGGAGGAGGAAAATCAGCACCAGGGAGGAGCGCGCCCAGTGGTAACGAGGAACATTGATTACACTCCAAATCAATGCACGATGCTTACAGGGCTCTGCAGTAGGAAAAGCTGGCAACCAAATTGCATCTCCTGAGCCCTGCCCATCAGTAGGTGTTACTATTCATACATGCAAATCAACAAGCACTGAGCAGAGATTAAAAGTGAGAGGGAGGCAGAAGACGGCAGAAAGAAAAAGACTTCAGCTCAGGCTTCAGATTAGAGTGGCAGGCATTATCATAAATATAAAAACTCTAAATTCTCTCTCCATTCCAGTTCACAGGTGCTTTGCCTTTAAAAAAAAAAAAAAAAGAAAGAAAGAAAAAAGTAAACCACATATTTATTTTCTCAAAAAACCTCCTAAATTTTGTTTTATCATTGAACAGCTGTTCTTTCAAGTTCTGGTTAAGCACCCACTAAATCTTTCTTAATTAGTCTAACTATGCAGTGGGGGCATCTATTTAAAATCTAACACCAAATTTGAATTTAGGTCAGCAGTGTCCATACAAGAATTATTCATTCTATTCCATGGATCTTATCCCAGAAGTGTTGCGGAACATGTCTGAGGGTAAAAAAAAATCTAAGGGCATATGTGATATGTGGAATAATTACTCAGATGCCCTGGTGATATGTAGGAAAGACAATCCCATAAGTGGACTCCTATTGGCATGATCCCATGATGAAGTCTGTGCTTTCTCTTCCTGGATGCTTTCCCTGAGATGTTAAAATTCTGACTTTTCTTTATGATTATGCACATACAGCATCACTGTGGACTGACTTTTCAGCTAATGGGGACAACATGAAGCTCCACACCAATTTCAAAAGGGTAATCTTCTACCCAGGGAAAGTCAATGACAGTCCAGGAACAGGGCGTGGGCATAAACACTCCAGAAATCAGTGGAAACACCAGTATGAAAACATGTAATCACCAGCCTGCATTAACTGAAGGGCTATTACAATCCCCAGCCCTGTAGCTCAAATAGAAATGTGTCAAACAGCCAGAAGATTTGCACTACCCTGACACAGCCAAGCATGCTTTTCCCTGGAATGAAAATAGGCCCCATTGAGATCCAGGTTACATGCAGAGTCAGCTTCTCTCCCTTTCATTTGGAGAAATGCATCTCTTCATTCAAATTGTGTCAATTAGAGGTATTTTATTAAAAAATCTTTGCCAGATACGAAGCACTCAGAATGGTAATAGCCCTGTACATTTCCATGCTGTCTTTCCACACTGATTCATTTCATTTCTTCCTACCATCTAAAAATTCTCCCATTGCCATGACTGATTCACTACTATAAAAAAACTCTCTATAATAATTGCAATCTTCTGCTTGGTTTTGAAATGTGCTAATTATTTTTGCAAAAGATATTAAAGTGTCCTAAGTGCTTTCAGATCTCTCTTTAGAGCTGAGAAAATAGAGTCCTAAATAGCTCACATAAAGCCCTCAGGTTCCCAAAGTTCAGAATTAGTCTTTGATCAAAATCGGATTTGGCATTTTGGAAAAAAATAAAATAAATTTTTCAGATTGAAAGAAGAGCTACTTCACAGAGGAAGCAAAATAGGGTTTTACTGAGTTGGGCCAACATGGCAGACTAGAAGTAGCTCATGTGCACCTGCTCTCACAGAGAGGAAACAAAAGGGCTAGTGAACACTGACCCCGCAGGCCAATCATCTAAGAAACTGCATCAGGATCCACCAAGGCAGCAGGGGTAACAGAGAGTAGTGAGGAGCGAAGCTGGGCACCAGCCTGTCTGGGCTCAGTGCAGAGCCAGGAGAACCTCTCCAACATGGGAAAGGGTGAGTGAGCGAAAGCCCCCTGGGGGATTCATACTCTCCACAGAAACCACTGCAAGGCTAGGAATGAAAGAATCCCCCTGGTCGTCCCCACCCATCCATCCCCCACTGCGCTTCTAGACTGAGGCAAAAGGCCACCTGGACATTTTTGGGGGACAGCTCCGGAGTCCAAGGGGACTTCTACCAGCCTTAGGCCCCAGAGCAACCAGAACTGGTGCCATAGCCCCAATAGAGGCTGCACTTGTGATGTCTTGCAGCAGTAAGATTGCTGCACCTCCCCTTGCCAGATGGGGCTTGGCATCAGCTTCCAGCCTGGCAGTTCCACTTCTGTATGAACTCAGCCAGTAGGTGCAGACTCCTGTTGTCCCAGGAAATACCTGGACAGCATGGTGGGTGACCCTACCCACCCTCACCACTGGTAGCCAGGTGGGCATCACTCGCTAGAACTTCCAGCACAGCAGTCCCACTTCTGTGTGAACTCAGCCAGAGGGCACAACCTCCTGTTGTCCCGGGAGGCAGAATAGGTGACACCCATCCCTGGCATTGGTAGCCAGGCTTGCAATGCCTGCTAGAGCTTCTGACCCAACAGTCCCACTTCTATGTGAACTCAGCCAGCAGCTGCAGCCTCCTATTGCCCCAGAAAGCACCCAGAGAACAGAGTAGGTGACCCACTCAACCCCACCACTGGTGACCACACAGACAATGCCTGTTAGTTTCCAGCCCAGGGGTCTCACTTCTGTGTGAACTTAGCCAGCAAGTGCAGCCTCCTGTTGTACCAAGAAACACCTGTACAGTCAAGTGAGCAACTCCACCCACCTCTGCCTTTCACAACGAGATGAACCATACCTGCTAGAGCTTCCTTCCCAGCAATAGAACAACACCTTGTCCCTTCCTGAGACAACATCTGCCTGAACTCTGGAGGCAGGTGCAACCCTGTGTTTCCCTGAAAAGCACGTTAACAGCAGATTAGGGCCAACCCAGCAGAGATATGGTCTGCCAACTGCAGCCACTGCCTAAGGGAGCCTTATCAATCAGAACACCCAACAAAAGAAACACAGACACAGAGACAGTAATCAGAGGAGAAATTTTAAAAACTCTTAGAGATTACAATGAACACCTCTATGCACACAAACAAGCAAACCTAGAAGAAATGGATAAACTCCTGGAAACATACAACTTACCAAGGTTGAGCCAGGAAGGAATTGAATCCTCGAGCAGATGAATAACAAATTCTAAATTTGAATTTGTAATAAAATACCTACCAACAAGAAAAAGCCCAGGACCAGAAGGATTGACAGCCAAATTCTACAAGATATATAAAGAAGAGCTCATAGCATTCCTACTAAAACTATTCACAAAAAAATTGAGAAGGAGGGGCTCCTCCCTAACTCATTCTATGAGGCCAGCATCATCTTGGTACCAAACACCTGGCAAAGACACAGATGCAACAAAAAGGAAAACTTTAGGCCAATATCCTTGATGAACATAGATGCAAAAATCCTCAACAAAATATTAGCAAACCAAATTCAGCAGCAAATCAAAAAACAAATCCACCACAATAAGGCAGGCTTTATCCCTGGAATGCAAGGTTGGTTTAACATACACAAATCAATAAATGCGATTTACCACATAGAGAAAACTAGAAACAAAAACCATGTAATCACCTCAATAGATGCAGAAAGGGCTTTTGATAAAATTCAACATCCCTTCATGTTAAAAACCCTAACAAACTAGCCATTGAAAGAACACACTTCAAAATAATAAGAACTATGTATGACAAACCCACAGCCAACATTATACTGAGTGGGCAAAAGCTAGAAGCATTCCCCTTGAGAACCAGAACAAAATAAGGATGCTCACTCTCACCACTCCTACTCAGCATAGTACTGGAAGTCCTAGCCAGAGAAATCAGGCAAGAGAAAGCAATAAAAGGCATCCAAATAGGAAGAAGGGAAGTCAAACTATCTCTGTTTGCAGACAATATGATTCTATACCTAGAAAACCCCATAGTCTCTGCCCCCCAAAACTCCTAGATATTATAAACAATTTTAAAAGTTTATCAAAGTTCCAGGACAGAAAATCAATGTACAAAAATCAGTAGCATTTCTATACGTCAACAACATCCAAGCTGATAATGAAATCAAGAACACAATCTCATTCACAATAGCCACAGAAAGAAAAAAAAAGCCTGGGAATACAGCTAACTGGGGAGCTGAAAAGTCTCTACAATGAAACAACAAAATACTGCTCAACAAATCAGAGATGAAATAAGTAAATGGAAAAACATTCCATGCTCACAGATAAGAAGAATCAATATTGTTAATGAGACCATACTGACCAAAGCTATTTACAGATTCAAGGCAATCCCTAGCAAACTACCAATGACATTCTTTGAAGAATTAGAAAAAAACTATTTTTAAATTCATATGGAACAAAAAAGAGCCTGAATAGCCAAGGCAATCCCAAGCAAAAAGAACAAAGCTGGAGGCATCACATTACCTGACTTCAAACTACACTACAAGTCTACAATAACCAAAATAGCATGGCACTGGTACAAAAACAGACACATAGAGCAATGGAACAGAATAGAGAGTCCAGAAAAAATGTCACACACCTACAACCATCTGATCTTCAACAAAGTTAACAAAAAGAAGCAATGAAGATAGGATTCTCCATTCAATAAATGGTGCTGGGATAACTGGCTAGCAATATGCAAAAGACTGAAACTGGACCCCTTTCTTACACATACAAAAATCATCTCAAGGTGAATTAAAGGCTTAAATGTAAGACCTAAAACTATAAAAACTCTAAAAAATAACCTAGGAAATACCATTCTGAACATAGGCCCTGGCTAAGATTTCATGACAAAGACAACAAAAGCAACTGCAACAAGAATGAAAATTGACAAATGGAACCTAATTAAACTGAAGAACTTCTGCACAGCAAAAGAAGCTAGCAATAAACAGACAACCTATAGAATAGGAGAAAATACTTGCAAACTATGCATCCAACAAAGGTCTAACATCCAGAATCTACAAGGAACTTAAACAAATTAACAAGCAAAAAAGAAACAACCCCATTAAAAAGTGGGCAAAGGACATGAACAGACACGCTTCAAAAGAAGACGTATACACAGCTAACAAGCATATTTTAAAAGTTCAATATCACTAATCATTATAGAAATGCAAATCAAAACTACAATCTCACACCAGTCAGAATGACTATTATTAAAATGTCAAAAATAACAGATGCTGGCAAAGTTGCAAAAAAAAACAGGGAACACTTACACACTGCTGGTGGGGATGTAAATTAGTTAAGCCTTTGTGGAAAGCAATGCGGTGATTTATCTAAGAACTTAGAACTACCATTTGACCCAGCAATTCCATTTTTGAGTATACACCCAAAATAATATAAATCATTCTACCACAAAGACATAGGCACATGTAGGTTCACTGCAGCACGATTCACAATAGGGAAGGCATGGAATCAACCTAAATGCCCATCAACAGTAGACTGGATAAAGAGAATCTGGCACATACACACCATGGAATATTATGCAGCCATAAAAAAAGAATGAGATCATGTTCTTTGCAGCAACATGAATGGAGCTGGAGGTCATTATCCTAAGCGAACTGACATAGGAACAGAAAACCAAACACCACATTTTCTCACTTACAAGTGGGAACTAAACATTGAGTACACATAGACATAAAAAAAGAAACAACAGACCCTGGGTCCTACTTGAGGGTGGAGAGCAGTAGGAGAGAGAGGATCAAAAAAACTACCTATTGGGGCAGGGCATGGTGGCTCATGCCTGTACTCCCAGCACTTTGGGAAGCCAAGACGGGCAGATCATTAGAGGTCAGGAGTTCGAAACCAGCCTGGCCAACACATTGAAACCCCATATCTACTAAAAAATATACAAAGTAAGCCGGACATGGTGGCACACCACCTGTAATCCCAGCTACCCAGGAGGCTGAGGCAGGAAAATCATTTGAACCAGGGAGGCAGAGGTTGCAGTGAGCCGAGATCACGCCACTGCACTCCAGCCTGGGCAACACAGCAAGACTCTGTCTCAAAAAAATAAAAAAAGAAGAAGAAGAAAAACTTCCTATTGGGTACTATGCTTATTACCTGGATGATGAAATAATCTGTACACCAAGCCCCTATAACAAACCCACACATAGACCCCTGAACCTAAACGTTAAAAAAAAATTGTACCAGGTATTAAAACATCTGTAGCTATTTTGCATTCTCCTATCAGTGAGAGTATTGTTGCTGACATTTAATTTTTAAAACCTTAAGCTTTATGAATTTACAGATTTTCTCAATTTTAATTACAATTTTACTGTATCTTGAAAATAAAATATTTTCCCTACAAAAAAGAGTAGGATCTTTTTCTCAGTCAACCTTCTGACAATGTACCCACATCCTATATTTCCAATCACATTTATATCTTAACATCAGTCCTGGAGAAGACTAGGTCTGGTATTCTATAGTAAAAACAGAAATTTTCTCAAAAGAAGAAGGTTTGAAATAAGTCAAGAGGAAGAATGATTCAAATTGCAATGCAAAAAAGGGAGCAAATAAAGAGGCCAAAGCCTCATACTCAAACATCCTTATGAATGAAATACAGTACCTCAAACTTGTCTCTTTTGCTCAATTCAAAATAAATTCACCATTGAATCATATCTTGACTCTCATCAGTATCTGATTTAGATAATATTTAGATGAAACTTTGAACTTCAGATTTTTGAGTTGATGCTGGAATGAATTAAGACTTTTGGGACTATTGGAATGAAATTAATGTATTTTTCCTGTAAGAAAGACATGAATTCTGGGGGACAAGGGGCGGGATGCTATGATTTGAATATTTATGTCCTCAAAAATTCATATGTTGAAACACCAACCCCCAAGTTGGTGGCATTAGGAGGAAAGAGCCCTCATAATAGGGATTAGTGCCTTTATAAAAGAGGCCCCAGAGAGCAAGCTCGCCCCTTCCACCACCTAATGACCCATCTAGAAGACACCATCTCCCCAGACACTGAATCTGCTGGCACATTGATTTTGCACTTCCAGCCTCCAAAACTGTAAGAAATAAATAAACTTGTTTATAAGCCACCTAGTTTACGGTATTTCATTGTAGCAGCCTGAATAAACTAAGACAACCATCATCCAAAGTTTGAAGGGTGAATCCTTCTCACATTTGAACATCAGAAAGTTGGTTTCACTTCTCATTTGTTTCCATAAAAAGATAGGCTTTTGCTCATCATTCTTCTTATTGACTTGTTCTATGACAGTGACAATCTTCCTGGATTGATGTCAGAGATATCTTCATCCTCGGATGAAAGTTGCTCTAGTGAGAAATTTATTTTCAATGTGTCCCTTTGACATAAATATCATTATGGCTGTTTTCAAATATGTCCACAAGTCTTCTGATACTCCTCTCTTTGATAGAGCTTAACTCTCCTCCACTTGAGTGTGGTATTTAGTGACTCTCTTCTAAATACATAAATTGTGGCAGAAATTACAGAACATAAAGTCCAAGAGTTAGTCATAAAATACACTATTTCCCATCTTGTTCTTTCTCTTGGATCACCCACTCTTGGAAACCAGCCGCCATGTTGTGAGGACACTCGATAGCCCTAGGGATAGGCTCTATGCAGCAAGCAACTGAAGTCTCCTCCCAACAACCTGCACGAATTTCCAGATATGAGTGAGCCACCATGTAAGTGGGTCCTCCAGCTCCATTCACACTTTCAGAGGACTGTAGCCCTGGCCAACAGTAACCACAGAAGAGACCCTGTACCAGAATCACTCAGCTAATTCCTCCTGGATTCCTGGTCCACCAAAACCATGTGAAATAATAAATGTCACTGTTTTAAGCAACAAAGTTTTGAGGTAAGTTGTCACACAGTAATAGACAACTAATACAGCCACCATTATCAATTAAAATTAATTAGGCACCTACCCTGTGTAAGACAGCATGTGGCCCGTGTATGTATGTATATACAGCATCCTTTCTGAATAGGTCTTGCATTTTCTTCAATGACATCTGTGAATCTTGGGGGAAAGTTGTGAAACAAGAGCTTCCATTCCGACTATCAACTAAACTCATTTTGAGAAACAGGTTTCCCCACCCACTCTTTTCTTCACTCTGGAAAGGATTTTGTTTGTCGTTTAAAAACAAGTCATGCTGTTATCATGGATGTCTTCAGAATCTGACACCATGCCATATTTACGTTTTGTTCTATTTGTTGCCTTCCAAGTGCAGCTGAGACACAGCAACATTTTCAGATAACAGGAGAAGAAAACAGATTCTTGGAAGAAAGCTGTCACCCAATTTTATTGGCAGCACAAAACTAAGTTTTTAGCTAACAGGACACACATAAATATCACTGATGCTTGCTTATTCCGAATGTTATGTCTCCCTGGCTCATCATTAACAATACAGATCAACACCCGAGACTCACAAATAGAGAGGGAATGTGAATGCCAACAGAACGACAGTGCCTGTGGATGGCACAGATGATCTAGCAGCTATTTAGAAAATTTCATCTTGGGTACTCACTCTAGGCAGTGAATGGAACAGACTCTATCATCTGATTTATACTTTATGGCTGTTCCACTTTTAAGGAGGCCTGAGAAATGTCTGCCTGCATCCCAACAAATGTTTCTGCTTCTGTACTCACTCTCGGAAAGACGCTATAGACCATGCCTTTCCTCACTCCCCAAGAGACTAGCCCCTCAGGACCCAACCAGAGCTTCTCTCCAAGTCACCAATCCATAGCTCCAAGCAAATGCCATTCAGAGAATAACACACATCAGTACTAACAATTTTGTCAAGAAGTAGAAGCCATTAGACACCTTGGTTGGAATCCTGGCTTAGCCATTTGTCAGGTTTGTGACCCTCAGCAAGTTACTCAATCTCTTTCAGTTTCAGATCCCCAGCTATAAAATAGGATGATAGACTAGTCCCCATTTCCCAAGGTTATAAGGAGATTTAAATGAGGCAATATGGGTAAAGCACTAAGTGGTGCCTGGCTTACAGCCTATGTTCAAGAAATAATAGCTGTCATTATTTTTATCATAATTGCATGACTATATGGCCAGTAGAAAGCTGTTTCTCAATTACACCCTCGTAAAGAACAACTGCCTACTTGGGATCTAGGGGACACATGTCTCTATTCTCCCCAACTTCCTGCCTTGCAAAGCCCTATAGCCTTCCACTTTGCTGTCTTTCAGAAGCAATCACACCACTTTGCCAAACAACTCCCAGGAGTCAGTTACTGGGTTAAGGCAGATCACACAGTTAGAGGACAGCTTTGAGTATGGAAGGTCAATAGCTAGTGCCACTTCAGGTGAGTCCAAACACCTGGACTCCCCAAATAAGAGAACTCCCTAAATTCTAGTCCAAAGTGGGTAGGGGCTCAGCTACAAAGAACAGTAAGTCTTGCTTTCTCATAAGTATTTTATATGTGGCATGCTTGCAAAACCACAGACATTCCCGTGAGAGGTGCCAACTCTAAGACCAGTCCTACATACGAGCCGATTAGGAAGTCACCAGCAGGACATAGTCTCTGGGGCACCCAAAGGCTCGTGAGAATCTGAAATTTCTTTACAGGGACCAGGACTTTTATTCCACAAATATAGATATTTCATTAAGCAAATATAACTGGAAGAAGTAATCCAAAATAGCTGATCTCAGATCATTTTACCTGACAGTAAGTTTTAAGAGAGTGGATGGAAAGAGGAGAAGGCAGAAGCCAGAAGGCAGGAGATGACTGGTTGGGAGGTGAAACACTAAACATGCTCTCTGGAAAGCAGAACCAAAACAAGAAGCGTGAGAAATTGTTTAGGGAAAATGCCTGTGAGAGAAGATAAATGGGGAGGGAGCCAGAAGAGACTTGGAGAACTGTCAGAAGTACAATGGAGATCTGACCTCAAGTAAAGAGGAGAGCGAAGGAAAGAAGGAAGGTTAGATGGAAGCACCTAAGACTGCAGTGCAGTTGCACATTCAACAAGGCCACTGGGGAGTCCCCAGGCCAAAATCACTCGAAAGAGGAATTCCGTGCCTCCGAGATGCAGGCCTACCTTAATGTTCCAGCCTGGTTTAGTCACTGGCCAGGAGCAGCCCATGGGAGGCGTGGTTTCAGCAGAAATGTGTTGAGGATTTCAGAGCACAGTAGCTGGGGTCTTCCATTGATTGCATTTCCTGGAGAGACCAGAGGCAAATCCTATGGCTGCCACATATATAGAGGTTGGAAGTCAAAGAAAACTAGCATTGTCTCCTATTGCACTAGAACCAGCCCTGCCAGCATCAACATTAGACAGAGGATTTTAGCACTTCACACCAGGTCACAGAGAACCACCATAGCTTTTGATCCCACAAAAAACTCATATGGACACATTGAGCCAAACAACCTTGTTTAATGCTTATTTTTTGTTTGACTCATGTCTTAGAATTCCCATCCAAGTCCCCTACAGCATGTGATCTAGAATAGAATAGGTTCCATGAGAGCAGATCCTATTCTCTCCTTTCTCCCCTCTCCCATGGGGGCAGCAATAAGCCCTGGGTAGAGGAAGAGGGAATGTTGTTTGAGGCTGTTGTACCAGGGAGATCAAGATTAGGGTGGGCTACCTGGCAAAGGCAAGGGAGATGAATCAAGAAAATTGAAAACAATTTTTTTCCATTTCAAAACTTTGCCAGCTGTTTACCTAGACAAGAGGGAGAAGAGGATTACATCTTTCATGAGGACATTCACCTAGATTGCACTTTCCAAGGAGAACTGGCTCTCTTGAGTTTCTGCTGGCCCTCAGCCCTTCAGGGGATAAGTGGTTAGAAAGAGTCTGTCCCCTTTACACCCTCATTTTCTATCGAAAAAGAACTCCAGCTCCCTCTGACAAAGTTGGCTAAGAAAGCTATCTGTTGGCAAATTACTGTTTTCTGCTCCCTAATAGCCATGATGAAACCCCACAGGTACCTGGTAAGAGATGTGGCTGACTCAAGGGGTACATTAACAGAACCAAAAGAAAGGTAAAGTAGGTGGTCCTACGAGGCTCGCTTTGACAAAGAGCATCCTGCAGGTCTTATTTCATTTAAAACATCCTTAAGAGGCTTGCTATATACCCTATAATGTTTCCAAATTATAGAAGAAGTTATATTCATAAATTTTATCCAGAGCATATAGAACAGAGAATTAATGTGGCCAGAAAGGCAAAAATAGAATAAGTAGGTCTAATAATTACAGGTAAAATAATTAAAACAATATTACCCCTAGAGGAGGAAATGGGAAGTATTTTATTGTGCTGTATCAGTATATGTTTTCTTTTAAAGATAAGATTTTATATATAAATAGACATTGTCTGTAAATAAAATAATTTCTTCTTCAAACATACATAGGAATTTGTCTAGGGTATTTTTTTTCTATACTCTACAGAGCTGGGACCCAAGAGATATGTTACACTTACTGCAGAAATTATTTATCCCATGTGTTTGTTAAGATTGAATATTCATCTATTCTTGAATAGCAGACTGATTGTAACATTGAAATCTTGCATAATTTTTCCAAAGATTTCACTTAATAACTAAGCTCAATGTGCATTCAAAACAGCCTCTGAGCAGCCGTGGTGCATTCACTCCCTACCTGCCTTCTGCTCGGTGCAGGTCCAGTGGCTGGATCCGCTCTCTGCCTGTTGACCCGTTTGTGTTAAACTCAGACCACAACTCATCCTCAAGCTGGGCAACACTTTGGCCACATCAATATAGCCACTTTCCACTTCTCAAACTAAATGGCATGAGAAGAGGAAGGAAAATTTATAAAATGCCTGCCGTGTGCCTAGCATTGCTCTAGAGCAGTGCCTCTCATATTTTTTCACATTATTGGCATCATCTGGACCCTTTTTACCTTTTTTCCTAATCACTCCTGCCCCATTAATTCTTAATACCACAGATAGACTGTATATCTGTTTATGTACTATATGAATATCTGGGCTTTATACATAAAAAGAATAAACCTTTTTTGCCCCCTTCCAAGAACCAGTTTTCATTCCCTTGAAGGCAATATTGCCATCATTGAGAATACATGTACTAGATGCTCTACCTCATCCATGTAGCCTTATTTGAGGCAGGATAATGTCATGGTTAAAATACAAATTTGAGCCAGACTACCTGGATTAAAATCCAAGTGCCATCACTCCCTAGAGGTTTGAGCCTGGGCAATTAACTCCAATGTGCCTCAATTTCTACATCTGTAAAATGGGGATAAGAATAGTATTTACCTAATAAGGTCATTGGGGAAATTAAATTACTTAATATGGCTGGGCATAGTGGCTCATACCTGTAATCCCAGCACTTTGGAAGGCCAAAGCAGGAGGATTGCTTGAGCTCAGGAGTTCAAGAGCAGTGTGGGCAACAAAGTAAGACCTTGTCTCCACAAAAAAAATACAAAATAAAAATATTAGCCAGACACAATGGCACACACCTGTGGTCCCAGCTATACAGGAAGCTGAGGCAGGAGGATCACTTGAGCCCGGGAGGCCGAGGCTGCAGTGAGCTGTGTTCATGCCACTGCACTCCAACCTGGAAACAAAGTCAAAATGTCTCAAAAAAAAAAAAAAAGTTTAATATAAGCAAAGTGTTCAACATAGTGCCTAGCACATAGCAAGCACTATACAAGTTGTTGCTGTTTTATTAGTAAATTCAAAACCTTAGAAGTATTACAAAGTGTATCTTAACAAAGAGAAAACATATCTTTAGAGAGAGAGAAAATAATTGGCCCAAGTCCACACTGTTGATAAAGGCTGAAACTGGGACTGAAGGCCACTGTCTTCAAGACACCAAAATATGCATTTTCCTGTCTATATCACCTCCATTATACCATGAAGCTCACAAAAGACACCCCTGGATAACTCCAAATGGTGTCCCCCATTGAACACAAACCACTGAGAGAATACTCTCCTGTTTTCCCCTTCCAAAAATCAAATTTATTACTCTTCCAGACACAGGGAATCCATGCCTTACGTGGTTTCCTTAGAGAGATAGTAGTGCTTTTCCCAGCAAAAGGCACTGAGTTCCTTCCTTCCTCTCATCTTAGGATGAAGAAGGCCATTTGATGTCATGCAAAACATCAAGGTCTAAGAATCAAGAAACTGACCCCATCCCCAGATCTGCTAGGCTGTGATCTTGGCCGCATCACCCTCCTCTCTAGTCCTCAGTTTCTTCAATTGTTCTTTGAGCCAAATCAGCTTTATAACTTGCAGAATTCTGGGATCACAAAGCTAGTGTGAAAGATGGCAGTCATAGACCGCTAGCAAGACTAATAAGGAAGAAAAGAGAGAAGAATCAAATAGACGCAATAAAAAATGATAAAGGGGATATCACCACGGACCCCACAGAAATACAAACTACCATCAGAGAATACTATAAACACCTCTACGCAAATCAACTAGAAAATCTAGAAGAAATGGATAATTTCCTGGACACTTACACTCTTCCAAGACTAAACCAGGAAGAAGTTGAATCCCTGAATAGACCAATAGAAGGCTCTGAAATTGAGGCAACAATTAATAGCCTACCCACCAAAAAAAGTCCAGCACCAGATGGATTCACAGCTGAATTCTACCACAGGTACAAGGAGGAGCTGGTACCATTCCTTCTGAAACTATTCCAATCAATTGAAAAAGAGGGAATCCTCCCTAACTCATTTTATGAGGCCGACATCATCCTGATACCAAAGCCTGGCAGAGACACAACAAAAAAAGAGAATTTTAGACCAATATCCCTGATGAACATTGATGCAAAAATCCTCAATAAAATACTGGCAAACCAGATTCAGCAGCACATCAAAAAGCTTATCCACCATGATCAAGTGGGCTTCATCCCTGGGATGCAAGGCTGGTTCAACATTCACAAATCAATAAACGTAATCCAGCATATAAACAGAACCAAAGACAAGAACCACATGATTATCTCAATAGATGCAGAAAAGGCCTTTGACAAAATTCAACAGCCCTTCATGCTAAAAACGCTCAATAAATTCGGTATTGATAGAATGTACCTCAAAATAATAAGAGCTATTTATGACAAACCCACAGCTAATATCATACTGAATGGGCAAAAACTGGAAAAATTCCCTTTGAAAACTGGCACAAGACAGGGATGCCCTCTCTCACCACTCCTATTCAACATAGTGTTGGAAGTTCTGGCCAGGGCAATCAGGCAAGAGAAAGAAATAAAGGGTGTCCAGTTAGGAAAAGAAGAAGTCAAATTGTCCCTGTTTGCAGATGACATGATTGTATATTTAGAAAACCCCATTGTCTCAGCCCAAAATCTCCTTAAGCTGATAAGCAACTTCAGCAAAGTCTCAGGATACAAAATCAATGTGCAAAAATCACAAGCATTCTTATACACCAGTAACAGACAAACAGAGAGCCAAATCATGAATGAACTTCCATTCACAATTGCTTCAAAGAGAGTAAAATACCTAGGAATCCAACTTACAAGGGATGTAAAGGACCTCTTCAAGGAGAACTACAAACCACTGCTCAGTGAAATCAAAGAGGACACTAACAAGTGGAAGAACACACCATGCTCATGGATAGGAAGAATCAATATCGTGAAAATGGCCATACTGCCCAAGGTTATTTATAGATTCAATGCCATCCCCATCAAGCTACCAATGAGTTTCTTCACAGAATTGGAAAACACAGCTTCAAAGTTCATATGGAACCAAAAAAGAGCCCACATTGCCAAGACAATCCTAAGTCATAAGAACAAAGCTGGAGACATCACGCTACCTGACGTCAAACTATACTACAAGGCTACAGTAACCAAAACAGCATGGTACTAGTACCAAAACAGAGATATAGACCAATGGAACAGAACAGAGTCCTCAGAAATAATACCACACATCTACAGCCATCTGATCTTTGACAAACCTGAGAGAAACAAGAAATGGGGAAAGGATTCCCTATTTAATAAATGGTGCTGGGAAAATTGGCTAGCCATAAGTAGAAAGCTAAAACTGGATCCTTTCCTTACTCCTTATACGAAAATTAATTCAAGATGGATTAGAGACTTAAATGTTAGACCTAATACCATAAAAACCCTAGAAGAAAACCTAGGTAGTACCATTCAGGACATAGGCATGGGCAAGGACTTCATGTCTAAAACACCAAAAGTAATGGCAACAAAAGCCAAAATTGACAAATGGGATCTAATTAAACTAAAGAGCTTCTGCACAGCAAAGAAACTACCATCAGAGTGAACAGGCAACCTACAGAATGGGAGAAAATTTTTGCAATCTACTCATCTGACAAAGGGCTAATATCCAGAATCTACAAAGAACTCAAACAAATTTACAAGAAAAAAACAAACAACCCCATCAAAAAGTGGGCAAAGGATATGAACAGACATTTCTCAAAAGAAGACATTCATACAGCCAACAGACACATGAAAAAATGCTCGTCATCACTGGCCATCAGAGAAATGCAAATCAAAACCACAATGAGATACCATCTCACACCAGTTAGAATGGCAATCATTCAAAAGTCAGGAAACAACAGGTGCTGGAGAGGATGTGGAGAAATAGGAACACTTTTATACTGTTGGTGGGATTGTAAACTAGTTCAACCATTATGGAAAACAGTATGGCGATTCCTCAAGGATCTAGAACTAGATGTACCATATGACCCAGCCATCCCACTACTGGGTATATACCCAAAGGATTATAAATCATGCTGCTATAAAGACACATGCACACGTATGTTTATTGCACCACTATTCACAATAGCAAAGACTTGGAATCAACCCAAATGTCCATCTGTGACAGACTGGATTAAGAAAATGTGGCACATATACACCATGGAATATTATGCAGCCATAAAAAAGGATGAGTTTGCGTCATTTGTAGGGACATGGATGCAGCTGGAAACCATCATTCTTAGCAAACTATCACAAGAACAGAAAACCAAACACCGCATGTTCTCACTCATAGGTGGGAACTGAACAATGAGATCACTTGGACTCGGGAAGGGGAACATCACACACTGGGGCCTATCATGGGGAGGGGGGAGGGGGGAGGGATTGCATTGGGAGTTATACCTGATATAAATGACGATTTGATGGGTGCTGACGAGTTGATGGGTGCAGCACACCAACATGGCACAAGTATACATACATAACAAACCTGCACATTATGCACAGTGTACCCTAGAACTTAAAGTATAATAAAAAAAAAAAAAAAAAAAGAAAGGTGGCAGTCATGACAAGTATAAGCGCAGCACCACGTAAGTCTGCATTTTACCCACTCCAGCTCAGCAAGCCAACCCAGCTCCAAAACAAACAAGCGCAAGCCTCTGCCACAGTTCTGGGAAGGCAGCACCTTGTCCTAGTGCATATGATGGTGTCCCCCGGCCAGGTCATCTAAACAAAAGGGACACTCTGTTCCCATCACAGGCCCACCAGCAGAAGAGGCATGGGCAAGAGAGGCTTAGAACAACTCATTAGCAGATCTAGCTTGTTTTTTTTTTTTTTTTTTTTTTTTTTTTTTTTTTTTTTGAGATGGAATCCTGCTATGTCATCCAGGCTGGAGTGCAGTGGCGAGATCTCGGCTCACTGGAACCTCTGCCTCCCAGGTTCAAGCAATTCTTCTGCCTCAGCCTCCCGAGTAGCTGGGACTACAGGCGTGCGCCACCACACCCGGCTAATTTTTTTGTACTTTAGTAGAAACAGGGTTTCACCGTGTTGCCCACGCTGGTTGTGAACTCCTGAGCTCAGACAATCCACCTGCCTCGGCCTCCCAAAGTGCTGGGATTACAGGTGTGAGCCACTGCGTGGGGCCCCTAGCCTTGTTTCTTTAACTTGATGCTATATTTCCTTAACTTGAAAACATTGAGTAGGGATTAATGTCATTAGATCATGACGAAGATGATGGTTTTATGTCTGATGTGATGCAAAAAAAAAGTGTGTATGGCCTACAGAGGTCTTAGAATGACAGCCATGCAAATGTTTTATATTAACATTTTATAACATTAGAGTAATCCTGTGCATGTGGTTTTGAGTTCTTTTTACCTTAAAAAGTTGTGAACATTACTTGTGAACATATTCCCATGACTTTAAATAATTTTCTAAACCACAGTTTTTTTATTTCAATAGCTTTAGGCATACAAGTGGTTTTTGGTTATATGGATGAATTATATAGTGGTGAAGCCTGGGATTTTACTGTACCCTTCACCCTGTATTGTACATTGTACCTTAGTAGGTAGTTTTTCATCCCTCATCTCCCTCCCACTCTCCCCACTTGAGTCTCTAATGCCCTTTATACCACTCTGCATGCCTTTGCATACCCATAGCTTAGCTCCCACTTACAAATGAGAACATGCAAACACCATGATTTTTAATGGCCATTTATGTTCCATCCTAAACGTACACTATCAATTATTTGGTAATTTCTCTCTTGTAAAATGAATAATTATTTCCAATTCTTGTATTCTATATAAAGCTACTAGAACATTCTTGTAAATAGATTTTTGTGTGAATCTCTAATTGTTTTCATATAATAAATTTCTAGAAGTGGAATTACAAAGTAAAGCAGGTAAATGTTTTCAAGACTCCTGAACATATCATCAAATTCCAATGGAAAGATAATACCAATTTTTACTCCCACTACCATAAAAGGTTCTATGTCACCTATATGTCTCAGTTTCCTTATCTATAAAATGGAGATAATAGTATATACCTAATAAGGTCATTGTGCAGATTAATAATGTAAGTGAAATGTTTAAAATGGTGCTTACACTCCTGTCACCTACAGTTTTGTCATTTTTCAAAATATCTGCCAATGTATTTGGTTAAAAAATAATATATTGTGACTTTAATTGCTATTTCCTTGATTACTATTGGAGTTGAAGATGCTTCCAAATATATTTCTTCACTTTTGAAGCCTTTGTTGATATCCTTTGCTTATAAAAGGAAAATTTTCAAAAATCTCCCTAATAACACCCTTTATGATTCATCCTACTTAATGATTCTGAAATCTTCTGGAAAAAAGTAATGCATTTTTGAGGCTCAAAAATTCAAACCAGTTCTAATTTTTCATTACTTTATTTTTTTTGTGGCAATTATCACTTTTCTGCAAGGCTGAAAGAAAAAAAAAAAACTAGCATAGGTTTTTGTTTGTTTCCTTAATGCCTTTCAGTATTAGCCACACCTGAATGAGCCTATACTGTTTTAGGAAGCCACACAACTGTTATTTAACTGAAAAAAAAAATGGAAATAGTGAAAAGCTTTGTGCAAAGAAACAAATTCTGCTCCCAAGACCCTCAAACAATCAGACTCTCAATGTTTCTTAGCATAGTTTCCTCAATCACCCCATTCCCTGGGAGAATTCACTCAAAAGGCATATTTCAATGCCCCTCGTCAGACCTCATTACTTAGAATCTCAGATCAGTGGCCCTAGAATCTGACGATTTCACAAGCTTCTCAAGTGATTATCTGAGCATCACAAAACTAAAGTATATCTTGTTTGCCTAAAGCATGTGGTTTATAATCTGTTTTACAAAAAATAATTCAACCAAAGGTAGAAATCCTTCTTCAGAACTATGGCAGATTTGAAGCATTATTATTTCTATTAAGCATGGATTTCCCAGTAAGTTACTAATTCAAGTTAAACTGAAATAGACGAAAGGATAAGAATCCAGTTTAAAGAGTTTATTCAAACAAAAAGCTGGAAATAGCCATCTGGGAGACACACACTCCAGAGAAAAGGGGTCGGTGCTCTGACATTAACAGTTAATTTCTTGTTTATATAGGAAGAAAACAAAGAATTTTAGTAGGATTATAACATTTTCTATACAAGGCTAATTTATGAATTACAGTAATTTAATTGGTTACACTTCTTCCCATACAGCTTGTTTTTATTTCCTTTTCAATTTAAAAAGAAGATATTTAACATTCCACATTAAGACAATGTGATAGCAATGAGGTCTTTGTGTAAGAAAAGTAAGAGGGAAGATAAGCGATCATCTATAATGAAAATCAACAGTGAAGCAGAAAGTGGTCTTCTCTGGCACTCTTTAGTCATTTACAACATTTTAGTAATTTACAACATTTAAGTAAGGAAGAAGACTAATCTATAATCAGAGAAACAAAGGTTACACCTGCCTAGGTTACAACAGCCTGTCATGTGACTCAGGCCCTATGATGACATTCTTTTAAGGCTCAAAATAATTTAGAGTTCCAACAACTTAGATTTTTGAATTACTTATAGTTACACTCATCAATACAGCTAAATTGTCAGAGAAACTTGCCATTCCTCATCCCTACCCCACCCTCTTTCTAGCTGTGTGACTTGAACAAGTGACTTTCTGAGCCTCGATTTCCTCATTTGTAAAGGGGGGACATCATGGCACCTGTCTCACAGAATTATTCCAAGAATTGACTTAGACTATATATGTTAAGTGTCTAACACAATTTCTAGCACCAAAAAAATGACAGCTGTTACAGCGGTGGGATGAAAATTTATACAGCTGTGGAGGAGAAAAAGTCCATAGTAACAGCCAATAATTTTGGAACACTACAGTCTACAAACCACTTTCACAGTCAATATCTCATTTGATCCTTTGAACATTTCCACAAGATAGGAGGAAAACCTATTGCTAGATTCCTTTTGCAGACTGAGGCAATTGAAGCTTGACCAAAGCTATATAGTTAGTTAGTGGTAGAGCTTGAACTTCTGACTCTAGAAACCAATATGTCAATACTTATAAACAACATAAAAGCCCAAAGTCTCCTACAGACCACCTACACTCATCTTATGATTAGAAACGTTCTCTAGTGTGATTCAGTCTAAAGAATACTTTTTCCAGACTTAGAAAGTACAATAAACAACAGCTAAATGAAATTGATGTCAATTATCATTATTCAGATTCTTAATTGGCTCTAAGTTGCTCTCAAGCTTACCTACAGTTCAAAAGAAACCATCATGGCAGCTTTCAAAACCTCCATACTACAAAACTATCCTAGACTGGTTTAGAGGGCAACTCAAAATGTCCTCTCCTCCTCTAAGAGTTCACAGCCTTTCACATTTAAAGCTGTTTGTTCTTTCCTAGTTCTTTTTATAGTTCCCAAGCATCCTCCGCATTTGCTGTAAAGAGTGTTTGCATAATATTTGTGAAAAGATTTAGGTCCAAATTATCAAAATGAAAATCCTCTGTCCTGAGGTATAAGCTAATGAAACAGATATTATTTTTATTCAATTCCCTAAACCCCTGATATGGAACATGTTCCTAGTCTGCAACATTTTTCTTGAAGTTTCTCCACAACTAAAAATATTATCTGCAGAATTATAAAACTATGAGGGAAATGACTCATTGAGACTGTATACAGCATATCACTCTTCATGGATCAATGCATCATTTGAATACAGTCTTATTCTGCGTTCCCAGCTTCAAGTCAGGACCATTCATAGTTCAGCACTTCATAATTACATACAATTAACAACTTGGAGGCTGAGCAGCAGAGTGACTGGTAAGCACTGAAGGCTACAAATCTGTTTTGCAGTAATGTATATTTTTTTCTCCCTTGATTTTCTTTTTTGTTGTTTTGCTTGTTGCCTGTTAGCATACCTCTGGGGAATGTTTCAAAGATGTAATGTTAATGAGCAAACACTTGTGAGATTGCCAGTCATGTCAGATGACTTTCTTTCCAGGGCACAGAAAGGGGAAAATGAACTGACACATTGTTATGCAGCAAAATAGAATTATGCAGAAAATGCAAAATTATGCAAAATGTTATTTATGCAGAGCACATTAATGGAGAATACAGAGTATCATTGATTAGGAGTAGCAAAGTAGGAATAGATCTGAATATTACTACCTACTAAAGGGCCTATAAACTTGAAAATTTATAAGAAAGCTACTAAAGAATCTTGTTAATACAAGAGTACCATGGGTATTTCAATGCAAGACACAGGAGTTATTCATCTATCCCTAAACTGATAGACCAAAGGATAGGACAACGAGCTAGGGGATAAAGGAGGCAGAGATCTGCAAGGAGAGTAGGTAAACAAAGGTCTGTCAGAGACTCAAGACTCACTAGATGTTAATAATAAAATAATAAAAATAGCAATAATATGAACACAGCTGACATTTATTGACTGCATAATATAAGCATTGTCCTAAGCACCTCACATGCATGGATTCATTTAATCTCACAATTCTGTAAAGTAACATTATCATCCCATTATACAGCCAAAGAAACTAAGGCTCAGAGAGCATAAATAACTTGCCTGGGGTCCCATGGTGAATAAATAGGCAAAGACAGAATCTGAACCCAGAAGCCTGACTCTGAAGCCCCTTCTCATGGCTGCTGAAGAATGAAACTCCCGAACTGGGGGATTCTAGAGCATTCTTATAAATTTTCAAGTTTATGGGCCCTTTTAAAACAGATGAAAAAAATGGGTGTTTCCTCAGAAATATGTATACAAGTTCATGCCAAATTTTATAAACAATTTCAAGGGCACAAGGATCCCTTCAGGTACATTCTTGGATCCTTGTAAAGACCCCTGTTCTAGATAAAATAGGTAATAAAATTGGCACATTAGATTGATTCTAGATACAGATGTAACAGATCTCTCAAAAAGTCACACGCTATCATGCCATGAGGTGCAATGGGACAGGACACGTGTACCATCACTGTTCTCTTCAAGAGGACCTAAGACCCTGGCTCTTCCTTTTGCTCCATGAGCCTGAACTAAGATTTTTGAATTTACAAATATATTTTGTCCTTGTGGTTCTAGTTTGTTCAATTAGTGTTTATTTAATGCTTCTTCTTGGTGGCCTTGCTATCCAAGAGCAGTTATTAATACTGCTTATGACAAACGTGAAAAAGGGAAGGAGGATGGGAGAAAAGTTAGTTCTGCAAATGGTGCCCTGCTGTG
The DNA here is from genome assembly GCF_007565055.1 of Rhinopithecus roxellana. Lineage (NCBI taxonomy): Eukaryota > Metazoa > Chordata > Mammalia > Primates > Cercopithecidae > Rhinopithecus > Rhinopithecus roxellana. The sequence goes on from NC_044553.1 coordinate 5,813,382, forward strand.
GAACTCATCCATTCCCTAAGTTCCCTTAGAAAACTCAGCTCTCAGCATGTCCCTTTTCCTCAGAAACCCAGGTGGAATTGTTATCAGATGGAAGGTCTTGACTGTGAGTTGTCTGGGCTTCTTTGGCATAGGGAACAAAGAATTGAACAAAAAGCACAAACAAAGCAACAAAAGAATGAGCAATGAAAGACAAACAGAATGAAGTAAAGAAAGCACTGATTTATTAAAGAAGCAAAAGTACAGTCCACAGAGTGGGGCAGGCTGGAGCAGGTGGCCCAAGAGCCTCCCCTATTAGGGTTTTTATTAAGCTGCAAAAGTTTGGTAACACTCCTAGGTGCCCTTTAGAGGCCTCCAATTACACCCTATGAAGGATTGGCCTGCGACCAATCAGAGGCTGAAGTGGAGACTTGACCCACAGTCAATCAGAGGCTAATTGGAAGGAATGTGTGATGTCCCTCGATCAGCTCTTGGGCCTTAACAGCATAAATATTTACCCACGATCACTGATAGTCAACTGATTTCTGCTGAAATGGATCAGGCTTCCTATGAGATGTGATGGAAAAGGGTAAATACCTTCTCTCTGTGGAAACTCTGTCTAGTTATCACAGGAGCGAGGATGTGCCTGGATGCTGCCTAATCTTGCTTAGAACTGTCTGCACCTGCTGTTCTTTTGCTTATGCCTTAAACTTTGGTTATCCTAATTCCCTATTCTCCTGCCTCAGAATGGGCACCAAACTAATAGAACAATTTTATTTTCTTTGCTAAAAATGAATAATACTGGCAATTTGCCAATATTTCCAGCATCCTCATACTAGTAGAGTCAGCAGTTTCCACCATGATGGGATTTGAGGGGCAATGTCCACTGTGCCAAAACCCAACCTCTACCCTGAGGCGCTCACAGCCAGAAAGAGCCACGGAGGAAGACCAGAATGGAATGAGAAACTCTTCCTCCAGTTGTGTGGAAAGCTTCACCAGGATGCTGACATTTCATCAGAGCCTGCAGGACAGATAGAAACTGATCAATGGAGAAAGAAGAAAGGGCATGAGAGGTGGAAGGAAAAGCAGGAACAACAGCATCCTGTGGTGGAGGAGACCAGGAGAAGCCCAGAACCCTGGAGAGAAGGCCAGAAAGATGAGCTGAGGTCAGGGTGTGAAAGGGCACCTACCTTGGCTAGAAATTTGAATTTTATCCTTTAAGCCATTGGTTCCCAAACTTTAGGATGCATAAAATTTACCTCAGAACTTGTTAAGAGTACAGGTCCCCAGGCTCTCCTCCCAGAGATTTCAATCAATAGGTGTACATTTGACAAGCAGGTGATTCTAATGCAAGTGGTCTATAAACCACATGTGAGGAAAAACATTGTTTAACCTGCTGAAAGGAGAGCTACTAGCAAGCTAAATGGTTTGCTGTCTTTATGCCCCTTGACAGAGAATAGCGTGCACACAGGAATCCAGGGTTCCATTAGGCCTTATCCATAGCGAACCCTGGGTATTACAGTCCCATCTAAATGGACCCTGCCCTTACAGACAGGGCTCTGAAGCAGTAGCACCATTCAAAACAACCACATGCATAGCCCACACCTGGGAGGACCCATGGAAAGGGCCAATCATGCTGCCTGGACTTAGTAGGTGCTAAATAAATGTGAATGGAATCTCCTCTCTGGAAAGCAGAGGAAAGCTAGCATCCTCATTTCAGCAATTCAGAAATCTCATGGATTGTAATTAATATCCAGCTGGCATTTTGGTCATCAAAGATTATCATCTCCTCTAGGGACAATGTAGATGAAAGAACAATCCCCTATAATGAGTTTTGTATCCTTGCTTCATAAAGGGAGTGGTGAAAGTTCCTTGGAGATTCGTATGATGGCAATATCTTTCTAAGCTTCTAGCAACAAGTTTCTGGCTGCTGCTGGCTCATGTAAGAAGGCGCTGCCAGATCTTTATACTTAGCTGTGATTACTCTGCCCACAAATGTTAGAGTCTGAGCTGAGTACCTGGGAAGGATCGAATTTACTTTCCCGGATACTGGCACACCAGAAACATTCATTTAGTCCTTTCAGAGAGCTGGTGAGAACCTTTATGCCACACACCCCCACTGAGCACAGAATCCACTTAAACTCTCAGAGGCACCAAACATCCTCTGAGTGAGCAAAGCTCTGAGGCCTGTTCCCATCAAAAAGTTTTCACTGATGGTTGGACTTTTCATCTTTGCAAAGGGAGGATTCAACTCACAAAAACCCCTAATGCAGCTCACTATCTTGCTTCAGGATCCATCATTTCCCAAGGTTTGATTCTCTCAGCCTCACCACTTGGAGGAAATGTGTGATGTCCCTTGACCAGCTCTTGGGCCCTAACAGCACAAATATTTACCCAGGATCACTGATCATCAACTGGTTTCCACTGAAATGGATCAGGCTTCCTGCAAGACATGGTGGAAAAGGGTAAATACCTTCCCTCTAAGACCCTTTTTAGTATTTACCTCTTTAAAACACTCCATTATTGCACACTGAGAAAAGGGACATGGGGAGAACCTGATTTGTGGTGATTAAATGCAGAGTAATTACTGAAAGTGTTTGCATTTGTCTGAATAATACTAACTTTAAAATTATGTCATTTAAAGCAAATTGTGGGATATTATTTTTCTGGCAGCAATAATCAGGCATTTTTCATAAAATGGCTTCCTTGCAAGAAAATCACCAAATAATGGCAGAAAAACACCCAGTTCTAAACACAATGAAACATGAGGAGGCAAAGTGAAGATGAAAACGGCTCTCACGCTGCGGATACAAACTGGAGTTGCTGAAAGGATGTCTTGCTGTTCCCGGGCATGCCAGGAGCCACTGCTGAGGCTCTAATGGGCCCCACACAGGTCTTCAGAGTGGCTGCCTCCCAGGGTGTCTGTAATATCTTGGCTTAGGGACATGCCAGATGAAGAAAACATGGGCCCAGCACTCAGGAGAACAAAAGCTTCTCTGCACCAGAGGAGATGTGCAGGCTTCCACTCAGGTCTTGGACTGGTTCCCACAGCCTGTCTGTTTACCCTTTTGCTCCAAGAGTCTGGCAAAACCCATCTCATGAAAACCTCCTCATAGGCCCGTGGTGAGGCTCCGGGAACTCCCCAACCCCAAAGCTAATAATTTTCCTATTGTCATCTTGCCTCCCCACCAATGCAAGGGGGAGGGGCGCAGCCCCCTAGAACAGTATCACATTTTTAGAATCAGTTCTTATATTTCTCCATTCAACTCTAGTTCCAGTAAAAACTTCCTCTGTTTTTGGAGAATAATACCTGAATTTAATATTCTCAAATAAGAGCTACAGATTTAAAACTCTTTTGATTCATTCTATATACCGCTTTTAGATTTGTCTCCAATTCAGTCCAACAAGTGTGCACTGAGTATCTTACTGTTCCTTCCCAATACTACCTGTCAGGCCTCTGAGCCCAAGCCAAGCCATCGCATCCCCTGTGACTTGCATGTATATGCCCAGATGGCCTGAAGTAACTGAAGACTCACAAAAGAAGTGCAGATGCCCTGCCTCGCCTTAACTGGTGACATTCCACCACAAAAGAAGTGAAAATGGCCGGTCCTTGCCTTAAGCGATGATATTATCTTGTGAAATTCCTTTTCCTGGCTCATCCTGGCTCAAAAACTCCCCCACTGAGCACCTTGTGACCCCCACTCCTGCCCACCAGAGAACAACCCCCTTTGACTGCAATTTTCCTTTACCTACCCAAATCCTATAAATGGCCCCACACTTATCTCCCTTTGCTGACACTCTTTTTGGACTCAGCCCGCCTGCACCCAGGTGAAATAAACAGCCATGGTGCTCACACAAAGCCTGTTTGGTGGTCTCTTCACATGGACGAGCGTGACACTACCCAAGGCCATCTGTGAGACAGCCCTATCCCGACTAGGTCCAAAGACACCCTCTCTTAGTCCACAGGAGTCACCCACGTGTGGGAGGTTGTGTCCCCGTCAGTTCTGCACACCAGCCCTCCAGTAGCTTCGGAACTGCTGCATTCCTCTGTAGTTCCTACTGTTCTTCCTGCCACAGGCCATTTTCATTACCACACCCTTCACAGAAATCTCTGCCTAGAATAGGCCCCTCCTAATCTCTCCCAATTTATTTCTGCAGTTCCTTCCAAGTGTTCCTCAAGATTTAACCTACACTCACTAAATCTCTGCTGAGGGCTGCTACTCCACAATGTTATGTCCCCTCCAGTGTTTGCCCTACTTTAAAATACAATGTTTCTCTTTGGTTTCGTGTGTATGTCATTTCCTCCAACTGGGATTTGAGGTTTGTGGAAACCATGTCCTGTACTACTCTTACGTGGCTTCATCTCACATTCACCTCACGGCCACTATGTGCCACTCTTGCTGTCTCTCAAAGAATTGAAAATGGTACTTGCCATAGAATATGCTTTGAATCAATGAATTTATATTTGTTGGCTTAGTAAATACACTTAGAATCCAATAGGTTCATTTGGGTTCCACAATTCCTCTTTATTTTTGTGAAGAGGAAAAGTCTAATAAATGCATGCACCTTGCTCTGTGTATATTTTAACATGCAGCGTGCTATCTCTGCATGAACAGGGATGGCACCATTTTAAGCACTGAGCTTGATGCTGCCCACCATGGTGGGGGGAATAGTCCAACGCCAAGCAGGGAAGAATCTCAGCCTCTCTCCCAGGAATTGTGCACTGGGCCCGGGATGTGGAGCCAGCTTGAGAACCTAGCATGAAAGAAGCGTAGTCACGCCCACTCAGCCACTGCAGGCCCTGTTCCTCTAAGATGCCCTAGGACCTCTATAGCTGAAAGCAGACAGGGAAGGGCCAGTTACCTGGGTGAACCAGATAGGGAAAGGCTGTCCTCCAACTCCCCACCCCTAAGCTTGTGCATTGCACACATTGGTCCTCACACCCAAACATCGACACACACCAACAGTCCACTTCAGAGACAGCAATTCCCAAGAGTGGCCACATCAGAGCAACTCCAGGACAGCACCATCCCTCAGGACAACCCTGGGAGACCAGTCAGGTGGCAGACATTTGTCCCTGAGATGCTGTCTCCCCACCTGATCCAGGCCATTCTGGGGATGGCAGCGAACAAGAAATAGACCAAATGTAATTTAAAATTCTGGTGCCAATAGCCATGTGACCTGGAGCAACTTTAATTTCTCCCTGTCTCAATTTCCTCATCTATAAAATGGGAATCTGAATAATACCTACCTCACGCAAGGTAGAGAACCGAACGGGCCAAACAAGTAACATACTTAACAGAGTGCTTGTCATTTTATAATGCATCATGGTTCTTATCATCAGCTATTTTCATTAACATTCAAGATTGAACTTTTTCTCCCTTCTCCTAAATGGCCATACAAGCGTGTTTGCAAGAATCTATGTTCTCTTCCCTTCCTGCTCACCCATCTTCACATTTCAATTTGTTTTTTTGTTTCCCCTTTTACTCCACTCCTATCCCTACCTACAACGAGGAAGGCACAGGGGCTCGTTCTGAAGTTACACTTGAAACAAAAGGAAGTGCGGGTCCACATTAAGCCTGACACCTCAGTCACATACACCATACTGCTGCTCCATCCCCCATTCCCTTTTCAGGGTCAAAACCTCACTTACCCACATTCCATTATTGTCATCTCTGCATTAGAAATTCTTTAACTTTTCAGAGTGTTTTAGACATTTTTCTTCTGTACCAATCAGAAAACCATAATTTAAAACATATTTGTTTTGTTTTTCTAAGACCACCAGAGCGGGTACAAAAGAACCAGCGACTAGGCAAGGGTAGGAGCAAAACTGCAAGTTTATTTTGGTCACCTAGCTTCAAGGGAAGAAGGTGGGTAGGGAGAGGTCTGTTGGCCCCTGACAAAAGGGGCCCCCAGAGTCACCCGTACAGCTCTCGGACGGAGTTCCAACAGTCCCCACCGCAGTGGGGAACCGACCGCAGTGGGGAAGCTGGGAAGTCCGCGCCTGGCGATCCTCCGGAGCTGCTTTTCTAGGAGTGGGAGGGCGATAGGCAGGGCACGGGCGTGTCCGGGGGCGTTCCGCAGGTGCGACCAGGTAAATCTTGGTCTCTTCAGATTGACATCACCTGGCGCATGCCTAGTTGGTCTGCACCTTCCCGGGTCGCCGCCTGGATTTTCGCGCGCGCGGGAAAAGTTGGGGGATGAAGAACCCGGAAGTGCGCCATCTTGCCTCCGTTCATCCAAACAATATTCTCATCCAGTTTGTTGCAGGATAATAAAGCATTCCAGTATCTTCCATTTTGACCAAGATTCACCCAGAAAGGAAATTCTATAGAGAAGCAGAGCGTGTAGGGAGTTGTGCTGGAAAAATGGAAATGTGTCTTTGTCCGGGTGAAATTTTCCATGTTTGGTTAAGTCATTTGGGTTTTGTCTTTTAAGAAACAAAATACAATATAGAACATTAGTTTGCATTTTCCTGGAATTTTGCATGCCTGTGGATCTTGTTTTATTCCCTATTTACTGAATCTATGGTTATTAATATTTTAGTCTCTCAGTATGTTTCTGCTGTAGTAATGGAAAGCATTTGGCCCTCTAGGAGCCAAATACTACATTGAATAGATCTGTTAACATGCCCTTCAGTAAATTAGCAAAGAGTGTAGCTTCATCTTTTATTTATTAAATAATGAGACTACTTTCATAAATAGCACTTTTTATTTTAAATGTACTTGAAAAGATTTTATAAGGGTTGAATAACCTCTCCCACCCTACTATAGTAGGCAAAATAATGGCCCCAAAGATGTCCACATCTTATTCCTTAAAACCTGTACATATGTTACCTTATGTGGCAAAAAAAAAAAAAAAAAAATCAGTAAGATCAAGGATCTTGAGATGTGGAGGGCTCAGTCTAATTACATAAGTCCTTAAAAGTGGAGAACTTCCCCAGCTATGGTAAGAGAAAGAGAGAGAGGCGATGACTGAAGAGAGGTCACAGATGCAAAGTGAGGACTTGACCTGCCATTGTTGGCTTTAAAGTTGGAGAAAGGGATAGGAGCTAAAGAATACAGTTAGACTCTAGAAGCTGAAAAAAAGCAAGGAAACAGATTCTGCCCTAGAACCCTCAAAAAGAAATGCAGCCCTTCCTGTTCCTTGATCTTACTCCAGTGAAACCCATGTTGAACTTCCGAACTACTTAAAGATCAAAAATTTACATTGTTTAGTCTAAGTTTCTGATCATTTGTTGCCACAGTAATAGAAAATGGATACATCAACTCAGAACTAAACCTTTGACTTCAAAGTGAATCAGAACGCGAGGTTCTTTGAGCAAGCCAGAGAGTAGCCATTGAGCATGGACTCGGTTGTAATTGCAGCTCTTTTGGCATATACCATTCAGTTCCTGATATTCAGTAGCACAAATGTGTAAGTAAATGAATATCTAGTAGTTAGAAATTCCTGAGAGACACACAATAAGGGTTGGGAGTTATAAAAAGACAATATATTGGTTTATGGATTTTATCTGAAGTATATGATCATTAAGAAATATTAAGCCACCGCCAATCAATCCCCTTAAAAAGAGAATCTCTAGGCCATGCTCTGTGGCTCACGCCTGTAATCCCAGCAATCTGGGAGACTGAGGAAGATTATCACCTGAGGTCAGGAGTTTGAGACTAGCCTGGCCAATGTGGTGAAACCCTGCCTCTACTAAAAATACAAAAATTAGCTGGGCATGGTGGCGGGCACCTGTAATCCCAACTACTGGGAAGGTTGAAGCAGGAGAATTGCTTGAATCTAGGAGGCGGAGGTTGCAGTGAGCCAAGATGGTGCCATTGCACTCCAGCCTGTGCGACAGAGCGAGACTCCATCTCAAAAAAAAAAAAAAGAGAGAGAGAGAGAGAGTCTCTATTCCTTTATTTGGAGACATTGTAACCATTACTAGGAAGGCAATAGATGGGCTAATACTGTTTTGCGAGGGGCATCAAATTACTACATAATTTGGTGGCCTAGTGTGGTAGAATGGTATTGCTTCTCTTAGTGAAGGGAGTAAGCTCCTAAGCGCAATTCTTTGTCAGAAATTTGGCTGAAGTAGGAGGCAGAGGTTCCCCAATTAGAAAGGAAAAGGCTTGACATAAAAATGCCTAGTTGAAATGGCACCACAATGAAAAGACAGTGACCAAACATATGTGATTGATTGGTATTAGATCTGCCCCAGCTTTGGATGAAGGAAAGGAAGGTGCTGAGGTGGAACAGGAAAAATTAAGAGGCTGAAAAGACTAAAGTCCAACCTCACAGAGGTAGTCAACATAGGTTAGATAAAAGCACCCCTGGAGGCTGGGTTTGTTCATTTCTTCAAAATGGTACAAACTCAAGCCCAGCCTTGCACAATTTATGTAAGCTTGAGGTTTATTCTTTTAAACACTGCTGTATGATAGATCTTCCTTTCTAGAAAATTCCTTAATCAAAGTATTAGCATATATTGTAAATTTCTAAAATTGTGTGCTTGCATGATAAAGGAGTAAACAGAAGCAGCCACAGAGTTTAGGTTCAGTGAAGTTTCTACATAATTGACAATACAATGTGAAAATTTCTGGTTGCATTTGTTCTCAAAAACCAATTGACTTCACAGAATTGCAAGTAGTAGCTCCCTCTGAGGTTTCGTGATACAGATAAAAATGTTACAAATTTGAGGAGAATTCAATTATTTCTGTTAGAAACTGTGCAACAGTCACATTTTATTTTTTCATGTTTGGCAAATTGACAGATGACAAAGCCCATGATGATAATAGTGATAGATCTCTCTAATTGCCATTCGAAGTAAATTAATGCATTCCCCCAACAAGTACAGCCAAGCATTCTCATTAAACTTGGGCAAAACAGAAAGGTGTCTTCTGGGAAGTTTTGACTAAACTTCCAGAACATGGACCAGAGAAATCAGACTAAATGCACATCTGGAGAATTCAACGTCAGTACTATTTGATTGCATGCTTACTCCATTTATCTAGGATAAAATGGTAGTTTGGCAGCACCTGTATTGTCTCAGGAAGCTGAATTTTTGTTGACACACAAACATCAGAAGAAACTTCTACTCAGTCCATCTGACTTCTCTTAAACCAAATTGAAATAAATTTCTCTGATCATAGCTACTGCAAGCCTCAGACACTCAGCAAACATTTCAAGTTCCAAACTTTCTGTTTTACTATTCCCAAAGCCAATAAAATGTCCCCAAAACTATAGTATTTCTATATCTAAAAATACCTAGTGCACAACTTCACACACTCAAAGCTACATAAAAGTCTTGCTACAGGTGCCCACTTTTAAAAATTAGGAACATGCATCACCATATTCTACATTAATTTGTCTTCTTCAATATGTAAAGCCCCTTTAAGGCAAAATTTTAAATCAAACATGATCCATACAATATTCATATTCACTAAAAATTAAAACAATAGATACAAATGGAAAACATTCTCTACTTCTGTGCTAGAAAATACTATTCTCAAATTATACAAAATCTGTTCTTGAAGATTATGTTAAAGAAAACCATTGCTATGGTTTGCATGTGTCCCCTCCAAAATGTCTGTATTAGAAACTTACTCCCCAGGGCAACAGCGGTAAGAGGTGGGGTCTTTTGGGAGGTGTTTATGTCATGAAGGTTCTGCCCTCATGAATTGATTATTGCCATTATTAAAAGGGCTTGTAGGAGTAGATCCACTCACTTCTGCTCTTCTGTGATATGAGGGCACAGTGTTTGCCCCTCTCTTGCCCTTCTGCCTTCCACTATGGGAAGATGCAGTAAGAAGGCCAACACCAACATCAGATGCTGGCACCATAATCTTGGATTTCCCAGCCTCCAGAACTGTGAAAGAATAAATTTTTGTTCTTTACAAATTACTCAGTCTCAGGTATTCTGTTATAGCATCACAAAACAGACTAAGACAACCATTTTTTCCCACATTGTCACTGAAACTTGAATATGGGATGCCTCCCATCGTAAGCAGAGGTAGCCATAAGTGAAATGGAATATTAAGGTCTTCTGACTTTTGCTGGGCTCCCTCTCCATACCCCTCCCTATGTGAAGACCATATGTATCCAACAGACCATGGAATCAGAGGAACCAAAAGAATAATAATAGTCCTAGTATAGTTCAGTACCAAAGATATTTGCAACGTGATTTGCAAACATCTGGTTTGAAGATACAGAAAGGGACATGAGCTAAGGAACAAAAGAAAAAAAATGAGAATGCAAAGGAAAGATGAAAAATATATAAGGGATTTTAAAGATATGAGAATTTAAGTTCAGGAATACTTCCAGCATCCTTGGTGTTCCTGGCTTGGCTTTGGTACTAAGACTCATGGGAAATGGCAGACTTTTGTGCTTAACTTCAACATCAAGACTCAAAATGCTGAAACCAGTCTAAGGTAGGTGGGACTGTGGTATGGTTTGGCTCCATGTCCCCAACCAAATCTCATCTAGAATTGTAATACCCACGTGTCGAGGGAGGGACCTGGTGGGAGGTGATTGGATCATGGGGACGGGGTGGGGAGGTGGGGTTCCACCATGCTGTTCTCATGATAATGAGTTCTCACAAGATCTGATGGTTTTTAAAGTGTGGCACTTCCCACCCACCGCCTCTCCTGCCACCTTGTGAAGAAAGTGCTTGCTTCCCCTTCACCATGATTGTGTTTCCTGAGGCCTCCCCAGCCATGTAGAACTGTGAGTCAATTAAACCTCTTTTCTTTATAAATTACCCAGTCTCAGGTAGTTCTTTATAGCAGTGTGAAAACAGACTAACACTGACTGGGATAGTATACTACTCAAAAGCCTAGGTCCTAAATCCCACATCTGCCACTTAGTAGCTATTAATCTCTTAAGTTTCAGTTTCCTCATCAATAAAATGGAGATAATAATGGTCAATTTTATAGAATTGTTATGCAAATAAATGCATTTCACAAGTCTTCTGATTTTTCTCTGAGAGTTAAAGTGGAGTTTATGTAAAACACGATTTATGCGGAGAAAAAAAGGAGTAATAGAGCTAAAAGAAAAACCTGAGTATCATCACAAGGGTAGGATGAAGGATCCCCAGCAGGATGAGGGGAGACAAAATGGGATGCTTCTAGTGGGACTCTTTGAGGAAGACCACAGAAAGTTGGATGTAAGCAGAACAGTAATGTGTGATTGTTAGGAAGACCTAGAGTCATCTCTACTATTTGAACCCCAATTGGGTTCATCATGAACCCAATCCAAATATCAATTTGGCTGAAAAAAAAAGAAAATTAAAAAGGTGGTTGCAAACATGTGGCTTGCTCATGCTCCATGTTTGAGAGATTAACATGAGAGGTAAAAAGTCAATAAACTTAATTGATAAAGCTTCACCCTACACATCCCAGGGAATCCTTGAGCTGTTATTGACAAGAGGAGGTGCTAAGGTCTGTTACAGAATTTCAGGGATTAGTACATGTGAGGGGGGCCACCAGGACCATGGGGCTATCAGTGGGTAGATGTGACTGGGATATTTATAGAAGTGGGTAACTGACAACATTCAGGCCACACCTACCACAGAGCCTGGGCCTACATCTAGGGAGACAGGCACCAGCTTGTACCCACTCCACAAGTGCTCTCACAGGCAGAGTGTAGGGAAGAAGCTGAAGATCTCACTCTGTTGATGCTCTACATGAACAAGACCTCTCCCAGGATTGAATTTCTTTACATAGTAGCCCAAAAGTTTCATAGTATTCAAAGAGGGCATTGCTAATACCATCCAAGTGTACAAGTATTGTTGAATATACTCAACTATTTCTATAGAGATATGATGAATGTCCATCAGTCAGACTGACTGCATAAAGGCCACCATCTGTCAAGCAATGTAGCCACTCTTCATCACAGGATGAGCTCAAGAAGATACAAGCACAACAACAGGATATGGTAACTCCATAATGGCAGGAAGCTGAAGGCAGAGAAGACACTGGTTCTCAATCTACCCTAACACTTCAGGTAACTTGAGTAAGTCACTTCAACTTTCTGGGCTTTAGGTTTCTTAAACTGATAATCACTAAGATCCTTTCCATCATTTTCCGTTTATAAATCAGAGTTTTGAGGTTTGAAGCTTTGGCCACTATCTCCTGCTAAGCCAAAGTTCAGCACTACATCCACAACCACAACAAATGTCAGGAAACTTTTGGTTCTATACCCAAAAATAGTCCTGAGTTGGCGGGGGCACACCTTGATGCTGGGGGATTGAGCGGGGACAAGGAAGATCTTTCCTCTAGCTTAGGGCAGGATAGAGAGACTATCTGGCAGCAGAATAAAGGATGTGGTTCTACTTATTCCTTGTACTTCTTCCCGCTGTAGTCCAAAGGTGCCTGAGGTAGTTACTGACAGAGGAAGAAATCGCTAGAAGCCAAAGCTATTCCAATTAAAACTATTAACAAATCTGATTGTGAGGAATGTTTGTTAAAAGAAAAAAATAAATTTTGCAGTAAGCCTGAACTACAGGTTGTCTGCAAAGTGCCCACGTGGTATAGCTATATAAATTTTATTACCTAGTAAAATGTGCGTCTTAAAACTCTTGGCAAGAGCCTTCATTTAACTAACCTGGACTTTTTCTCCCTTGGCCCAGATACAGAAGAATTAGTGCCACTGAATAAAATATTAGACACTTGCTTTTTGTAGTAGATACACTGTTCTTCTAATGTTTTGTCATATAGCTTAACTGCCACCTGAACAAGAAATAACTGTTCAAAATTTTTTTACACATCTTAGCTGAAAATTCAAACTAAATTCAGCATCATCCAATTCTTAAAGGGTCCTTTCTTCCTTTGTATCTTTGATTCTCTACCCTCTTTGATATATATGTTTATACAATCAGCACCGGAATGATTATTTAAAGTGTGCATTTTTTTCTGAAATGTGTTGCCTCGTGTTCAAGTGAAACGCAGAAGTTTTTCATCATCTCACTGGTTTTGGAATTTGGATTCTGAATGCAAATCTTTTATTTCTTTTCATTTTTTTTTTTTGAATTGTTAAGAAACTGTGTGTGTTCTTTTAAGTTTACAGTCTGCTCTGAAATTACAATGTAAATAGCTTTAACACAGTCTAAAGTACTTCTAATGGGAATGAATTATAATGGAAACTATCAAGAAAGGCACTGAGCATTATTTGGAAGGTAGCTTTGTTTCCATTTTGGTTTATCCTTTGCCAGTGGCTCCATTAGGGTATCACTCAGTCAGTCTTCCTGCTGGATAGTAAGCTACATCCATCCCTATACTACCACCCAAAAGGATTAGAAAGCTCTAGGCAGAAGCTGTGGTCCCTTGAGAAAAGAGAAGCTTTCTGTTAAATGGTTTCTAATTCCACCATGTTGGAAATACCAGATGGGACCATTTCACCATCTTTTCGCAAAAAGTATGTCATGCCTCTTTCCTTGCCACTACTATAAGGGCTTCATTGAACTTCAAACCTCCTCTAAATCAACAAGATATCTCACACAACATGCAGTGAAGTGAGGTGCTTCTTAATCCTTCAGCCTTCCAGAAGCACATTCTGTAACTCTTGATTAGTTAAAAAATGTAAAAGCAAAACTAATATAATAGTAATAAACCCTTATAGTTATGATGTGCTTATTACATGCCAGACACCATACTAACGCTTTACATCCATGACCTCATTTAATGCTCACACACACACAAACTCTAGGGGGCAGTTGTCTCCACTGTAAAGATGAAGAAACAGTCTTAAAGAAGTTAACTGTACTATACATGGGATTCTTGCTAAATGAGTAGATTTCAGCTACTCTTGCCACAAAAATTTAAAAATGGGTAACTATGTGTAATGATGTACATATCAATTTGTTTCACTAAGTAATCTTTTTACTATTTATCTATATCCTATAACATCATGTTATAATCTCTTTAATATACACAATAAAATTTATTTTTTTATAAAAGGTATAAAATTTCCCAAAATCACACAGGGAAACCAGGTAGAACCAAGCACTAAGTCCAGTCTGCTCCTGAGATGGCCTTCTTAGCTAGGTCCTTTATGCTGACAGTAGTTAGACACATCTTAGAAAGCCAGCAGGTGACTTGGAATTAGTGTAATGGGAAAAAATGAACTGCTACTTAAATTGATTTTAGAAGAATTCCTCTCAAGGAAAAAGCTGTCTTCATCATAAGTCTACCTTAATAATAAAAATGGTTAAGATTCAGCGGGTGCCTACTATGTGCCAGGCAATTTCCTAAGTATTTTACCTGTATCAACCCACTTGATGCTCACTACAATTACCATTTTGTATCACTACAATGGCCATCTTACAGATGAGGAACTTGAGGCAGGTAGAAGTTAAATAACATGGAAAAGCCACACAGCCAGGGAGGGTGGAGACTCCATTTGGAACCATGTTGTAAGGCTCAAGTGCATGCCCTCTTAACACAACTCTATGCTGCCTTTGTGATTATGAACATGTTTGATTATGACAAAAATCCTAGGGACAGAGCCTGGATGAGTAACAGCCAGACAATAAAACAGCTAAGCTGGGTCTGTACAAGAAGTTACCGGCAATTTCAAGATTTAGGAGCAGAAAAGACAAAGAGAGTTCCAGAATCATCACGAGAACCTGTCACCTGAATTCAAAAGATGAACAAGAAAAATCTTATGGGTAAGAATAGACATAGGACCATTGAAAAAAGGGATGCACCATAGGTTTCTTAATTTTTAATTTTTGTGGGCACATAGCAGGTGTGTATATATTTATAGGGCATAGGGGATCTTTGATACAGGCATAAGGTGTGCAATAATTACATCAGGATAAATGGGGCATCCATCACCTCAAGCATTTATCCTTTATGCTACAAACAACCCAATTCTACTCTTTTAGCTATTTTAAAATGTATAATTAAGTTATTATTGACTATAATCACTCTGTTGTGGTATCAAATACTAGATGTTATTCATTCTTTCTAATTACTTTTAGTACCCATTAACTGTCCCCACTTCTCCCTCACCTCACTCCACTTGCCATAGTTTATTTGAAGCTGCTTATTGTGCCACACTGCTAAGTAACCACTCCATGACACACAGAGCCTTGAGACGGGACACTTCGGGTAATAAAAGAATTGAGATAGTGTCCAGCAAGAGCTGCAGCATAGAAAAGGGCCAGCGGGAACAGGAAGTAAAAGATCAGCAGAGATGCTGGGAAGTAATGGAATCATTCTCCAATCATCTCCAAAGAGCAGATCGCCCATCGCAAATGGAATGTGGGGTTTCAAGTCGGATTCTCTCAGTCTTTTTTTTTTTTTTTTTTTTTTTTTTTTTTTTTTTTTTTTTGAGACAGAGTCTTGCTCTGTCACCCAGGCTGGAGTGCAGTGGCCGGACCTCAGCTCAATGCAAGTTCCGCCTCCCGGGTTCACGCCATTCTCCTGCCTCAGCCTCCCGAGTAGCTGGGACTACAGGCGCCGCCACCTTGCCCGGCTAGTTTTTTTTTTTTTTTGTATTTTTAGTAGAGACGGGGTTTCACCGTGTTAGCCAGGATGGTCTCGATCTCCTGACCTCATGATCCGCCCGTCTCGGCCTCCCAAAGTGCTGGGATTACAGGCTTGAGCCACCGCGCCCGGCCGATTCTCTCAGTCTTAACAGACAATCTCATTGCAACAAGCTGGAGGACTTGGGGACAGATACCCAGACCGTTGAAATCTAGGTTGGGCTAGAATTGAAAGTTTCTGATTTCTAAAATTAAACACTCATTCAATAAGTATTTATTGAGTGCCAACTGCATACCAGGACTTAAGATACTAGGGATACAGGATTGAGCAAAACAGGCCTGGTTCCTGCTTTTTGGAGTTTCTAATCCAGTGGGAAAGGCTGACAATTAAGCAACAAAACACCCTAAACTGTGGTCAATGGCTTGATAAGGGGAGCTCAGCGTGCTGGGGGAGCAGGTGGCAAAACTACTTGCCAGAAGAGGTGGTGCTTAAATTGAATTTCAAAGCAGAGCACAGTGAGGAGGGATGTTTATGCAGACAGAAGGAAAAGAAAGCACTGAAGAAAGTCCGGAGACAGCCCTGCACATTTGGGAACAGAGAAGAGTTCACATCTTAAACTTCATACTGGAACAGTGAAGATAAAGGGAATGGTGTCAAGATGCAGGTGTAGAGGGCAGGGGTGTCACAGAGGGCCTTGGAAATCCACATTGAGGGGTTTGGGACAAAAGGAAGATCAAGTTTCGAACAGGGTAGTGATATGATCAAATGAGAACTACAAAATTTAAGGTTAAAAAATAAGTGAAGAGGGCACTAAACTTATGTTTTATTTTCCTGAGCTGAAGGTTTGTGGTGTTTTTCAATTGATAATAAAGAATTTTTCACTCCAACAATGAGCTATTCTGGACTCAGTTCTAGCCATCATTATATAGGACATAAATTTGCATGGCATCCATTGGCAATATCATTGTCTATACAATCTGTGGAATGGACCCACAGTTATCACCTTTCTGTCTATTGTGTTGATTCACAGTCCCCAAAATTATTTTATTTATTTAAAATACACCTTCAGGATTACAAATACTAACTCACGTCATCCTCATAACAACTCTGTGAGGTAAGTACCATTATTATCCCCATTGTGCAGATGAGAAAACTGAGGCTTAGAACAGTCACATGGCTAGTAAGCAGCAGATGCTTGTAGTACATGCACTCAAACCACTACCACATGAATCCTATCTGGTTGATTTGGAGAGGCTAAAGACAAAATAATCTAGAGAGAGCACAAACCTAAGTAAGCAGAACATTCACTAGTTGTTTGAACAAACATTTATTTACTCATCTTGGACCAGCCTGGGGATACAAAAATGAATCTGTCCAGTCCCTCCCTTCCTAGAGTGCCCAGTCTAGCAGCAGAACAGACAATATCTTAAAATCACAATCCGAATGAGAAGAGCGATGTGTGAGGATGTTAGTACATGGTAGGTGAATGTCTCACTCTCCCTGGGGCAGAGAAGCCCCCAGGGGAGAAGTTCTGCAGAGGAGCCTCCCAAGCATACACTGAATTAGTGGGATTCCACCAGCTGGGCAAAGAAGAAAGAAACATGAGAGCACCCGATGGTTTTGTTTAGGGAACTGCAAATTGTTCAACCTAGCTAAAGACTGGTGAGCCCTGTGGTGAATGGCAGGAGATGGGACTGCAGAGTGTGCCAGTTCAGGCTTGTCCAAGCAGGACTGTCCCTTGAGAAACTCTCAGAGAACAGCCGCATTGTCAGAAAGCACATTGTCTGCTCATCCCACCAAGCTTAGAGGGTAAAAACACCCTGAAAACTGTGGTCCCAAATATCTCTGTGGATGGTTAAGGTGTTTCCTTGGCCAGAGATGTTTGCTAAAATCTTCCTCTGTGGGTTCTGGGCCTTTGGTGCAGTGGCCTAATTTTGAAACTGCGATGGCCCCCAAGTTCCTTCCCCATGGAGCTGGCATCCACGTCTTATGAGTAAATGATAGATTGTCCCACATAAGATGGAATAACACCTTATAAAAGGAGTAACCGTTTTACCTCAGGACTTCTGTCCCTCTGAAAAATAGTGAATTCTATATAAAAAAGAAAAATAAATTTCTAAAACCCAGTATAATCTTTTGAGATGTTGTATCAACTTTGATCACATAAAAGACCCAGAGCCATGTTTCAGGCATATATACACTCATCTTCAAAATGCCTTACCATATATACCTTATAAAATAATACCTTAACATTCCTTCTCTAATGATATTAGTCAAAACAATTCCACTTTTTTATTAATTGTTTTGACTGTTTAAAAGCATTACGCCTGCAAGAGACTTTAAGCCAAGAAAATAATTTGACAAACCTAATTACACCCACACTCATACATACATCATACATAAACACATATGGGTTTAAATGAGACTGCAAGGTTGGGCCAAGCACAGTGGCTCATGCCTGTATTCCCAACACTTTGGAAGGCCGAGGCAGGTACATTGCTTGAGCCCAGGAGTTCAAGACCAGCCTGGGCAATATAGTGAGGCCTCATCTCTACCGAAAATACAAAAATTAGCCAGGCATGGTAGTGCAGGCCATTAGTCTCAACTATTAGGGAGGCTGAGGTAGGAGGATCACTTGAGCTCAGGAGGTTAATGCTCCAGTGAGCCATGATCATGCCACTGCACTGTCTCAAAAAAACAAAAAATACGAGGTTGGAGCTGGAACCAAATGGGCATAAAATAACATGACTTTATATGATTCTCTCTCTTTATATGAGCTTTGCGATAACTTTTATTCTTGATGGCTCCCTACGACCTCACAGGAAGGACAAGTATCATTTAGCCACACATATTGCAAATAAAAGGAAGTCCAAAGAGATTACAGGGTGGCTATGATTTTGTGTAAAATGAAGCAGAATGTTGAGACAAAATCTGGGTTATTCTGGAGAGAAAAGGCTAATAAGGGAAAAGAATACCTATTCCAACCTCCCCATTTTACAGATGACCAAACAGAGACCCAGCAGTTGACCCTTAGGCATATGGCCCGTGAGTGAAGAACCAGGAATAGAGCCAAATCATCTGAAGTCTGGTTCTATGTCCTTTGTGATTCTTTACTTCTCAAACCAGTTTATACATCGTCCCCAGAGATTCACAGAAGAGGGCCACAGAGGACTCATGGTCATATCATAAAGCTCGAGCCTCAAAGGTACTTGAAAATTTGAGGGAAATCATATTATTTTACTTATCCAATCTTTATGTAATTCTAATATTTAAATATTAGAACAATTAGAAAATAGTATAGATTTAAATGTAATTGCATGATTTTTTTCAAAAACAAAACAGGTGACTTCAAAGAAAGATGATGCTTACTGAAGCTGCTTGGACTACCCTGCAAATTGCCCAGGGGAGCCAGTCCCACTGCTCCCTGCCACCAGGACACATCAGCACCTGCTCCAGGGAACCATGGTGCCCCATGAAAAGTGGAACAAACTCTTCTCACCCACTCTCCCCCCTGACTAGTGACCCTAAGGAGTGGGATGAGAAAGAGAAAGCTTTGAAAGGGCCTAGTCCCAGGAACTGGGTCATCCCTCTCTAGAAGAACGAAAATGAATGAGGTTAACTTGCAAGAGAAGTAGAGGAAGTGAGAGAGGGACTCTTCGGGAGAACTATGAAGCAACTGTTAAGTCTCCAGAAAGAAAAGCCAGACTGTCAGAAGTGCTAACATCCAGAAGAGCAGAAATATTTTCCCACACTCTAGTTACAAAGGCCTTGTATTTGCTCCTAATGGTAAAAAATAAAGGCTCACTTCACCACCAGACATCAGAAAGACCTGAATCTTGCCACAGGGCCAACCCAAGGGAACAAAGAACCCTCCTATAATAGGACCTCACAAAAGCATAGTTTTTAAGGGTCACAGTCCTAGGACAGGTTCGTCTTGCTATTCCCTTAGCAAGGAAGATATGGTTCATGGTCATGGATCAACCATTGTTGACACTTGACACCTCTTGATCTCAGTTCCTGAGTCTCCTACTTCTACGTTAGTCATACCATGCTCTATGCTGTCGCTTTTCTCTTTCTTGCAACTTCTCTCTGCCATTAGCTTTAAGAAAGGACTTCTGCTTACTCCTGTAGGCATCTCCTGACCTCTAGGCTTCAGGGTGTGCATCTGTCAGTGTTTGCACGCTGTATCCTCTGTTTTTTCTGTTTTTATTTTTGTTTTTTTTCTTTTGAGTAGCTGGGATTAGAGGTGTGCGCCACCACGTTTGGCTAATTTTTGTATTTTTTGTAGAGATGGGGGTTTTGCCATGTTGGCCAGGCTGGTCTCGAACTCCTGACCTCAAGTGATTTGCCCACCTCGCCCCACAAAGTGCTGGGATTACAGGCGTGAGCCACCACACCAGGCCTGTATCCTCTGATCTTGTTTCAATCTACTAGCTGCGTCTTGGTCATGGCTGCCCACATATGACTTGTCCTATGTCCTGGATGACTGCTAGATCACATACGACAGCAGCTTAGCAACTTGCCTTTCCTTATTTTCATCACATACATTTATCAGATCAAAGATTAATCTGTTGAAAACATCTTTGCCTAAAGAAAACTCTTTCTTTTTTCTCTGTAATTAATTTTGCTCATTGCATGTAACTTTTTAAAACATTTGCTATCTTCTCAGAATGTTAAATATGTTTGATTTTTTTAGTTCTATTGACTTAATCATAGAACCTCAATAAGGCAAATTATAATAGAACTAAGAGATATCAACTTATACACTTTAGAAATGCAGTATAATTGGCATTATAATCACCAAACTTAGAGGCACTGAGAATAGAGGGCAAGGGTGAGTTGTTAAACTAAAAACAGGCACTAAATAAAAATCTGCTTATCAAAGAGTGAGACTCCATCCTGTGTGCAGGATGCCACCAGCCAAGCACACACCTCATGCCAAGAAGCTGAAAAATCCTTCTGGGGAGAAACTGAATGGCCCAAAGAAAAGATCAAAAGACCCTAATCTTTAAGCCCTTCATGAAAACAAGGAAAAGAAGCCTTCCTGCTTATAACCTGATCACCTACAGAAAAGCCCACTTTATGGTCACAGTTTTTTATTGTTTTTGTGGTTCACATTTAAATGGGAATAGACAACCAGGGATCACTAGAAATTTGAGAAGAAACTTCAGCACAAAGTGAAATCATAAACACAAGTAGAAAAAGAACTTGGCATAAATGAATAAACTGCAAGGAAAGGGAAAGAGAACTTTTTAACATCTCTACTACTCAAAGCCATCTATAGATTCAATGCAAGCCCTATCAACATACCAATGATATTCTTCACAGAAAATAGAAAAAACAATCCTAAAATTTGTATGGAACCACAAAAGAATCCGGATAGCAAAGCAATCTTAAGCAAAAAGAACGAAGCTGGATGCATCACACTGCCTGACTTCAAAATATACTACAAAGCAATAGTGACCAAAACAGTGTGGTACTGGCATAAAAACAGACACATAGATCAATGGAACAGGATAGGGAACCCAGAAATAAATCAGTGTATTGACAGCCAACTGATTTTCAACACAGGTTCCAAGAACACACACTGGGGAAAGGACAGTCTCTTCAATAAATGGTTCTGTGAAGACTGAATATCCATATGTAGAAGAATAAAACTAGACCTTATCTCACACCATATATAAAAAAACAAATCAAAATGGATTAAAGACTTAAATGTAAGACCTGAAACTATAAAACTATTATACTAGAAGAAAACACTGGGGAAATGCTTCAGGATATTGGGCCTGCCAAAGATTTTTTTTTGATAAGCTCTCAAAAGCAGAGGCAACAAAACCAAAAATAGACAAATGGGATTATAGCCAACTAAAACCTTCTGCACAGAAAAGGAAATAATCAACAGAGTGAAAAGACAACATACAGAATGAAAGAAAATATTTGCAAACTGTCCATCTAATAAGAGGTTAATATCTAGAATATATAAGGAACTGAAACAATTCAACAGCAAAAAAAAAAAAAAAAAAAATCAGAGTTGAAGAGGGGTAAAAAATAATCTGAATAGTCATTTCTCAAAAGAAGATACATAAACGGCCAAACAGATATATTGAAAAATGCTCAGCTGGACATGCTGGCTCATGCCTGTAATCCCAGCACTTTGGGGCCAAGACAGGTGGATCACTTGAGCTCAGGAGTTCAAGACCAGCCTGGACAACATGGTGACACTCCATCTCTACTATCTCTCTATATACACACACATATACATACATACATACAAAAAAATTAGCTAGACATGGTGCTGTGCACCTGTAGTCCCAGTTACATGGGGGGCTGAGGCAGGAGGATCACTTGTGCCCGTGAGTTCAAGGCTGCAGTAAGCCTTAATCACACCACTGTACTCCAGCCTGGGCAACAGAGTGAGACCCTGTCTCAGAAAAAGGAAAGTAAAAGAAAAATGCTCAACATCAATAATCATTAGGGACACGCAAATTAAAACCACAATGAGATAACATCTCATCCCATTTAGGATGGCTATTATCAAAAGGACAAAAAATAACAAATGCTGGTGAAGATGCAGATAAAGGGAAACTTATACACTGTTAGTGGGAATGCAAATTAGTACAGTCATATAGAAAATGGTATGGAGTTTCCTCAAAAAACTAAAAATGGAAATACCATACCATATGACCCAGCATCCCACTGAGTATATATCCAAAAGAAAGGAAATCAATAGGTAAAAGAGATAGCTACACTTCCACGTTTATTACAGCACTATTCACAATAGCCAAGATATTGAATCAACCTAAGTGTTCAACAACAGACGAATGGATAAAGAAAATGTAGTACATATACACAATGCAATATTACTCAGCCAAGAAAAAAGAATGAAATCTTGTCATTTGTAGCAACATGGATGAGCCTAGAGGCCATTATTTAAGTGAAATAAGTCAGGCACAGAAAGACAATGCTGTATGTCCTCACTCACATGTGGAAGCTAAAAATAAATTGATCTCATAGAAGTAGAGAGTAAAATAGTAGTTACCAGAAGCTGTGAAGGGTACCAGGGAGGGAGGGATACAGAGAGGTTGGTTAACAGGTACAAAATTACAGTTAGATAGGAGGCATAAGTTCTAGAGTTCTATAGCACAGTAGGATCACTACAGTTAACAATAATTTATTGTATATTTCAAAGTAGCTGGTAGAGAGAGTTTTTAATGTTCCCAACACAAAGAAATGATAAATACTGGAGGTGATGGATATGGCAATTACCTTGATTTTGTTATTAATCATTATGTACATGTGTTGAAACATCACATGTACCCCATAAATACGTACAAATATCATGTGCAATTAAAATAATAATAATTTTTTAAATCCAAATTAAATGTCCACGGAGAGTGAAAAGAATGTAGTGCATTCATGAAATGAAAAGGAGGGCTGCTTTAAAAAAAATAGACGTGAGGGCTAAGAAAATATTGGAAATCTTTTAATACATATGAAAGCAAAAAGAAAAACTCAATAAAGTTTGGAATATAGTCTCAGTTGAGGAAATCTCCAGAAATAGAACAAACAGACAAATAAATGGAAAATAGGAGATGAATAAGAAAATTAGACAATAGGGGGCGGAGCAAGATGGCCGAATAGGAACAGCTCCAGTCTCCAACTCCCAGCGCGAGCGACACAGAAGACCGGTGATTTCTGCATTTTCAACTGAGGTACTGGGGACATCTCACTAGGGAGTGCCGGACAATCGGTGCTGGTCAGCTGCTGCAGCCTGACCAGCGAGAGCTGAAGCAGGGCGAGGCATCGCCTCACCTGGGAAGCGCAAGGGGGAAGGGAATCCCTTTTCCTAGCCAGGGGAACTGAGACACACAACACCTGGAAAATCGGGTAACTCCCACCCCAATACCGCGCTTTAAGCAACGGGCACACCAGAAGAATATATCCCTCACCTGGCCGGGAGGGTCCCATGCCCAGGGAGCCTCCCTCATTGTTAACACAGCAGTCTGCGGCGATCTAACCGCAAGGCAGCAGTGAGGCTGGGGGAGGGGCGCCCGCCATTGCTGAGGCTTAAGTAGGTAAACAAAGCCTCTGGGAAGCTCGAACTGGGTGGAGCTCACAGCAGCTCAAGGAAACCTGCCTGTCTCTATAGACTCCACCTCTGGGGGCAGGGCTCAGCTAAAAAACAACAGGGGAAACAGCAGAGGCCTGAGCAGATGCGAACGACTCTGTCTGACAGCTTTGAAGAGAGCAGTGGATCTCCCAACACGGAGGTTGAGATCTGAGAACAGACAGACTGCCTGCTCAAGTGGGTCCCTCACCCCTGAGTAGCCTAACTGGGAGACATCCCCCACTAGGGGCAGTCTGACACCCCACACCTCACAGGGTGGAGTACACCCCTGAGAGGAAGCTTCCAAAGTAAGAATCAGACAGGTACACTCGCTGTTCAGCAATATTCTATCTTCTGCAACCTCTGCTGCTGATACCCAGGCAAACAGGGTCTGGAGTGGACCTCAAGCAATCTCCAACAGACCTATAGCTGAGGGTCCTGACTGTCAGAAGGAAAACTATCAAACAGGAATAGGAAGGACACCTATACCAAATCCCCATCAGTACGTCACCATCATCAAAGACCAGAGACAGATAAAACCACAAAGATGGGGAAAAAGCAGGACAGAAAAGCTGGAAATTCAAAAAATAAGAGCGCATCTCCCCCTGCAAAGGAGCGCAGCCCATCGCCAGCAACGGATCAAAGCTGGTCAGAGAATGACTTTGACGAGATGAGAGAAGAAGGCTTCAGTCCATCAAACTTCTCAGAGCTAAAGGAGGAATTACATACCCAGCACAAAGAAACTAAAAATCTTGAAAAAAGAGTGGAAGAACTGACAGCTAGACTAATTAATGCAGAGAAGGTCATAAACGAAATGACAGAGATGAAAACCATGACACGAGAAATACGTGACAAATGGACAAGCTTCAGTAACCGACTCGATCAACTGGAAGAAAGAGTATCAGCGATTGAGGATCAAATGAATGAAATGAAGCGAGAAGAGAAACCAAAAGAAAAAAGAAGAAAAAGAAGTGAACAAAGCCTGCAAGAAGTATGGGATTATGTAAAAAGACCAAATCTACGTCTGATTGGGGTGCCTGAAAGTGAGGGGGAAAATGGAACCAAGTTGGAAAACACTCTTCAGGATACCATCCAGGAGAACTTCCCCAACCTAGTAGGGCAGGCCAACATTCAAATTCAGGAAATACAGAGAACACCACAAAGATACTCCTCGAGAAGAGCAACTCCAAGACACATAATTGCCAGATTCACCAAAGTTGAAATGAAGGAAAAAATCTAAGGGCAGCCAGAGAGAAAGGTCGGGTTACCCACAAAGGGAAGCCCATCAGACTAACAGCAGATCTCTCGGCAGAAACTCTCCAAGCCAGAAGTGAGAGGGGGCCAATATTCAACGTTCTTAAGGAAAAGAGTTTTCAACCCAGAATTTCATATCCAGCCAAACTAAGTTTCATAAGTGACGGAGAAATAAAATCCTTTACAGATAAGCAAATGCTTAGAGATTTTGTCACCACCAGGCCTGCCTTACAAGAGACCCTGAAGGAAGCCCTAAACATGGAAAGGAACAACCGGTACCAGTCATTGCAAAAACATGCCAAAATGTAAAGACCATCGAGGCTAGGAAGAAACTGCATCAACTAACGAGCAAAATAACCACTTAACATCATAATGGCAGGATCAAGTTCACACATAACAATATTAACCTTAAATGTTAATGGACTAAATGCTCCAATTAAAAGACACAGACTGGCAAACTGGATAAAGAGTCAAGACCCATCAGTCTGCTGTATTCAGGAGACCCATCTCACATGCAGAGACATACATAGGCTCAAAATAAAGGGATGGAGGAAGATCTACCAAGCAAATGGAGAACAAAAAAAAGCAGGGGTTGCAATCCTAGTCTCTGATAAAACAGACTTTAAACCATCAAAGATCAAAAGAGACAAAGAAGGCCATTATATAATGGTAAAGGGATCAATTCAACAGGAAGAGCTAACTATCCTAAATATATATGTACCCAATACAGGAGCACCCAGATTCATAAAGCAAGTCCTTAGAGACTTACAAACAGACTTAGACTCCCATACAATAATAATGGGAGACTTCAACACTCCACTGTCAACATTGACAGATCAACGAGACAGAAAGTTAACAAGGATATCCAGGAATTGAACTCATCTCTGCACCAAGCGGACCTAATAGACATCTATAGAACTCTCCACCCCAAATCAACAGAATATACATTCTTCTCAGCACCACATTGCACTTATTCCAAAATTGACCACATAATTGGAAGTAAAGCACTCTTCAGCAAATGTAAAAGAACAGAAATTATAACAAACTGTCTCTCAGACCACAATGCAATCAAACTAGAACTCAGGACTAAGAAACTCACTCAAAACCACTCAACTACATGGAAACTGAACAACCTGCTCCTGAATGACTACTGGGTACATAATGAAATGAAGGCAGAAATAAAGATGTTCTTTGAAACCAATGAGAACAAAGATACAACATACCAGAATCTCTGGGACACATTTAAAGCAGTGTGTAGAGGGAAATTTATAGCACTAAATGCCCACAAGAGAAAGCTGGAAAGATCTAAAATGGACACTCTAACATCACAACTAAAAGAACTAGAGAGGCAAGAGCAAACACATTCAAAAGCTAGCAGAAGGCAAGAAATAACTAAGATCAGAGCAGAACTGAAGGAGATAGAGACACAAAAAAACCTCCAAAAAGTCAATGAATCCAGGAGTTGGTTTTTTGAAAAGATCAACAAAATTGACAGACTGCTAGCAAGACTAATAAAGAGCAAAAGAGAGAGGAATCAAATAGATGCAATAAAAAATGATAAAGGGGATATCACCACTGACCCCACAGAAATACAAACTACCATCAGAGAATACTATAAACACCTCTACGCAAATCAACTAGAAAATCTAGAAGAAATGGATAATTTCCTGGACACTTACACTCTCCCAAGACTAAACCAGGAAGAAGTTGAATCCCTGAATAGACCAATAGCAGGCTCTGAAATTGAGGCAACAATTAATAGCCTACCCACCAAAAAAAGTCCAGCACCAGATGGATTCACAGCTGAATTCTACCAGAGGTACAAGGACGAGCTGGTACCATTCCTTCTGAAACTATTCCAATCAATAGAAAAAGAGGAAATCCTCCCTAACTCATTTTATGAGGCCAACATCATCCTGATACCAAAGCCTGGCAGAGACACAACAAAAAAAGAGAATTTTAGACCAATATCCCTGATGAACATCGATGCAAAAATCCTCAATAAAATACTGGCAAACCAGATTCAGCAGCACATCAAAAAGCTTATCCACCATGATCAAGTGGGCTTCATCCCTGGGATGCAAGGCTGGTTCAACATTCGCAAATCAATAAACATAATCCAGCATATAAGCAGAACCAAAGTCAAGAACCACATGATTATCTCAATAGATGCAGAAAAGGCTTTTGACAAAATTCAACAGCCCTTCATGCTAAAAATGCTCAATAAATTCGGTATTGACGGAACGTACCTCAAAATAATAAGAGCTATTTATGACAAACCCACAGCTAATATCATACTGAATGGACAAAAACTGGAAAAATTCCCTTTGAAAACTGGTACAAGACAGGGATGCCGTCTCTCACCACTCCTATTCAACATAGTGTTGGAAGTTCTGGCTAGGGCAATCAGGCAAGAGAAAGAAATCAAGGGTATTCAGTTAGGAAAAGAAGAAGTCAAATTGTCCCTGTTTGCAGATGACATGATTGTATATTTAGAAAACCCCATTGTCTCAGCCCAAAATCTCCTTAAGCTGATAAGCAACTTCAGCAAAGTCTCAGGATACAAAATCAATGTGCAAAAATCACAAGCATTCTTATACACCAGCAACAGACAAGCAGAGAGCCAATTCAGGAATGAACTTCCATTCACAATTGCTTCAAAGAGAATAAAATACCTAGGAATCCAACTTAAAGGGATGTAAAGGACCTCTTCAAGAAGAACTACAAACCGCTGCTCAGTGAAATCAAAGAGGACACAAACGAATGGAAGAACATACCATGCTCATGGACAGGAAGAATCAATATCGTGAAAATGGCCATACTGCCCAAGGTTATTTATAGATTCAATGCCATCCCCATCAAGCTACCAATGAATTTCTTCACAGAATTGGAAAAAACTGCTTTAAAGTTCATATGGAACCAAAAGAGAGCCTGCATTGCCAAGACAATCCTAAGTCAAAAGGACAAAGCTGGAGGCGTCACACTACCTGACTTCAAACTATACTACAAGGCTACAGTAACCAAAACAGCATGGTACTGGTACCAAAACAGAGATATAGACCAATGGAACAGAACAGAGTCCTCAGAAATAATACCACACATCTACAGCCATCTGATCTTTGACAAACCTGAGAGAAACAAGAAATGGGGAAAGGATTCCCTATTTAATAAATGGTGCTGGGAAAATTGGCTAGCCATAAGTAGAAAGCTGAAACTGGATCCTTTCCTTACTCCTTATACGAAGATTAATTCAAGATGGATTAGAGACTTAAATGTTAGACCTAATACCATAAAAACCCTAGAAGAAAATCTAGGTAGTACCATTCAGGACATAGGCATGGGCAAGGACTTCATGTCTAAAACACCAAAAGCAACAGCAGCAAAAGCCAAAATTGACAAATGGGATCTAATTAAACTAAAGAGCTTCTGCACAGCATAAGAAACTACCATCAGAGTGAACAGGCAACCTACAGAATGGGAGAAAATTTTTGCAATCTACTCATCTGACAAAGGGCTAATATCCAGAATCTACAAAGAACTCAAACAAATTTACAAGAAAAAAACAAACAACCCCATCAAAAAGTGGGCAAAGGATATGAACAGACATTTCTCAAAAGAAGACATTCATACAGCCAACAAACACATGAAAAAATGCTCATCATCACTCGCCATCAGAGAAATGCAAATCAAAACCACAATGAGATACCATCTCACACCAGTTAGAATGGCAATCATTAAAAAGTCAGGAAACAACAGTTGTTGGAGAGGATGTGGAGAAATAGGAACACTTTTACACTGTTGGTGGGATTGTAAACTAGTTCAACCATTATGGAAAACAGTATGGCAATTCCTCAAGGATTTAGAACTAGATGTACCATATGACCCAGCCATCCCACTACTGGGTATATACCCAAAGGATTATAAATTATTCTACTACAAAGACACATGTACACGTATGTTTATTGCGGCACTATTCACAATAGCAATGACTTGGAATCAACCCAAATGTCCATCAGTGACAGACTGGATTAAGAAAATGTGGCACATATACACCATGAAATACTATGCAGCCACAAAAAAGGATGAGTTTGCGTCCTTTGTAGGGACATGGATGCAGCTGGAAACCATCATTCTTAGCAAACTATCACAAGAACAGAAAACCAAACACCGCATGTTCTCACTCATAGGTGGGAACTGAACAATGAGATCACTTGGACTCGGGAAGGGGAACATCACACACTGGGGCCTATCATGGGGAGGGGGGAGTGGGGAGGGATTGCATTGGGGAGTTATACATGATATAAATGATGAATTGATGGGTGGTGACGAGTTGATGGATGCAGCACACCAACATGGCACAAATATACATATGTAACAAACCTGCACGTTATGCACATGTACCCTAGAACTTAAAGTATAATAAAAAAAATGAAAAAAAAAAAAGAAAATTAGACAATAATTCACGGAAATATCCTGCTTTTGCCGTGTGACCTGCAAGCACCCGCTTCTCCTTCTGCCATGATCGTAAGCTTGCAGAGGCCTCCCCAGATGCAGATGCCTGGTTATGCTTTCTGTACAGCTTGCAGAACCATGAACCAATTAAACTTATTTTATTTATAAATTTTAAAAAAGACACAGAAATAATACAAGTTCCATTATGAGAGAACAGAGAAAAACAGAGGGGAGGATCTCGCAAAGACATAATACAAGAAAAATTTCCAAACAGAGTGGCACAAGTGCTCAAATTGAAAGGGTCCATGTCCCAAGTACAATGAATGAAGAAAGACTCACACCAGGAATGAAGATTCTAAAAGTTTCCAGAAAGAAAAAAGCAGGGTGGGGTGGAACAAAAGTAAGCATCAGACAGGAGAACTTAGAAGCATAGAATCTGACACACAAGATGTCCTAAGAGAATTCTCAGGACATCAGCTGTGCTTCAAGCCTAGACCTCAACCAAGCAAGAGTGGAGCAAAAAGGCAGAGAGTTGCAGGAGAAAGACTGCTGAGGGAAACAACGTAACTGGAGAATGAATAAGTGCTTGAGCATCAGGAAAAAAAAGACTAATGATGGGCATTTGGCAGCTCTCTTGAAGCATTTGGGAAATCTAGCAATAGGTACTAAAACAAAGCAAAGGAAAAATGAGATGTTAACAATTCCAAGAATAATAAAAAGAAACATCATAAATAAATAAAGAGGCATCATAATTTAATGATTGACTTTAATTTCACTGATTATCCTGGAATGTTACAGCAAATCTGAAAAAAAATTAACACAAGAAAGGAAACATGTCATATGTTTGACTCATATGGGTTCATCAGGGAAAATATTTATAAGGCATAATAATGTAAACACTGATCACTTAAAATTTGTAATATAACTATTTTGTGTATGGGTAGGGCACCTAAATCCTTTCAGCATTATCTCATTGTTTATATGCACATGTTACTTTGATTAAAGTTAGAAATAACTCAAAGTGAATAAGAAAAAGCTATCAGAAACATCATGGTGCTTCCTCAAAAAATTAGAAATGCAATCACCATCTGATCCAGCAATCCTACTTCTGAGTAGATACCCAAAAGAAGTAAAAGCCGGGTCTCAAAGAGATATTTGCACACCCATGTTTATAGCAGCCTTATTCACAATAACCAAAAGGGAGAAGTAACCCAAAAGTTTATCAACAGACAAATGGGACCAGGCACAGTGACTCACACTTATAATCCCAACAGTTTAGAAGGCCAAGGTGGGAGGATCACTTGAGTCCAGGAGTGTAAGACCAGCCCAGACAACATGATGCAACCCCATCTCTACAATATATATAAAAAAAAAAAAAAATTAGCTGGATGTGGTGGCACATGCCTGTAGTTCCAGCCGCCTGAATACAGGAGGCTGAGGTGGGAGGATCACTTGAGCCCGAAGGTGAAGGTTGTAGTGAGCCATGATCACACCACCACACTCCATGTTGGGCAGTAGAGACCCTGTTTCAAAAAATAAAAAATAAGATGAATAAACAAAATGTGGTATATCCATACAAAGGAATATTGTTTAGCCTTAAAAAGGAAGGAAATTCTGACATATGCTGTAACATAGAAGGACCTTGAGGATATTACTATAAGTGAAATAAGCAAGTCACAAAAAGATAAACTGTATGATTCAGCTTAGATGAGGTACCTACAGTAGTCAAATTCATGGAGACAGAAGGTAGAATGGTGATTGCAGGAGGATGAGCGGAGGGAGGAAGGGTTTGGGAATCTTTTGTATAACAATGTGAATATATTCACATTATATTGTACTGAATTGCACACTTAAAAATGGTTAAGTAAACTTTATGTTATGTGTATTTTACCACAATTTTTTAAAACTTTACAAAATGAATAGAAAAAGAGCATAATGATTCAAAAGGTAAAAGATTTAAATTCAGAAATGAAAAATAAAAACATACATAAAATGGAGCTTATTTTCTAATGATTGAATTTAAGTTTCACTGATTCTGCAGGAATGTTATTCCTAACCTGAAAAATTATATATAAATAGATACATTATGTTTCCATTAACATACAAATAAAACAACTCTCCTGTTTTCGCTGTTGTTGCTGTCACAGTCGGTGTTGTTTATGTTAGTAATGTGACTTCACAGTGGCTATCATGATCTAGTTTAAGTCACTATAGTAACACAGCACAAAGCTGGGCAGTCATCCTATGAACAAAGTTGAAGAAAAACTCCAAATATACCAAATAAATATCAAAATAGAAAATTACCTGTTTCACTATATAAAAGATGAAAACATAAATCAGGATATCCCTACTAAATACTAGAGCTCCTTTCAGATTGTACTAGTGAATATTTTTGGCTGAGTTTTACCTAGTATCTATTCTATTCATGACTTTAAAGGAAGAGAGAGACCAGACACAGTGGCTCATGCCTGTGATCCCAGCACTTTCAGAGGCCAAGGCAGGACAATTACTTCAGCTCAGGAGTTTCAGCCTAGCCTAAACAACAAAGCAAGATCTGGTCGCTACAAAAATTTTTTAAAAATAGCTATGCATGGTTGTGCACGTTTGTAACCCCAGCTACTTGGGAAGCTGAAATGGGAGGATTGCTTGAATCCAGGAGTCCAGGACTGCAGTGAGCTGTGAGCATGCCACAGCACTCCATCCTGGGCAACAGGGCAAGACTCTGTCTCTTAAAAAAAATAATAAAAATTTTAAAAAAAAGAAGAGAGAAATAAATTGCAAATTTAACCATGAGGGTATATTATATTTTATCTAGAAAAATGCTCAAACCATCAAGCACTGCTTGATGGCCTTCTGTAGTTTCATACATTCATTAAGAACTTACTACACATGAGGTACTATGCTAGGTGGGTGAGACCCAAGGAGTTCTTGCTCCCAAGAAACTCATTCCCCAGTTTTTCCAAGTAATGAAGCACGCTCATTAGGGGCCTAAATGGGGTACTGATCTGTTTTAGCCAAGTGTTTATGGCATGTGTTCTAGAGTAGAGCCTGTCTAAGAAAATGAGTAGAAGAAAGGCCAACCACCTAGAAGTAGATCGAGCCTTACCACAGACGACCTCCACACTTTCTTCTACCAAATGTAATTGAAGATTATAGTTTTTGTTTTTTCTTGTCAAAAACTGGATTGCTTCCACCTGCCTAAAAAAGGTATTCCTGGTTTCCTGCCCCTACTCTCTGGGGAATTACTTGTTGTTCAGTGTTTCAATATTTTTTTAATGACAAAAGATATTAATTTTCTCTAACCCTTTAGATTTTGTTAAAGGCAACATCTACCCCATCACCTCCGCCTCACCCAAGCTCACACTCACACTCACACGTGGCAATTTTTAATTTTCAAAGACCTGGCTTCAAAACAATTCACTCACAGAAATGGAGCAGACTCTCCCTTCAATCCCATGTTCTCCCTGTGGAAAGAGTGGACAACCGTTCAAACCACATCCTGTTCCCTTTACCAGCTAGCTGACCTTGGGTAGTCATTTAAGCACTCTCAGTCTTGGTTCTTCCTTAACTAAAAAAAAAAAAAGGAGGAAAATAAACATATTTCACAGGGTTGCCTATATACGATTTTTAAAAATAAAAAAATGAAAAAAGATAATGTTTGTAAACCTAGCACAATGACTAGCTTACAGTAGGCACTTCATAAAAGTCCCTGAGGAGGCAAAGCTGTCAGCAGCTTGGCCTGAACTATTATCCAGCTTCCAAAATGCCCAGTCCCAAACCCTGAGATCAAAATTATCTCAGAATTCACTGTTTTTAGAATTACAGGCTGGCATAAGAAAAGTTCATACTCTCCCTATATTCTTACCTCCATGCAGGCTATCCTCACAGGTAAAACAAGCAAAGAACAGTGGCAGAGGGCTTACTGGAGAACACTGGCTCTGCAGTGCCTGCTGCTCCAGCAGTACCTGCGCTGTCAGCCAGCCAACAGAAGAAAGCCACCTGCCCATCTCCTGAAATGCTATTTATGTTGCCCTCAACAAGGAAAGTTAAAAAGTCCCCAAACCAAAACTAAACCTCTTCAATAGAAGTGGGCTGACCACATGCCACTCCCTCTCTTCAAAGTCTCAAAGAATCCACACAACTCCTCTGAAAACCATTTCTGCATTCTAGGGCAAGCATATTCACTGCCTTTGTAGCCGCATTGAGCCTCACCATTAACCAAGAGAACCGCAGTACATCTGTGTGTTCCAGATTTTACTTATATAAAACAACTGTACAACACCTACTATGTTCTAGGCACTGTTCTAAGCACTTTTACAAAAATAGCTCATTTACTCCTCATAAGTGATAAGGTAGGTAAGGTACTGTTATTATTCCCATATTACAAAGGAGAAAACTTGAGGCCAGGAGGGGTTTAGTAATTGTCAGACAGGCTGATTCCAAAGTCTGAGCTTTTAACCACCAAGTCATGCCACCTCTTTGTGTAGTTCCAGGGCCCTTATTAGAGTTGTGATGTTCTAGTGTCTGCCTGTGTATATATTATCACGAACAACAACATCAGCAAATCTATCGGCCCATGTAGATGAAAACTGTTTCTATGCTACAGAATTGATATAGGTACACAGAAGCTGCAGACTACAGTGGACAGAGGCTGGGATATGGAGTCAAAG
Organism: Rhinopithecus roxellana; assembly: GCF_007565055.1. Taxonomy (NCBI): domain Eukaryota; kingdom Metazoa; phylum Chordata; class Mammalia; order Primates; family Cercopithecidae; genus Rhinopithecus; species Rhinopithecus roxellana. Next base: position 5,847,311 of record NC_044553.1, read on the forward strand.
TGATTGAAATCAAATGTCCCAGGCAGCAGTTCCAAGATGGCCAAATAGGAATAGCTCCAGTCTACAGCTCCCAGCATGAGTGACGCAGAAGACGGGTGATTTCTGCATTTCCAACTGAGGTACTGGGTTCATCTCACTGGGGCGTGTTGGACAATGGGTGCAGTACAGTGGGTAGAGCCCACTGAGCGAGAGCTGAAGCAGGGCGAGGCATCACCTTACCCAGGAAGTGCAAGGGATCAGGGAATTCCTTTTCCTGGCCAAGGGAAAACATGACACACCGCACCTAGAAAATCAGGTCACTCCCACCCTAATACTGCATTTTTCCAACGGTCTTAGCAAAAGGTACACAAGGAGATTATATCCCGCGCCTAGCTCACAGGGTCCCATGCCCACGGAGCCTCTCTCACTGTTAGCACAGCAGTCTGAGATTGAACTGCAAGGTGGCAGAGAAGCTCGGGGAGGGGCGCCCGCCATTGCTGTGTCTTGAGTCGGTAAATGAAGCAGCCGGGAAGCTTGAACTGGGTGGAGCCCACCACAGCTCAAGGGGGCCTGCTGGCCTCTGCAGACTCCACCTCTGGGAGCAGGGCATAACTGAACAAAAGGCAGCAGAAACCTCTGCAGATGTAAATATCCCTGTCTGACAGCTTTGAAGAGAGTAGTGGCTCTCCCAGCATGGAGTTTGAGATCTGAGAACTGACAGACTGCCTCCTCAAGTTGGTCCCTGACCCCTGAGTGGCCTAACTGGGAGGCACCCCCCAGTAGTGGCAGACTGACATCTCATATGGCCAGGTACCCCTCTGAGAAGAAGCTTCCAGAGGAACAATCAGGCAGCAACATTTGCAGTTCAGCAATATTTGCTGTTCTGCAGCCTCCGCTGCTGATACCCAGGCAAACAGTGTCTGGAATGGACCTCCAGAAAACTCCAACAGACCTGCAGCTGAGGGTTCTTACTGTTAGAAGGAAAACTGACAAACAGAAAGGAAATCCACACCAAAACCCCATCTGTACGTCACCGTCATCAAAGATCAAAAATAGATAAAACCACAAAGATGGGGAAAAAGCAGAGCAGAAAAGCTGAAAACTCTAAAAATCAGTGCCTCTCCCCTTCCAAAAGAATACATCTCGGGCCGGGCGCGGTGGCTCAAGCCTGTAATCCCAGCACTTTGGGAGGCCGAGACTGGCGGATCACGAGGTCAGGAGATCGAGACCATCCTGGCTAATACGCTGAAACCCCGTCTCTACTAAAAAATACAAAAAAACTAGCCGGGCGACGAGGCGGGCGCCTGTAGTCCCAGCTACTCGGGAGGCTGAGACAGGAGAATGGCGTGAACCCGGGAGGCGGAGCTTGCAGTGAGCTGAGAGCCGGCCACAGCACTCCAGCCTGGGCGGCAGAGCAAGACTCCGTCTCAAAAAAAAAAAAAAAAGAATACATCTCCACCCCAGCAATGGAACAAAGCTGGACAGAGAATGACTTTCACAAGTTGAGAGAAGAAGGCTTCAGACGATCAAACTTCTCCGAGCTAAAGGAGGAAGTTCGAAGCCATCGCAAAGAAGCTAAAAACCTTGAAAAAAGATTAGACAAATGGTTAACTAGAATAACCAGTGTAGAAAAGTCCTTAAATGACCACATGGAGTTGAAAACCACGGCATGAGAACTACGTGATGAATACACAAGCATCGGTAGCTGATTTGATCAACTGGAAGAAAGGGCATCAGTGATTGAAGATCAAATGAATGAAATGAAGTGATAAGAGAAGTTTAGAGAAAAAAGAGTAAAAAGAAACAAATAAATCCTCCAAGAAATATGGGACTATGTGAAAAGACCAAATCTACGTCTGATTGGTGTACCTGAAAGTGATGGGGAGAATGGAACCAAGTTGGAAAACACTCTGCAGGACATTATCTAGGAGAACTTCCCCAACCTAGCAAGGCAGACCAACATTCAAATTCAGGAAATACAGAAAATGCCACAAAGATATTCCTTGAGAAGAGCAACTACAAGACACATAATTGTCAGATTCACCAAAGCTAAAATGAAGGAAAAAATGTTTAGGGCAGCCAGAGAGAAAGGTCAGCTTACCCACAAAGTGAAGCCCATTAGACTAACAGCAGATCTCTCGGCACAAACTCTATAAGCCAGAAGAGAGTGGGGGCCAATATTCAACATTCTTAAGGAAAAGAATTTTCAACCCAAAATTTCATATGCAGACAAACTAAGCTTCATAAGTGAAGGAGAAATAAAATCTTTTACAGACAAGCAAATGCTGAGAGATTTCGTCACCACCAGGCCTGCCTTACAAGAGCTCCTGAAGGAAGCACTAAACATGGAAAGGAACAACTGGTACCAGCCACTGCAAAAACATGCCAAAATGTAAAGACCATTGATGCTAGGAAGAAACTGTATCAACTAACGAGCAAAATAATCAGCTAACCTCATAATGAGGGGTTCAAATTCACACATAACAATATTAACCTTAAATATAAATGGGCTAAATTCTCCAATTCAAAGACACAGACTGGCAAACTGTATAAAGAGTCAAGACCCATCAGTGTGCTGTATTTAGGAGATGCGTCTCATGGGCAGAGACACACATAGGTTCAAAATAAAGGGATGGAGGAAGATTTACCAAGCAAATAGAAAACATAAAAAAGCAGGGGTCGCAATCCTAGTCTCTGATAAAACAGGCTTTAAACCAACAAAGATCAAAAGAGACAAAGAAGGCCATTACATAATGGTAAAGCGATCAATTCAACAAGAGGTAACTATCCTAAATATATATGCACCCAACACAGGAGCACTCAGATTCATAAAGCAAATCCCTGGAGACCTATAAAGAGACTGACACTCCCACACAATAATAATGGGAGACTTTAATACCCCACTGTCAACATCAGACAGATTGACGAGACAGAAAAAAAAGGATATCCAGGAATTGAACTCAGCTCTGCACCAAGCAGACCTGATAGACATCTGCAGAACTCTCCACCCCAAATCAACAGAATATACATTCTTCTCAGCACCACATCGCACTTATTCCAAAATTGACCACATAGTTGGAAGTAAAGCACTCCTCAGAAAATGTAAAAGAACAGAAATTATAACAAACTGTCCATCAGACCAAAGTGCAATCAAACTAGAACTCAGGATTAAGAAATGCAATCAAAACCACTCAACTACATGAAAACTGAACAACCTGCTCCTGAATGACTACTGGGTACATAATGAAATGAAGGCAGAAATAAAGATGTTCTTGGAAACCACTGAGAAAAAAGACATAACATACCAGAATCTCTGGGACACATTTAAAGCATTGTGTAGAGGGAAATTTACAGCACCAAATGCCCACAAGAGAAAGCAGGAAAGATCTAAAATTGACACTCTAACATCACAATTAAAAGAACTAGAGAAGCAAGAGCAAACACATTGAAAAGTTAGCAGAAGGCAAGAAATAACTAAGATTAGAGCAGAACTGAAGGAGATAAAGACATAAAAAACCCTTCAAAAAGATCAATGAATCCAGGAGCTGATTTTTTGAAAAGATCAACAAAATTGATAGACCACTAGCAAGACTAATAAAGAACAAAAGAGAGAGGAATCAAATAGACGCAATAAAAAATGATAAAGGGGATATCACCACGGACCCCACAGAAATACAAACTACCATCAGAGAATACTATAAACACCTCTACACAAACAAACTAGAAAATCTAGAAGAAATGGATAAATTCACGGATAAACACCTCTACACAAACTAGAAAATCTAGAAGAAATGGATAAATTCCTGGACACATACACCCTCCCAAGACTAAACCAGGAAGAAGTTGAATTCCTAAATAGACCAATAACAGGCTCTGTAATTGAGGCAATAATTAATAGCTTACCAACCAAAAAAGTCCAGGACCAGATGGATTGACAGCCAAATTCTACCAGAGGTACAAGGAGGAGCTGGTACCATTCCTTCTGAAACTATTCCAATCAATAGAAAAAGAGGGAATCCTCCCTAACTCATTTTATGAGGCCAGCATCATCCTGATACCAAAGCCTGGCAGAGACACAACAAAAAAAGAGAATTTTAGACCAATATCCCTGATGAACATTGATGCAGAAATCCTCAATAAAATACAGGCAAACAGAATCCAGAAACACATCAAAAAGCTTACCCGCCATGATCAAGTGGGCTTGATCCCTCGGATGCAAGACTGGTTCAACATATGCAAATCAATAAATGTAATTCAGCATATAAACAGAACCAAAGACAAAAACCACATGATTATCTCAATAGATGCAGAAAAGGCCTTTGACAAAATTCAGCAGCCCTTCATGCTAAAAACTCTCAATAAATTAGGTACTGATGGGAAGTATCTCAAAATAATAAGAGCTATTTATGAAAAACCCACAGCCAATATCATACTGAATGGGCAAAAACTGGAAGCATTCCCTTTGAAAACTGGCACAAGACAGGGATGCCCTCTCACCACTCCTATTCAACATAGTGTTGGAAGTTCTGGCCAGGGCAATCAGGCAAGAGAAAGAAATAAAAGGTATTCAATTAGGAAAAGAGGAAGTCAAATTGTCCCTGTTTGCAGATGACATGATTGTATATTTAGAAAACCCCATTGTCTCAGCCCAAAATCTCCTTAAGCTGATAAGTAACTTCAGCAAAGTCTCAGAATACAAAATTGATGTGCAAAAATCACAAGCATTCTTATACACCAATAACACACAAACAGGGAGCCAAATCATGAGTGAACTCCCATTCACAATTGCTTCAAAGAGAATAAAATACCTAAAAATCCAACTTACAAGGGATGTGAAGGACTTCTTCAAGGAGAACTACAAACCACAGCTCAGTGAAATAAAAGAGGACACAAACAAATCAAAGAACATTCCATATTCATGGATAGGAAGAATCAATATGGTGAAAATGGCCATACTGCCCAAGGTAATTTATAGATTCAATGTCATCCCCATCAAGCTACCAATGAGTTTCTTCACAGAATTGGAAAAAACTACTTTAAAGTTCATATGGAACCAAAAAAGAGCCTGCATTGCCAAGACAATCCTAAGTCAAAAGAACAAAGCTGGAGGCATCACGCTACCTGACTTCAAACTATGCTACAAGGCTACAGTAACCAAAACAGCATGGTACTGGTACCAAAACAGATATAGACCAATGGAACAGAACAGAGCCCTCAGAAATAATACCACAGGCCGGGCGCGGTGGCTCAAGCCTGTAATCCCAGCACTTTGGGAGGCCGAGACGGGCGGATCACGAGGTCAGGAGATCGAGACCATCCTGGCTAATACGGTGAAACCCTGTCTCTACTTAAAAATACAAAAAACTAGCCGGGCGACGAGGCGGGCGCCTGTAGTCCCAGCTACTCGGGAGGCTGAGGCAGGAGAATGGCGTAAAAAACCCGGGAGGCAGAGCTTGCAGTGAGCTGAGATCCGGCCACTGCACTCCAGCCTGGGTGGCAGAGCAAGACTCCGTCTCAAAAAAAAAAAAAAGAAATAATACCACACATCTACAACTATCTGATCTTTGACAAACCTGACAAAACAAGAAATGGGGAAAGGATTCCCTATTTAATAAATGGTGCTAAGAAAACTGGCTAGCCATAGGTAGAAAGCTGAAACTGGATCCCTTCCTTACACCTTATACAAAAATTAATTCAAGATGGTTTAAAGATTTAAATGTTAGACCTAAAACCATAAAAACCCTAGAAGAAAACCTAGGCAATACCATTCAGGACATAGGCATGGGCAAGGACTTCATGTCTAAAACACCAAAAGCAATGGCAACAAAAGCCAAAATTAACAAATGAGATCTAATTAAACTAAAGAGCTTCTGCATAGCAAAAGAAACTACCATTAGAGTGAACAGGCAACCTACAGAATGGGAGAAAATTTTTGAAATGTACTCATCTGACAAAGGGCTAATATCCAGAACCTACAAAGAACTCAAACAAATTTACAAGACAAAAACAAAAAACCCCATCAAAAAGTGGGCAAAGGATATGAACAGACACTTCTCAAAAGAAGATATTTATGCAGCCAATAGACACATGAAAAAATGCTTATCATCACTGGCCATCGGAGAAATGGAAATCAAAACCACAATGAGATACCATCTCACACCAGTTAGAATGGCGATCATTAAAAAGTCAGGAAACAACAGGTGCTGGAGAGGATGTGGAGAAATAGGAACACTTTTACACTGTTGGTGGGGCTGTAAACTAGTTCAAGTATTGTGGAAGACAGTGTGGTGATTCCTCAAGGATCTGGAACTAGAAATACCATTTGACCCAACCATCCCATTACTGGGTATATACCCAAAGGATTATAAATCATGCTGCTATAAAGACACATGCACACATATGTTTATTGCGGCACTATTCACAATAGCAAAGACTTGGAACCAACCTAAATGTCCATCAATGACAGACTGGATTAAGAAAATGTGGCACATATATACCATGGAATACTATGCAGCCATAAAAAAGGATGAGTTCACGTCCTTTGTAGAGACATGGATGAAGCTGGAAACCATCATTCTCAGCAAACTATTGCAAGGACAAAAAATCAAACACCGCATGTTCTCACTCATAGGTGGGAATTGAAAATGAGAACACTTGGACACAGGAAGGGGAACATCACACACCAGTGCCTGTCCTGGGGTGGGGGAAGGGGGAGGGATAGCATTAGGAGTTATAACTAATGTAAATGACGAGTTAATGGGTGCAGCACACCAACATGGCACGTGTATACATAGGTAACAAACCTGCACGTTGTGCACATGTACCCTAGAACTTAAAGTATAATAAAAAAAAAAAAGAAAGAAAGAAAATGTCTCTAGGTTTGTTGATTAAGTATTATAAGTCCCTGTTTTCATACCTGTAAAATAGGGATCATGATACCGATCTCATGGAATTACTGGAGAGATTAAATGAGATAACTTACATAAAGTACCTACTAATATGTCTTTCACATAGTAAGTGTTCATTAAGCTATAGCCTTTAGGACTTAAGGCTCTGATTGTTTTGTTGTGTACAAATAGTTTTTTTTTTTTTTCTATAAGAAACTCACAAGTTTTGAAAAAAATGTTAATTCCAGAAGAAATCTAATAAGCACAGAGTAATTCAAATTCTAGAAATTATAAAACTAACAATTCAATTCAATATTTAAGTAAGCTTTCTGGGCATGACATAAATAAATTAAATGATTATGGGTTCAAGGGCCATACATTTTAACTACATAGGAGCAATAAATGAGGGTGTTTTAAAATAACCTACTCAGCCTTTTAAATAAAAATAAATCTTTAATCACCGGAAAATACCACTTTCTTATTTCATTTATTGAAAATGCCAAGAGGAGAGAAAAGTATTAGGGATTATATCTTACCGATTCAGTGTGCTCCTATAGTAATATAACTATATCATTGGTAGTTTTTTTCTTTCCAGTCCTTTGGTGGGACTGTGTTTCTCTGATTCCTTAAACTAGGTGTGGGCACATGACTTGCTTTGGCAAGTGAAATGTGAGTAGAAGTGATATGTGTCTCTTCCAGGCAGAAGCATTTAATTACTAAGATGAGACTGCCGAATGCCATTCACCCTTGTTGGGGATCATGGAAGCTCATATTGAGTGAAAATCCCTATCAGTCTGGGCTTCTGAGTGACTGTGATAAGCAGAACCCTCATGCCAATTCTCACTGGTCTTGTAGCAAGAGAAAGAATAAAGTTTTGTTATATTAAGCTACTAAAATGTAAGGGTTGTTTGTTTACCATCGCTTCACCTAGCCTATCCTAACAGACAGGAGAAGTTACAGAAAAAGTGAATTAATGCTGTAGACTGACTCATCTCACTAATCTCACAGAATAGGGATTCATCAGCTGAACTCCTGGATGTGAGAAAGAACCATGTCATTGATACCACTGCAATCTTATTCTTCAGTAAGCAGTTGTCTTTGATCCTCACTATTTATTGTAATTTTAAAGGATGTTTCTTTGATGCTAAAATAATATTAAAACCTATTTTTAAACATCTTTAAAACATCACTAGATTTTTTTATAGCTTGAAAAATTGCTGGATAGATTTAGTAAATTTTCACTAGCAATGTTTTTCAGGCATTAAGATGTTTCTATTTTTGTTAAAACAGGTCTAAGTTGTCTGAATAGACTAAGAAACTTTATCCTTCTGACTCTCCAAGAAGAAATAGATATAGTGGCCTCCCACTGCTTACCTACTTATCACAGCATCACAAAGAGTTAAAATTCTAAGACATACAGGAGCCTACTGAAGAGATACGTAGATGTCAGAACTTGAAAAGCTATAATGATCACAGAATAGGTCCTGGCCTAAAGATTCAAAGCAAACTTTTATAAGAAAAGCTTGCCAGGGTGTTGTCATGACAGAGTAAGCCATATCCACCCTCACCTCCATATAACTGAAGCATCTCCTATTTCCTGCCCTGTCCTATGTTTGCACACACGCAGTTGGAACTCTACAGGATAAGCCATGATTGACTTGCCACAAATTGCTGCAGAGCCTAGCATGAAAATCAAAAACTTTTCATTGAGCCTTTTAACACGGTTAGAATGGGTTATAAAATCCTGGTCCATGAACAGGCCTCACTTGCATTAGCTTCCTACAAAAGTTGCATGTAAATCTTAGATGAATAGAGAGATAGAAAGATATACAGATATTCATATATAGACATATATAGTATGTTTATATTTTAATTATTTATACACACGTTAACGTATATATATTTTTTTCCTAGAAAATTAAAGGAGCGCCTATAGCAAAACATTTTGCTCAATAAATAATCATTTTTTAATATCCCTATGATAATGTCAGGATTTATACCATTTGCCCTATTTTATATATTTGCAAGACAGTCTAGGGAAAAATTGCTTTAACAAAAACATCCAGCTGCCCAAATGTCCTGAACGAGTAGTCACTTCAAGTGAAAACTCACAGGATCTTGAGACTGCTGTTTTTCATCATTTGATTTCTGCCTCTGTTGGGAGTCAAAAGACAAAGGGAACAACCCCCAGCTCCAAGTCAAAGGGCTCATCTAGACCCTGCAGTCGCCTGGGCCTGTGCCCTTAGGCAAGTTCTTTAATCTCTTGGAAGATGTCGTTTAGGTGGGAAGGGGAACAATAATCCAGATAACCTGCAAAACTGCTTCCAGAGGCAAAGTCTCTTTAGGAATAAATGAGGGGTCTAACATCTCTCACTGCAGGGTAGCAAGAGGATGGGCTGGAAGGACAGGATGAGGCTGACTCAGGGCAAGCTGGAGGATTTTGGGAGAGAAGGGACAGAGAATGTGTTGTTGTTGCTGTTATCAAGTATTCCTCTTCAAGCAGTTTTTACTGAACTGAACTTTGCATTTTCTCCTTCACCTAGAGTCCCTATCCCTTTATGATGTCTATGAACAGACTCGATGTGTTTCCAGGGCTGATGTGAGGCATAGTTCCTGCCCTAATCATCACAGGAGAGTGATTCCAATAAAATAAGAATAAAACGATGGAGATAAAAGACAAGAAAGAAAGTAGACTCACCAATAATATGTGTACATGTGTCTTATTTTCATGTTATCTACTGCAAGTTAGAAGTTGCAGTGGCAGGGTCTTTGTTCTGTGGTATCTTTATGTGCTCATCGAGAATAAAGAATAGAAGCAAACACTAAAGTCGGCAAGTTAAGAGCGGAGGTTGTTAAGATCAGTAATAAATCTGCAGCAGCTGAAAGTGCATCCTGCACCATCTTGATTCATTTCTAACATCCTTATTGATAGAAAATAAGAAAACCCAAACAGCTCAAACAAAACCAGAACAAAACAGGCCAGGGAACAGGAACTTGATGGAAGAATTATATCGTGGAAGTCTTGTGGCTTACGAGGGCCTATTTATCTAATCTGGTCTCATCTTTCACAACTTCCCATCATCCTTCATTTGAGGCACTCTGAATTTATCTCTTTCTCATCTCCCAATCTTTGCATATTCTGTTCTCTCAGTCTGAAATACTATCGTCTTACTCCTTCACTTTTGCCCAAGTAATTCCTATTCATCTTTCTGGTCTTCTTTCTCCAGGAAGTCCTCTCTTGTCTGGCGTCCCAAAGCTGACTTAGATGCTTGTCTCATGTGCACCCATAGTCATGTATTAAAATTACTTGCATGCTTATCTGTATGACCACAACACTGCAAGCATCTTGAGGGCTGTTAACGTGAATAATTGTCTTCATATCCCCAGCACCTACACTGTAGCTGGCACATAGCGCTCAATAAATATTTGAACAGCATGGTTCACTCTCCTGGCCTAATCATGAAAATCTTAAAACAGAGTTTGCCAAACTACTCCAGTTTCTTTGACCAGGATAAAACCAAACAAGCTGAAAACCAAAGCAGTACTTTTGGCAAGATGTTCTCTTCTCCTTGACTAATAATATAGGCAAAGTGCCTAGAGCCAGGCCCGGCACAAATCAGACTCAGTAATGTTCTTATTTCCACCTCATCCTCTTCCTCATATCCTTATTTTTCAAGTGTAAACTCAAAGATCATTCATATACCAGAAGTTGTTCAATATACACTCCTAAAAAACTTGTGAAGAAAGTTCCTTGAGAGAACCAAGAGAAAACATGGTACCATTTATGTGATAAGCCCTGAAAATAATTTCGATCAAAGCATTAAAAGGTGAGCTGGGTGCAGTGGCACATGCCTGTAATCCCAGTTACTCAGAAGGCTGAGGTGGGGGGATCATTTAAGCCCAGGAGTTTGAGACCACCTGGGCAACAGACCCCCTATGTCTAAAAAAATTTTTTTTTAATTAGCCAGGCATGGTGGCATGGGCCTGTAACCAGCTACTTGGGAGGCTGAGGCAGAAAGATAACTTGAGCCCAGGAGTTCAAGTTTACAGTAAGCTAAGATTGTACAACTGCACTCCAGCATAGGCGACAGGGGAGGCCTCATCTCTTTAGGAAAAAAAAAAAAAAAAAAAACAGAAAAGATCGACCACTCCTCACCAACTGTACTGCTTACCTCCAGTCCTTCTATTTTGCACTATTGCAACAGCCTGCTAACTGGTCTCTCAGCTTTTGCCTTTAATCCACATCTCAAGGGTAAAGTCTATTTTCAAGACAGTCACCACTTGATCCTTTTGAAATGTTAAGTCAGATCACTTCACTCTTCCACTAAAACTCTCCAATGAATTTAATTTGAAATTCCCACCAAGTCATTTTGCATTAATCAATAAATAATGCTACAAGAGTCAACTCCAGACTTGGCCAACATTCTACAAGCATGTCATGAGAAAGCCATTATAGTCATGGTGATACAAGTAAATCCTCGCTGTTAATTGCAGTCAACTGGGGAGAAAACTGCCTAAACACAATGATTGGTTTCCAATGTATGGTTTCAAGTCAACGTATAGTTTCCATTCACAATTGAACCCTCCATGTTAGTAAACTATGCATTTTGTTTGATCATACCCTTATTCTATTATTTATAACTTGGTACTCCAAACATTTGTCACTTTCCTCAAGCTTTCTACCCCATTTCTCAATTTGCAGAGAAAAGAACTCATCAGTATCTTTCTTTTCCATTTTCAAACATATTGCAGTAAATAGCAAAAAGGGTCACAGCTGTTCACACCTCCCTGAATCCATGCCCTTTGCAATGTGAATTTTGAGCTCCTCCCATCAAGATGTGAAGCCAATTTTCCCATTCCATAAATCTAGGCTAATCTTGAATGACTTGCTTTGTCCAATAAAATGCCACGGAAGTGATGCTGTACAAGTTCTTATCCTAGGCCTCAGAAGAGTTGACCACATTTCTGCTCACTCTTGAAATCCTACCCAGTGGCTACATGAATAAGCCAGGGCTAACCTACAGGGTGATAGAATACCACATGGAGCAGAAATGAGTCATCCCAGCCAAGGCCGTCCTAGATCAGCTATCACCACCCACCCTGGGAGCAATGGAAGTGAGCAAATAAGTGAGCCCAGCTAAAACCAGAACAACCACCCATCAGAGCCCAGCCCAAACTGCTGGTCCATTGAATCATGAAATAAATACTTGTTCATTTATTAGGTTTTTTGTTTTTGTTTTCGTTTTTTTGCCACTAAGTTTTGGGGTGGTTTGGTGCACAGCAAAAACTAAATGATAAACTTATCTAAATCTTCTCCTACGTTTATTACCTCAAGTAGAGGTGACTCAATTTTTCCAGAACTTCTTTGCTTAAACACATTCTCTTCTTCTTAGGATGCCTTCCCCAACCTGATCCGTCTGGGCAACTTATATTGAGACAGCTCAACAGCACATCAACAATCTCCCCTCCCACCACCTGCCACCTCACCCACCTCTTTGAGCTCATAGCATATATACGCACCTCCATCTTGCATTTATTTTCATGTCCTTCTACCACAGAAGGTTGAGATTATGTTTTATTCATCTCTATAATTCAGTGCTGAGCCTAATGTTTGTCATACAGGAGCAGCTCAATAATTTTGCTATTAATAAACATTAAATGCTTTGACATTTTTCATTTCTGTCTTTTCTCTATAACTACTACCTCTGCCTTCATGACAGCCCCTATCATGAATTACCTGAATAATTTAAACGGAGGCCTTTCCTCTTCCCTAACTAGTCTTGTTGAGTACTCCCATAGCACATTGTAAACACTTTCAATACACAATCATGATTATTTATACAGGGTTCTTCCCATAAAACTTTTAGCTGTTTCAAGGCAGAAGTCATATATCCCTCATTTTTTTATATCTAATCCCCAGACTAAAACTTACTGATAATAGGTGGTTAATTTATGATGAAACTAATTTTAACATTTTTAAAACTATTTAATAAAAAAAAACTTTAATTCCATAAATCAGACTTTCTAATAAGATGTTGATAATAGTCAATACAGTGAAGACTACTGTCTAGACTCAGCCATGTGCAGAAGGAGAAGGAATAAACTCTTACCTTATAGGGATTTTTCTGAAGCAGACATTACTATCTAGTTTTGTCTCACTCATAGCACTAAGTGAAGTCTCTTCTACCAATTCGTCTACTTTGATGAAGTAGATGAAGCCTTCAAAGAATGTGGAGACATTGGTATGGGAGAAATCACTCCTTTAACTGTCCCCAAGAGCTGTCAATTAGTGGATTATTTTCCACTAATGTTGATCTGCTCAAAGATTCTGCCTTTAATGTTCACTGGCATTATCAACAACTAGAATGAAGACACAGAAAGTAGTTTTATCAAATTCATGGACAACTCAAAGCTGAAATGAAGACCTACTACCTCAAATCCAGTCATGTATCCTACTGTGTACCAGAATACTGTTCTAAAAAATTGGGATATGGCAGAAAACAAAAAACATCAAGTCCTTTTCTTTCATTGAGATTTCATTCTAAAGGCAGAGGATAGACATTAAACAAAAACCTAATAAACATAATGAATAAGCAAAACGAACACTTTGCCCTTCCACCATAGTGACCAAACACACCACAAACCACAGTCAGGGCTGGTGGGGAGCACGTGTTTAAGAAGTATTTTTACATCATGAAGTAAACTTTAAAAACAGGAATTTCCCATCTAGAATTAGTCCTCAAAATAAATGAGACCTTGAGCCCTTTCTCAGAAATTGCTAAGTCATTAGTGAACATATTTGCCCCTGACATTTGCAATGCCAGCATCTGCAGATATGTGATGACCCTACAGATGTAGTAATTATGTGAAAAAACCACTATCATTTCCCATCATGAACAGTTAACTAATGATAACCTTGAAGAGCTTCTTTCCATAAATTCTTGCCATGTCCTTTACCTGGAAAGCCGGTTCTGAAGGCTGGTCTTTCTTGCAAAACATTGCAAGTAAAAATCCTTTAGTTTTCTTATTGCTTTTATTTCTGAGTTTTTCTTTCACCCCCTGGAGCTAAATACTTGAGAAATATACCACTTCACCTCTTTCACCCAAGTTTGTCTTTTTCAGCTTCTTGAATAAAAAGCCGTGGAGACATAACTTTAACTCTCTGTGACTCAGTTTCTATTTCTGTTTGTCTTTCAGCTTCTGGATTAAGACTGGTTCTTGGCCAGGTCTGGTTCTGTTTTACACATGACTACTGTTTTATTCCCTCTGTAAGTGGCAATAATGCTCAGGAGACAGGTTTCAATTATATGCTCTGACCATCTGGTTTCTGTTGGGTGGCAGACAACAGGGAGTCTGGTAGTCTCCTTATATTTTTTCTTTTTATTTGTCAGTTGTCTTTCTGATGTGTCCCGGCACTTGAACATTCATTTCTTTGTCACCAAGTCATGCAACTATAGCTATATTATTGTGTGATCTCAATCACAGTGTTGGGAACTCACTCAGGTCACATCCTTAGTCACTGATTATACATTTTATATCCAACTATCAGTAAAATCATTGTATTGTTTGAGCTCAAATCATGCAAAATAAAAAAACAGAAAAGTTCTGTGCCCCTGAAACAGAGAGCCATGGCTGGATCAAGGAATATCACAATGAGGACACCTTTGACATACATTGTGTCCCTCCCTTTCTTGACCCGGAGCTGCTGCAACTGACAAGTTAGTTTTTGCTGAAACCCAGCAAATTGGGCTTTGTATTTACCTTTGACCCATGACTGAGGCTGCTAGTTCTTCATGTGTCTGTGCCCTTCCCCTCCTCTCAGAAGGAAAGTACGTAATCTATATCAATGGAGGAGGAAACGCTCTAGGAGAATACGGGTGGAAGCAGAAAGGCCAGGTAGGGCTGTTAATAACGTCATTGCAGGCAGGAGATGACAGTGGCTTAGGCTAAATGATAATAGCAAATGCGTGAGAAGTAACAGCATTCAATAGACTTTAAGGCTGAGGTGATAAAGAATGAGTATAAGGTGTGTGAAGAAGCAAGGAGCCAAGAATAACACCAAGATTTTTGATAGATGACAGGATAGGAATTCAAAATTACTTTTACTGTTCAGGAAAATGAAACGTAATAAGGACATGTAAAGGCAGCTCGCAGATCTAAAATTTCAACTGCAAAAATGCAAGATAAGGGAAAACTGACCTAACAACAGTCTATGAGAAAATGAGCTCGGGGTCTTGCTGGACTTCAAGTTCAATGTGATTCACATGGCAATCAGGAGAGCCTACAATTTAAAATATACTAGAAGTAGAATGCCTGAGTTAAGGGAGATGGATCTTTAGCATATTTCACGCTAATCAGTTCATGTCTAAAATCCCTTCCATTGCTAAGATTCATAAATCTTTCAATCCATCACCTAAAACGAGCATCATTTACTTATAGGGGTCTCAATGTGTGATGTGTGTATAGTGCACTTCTCCATTTGGAAGGAATAACAGAGAAAGTTCACATTTTAAAATATCAAATTACAACTTAGAATACCATCTACTTTGTGCTAAGTGCCTCATTAGCAAGCTTTGCATATTATTACTGAGCTTTCTCAGTGATTCCTTCCTAAACAAAGGGTGAGCCCTCCATGCATCCACACTGAGCATCTTATTTGTCTTTGGAGATTCTTTTTTTGGATAGGCATGGGAGTCAGTAGAAGAGTGGCATTATGCAACGTAAGTGCATGTGTATTCATTGAGAAGCAATATAAGCATGAGAGTAGTCAACCAAGTCAAAGACCTGAGTTCTGGGTGGGTCTCGGGCTTCAACTCTCCACATGACTTCAGGCTAGCATCCTTTCTCTGCATGTCCATGTCCTAAGCTATAATGCAGCAAATACTGGCTGTCTCCATGCCTTCCCAAAACAGAAGCTCTCAAGACAAATGGGGTGTCCTAAATTCAACAGCCACCTATGGAACAGTTGTGGAGGACAGGACAGTACAACTAAGCCCTTAGGAGAAACCTGTGCTCTGAGATCTCCAGAGAGAAAAAGAAAATGAGAAAGTGAAAAAGGACACTGGGCAGAAACAAAAGTTCCTCCCTGAGAACTATTAATAGTTTAAGAAGTGTATCTCTCTAGAAGCATCCATCTGAGGTACCGGAGCTTTTAAACACACCAGCCAGTAATGGAGTGCAAGAGAGGTCACTGCCAAAGATGAATGCAGTATTCATCAAACAGCAGAAATGGATGGTTAGTGTAACAAGAACAGATAGTTCTACCAGGGCAGTGTCTCCCCTGTCCTTCTCGCCCAGGTTTATAACGCTGTGTGGAACATCATGGGACAAAGATCAAAAAAGGAAATGCCAAGCACATGGTCAGCTCATGAAAATGATTAGGAAAAAAAGTCCTTTTGGCAGCTTCAGGTAAATTAGGGTTCATTCTGGCACCCATTCCAGACCACTGCAGACAACATCTCACCACATAAAAAACACTTTCGTCTCTTTTCTCTCCAGTCTGTGGGCATTTAATTCCAACATAAGAAGAAAAGAAAGAGCCTTAAAACATAAGAACCCAGAAAATCAAAACCACTATTCCTTTTAAGCAATTCCAAGCTAGATCTACTAAAAACTATTTGGTCCACTGGTTTTATACAGGAAAGTTTCGCTGACTGAAAACTATACTATTTTACAACTAAAAGGAACACAAGAATTCAGAAATCTGGCAGCGCATAAAGTCCCTGCATTTCCATTTTAAAGCAACATTACTTTTCTTTAAGATGGATATTTTATGTCTAAATGGCTGGACGTGACCTTTACAAGTGTGTAGTTTCTGTCTGCAGCTGAGAAAAAAAAAATGCCATTCCTGCTTCTCATTCTTTTATTTATATTAATCACTTTTCCTCTTTACATACTACATAATCAAGAGGGACATACCCATTGCCCTTCTAGCTGATTTCTATTATTTCTCATTACAGCCTTTGTTCCATTTCCCTGCTTCCCACCAGGTGTTAAATATTTGGACACTGAATCTAAACTGTTCTATCCCTGCCTCTGTCGGAGTGACTATCATATAGTTGTGTTATCAATTAGCCTGGCATCTGATCTCCCTTTCAAATAGTCTTCTTAGAGGAAATTTAATTATGATTAATATCTTTTTATAACTTTGAAATTATATAGGCACGATTCCTTACTCAGTCATGCTTGTTAAAAATCATAAATCAATTTATTTTATTCCCTCTAGATGGGAGGAGACCTTTCCAATTCTGACTGAATTCTAACAACATAAAAAGTCCAGCAGACATTAGAAGAATACACATTTTTTTTCCTTTCAATGGGAAACCCTTTCCATAATATCATTGTGGTTGGGAGATTTGCGGAGCTTCCAAAGCAAGCCTTACAAATACAATTTAAAGAAAGCTTTCTGCAATTATGACAGGAAGAAAGATGTCTTCAGACAATAACAAAATTCAGATTCAAGTGTGTTATAATCCATGCAAGAGATGTATTCCTGGAAAGCTGAAGTAAATCAAACTTTTTTATTAATCAAATATTTCAAAATCAGAGTAGTAGTTATTAATAGATAGAATCCTGTTGGCAAATCCATCTGTGAGGTGCAGGATCCATTTCTGATGAAAAGATATACCTCTTGATGTAATGGTTTTAAGTTTATTTTGGTGCTCAACTTTCTAAAAGTAGGACACTAATATATGAATTTTGAAAGTATTTGGAATATCTGTCCCACCTTTTCAAAAACTTCATGACCCAAAATGACCCATAAAATTCAATAACAAATGTTGATTCTTACCATGCCACCTGCACAAGTGTCCCTGTAGCAGACGTGATAAGCTGATGCACTCAAAACCAATTCCCCTACCTGACTTAAGAAAACTTTTCCAAAACTTAGAAATAAGGCAAAAAGATGACTCATGTTCCTGTAATGTCATACTGCAGCATTGTCTGATGGGCCCACCCATGGATTATTTAATTCTCTAGGAGAATATATCTGTCATTTCATGATATTCTTAATTAAGGCCCATATTCTGTGATATTACATATTAATATACTTTTGTGTAGTAGGCATGCCAATGACTTTGTCCATTGGAGAAGATAACATCAAAGGTTATGGTTTTATTGTCCTATTGGACATTAACCAGTTTCATCTCTAACCTAGCAAACTTATTTCTGCAAGTTATTCCTCAAATTTTCCTTCTAACCATCTTTGCCTATCCTGCTGGTTGCCTCATTAATAGATTAAATAAATGTTGACACACACTTATTCTTTATCTGTATGAAAGACATGTTTTCTTTGAAAATTATGCTTGACACATGCCTCTACTTTCTTTCCTAACCTCTTCTTAGGTTAGAGATAGCCATGTAACACAGTTCCAGGCAATCAGATACAAGTAGAAGTGTGATTAAAGTTTCTAGAAAAGTATTTGCTCCTCTGATAAAGAAGACAGTTGTATCTGGCAGTGACCCCTTTTCCCTCCTTTCTGCTCAATTACTGACAAGATTTCTGGAGTTGGAGCAGCCAGTCTTGCTCCTAAGAGGAAATAAGAACCAAAAAAAGGCTAAAAGACCCTCAGATACATCAACCCTTACATCACTGAGCCCATGAGCCAAGAGCAACAGCCATCAGCCTCTAAACTTCTTATAGGAGAAAAATAAACTCCTGTTTGTGTGTTCAAGTCGCTATAAACCAGGGTGTCTTCCTTGTCTTCAACCAGACACATTTTCAGCTGATAATAATTCATTTTTTTAAAAACTTTTATTTTAGGTTCAAGGGTGCATGTGCAGTTTGTTACATAGGTAAACATGTGTCATAGGAGTTTGTTATACAGATTATCACCAGGTACTAAGCCTGGTACCCAATAGTTATTATTTCTGATCCTCTCCCTCCTTCCACCCTCAAGTCAGCCCCATTATCTGTTCCCCTCTATGTGCCCATGTGTTCTTATCATTTTGCTCCCACTTATAAGTGAGAACATGTGGTATTTGATTTTCTATTCCTACATTAGTTTGCTAACAGTGATGGTCTCTGGCTCCATCCATGTTACCCCAAAAACATGATCTCATTCTGTTTTAGGGCTGCATAGTATTCCATGATGCATTTGTATCACATTTTGTTTATCTAATCTGCCATTGATGGACATTTAGGTTGATTCCATGTCTCTGCTATTATGAATAGTGCTGCTATACCATGCATGTGCCTTTATGGTAGAATGATTTATATTCATTTGGGTAAATAACCAATAATGGGATTGCTGGGTCTAATTGTAGTTCTGTTTTTAGCTCTTTGAGGAACCACCACACTGCTTTCCACAATGATTGAACCAATTTACACTCCCACCAACAGTGTACAAATGTTCCCTTTACTCCACAACATCACCAGTATGTTATTCAGATGATAATAATTCTTTAGACTCCTCTATGTTCCCCATTTTGTAAGTTTCCCGGTTTTCAACTGGAAAGGCAAGTTCTGCTCAGCCTAAAGCCTACACTGCAAAAAAAGTACACTTTTTACAGAGATCGTGGAGGAGGCTTACTAATGCTTTACAACAGTTTCCAAAAATCAAACTGATGTTGTCTTCACGTGTATTGAAAATAAGTAATGAGATCCCTCAAGCATTCAGCTTTCCCTCTAAGCACCAAAGTTGGTGAATTATAAACTAAGGAGACCACCTCTTGCTAAGGATGTTCCTTGTTAAACGTATAAAGATCAGAGGAGTTCCCTGATACAAGGATGGCAAATGGGAGTGCTTTACAGTAGCCTCGCAGTGCCTGGGGCGCAACCCTACCGCCCCTCCCACTCTCCAGGACTGACACCTGGCCTTGCCTTTTCCCCAGTTCACATTACCAGAGACTGGAGCTCCAAGGGAACACGAGTTGGCAAGTAAAAATAACTAGATCCTGGGCCGGGCGCGGTGGCTCAAGCCTGTAATCCCAGCACTTTGGGAGGCCGAGGCGGGCGGATCACGAGGTAGGAGATGGAGACCATCCTGGCTAACACGGTGAAACCCCGTCTCTACTAAAAATACAAAAAACTAGCCAGGCGAGGTGGCGGCGCCTGCAGTCCCAGCTACTCCGAGGCTGAGGTGGGAGAATGGCATGAACCCGGGAGGCGGAGCTTGCAGTGAGCCAAGATCGCGCCACTGCACTCCAGCCTGGGCGACACAGCGAGACTCCGTCTCAAAAAATAAAAATAAAAAAAAAAATAACTAGATCCTGAAGAGCACTAAGCACATAACTAGACTCAACTCAAACCTGTTGGCCTCTGCTTTCTTTCTTCTGACACTCAGATAATCAAGAATTTTTTCCCCCATAATTGTTGGTTGTGTGTTCAAGACTTATTCCTGGCTTCTTATCAAAAAGAGAGTGGCAATTCCTTTTTGTGTGTATTCTCTAAGAAAGAAACATTTGCTTTATATATTTCCAACAAAAAATGTTTTATTTGGCCTACTATATGAGATCTGAGCTGGTCTGCTCTCTGCCAGGTGCCGAAAAGAGAAAGTGGGATGAGGAAGAAAGGAGAGAAGGAGGGAAGGAGAGAGAAAGGAAGGACGGACAAACTGGATGAGTAAGAAGGGAAGGAAGGAAGGAGAAAGTAGGAGAGGAAGAAAGGAGAGCAGGAGGGAAGAAAGAGAAGGGAAGGAAGGAAAAATCGGGGGAGGAGAGTAGAAGGGAAGGAGAGAGAAAGGAAGAAAAGAGAAAGGTTGGAAGGAGAGAGGAAAAGGAAAAGGGGAGAAAGGAAGGAAGACAAGCAGACTGGATCCCTAGGTAGAAACAAGAAACGAAGGGAAAACACACATACACACACACACACACACACACACATGCACATTATTTGTTATATCTGTGATACTTTGAAACACTTTAAATATCTTACCTCATTAAACCTTCACAGTGTCCTGTGCAATATGGGAGTTTATTATTGGTCCCATTTTACACATGAAAGAATTGAAGTTCATATGGTAAAAAATAGCAAAACCAGAATTTGAATCCAGGCCTGTTCTTCCTAATCTTGTCCTTGTCCTTGTATTACAGTATTGTTTTATGTTCTATCTTCTGCCTCCATTCTCTGTTCCCATGACACTACACACACACACACACACACACCCCTATTTCCTCTTCCCTTTTAGTACTGTCAATCTCACTCTCCTTTTTTAAAAGGCCAACTCTTTTTCATGTAAAAGCTCATTATTCAGAGAAATAAAATGACCTATAAAAATTGCCTATTTCTGAAGTTTTCCCTGAAGATTTTGCAGGCCCTCAGCAGCCCCCTCTGAGACAGCTCCTCTAGCACTGTCCTGTGATAGAACATAAGACCGTTATGTCCCTATGAGATGGATTTCTAATATTCCTTTTGCCACTTAAGATGATAGTAGTCTTGTCTTCTTTTTTTTTCTTTTTTACATTTTTTCCTTTTCTTTCTTTTCAAAGATTTGTGTGATCACTGCCATTCTCTTGCCCTTCTGATCCCCCACTACCTCCACCCTTCTTTGTTTGATTTTTCTCTTTCTTCCCAGCTCTTTCAAACCCATGTGTAGAAAATCTGAGTGAAAAATAATAGGTGGATGGGAGCAAGTGGGAAAGGAAAATGACACAGAACATTAGAGAAACAATAATATAGTAATGTGATAACTCCCTAAGAAGAGCCTTCGGAGTCTTTAGGCACATTCAGATTGTCTGCAAATTGAAAGCAAGTTTGCTTGAAGCTTTATCGATTTTGCCTTTGAGCCTGGACAGCCTAAGCTGGCCGCCATTTTAGACCCTGTGGGAAATGGGGAGGCACGATGATCTCATCCTCTTCGGTAAGGTTATCTCCCTTAGGATTGGGTCTCCTAAGTCACCTGGCCACTATTTAACTGTCTTCCAGTCTGGTAACAAAACCCCTGAATGGACCTAAACAGCATCTTCCCTTAATTGATCAAGCACAAAAGCTGAAAAATAACCTTGCCAGCAAAGCAACCATTCCTCTGCTCCAGAAAAAGCAGGACTGTAAAGGGACACGTCTTTTCTGATGAGGTCATTTCTGTGACAGTCACTCCTCAGAATGGAAGAAGGTGCCCAAGGAGTGTCTGGTGGCGAGGAGATTTTGGGTAAAGTGGCCCGATTTTCTGCTCCTCCTAACATGGATCGTAAATTTAAGGGAGCACGAAAATATCAGACACATTTTCTCAAAAATGAAACCAGGGCTTTAAAATGCTCTCTTTTTTTTTTAAGTTTCCTCATTGTATTTTTCTATGTTGATGAGTTTATTTAATAGAGAACACTTACAATTTTTACATCAATACACCTTTTTTTTTTTTTTTTTTTTTTTTTTTTTTTTTTTTTGAGACGGAGTTTCGCTCTTGTCTCCCAGGCTGGAGTACAGTGGCGCGATCTCAGCTCACTGCAACCTCCGCCTCCTGGGTTCAAGGGATTCTCCTGCCTCCGCCTTCCCAGTAGCTGGGATTACAGGCATGCATCACCATGCTCGCTGATTTTTGTACTTTTAGTAGAGATGGGGTTTCACCGTATTGGCCAAGCTGGTCTCAAACTCCTGAGCTCAGGTGATCTACCCACCTCTGCCTCCCACAGTACTGGGATTACAGGTATGATTCCAGGGATTACAGGCCACCATGCCTGGCCCAAAATGTTTATTCTAAAAGTGGCTGCAAAACACACCCCAATGCTAAATGGAAGTGCTGTGTGGATTCTCTGCCATTTTGTGTGTTCATGCTGCTGATCCCTCCATTGAGTGGATAAGTGAAGTCAAGACTGCTTGTGATGGCAACCCCAGCCCTCACCCTCTCACGACTTCTTGTTGTTTTAGGAACCTGGGGACTTTGGGGAAAAACAGAACGTGTTTAAGCAAAAAGCAAAATCCTTTTTCAAGAGTAATTATTTTGTCCAACTCTCACTTTGCACAAGTCTTTCTCAGAATTGACACTTCCCTGAGAGTTGCAAAGTCTTCAGCTCAATGTCAAGTGCCACAAAGCCTTCTATTTTCTTTAAAGCAAAAAGGTTTCAAATATATTTTACCATCCTGACAGCAGTGACAAATGGGACTTCCACTCAAATGGATTACAGATGGGCTTTCTGAACCACATAAAGCTCCATGCAAATAAGGAACCACCACAATTTTTTTTTTTTGAAATGTCAGAAATACTCTACGGGTTTTTTTTTTTTGACATTTGTTTAAAAAAAACTTCCCCCTTTTTCATTATCTTTTTTATTTATTATCAGCAGTAGATTGATATAGGGTGAATGGGTAAGGAGGGGCCAAGAAAACAAGAAGCTCTTTGGCCAAGTCACAGGCACCATGTTTACAGGTCAGCAATCAAGTGACTCAGACCTGCTGATGGTCTGAGGAATGGATAAACAGAGATTGGCAAACTTGTTCTGCAAAAGGCCATATAAATACATATTTTGGCCTTTTGGGGTGATGAGGTCTCCGTTGCAACTACTGAATTCTGCTTTTGTAGCGTGAATGCAGCCATAACACTATTGTAAATGGGTGAGTATGGCTGTGTTCACATACAATTTTTTTATAAAATAGGAAGGGGGCTGATTTGTCCCACAGACCAGATTTGCAGCCCCTTGGAAAATGATGTGAATGGCACTGAAATCACAGTGCTTGGCAAGGGAAGGGAGAGTCACAAAATATCATCCCCCAGAAGCTTTCAACTGGCTAATGAGCTGGAGCAGGTCGGGAGGCCTGTGTGATGCCAGGCATTAACCCTTTGAATCCTGAACTGTGGGGAGGTGGGAACTTCCAGTGAAGGAGCTGGCGGGGCCTGCAGGAGCTTCAGGGCAGTAGCTAACTCCAACCAGGAGAAAAAGTTCACCAATATTTTAACAACTCATCAAGCCATGCTAGTGGGTGCCCGCGAATAACAGCCTGTCTGCAGCCTGGATTCCTGAATTAAGGTACCATCCCAAGGAAGAGATTAAGAAACAAATTAAAGTCTTTCATAGATGGGAGATTTTTTTCCTACCCTCCTCCCAAAAACAAAAAAATAATTCATTTACAAGCAGAAAAGATTAAAAAGCCATAAGAAGACAATCCAATTATTCAGCTCAATGGTCATTTTAAAGAAGGAAGAGAGTAGGCACAGTGAAATGCTTTTAATTGGGTCTCTCTAACTAGTTGGCTATATTGCTCAATAATTGGGCTGGCATTAAGGGCAGGGAGAAAACAATGGCTTGTGACCCTGTAGAGGGTGTTGATGCCACAGAAATAGTGTTCTCAGGAAAACTGCAACAGAGCAATAAATTGTCATTGGAGTATGCCGCCCC
The DNA here is from genome assembly GCF_007565055.1 of Rhinopithecus roxellana. Classification (NCBI taxonomy): domain Eukaryota; kingdom Metazoa; phylum Chordata; class Mammalia; order Primates; family Cercopithecidae; genus Rhinopithecus; species Rhinopithecus roxellana. The sequence goes on from NC_044553.1 coordinate 5,871,442, forward strand.
CCAACCCAGGTACTCAAGACCCTCCCCACCTACTAGCATTCCCCCAACACACACAGACACAAGCGCATGCACATACACCACTAACCTGAAACTTTCTCTCTCCCTAAACCCTCAGCTAGCTACCATTAGAAAGTTATTAGCCAAACTAATTCAAACTAAAGTGCCCATGAATAACAAGAGCTGCATATCTTTTACTTACCCAAGATTTAAGAGTTTTGGGAAGGGGTCCCTGGAGTAAACAATTCCTTTACCGAAATGAACGATCCCATAATGGGGAGGAAGATAAACATTATCTTAGATATTTAGTCAGGGAGCCCTCCTCTTCTGGAAACAGGCTACATTGATGACTACCAATTCTTTCCTTGAAAAAAACAGACCCTAACTATAGCACATGATGACAGAAAGTTTGAATTTTTTTAAAAGTTGAAGGTCTTATCCTGATGCCCAGATCTCAGATCATCAGGAACATTAGAACACATTGTACCCTGCATGCACTTCCCCATTCACTTCTCACTTTTTTAAAGCAACTGTATGTTCAGGTAACACAGGACTTGCCATGTGATTACACTATGAACACAAAGACTTGCTAAGAACTGGATCATGCAGTTTGTGGGAGATACAAAGGGAAAGTGGCCCTTGGCCTATGGGAGCCGCCCCCAGGGATCTTTGGCCCTGTCAGTCCCTCTCCTGCCTCTGGTGCAGGGAGAATGCATCTTTGGAAGTTAAGCTGCCCTTTGAGGAGTTCTGTTTGGGCCAATGGGCAGCCAGGCAATTTCCTTTGCAACAATAGCCTTTAAAAAAAAAGGGTGGGGGGAGGGGGGCCAGGGACAGAGCACATGGCCTCTAAGTCACAGAAGCAAGATTAAGGTAGGACCCGTGATGTGCAGTTCCCAGATCCCCAGACCCGAAGCTCTATCCTGTGCAAACCAGCCTTACTCTTTAAACATACAAGCTGCAACTCTTACAAATGTTTGGCCTTCGGCTAACTACACTTAATCAGAAGAAGGCATTCGGAGCCCCTGGCTCTATGCACTTCAACAGCTGTGACCTTAGAGGCACTCAGAGAGGATGTGCTTCTATTTCCCAGTAAAGGCAATGAAAGCCTCAAAGTTTGGGCTAATAAAATCTTCACTAAAAACTCTCTCTGACCTTACCTGAAGCACTGTGGAGTGGTTTTAAAGCCTTGTGCAAAGCCTTTTCACAGAACCATTTCATTTAGCTAAAGGGATGCAGGTGGGGAGAGAGGTGCTTTTCCATTTCCAACCACGGAACAGCAGTAAGGAAGCTTCTGTCTGCAATGGGAGTTTAATGACTGGCTTCTCCAGCAAAGCACTAAAAATGGGGTCAAGACTGAGCCCCTTGATAAAGTATGGTAATCACCACCATAAGCAAGAGATCTTTTTCTAATTAAACTCTCCCTTCCCTCCCAGGAGAAGTCTTGGCCAGCCAAGAACCCCAGGACCAAATGAGTCTCAGAACTGCAAGAGATAGAATCACAAAAGAAAAATAACCTGGTGAATGGGAGTTTGAGCTCATTGGAAGAAATCGCATGTGAAATGACTCAAGTCGGATGGCCTGAGATGAGGCTGCAGAGTCTGATGTGACCCAAGCACTCACACTCAGAGGCATCTCTGGAGTCCCCATGGCTGCCTTACACAGCTCTGTCACAGCATCTAAATCATGAGACAGTGTACAAAAAGCATTCAAAAGCACAAATGAACTGTTATTGCTGGAATTCAAGGCAGGGACCAAAAGAGATATGAGGTTTATTGGGAACATGGACAAGGAAGGGAATCCAGAGGCCTGTGCTGCAGACGGTGCATTTGTCCAGCCAGAACCTGGCCGAGCATCCCTGGGGTAGAGCCAAGGGGGCCTGCGGGGCAGCTGTGATTTGTCTTTGATGCCCATCTATCTCTCTGTCAGCATTTACTGCACCCTCTTCATGTACTAGGCCCTCAGGGTCCTTATCCAGTTTCCTTTCTGAGCCTGCCTTCTTAAGCAAAACCCAAAGCCCAGAAGATTATCCCCTTCTCTGTCAAAACTTCTCTCCTGAGTTGTGTTTCTCCCAGGACCTTTTTCTCTGACAGCAAGGTTTTCAGATCAACTAACCTCTCCTAACAGGTGATAATGAAGATAACTTTCTCAAGTTAGAGATTTGCATATTAACAAAATCAATGCCTTGACCAAAAACTGTGGCTTGGCCGGGGGCAGTGGCTCATGCCTGTAATCCCAACACTTTGGGAGGCTGAGGCGGGCAGATCTCTTGAGGACAGGAGTTTGAGACCAGCCTGGCCAACTTGACAAGGCCCCCATCTCTACCAAAATACAAAAATTAGCCAGATGTTGGTGACACACACCTGTAATCACAACTACTCATGAGGCTGAGGCGTGAGAATCACTTGAGCCCAGGAGGTGGAGGTTGCAGTGAGCGAAGATCTCACTCCCGCTTGGGGGACAGAGCAAGACTCTGTCTCAAAAAATAAATAAAAATAAAAATAAAAACTGTGGCTCAACTGCTCAAAAAATTACAAGGACCCACTTAACCTAAGAGGAGAGAAAACTGGCACAGTTGCCTACTGTGACCAGAACCCATAGGTTAGGCATGAAGCTGGGTCACACTTTTGCCACTTGAACATTACTGAGTCCCATCTCCTCTTGATAACTAAAGAACAGCAAAATCGGAACCTTGAAATTAAAGCTTCACAAGCTGGGTGGGGGTATGGGTAGAGACAGTTCAGAAGTGACGACCAGGAAAGCTAGGAAGCTATCCTATTCACTCTAATCCAACTCCTGTCTTCCAAGTCACGTTTCTACTTGGAGAGCATGGAAACGCCCCACAGACTCAAATCTAGCTCAGGACTGGGGGAGAAGACAGGCAGGGCAAGGTACACATGGCCACTTCAAGCCTCCCAAGCCAGAAAGGAGTAGGAATTTGGCCAATGGGTTTCAGTGCTGTTTACATAATCTGAAATTTTTGTTTACAATATATACACATCTATATATTTTTCCATTTTTTATTTTGGTTCTGGAAAAATGAGTGTCCTATATCTTTTGGTGGTTAAATTGATGAGGAAATGAAATTTCTTTGTAATACTTAGAAGTTAGAGCATAAAGTTACAAAGAGAAAAATCAGAAGACTCATCCTCGATTCAAGAAGATCTCACCTTGAACAGTGGTAGTATGAAGTACACTGAGGCATGTTTGCCAGCTAACAGAAAGAAGCCAGAGAGAGGGGGAGAGGGGGAAGAAGGGAGGAAGGGAGGGAGGGAGGGGGGAAGAAGGGAGGAAGGGAGGGAGGGAGGGGGGAAGAAGGGAGGAAGGGAGGGAGGGAGGGAGGAAGGGAGGGAGGGAGGAAGGGAGGAAGGGAGGAAGGGAGGAAGGGAGGAGGGAGGGAGGGAGGGAGGGATGGACGGACAGATGGAGGGATAGATGGATGGTTAAATATCAAGGAAGGTAAAAATAGATTCCACATCCTCAGTGGACTACGTAAGATGTGAAGAGAGGGTGAGAAGACAGAATAGAATATGTCCTCCTGCCAGTGAGGCAAATTTTTTGGTTGGTTTCGTTTGTTTTTTTGAGATAGGGTTTCACTCTGTTGCCCAGGCTGGAATGCAATGGCACCATGACAGGTCACTGCTGCCTCAACCTCCTGGGCTCAAGTAGTCCTCCCACCTCAGCCTTCTGAGTAGCTGGGACTACAGGCATGCACAACTGCACCCAGCCAATTTTTTTTTTAATTTTCTGTAAGGACAAAGTTTTGTCGTGTTTCCCAGGATGGTCTCAAACTCCTGAGCTCAAGTGACCCACCTACCACAGCCTCCCAAAGTGCTGGGATTACAGGCATGAGCTACCATGCCAGGCCTGCACATTGTTTTTGCATATCAAAAGTCAAGGATCCCACAAAGTCTTTCTCACACTAAATGAAATCCTACCATGGCAACATTGCTAAAAAACTGAGAACTAGTTTGATTACCTTAGTATGGTTTCCTTATTCTCCTTTCACATCTTTAGACTACATAACAATTTTTCCATGACCATTAGTAAAAATCAAACAGTTTATTCCTTTTGACAACAGAAGACAAAGCCTGAGGCACATGTAAGAAGTAGCAGAGAATGAGAGGGAAGAGTAACCATGGGCGATGATCAGTGGGAAAGAGAAAGAAAGTAGAAATAAACACCTCTCTCATCTGCCTAAGGACTTGAGGTCCCTAAGACACACCAAACTCCGTAGGTGAGCTGATCAGGACCCAGGTCTCCTAAACCTATGTGGCATTTTGCAGTATACAGCGCTAAATTAAGCTGAAGTGTGTGCAGGTGAAAAGAAAGTTGCCCTGACTGCATTCCTACGTGTTCTCTCTCTCACCGTTTCTGTACCCCTCTATCCAAATAGCACCAGAATGTGGAAGCACAAAGTGGAAATGAGAAAAATTACTTTAAAGACTTATCTATAAGTACTGAGCTTAAAATGTTCAAAACAGAATTGAGTGCTACCCACGTCCACCAAAGTGTTCGATAATTTCTTATATTCTGGGTCTACTCTGCAAAATATGGTGCCCCATTAAGTCTCATATTCATAGGGGTTTCAAGATTGCTACTTGTAATGTCTGTTTTAGAGTATCTGAATAAATCATTTCTTCTCCATTTCTCATGCTTAGCAAGTTGAACATCTTACTACTAAATGAGAGAATCAGCTCAGTGACTACACTTTACCAGCAGAACCCAGACTTATTTTTAGTAGGGAAGCATGAGTTTGCCTTACAAGAGTGCCGCCTAGTGTCTATATATGGAACTGCACACAATTTTTTGTTAACGAGTTAAGAGCGTGTGTCATTGTGTGGCACGGAGGAGCCTTCCTTTATGAAATGCTAAAGTACGTATGTAGACATCTTTCCAAATCCAATTACAATTCCACTGATTTATATTAGTATTTTAAATATGCATTCACATTGAAATCTGAGACATTATAAAGTTGGCACTTCAAAATTCAGCAAACGTTTTTAAATTACACATTTAATAGAAAAATTATTTCTAGAAAAATACTGACAGAATTACCCATTGTTAACACACTGTGCTTTAACTATTAGAGACTGTGGTAGTTGCTAAACAACAGTCTTAATTTTCTAGAGAAATATTTGAATTTTTCCCAAAAGTATTTCATATAGAGCTCATATGAATGACAGATGCTTGTTATACAGTTACTATGTTCTAGACACTGTGCTATACACATTACATAATTCCTGTTTAATCCTCAATATTTATAAAATGCTTAGAGCAGAGCATGGCATATAGTAAAAGATATTAAATAAATAAAATAGCCTAGATTATCCTGAGATGTTATTATCCTCATTTTACATACAATAAACCTGAGTTTAGAGAATTTAAGTAAGCTTACCAGGGTTATACACTTGCAAGTGGCATATCTAGGGTTTGGCCAAGGTTTACCAGACTCCACGGGCTGCACACCGTGCCCTATTGCCACTCTCGTAAACCTCTTCTCTATGTATGGTTTCTGTATTCGTTTGCTAGGGCTGCCATCACGAAGGACCAGACACTGGGTAGCTTAACCAACGGTTTTTGGGGTTTTGTTTTGAGACGGAGTTTCGCTCTGTTGCCCAGGCTGGAGTGCAATGGTGCAATCTTGGCTCACTGCAACCTCTGCCTCCCAGGCTCAAGCAATTCTCCTGCCTCAGTCTCCTGAATAGCTGGGATTACAAGTACTCACCACCATGCCTGGTAAATTTTGTATTTTGTATTTTTGCTTTTTTTTTTTTTTAAGTAGAGACAAGGTTTCACCACATTGGCCAGGCTGGTCTCAAACTTCTGACCTCAGGTGATCCCAGCACCTTGGGAGGCCGAGGTGGGTGGATTAGCAGGCATGAGCCACCCCACTCCCAGCCTAAACCAACAGAAATTTATTTTCCCATGATTTTGGAAGCTAGCAGTCTTAGATCAAGGTGTCTGCAGGATTGACTTCTTCTGAAGCCTCACATGCCTTGGCTTGTAGATGGCCGTCTTCTTATCTTCGCACAGTCTTCCTACTGTATGTGTCTGTGTCCCGGTCTCTTTTTATAAGGATACCAGTTCTATTGGATTAGGGCCCATGCATGTGACCTCATGTTATCTTAACTACTGCTTTAAATGCCCTATCTCCAAATACAGTCACATTCTGAGGTACTGAGGGTTAGGACTTCAACATGTGAATTTGAGGGGAGCACAGTTCAGCCCATAACAGTCCCTATCTTAGCTTTTTTACTTATTAGACTCTTTCCAGACATCTCTAAGAAGGTATGCCTGCTGTATACGCCAGGCATTGATTCAGACACTGAGAATACATAGATGCATCTTCATAGACAACAACCATATGTAGCAGGAAAAAGTTTGCAAACACAATTATCACAGCTCAATGTGGGAAAAGTACAATAATAAAAGTAAGTACATGGCCGGGTGTGGTGGTTCACACCTGTAATCCCAGCACTTTGGGAGGCCGAGGCGGGCAGATCCCCTGAGGTTGGGAGTTTGAGACCAGCCTGACCAACAAGGAGAAACCCCATCTCTACTAAAAATACAAAATTAGCCGGGTATGGTAGCACAAGCCTGTAATCCCAGCTACTCCGGAGGCTGAGGCAGGAGAATTGCTTGAACCCGGGAGTCAGAGGTTGCAGTGCGCTGAGATTGCGCCATTGCACTCCAGCCTGGGCAACAACAACCAAACTCCGACTCAAAAAAATAAAAAAGGTAACTACACACATTTCAGAGCTGGTTGAGAAAAAGGCTAATTCTGGAAAGAGGAGGCAAGACTTCAGCAGAGATGGCCTCTACGGTAGATTTTGAAAACAAATCACTTAAGTAGACAAGGAAAAGAAGGACCTTTGAAATGAAGACATGGGGCATGAAACAACATCCACACCAAGGATATGCCAAGTCGTTCATCCAGTCCACAGGAATATACATTTCAATGCAGAAGGGACTAGAAGGAAATGACACTGGAGAGATAGCGAGGATCCTGTTGCGAGGAGGAACTATTGAAGAATAGTAAGTGTGTCTGGCTCAGTGAGTGAGGTGTTGAGGTAGAAGGCCTGATGTGTAACATTTGCTGATTTTTGTAATATAAGCCCTCCTACCATGGCTGATTTTAAGCTGTCAATGTGAAGTCACTGACCTCTGGAGTTGAGAAGAGATGTACAGTAGCACACCATTATATAGTAATTCCACCATACAGAGTCGACAATACAGTAAATAACCCTGGGCAGTTCAGGCTGCTACAACAAAGCATCATAGAGTGGGAGGATTATAAACAGCAGAAATTTATTTCTCACAGTTCCAGAGGCTGGAAATCTGAGATCAGGGTGACAGCAGGCTCAGGTTCTGGTGAGGGCCTCTTCCAGGTTGCAGACTGCCAAATTCTCCTTGTATCCTTACGTGCTGCAAAGAGAGCTAGCTAGCACTCTAGCTTCTTCTCATAAAGGCACTAATGTCATTCATAAGGTCTCCATCCTCATGACCTAATTAGCTCTCGAAGGCCCATTACACATGGAGGATTCAATTTCAACATGAATTTCAGTGGGCACACAAATAATAAGTTTCATATAAACCTTGTGAATATGGATAACAGAAAAATGTAATAGAATAATTAGAAAGTGATGAGCTTTAAGTATTACCTTTTGTTCTCAATATAATTTATTTGACTAGAAGTTTCTATAATTTACTTTTTAATGAAGGCTGTGTTTAACAGTTGGCTCACAATTCCAGCAATCATCATGGCAGATGGAAGGCAGGACTAGATTGCAGCTCTAACTCAAACGGACAGAGCAGCATGCAGAGGCTTGCGTTGTGAATTTTAGTTCCAGAACAACTGCAAGAACAAACCAGGAATCCCAAGAGGACCCACAGACCCTCTGAAGGAAGCAGACTGTTCCTGCAGGACCCGGGAGACACCCCAAATACTGTGAGTGCCCCAACTGTGGAAGTGGGAAAGGGAGACCCTCTGTTCCGGAACACACACCTCCACTGGGGAAAAAGAAGGTCTAGTTTGCGAGAGAAGTTTCCGACCTTACCTGGGGCTGCGTCCATTTAGAGAGTCGAGAGAAATACAGGAGTAGAGGAAGTAGTGGGAAAGGCCCTGGGAGCTCACTGGGCCCCCAGGCAGGACATTCCTGCCTGGCGCCACAAGGATCCTTCGGGAGGGCGGCCAGAGGGGTAGGGGGAGAACGCCACAGGTAGAAGGAAGTCTCCAGCTGAACTTTGTAACAATTGGAATCAGGTATATGCAACCACCTGCAAACAGCACGCAGTTTCTATAACATTTTTCACTTAACACCCTTCCCCTAACAACCTCCATCTGGCAACCTTCATTTAACCCAAACCTCAGGGCCTCAATCCTCTGTATGGCCTGTGTTCCATGGGACAGGACAGATGTGAGGGTCGGGGGTACTCAGATGTTAATCGTTGAAAAGGAAGGACTCTCCAATTTGGCCACTCCCAGATTCCCAAGCTCAGCAGCACACATTCAGGTGCATCTGCCATACAGGGTTATTCTAAGGGTGTGATTAAATTATTGTTATCAGGTGCGTTTACCCTACACCACTTCATACAGACTAGAAGGGGGCTTTGCAGCCTCCATGGTACTTAGCAGGAGACAGAAAACAATGAAAGCAAAGACATCTGAATAACTAGACCCCATGAAAAACAAATGCTCCAATTAAAATGCCCTCCCCAGACCCAGTGCTTAGAGTTCTTAAATAGGTATGTGGCTAGGGATCACAAAGCCAGAGCTTACATGATTTTTCTTGATAGAGTAGTCATTCAGATTTCACGTGCTAAGAATTAAAAAACAACAACAAAAATGCTATAATGATCAACAGTGTTTTCAATCTACATTTCATGCTTGAGATTCATTTATTTTAGAGATCAAGAAATAAAAATAACTGGGCATGGTGGCTCACGCCTGTAATCCCAGCACTTTGGGAGGCCAAGGCAGGCAGATCACCTGAGGTCAGGAGTTCGACACCAGCCTGGTCAACATGGGGCAACCCATCTCTACTGAAAAATAGAAAAAATTAGCCAGGTGTGGTGGCACACACCTGCAGTCCCAGCTACTCGAGATGTTGAGGCAGGAGAATCACTTGAACCTGGGAGGCGGAGGTTGCAGTAAGCCAAGATCACGCTACTGCACTACACTCCAGCCTGGGGATAAGAGCAAGACTCTGTCTCAAAAAAATTAAAAAAAAAAAAAAAAAAAAACTAAAAAGAAATAAAAACAAATAGCATTTATGAAAGTAGTTCTTTAAATCAGTTTGCTATGGGGCAAAATAGCTCCTCTCATTCAAGTTCTTCAATTTTACTAAATTCAAATAGAAACACTGTGAAGGGTGTGGTAGCTCACACCTATAATCCCAGCACTCTGAGCAGCTGAGATAGGCAGATCACTTTAGGACAGGAGTTCAAGACCAGCCTGGGCAATATGGCCAAACACCATTTCTACTAAAAATACAAAAATTAGCCAGGTGTAGTGGCACGTGCCTGTATTCCCAGATACTCAAGAGGCTGAGGCAGGAGAATCGCTTGAACCCAGAAGGTGGAGGCTGCAGTGAGGCAAGATCACGCCACTGAACTGCACTCCAGCCTGGGCAACAAAGCGACTCTGTCTCAAAAAAAAAAAAAAAAAAAAAAAAAAAAAAAAAAAACCACAAATATGAACACTGCTCGTATGTGCAAATTTGCAGATATGGTGGTGAACCATCATAGCTATACCTGGATAGTCTTAATCCTAAGAGATAATTGTTTCTTCTCTGCTCCATCTTCTACCTTCTTGTCTCCCTCTCCCAAAGCCAGTTTACTAAAACCAAAGACAGTAATTCCACCCATCGTACTTGCTTCCTGGCCTTGACACTGCGCTGTGACACAACACCTCTGATTTATGTTATGTACACATGCCTTCTCATTCACAGCAGAGTGGTTTTTCACAAACCCATGATCTTCAAAGTAGCCCCTTTATGTGCTTATATCCTTATTCCAACAATGGTACATGCCGAGGCACAAAACACTGTGGACATTCTTTCTTATATCCTTTTGTCTATCCTAAGTAATGGGAATGTTTTTCCTTTAAAGAAAGAAGTTGATGACTGAGAACAGCTAAATTCACAGTTAAAGCCAATAAATAATGTGGACAACAAAGCTTGTTAAAACTACTTTTCTTTTTCATCCAAATTGACCATAAAGCAATGAGACTAAATTTTTTAATGTTTATGGTTCATAATACTAGTTCTGGAGGCAGACTAAGAAGAATTTTCTCTATGTTTTAGACAATGACAGCAGAAGAATAAATGTGTGTCATCGATCTTATGATCTCTTCAGAAGACAACAATTGCTTGGACAGAGAATCTCTAGTAAATGCATATCATCAGGGATACAGGTTATATAAAGAGGGAACCAGGGCCCCCAACTTCCACTGCCAGCCCACTGACAAAGTAATATCCTGCCAAGCCCAGAAGGGGACATAACTCTTGGAACTGAAAGACATGCAATAGGATTGTCAAAACTACATGAAAATAAGTCCATAAATTGTGAAATAACTTATAGAGTACTATAAATTTTATCCAACACAGCGTTGAAACAGGGCCATGAGCAACACGAGTGCCATCTGGAGGTAAAAACGACCATTCACAATCACTCCAAAATCATCTGTTGCATTTACACCTGAGTAGAATATTTATTCAAAAATTTAAACCTCAGACTTTTTACTTTGTAGATACATCATCTTTTTTGTTTGTTTTAAGATAGGATCTCGCTTTCTCACCCAGGCTGGAGTGCAGTGGCAGAAACATGGCTCACTGCAGCCTCAACCTCCCAGGCTTAAGTGATCCTCCCACCTCAGCCCCCCAAGTAGCTGGGACTACAGGCATGTGCCACCACACCTGGCTAATTTTTGTGTTTTTTTGTAGAGACAGGGTTTTGCCATGTTGTCCATACTGGTCTTGAACTCCTGAGCTCAAGTAATCCACCTCGGCCTCCCAAAGTGCTAGGATTACAGACATGACCCAGGATGCCCAGCCTAAGTCATCTTTAAGATATATGTAAAGTGCCTGGCACAAAGAAGGTTTTCAATAAATGTTATTGAACACCTTCAGCTGCATTAGGCTGGGCTGAATTACTATCTCTGTTCTTAAGTAAAGAGAGACTGGGTATGTCTAAAATTACCAAATTCTTCAATCTCAACAGTTGAGTTTAGCAAATTTATTTATAGCTTTCAACACGTGGAATTCACTTGAGGTTAATCATGTGTCCTTGTAGTTCTCAAAAAATGCTAAAGTGGGAAAGGACTGGAAGCATTAGTGCCCTTTGCAGAATATGCCCTTTACTCTGTTGTCAACAGAGTAAATCATCCCAGTCTCTGCCTTGTTGATTTTTTCCTATCTCTTCCACTCCTATGTACTTCATCTAGCCACAAGGCTTACCAAAAAAAAGACCTCAGAAATATTGTTGCAATGGCTATGCGCCTAAGCAAGGAACATGAAAGCAAGAACAGTCCCAAACTGCAAGTTTCTGTTAAAATGACTGCCTGTTAAAACCGCAAGTTCCCATTCCAACAATTATAGCTTAAAAAAATAAATAAATGATAAAAACTTTCAAAACAGTAAGTTGTTTTAATGATTGAACTTTCAACCTTTCCCTACCCAATCAAAACCCTGACTCTGCTTCAGTTGGGGAGTGATCTGGTCTTCAGTTTTCAGGTGCCCCTTGACACACCACCTCTAGTTCAGTCACTTAGATTCTTTTCTTTTGACATCATTGTATGGCAGATGCACCTGATAGCAATAACGTAAGCATACCCTGAAAATGACACTATGGTCTAAGAAGAATGTGTGTTTGGAATTCCAACCTAAGGAATTTAGGAGTGGCCAACCCTGAGTTTCATTCCTTATCTATGAGGAACATCTGAACCCCAGCCTGTCCCATGGAACACAGGCCATACGGGGGATCAAGGCCCTTTGTTTTGGATTAAATGAAGATTGCCAGTGGAGGCTGCTCAGGGGAGGGTGCTAAGTGAAAATGCTATATAAACTGCATGCTTTTTACAAACAGTAGCAGTTCTCCTGTCCAGCCTGCTGCCACTGGATAGGAGAACCACTGCTGTTTGTAAAAAAGTAATATGGGCAGGGCACGGTGGCTCACACCTGTAATCCCAGCACTTTGGGAGGCCGAGGTGGGTGGATCACAAAGTCAGGAGTTTGAGACCAGCCTGGCCAACATGGTGAAACCCCGTCTCTACTAAAAATACAGAAATTTAATACAAAAATTAGCCAGGCGTGGTGGTGTGCACCTGTAATCCCAGCTACTCAGGAGGCTGAGGCAGGAGAATTGTTTGAACCTGAGAGGCAGAGGTTGCAGTGAACCGAGATCACTCCACAGCACTCCAGCCTGGCAATAGAGTGAGACTCCATCTTGGGAGAAAAAAAAAAAAAAAAAAGAAGTAATGTGTTAAGTCCCCTCGATAAACCCTGTGTCTCATTCACTGGCTCTGGGTCTCCTCTTTGGCCTTCCAAACATGGTACCATCCCTATAGAAGTCAATAGGGGTCTGGCATGGCAAACATGAAATGTATTTATTCCATCACAAAATCTTAGGAACAATTTTATCAACAACAACAAAAAAAGATTATGTTATATATAGCAAGTGCTTGTGATTCTTCAGCAGCATTACAACTATGAGTACCTGGGTCCACAGAAAAACCATCTCTCAACTTAGAGCCAGATCAACAGTCTCAGAGTCTCCTATTAACATTCACCTGCACTTTGGCCAGTGATTTTTCTGGGTGCTTGAGTTTGCTTGCAATAGTAGATGCCAATGATTTAAAAACTATTAGGAAGAGCGCTTAAAACAGAGATAATTCCATCTGTTCACTTATTTATTGTGGTCACTGCCTTTTGTCAGAGGTAAAGCACCAGTGTCACAGGATCATAGCCTGAGAGCAGCTGATGTTCATATACCATTCTCAATGTCTTCACTGGTTACATTTCCCAAATGGAAATCAGTGTTAAGCATGCAGTAAGGCAACAACCAAGCACAATGAACTCAAAAAGGATACACCTGGGGAGAGGTAGCCACCCTCCGAAGACAATACATCTGCCCTCAACCTAATGAATCAAGGGGTATTAACTACAAAGTAAACATAACCCAGGGCAAGGGATTAAGTGACTTTCCTGGGACTGAGGAGAGATGGAGAATAAAGACAGGTTCAGAATAAATGTATACAGGGATTAAGAACTATTAATAAAGCAAGACAAGAAGTAAAATGTGTTTTTACTATTAACTGCATTTTTGTTAATATATTGATAACTCTTTGTGCCACTGTAGTTCCTGTTTGGAAAAGGTAAATGAAGGTAAAATTCTGCATACTAAGAGCCACGTTGACTAATTCAAATTTAAATGCTAATTGGGTACAGGAAAGTTACCTCCTAGATCCTTAGTGACTCAAAGTTTGGATCTAACTACAGCTCTAACCCTTGTTCTGAATGTCAAAACCCTGCCTTCCATGGTGTCAGCAGCCTAATTAAAGAAGCACCAGAAGAGTAAAACCAATAACCTTTGTTAAATTACACTATTTTCCCAAAGCCTTATCAATAGCAAACAGCATAGCCAAATCCCAGGGATCAAGATGGGGGAATAAAATGTTCCCTGAGGCTTTTAGCAAGATATAATAGGTCTCAAGGAAGACTTCAAAGCCAAGCAAAACCTTCCTCAGTGCCCTACATAGAATAGCACTGAACTAATAATTTACTCTACTGAGCTACAGCAAGAAATCCTGAGCCCTGTCTGTGGCCTCCTTCTCCCTCCTATGGCCTTCAGGCAGTGGAACTCCAGGGCTACCAGAACCTTGAGGAAAGGATGCTACACTCTATTGTTGAGAGGTAAGAGGGACCTCACAGTTAGAATGAGGTTTCTGTGAACCTCTACCCATAGTCAGTGCTCTGCTGTCCCTGAGTCCAGAGCAAAAGCCAAGTTCTAAAGTTGGTGGGAGAAAATGTGGCTCTTTAACAAGGATGCAGTGACGCCACCATGCTCATACACATACCCCTCAGTGCACCTCTGGGCAATTAGCCAAGATTCTCTGGTCTGCCATTTATTGCTAAGTGTGGCCTTGTTAAGATCAGAGATCTCTGACAGCATGAAGACCAGTCTCCACAGTTCTTCCTGCTATCATGCCACTGGCCATGGAGAATGGGAGGGACCTTTGTAATAACAAGGAGAGTGTTCACCCACTGGGGCAAAGGCCTATCCGAAAGACAGGCAGCCCAGTGTGGAGGGGATCCCTGATGCCAGGATGTAGCTACATGTCTGTCACACATAGGACTTACAATCGGCTAAGTGATGGCACCCAACAATATCAGGTCCTAATTCCTGGAATCTGTAAATGTCACCTTCTATGACAAAGACTTTGCAGGTAAGATTAAGAATCTTGAGATGTATTATCCATGTGAGCCCTAAACACAATCACAAGTACCCTTTTAAGAGAGGAGAAGTAACTGAGTCAAAATGAAGTCATTGGGGGTAAACCCTCATCCAATATGGTGGTGGTCTTATTTAATAAAAAAGGAGAGACTGGATGCGGTGGTTCACGCCTGTAACCCCAGCACTTTGGGAGGCCGAGGTGGGTGGATCACTTGAGGTCAGAAGTTCAAGACCAGCCTGGCCAACATAGCAAAACCCCATCTCTACTAAAAATACAAAAAGTAGCCAGACATGGTGGTACACACCTGTAATCCCAGATACTTGGGAGGTTGAGGCAGGAGAATCTCTTGAACACAGAAGGCAGAGGTTGCAGTGAGCCGAGATCATGCCACTGTACTCCAGCCTGGGTGACATAGCAAGACTCAGTCTCAAAAAAGAGGAAATTTGGGCACAGAGATAGATAGACACAGAGGAAAGATGATGTGAAGATGCACAGGGAGAATGCTATCTGAAGACAGAGGGTTAGAGTAATATATCCACCTACCAAGAATTGCCAAAGATTGTTGGCAAACCATCAAAAGCTAGGAAGAGGCAAAGAAGGAAGCCTGCATGTTTCAGAGGGAGCATGGCCCTGTTGGCAGCCTGCATGGGACTTCTGGACTTCAGAGCTGTTAGACAGTAAATGTTTGTACATTTTAAGCCACCCAGTCTGTTATTATGGCAGCCCCAGGAAACTGACACATCCTTCTTTTCCAAATGTATAATATATGCCAAACTTTTTCATTTTAACTCCCACACCATTTTCCAGCAATTCCCACCCCACCCAAACACACTCATTCCTCTCTCAATGACTCAGGAAGGTAATGACTCCAGTGGATTAATCACTTCAAAGTATGTAGTATCAAGGACTTTCAAACTTTGTTTTAAATGAAAGCAAATTCAACCTGTCAACAAAGTGAAAGAGATGTTTCTCCCACATGATTTTACTTTGATTAAATATTTATTTTAAACAATATTACATTATTGTCATTTGACAGCCCCCCCCCCACCACTCCACTTCAAACCTAGTACCAGGAGGAAATAATCCACTCTCTATGCTCTAAAGATAACAACCTGACAAGGCTTGTGACACTGTCTTCCTCCTGGGCTCCTGAGAAAAAGGGCCCTCCCATGTTAGAAGTTTTATATGCAGTTTCCCATAGAACAGAAGGCCCAATGCCAAAGACAAAGAAACAAACAAACAATAAAAAATCCACTAAGCAGGCACAAGCGTTTGTTATGATCCTCAGGATATTTTTAATTTTTTGTATGGTGGTTCAAAAAATAATTACCTTAAAAACTAACAAGCAAAATAAGCAACAAATAAGAATGTATGTGTGTGTGTATGTATGTGTGTGTGTGTGTGTGTATATATATATATATATATATATATATATTTTTTTTTTTTTTTTTTTTTTTTTTTTTTTTTGAGACAGAGCCTTGTGTCACCAGGCTGGAGTGCAGTGCCATGATCTCAACTCACTGCAAACTCTGCCTCCCGGATTCAAGTGATTCTTCTGCCTCAGCCTCCCAAGTAGCTGGGACTACAGGTGCATGCCACTACATCCAGCTAATTTTTGTATTTTAGTAGAGACAGGGTTTCACTGTATTGGCCAGGATGGTCTCGATCTCTTGACCTCGTGATCTGCCTGCTTCGGCCTCCCAAGGTGCTGGGATTACAGGCATAAGCCATCCTGCCCAGCCAAGAATATTTTTTTAAAACTTAAGCCTTTGACATGGAACACATGATTCTGAAAGTCAGAAATAAGAATTTTAAATGACGAGTTAATGGGTGCAGCACACCAACATGGCACATGTATACATATGTAACAAACCTGCACGTTGTGCACATGTTCCCTAGAACTTAAAGTATAATAAAAAAAAAAAAATTTTTTTAGATAACTCACTCACTTGGGCAGAGTCATGTTTGTTCAACAACTAAGGTATGACTGTTAGGACTGAGTTTGGTGGCATGCAACAGAAATTTGACTATACTGTCTTCCCAAATTATGGTTTATTTTTCTTACAGAACCAGAAATTCAGAGGCAACCCCACCCAGCATGATGGGAGCAGGTGTGCAAGGAATCCAAAAGGATCCAGGCTTCTTCTAACTTCTGGCTCTTCCACCTTTTTAGCATGTAGCTTTTGCATTCATTGGCACAAGATGACTGCTTAACCCCCAGTCACTGAATCTTTCTTCCAGGGAAGGGGAAAGGCAAAAGACCAAAGGTAAAGATATGTGCCTACTGAACCTTCCCTTTTGTTCAGGAAAAGAATAGCATTCCTGGTCTTACATCCCAATGGCAAGAATTCTGTTACTCTGTAAGAAAGCCTTGGAAATCTAGTTTTTCTGGGTTTGTTTGTTTGTTTCTTTTTGAGACAGGGTCTCATTCTGTTGCCCGGGCTAGAATGCAGTGGTATGATCCCAGCTCACTGCAACCTCTACCTTCCAAGTTCAAGCAATCCTTCTACCTCAGCCTCCCGAGTAGCTGGGACTACAGGCCCCCACCACTATGCCAGACTAATTTTTGTATTTTTAGTAGAAATGGGGTTTCACCATGTTACCCAGGCTGTCCTCGAACTCCTGAGTTCAAGTGATCCTGCCTAGGCCTCTCAAAGTGCTGGGATTACAGGCATGAGCCACTGCACCAGCCTACACTGTTCCAGTATAGCCCCAAACAAAATCTGAGTTGTTAGTAAAGAACATGGAGGTGAATGATACTGGGTTGTGGGGATATTTAGCAGTTTCTGCCATGAGGTATGGAGAAGAAAAACCAAAAATGCTCTTTCTCTCTTAAACTGTAATATCTCTTCTACTCTTAGGACACAATTAAAGCAGTATGTGCCATCACTGAATCCTGTGAGGGGAGGTAAAACCACCTACAAGATAAATGAGCTTAAATTGCTAAAAAGGAGTTCTAGACTGAAAATAAGCAAGAAATTCTTAACAAAGAAAACCAACAAACACAAACTCAATCAGCCATTTGCAGTTGAATTCCTCCTTAGATGAAATAAGAATCATATCCTACAGAAATTGTTGTACATGTATGTTAAATATATGTACAAGGATCCGAAATATTGCACTGTTTGTAAAAATTGACAGTTGCAAACAACTTCAAATGCAATAAAAAGAGAAGCAATTTTAAAATATATATATATATGGTATGCCCATATACTTGGAAGTCTAAGCAGCTGTTGGAAAATTAGGTGGACTTGAATGTCTAACATGGAAGAGATTCCAAAATATATTATTAAATGTTAAATCAGAAGATACAGGGGTTACGCCAAGATGGCAGAATAGAAACAGCTCCAGCCTCCAGATCCCAGCGTGAGCAACACAGAAGATGGGTGACTTCTGCATTTCCAACTGAGGTACCGAGTCCATCTCCCTGGGGCATGTCGGGCAGTGGGTGCAGGACAGTGGGTACAGCCCAACAAGCGAGAGCCAAAGCAGGGCAAGGCATCACCTCATCTGGGAAGCACAAGGGGGAAGGGAACCCCCTTTCCTAACCAAGGGAAACCATGACACACAACACCTGGAAAATTGGGTCACTCCTACCCTAATACTGCACTTTACCAAGGGTCTTAGCAAACCGCACACCAGGAGATTATACCCCATTCCTGGCTCAGAGGGTCCCACGCCCACAGAGCCTCCCTCATTGCTAGCACAGCAGTCTGAGATCTAACTGCAAGGCTGCAATGAGGCTGGGGGAGGGGTGCCCACCATTGCTGAGGCTTAAGTAGGTAAACAAAGCGGCCAGGAAGCTCGAACGGGGTGGAGCCCACCGCAGCTCAAGGAGGCCTGCCTGCCTCTGTAGACTCCACCTCTGGGGACAGGCCATAGCCAAACAAAAGGCAACAGAAATCTCTGCAAATGTAAATGTCCCTGTCTGACAGCTTTGAAGAGAGTAGTGGTTCTCCCAGCATGGAGTTTGAGATCTGAGAATGGACAGACTGGGTCCCTGACCCCCAAGTAGCCCAACTGGGAGACATCCCTCACTAGGGGCAGACTAACACCTCACACCTCACACAGCCAGGTACACCTCTGAGACGAAGCTTCCAGAGGAATGATCAGACAGCAACATTTTCTGTTCAGCAACATTCACTCTTCTGCAGCCTCTGCTGCTGATACCCAGGCAAACAGGGCCTGCAGTAGACCTCCAGCAAACTCCAACATACCTGCAGCTGAGGGTCCTGACTGTTAGAAGGAAAAATAACAAACAGAAAGGACATCCACACCAAAACCCCATCTGTACGTCACCATCATCAAAGATCAAAGGTAGATAAAACCACAAAGATGGGGAAAAAGCAGTGCAGAAAACCTGGAAATTCTAAAAATCAGAGCGCCTCTCCCCCTCCAAAAGAACACAGCTCCTCGCCAGCAACAGAACAAAGCTGGACGGAGAATGACTTTGACGAGTTGAGAGAAGAAGGTTTCAGATGATCAAACTTCTCAGAGTTAAAGGAGGAAGTACGAACCCAGCACAAAGAAACTAAAATCCTTGAAAAAAGATTTGACGAATGGCTAACTAGAATAACCAATGTAGAGAAGTCCTTAAATGACCTGAAAGACTGAAAACCATGACATGAGAACTACGTGACAAATGCACAAGCTTAAGTAACCGACTCGATCAACTGGAAGAAAGGGTATCAGTGATTGAAGATCAAATGAATAAAATGAAGTGATAAGAGAAGTTTAGAGAAAAAAGAGTAAGAAGAAATGAACAAAGCCTCCAAGAAATATGGGACTATGTGAAAACACCAAATCTACATCTGATTGGTGTACCTGAAAGTGATGGGAAGAATGGAATCAAGTTGGAAAACACTCTGTAGGATATTATCCAGGAGAACTTCCCCAACCTAGCAAGGCAGGACAACACTCAAATACAGAGAATGCCACAAAGATACTCCTTGAGAAGACCAACTCCAAGACACATAACTGTCAGATTCACCAAAGTTGAAATGAAGGAAAAATTGTTAAGGGCAGCCAGAGAGAAAGGTCGGGTTACCCACAAAGGGAAGTCCATCAGACTAACAGCGAATCTCTTGGCAGAAACTCTACAAGCCAGAAGAGAGTGGGGCCAATATTCAACATTCTTAAAGAAAATAATTTTCAACCCAGAATTTCATATCCAGCCAAACTAAGTTTCACAACTGAAGGAGAAATAAAATCATTTACAGACAAGCAAATGCTAATTTTGTCACCACCAGGCCTGCCCTACAAGAGATCATGAAGGAAGCACTAAACATGTAAAGGAACAACCAGTACTAGCCACTGCAAAAACATGCCAAAATGTAAAGACCATCGATGCTAGGAAGAAACTGCATCAACTAATGAGAAAAATAGCCAGCTAACATCAAAATGAGAGGATCAAATTCACACGTAATAATATTAACCTTAAATGTAAATAGCCTAAATGTTCCAATTCAAAGACACAGACTGGCAAATTGGATAACGAGTCAAGACCCATCAGTTTGCTGTATTTAGGAGACCTATCTCATGTGCAGAGACACACATGGGCTCAAAATAAAGGGATGGAGGAAGATCTACCAAGCAAATGGAAAACAAAAAAATGCAGGGGTTGCAATCCTACTCTCTGATAAAACAGACTTTAAACCAACAAAGATCAAAAGAGACAAAGAAGGCCATTACATAATGGTAAAGGGATCAATTCAACAAGAAGAGTTAACTATCCTAAATATATATGTACCCAATACAGGAGCACCCACATTCATAAAGCAAGTCCTTAGAGACTTACAAACAGACTTAGACTCCCACCCAATAATAATGGGAGACTTTAACACCCCACTGTCAACATTGACAGATCAACGAGACAGAGAGTTAACAAGAATATCCAGGAATTGAACTCAACTCTGCACCAAGCAGACCTAATAGACATCTAAAGAACTCTCCACCCCAAATCAACAGAATATACATTCTTCTCAGCACCACATCGCACTTATTCCAAAATTGACCACATAGTTGGAAGTAAAGCACTCCTCAGAAAATGTAAAAGAACAGAAATTATAACAAACTGTCTCTCAGACTACAGTGCAATCAAACTAGAACTCAGGATTAAGAAACTCAATCAAAACTGCTCAACAACATGGAAACTGAACAACCTGCTCCTGAGTGACTACTGGGTACATAATGAAATGAAGGCAGAAATAAAGATGTTCTTTGAAACCAATGAGAACAAAGATACAACATACCAGAATCTCTGGGACACATTTAAAGCATTGTGTAAAGGGAAATTTATAGCACTAAATACCCACAAGAGAAAGCAGGAAAGATCTAAAATTGACACCCTAACATCACAATAAAAAGAACTAGAGAAGCAAGAGCAAATACATTCAAAAGCTAGCAGAAGGCAAGAAATAACTAAGATCAGAGCAGAACTGAAGGAGATACAGACACAAAAACACCTTCAAAAAATCAATGAATCCAGGACTGGTTTTTTGAAAAGATCAACAAAATTGATAGACTGCTAGCAAGACTAATAAAGAAGAAAAGAGAGAAAACCAAATAGACGCAATAAAAAATGATAAAGGGGATATCACCACCGATCCCACAGAAATACGAACTACCATCAGAGAATACTATAAACACCTCTATGCAATAAACTAGAAAACCTAGAAGAAATGGATAAATTCCTGGACACATACACTCTCCCAAGACTAAACCAGGAAGAAGTTGAATCCCTGAATAGACCAATAGCAGGCTCTGAAATTGAGGCAATAATTAATAGCCTACCCACCAAAAAAAGTCCAGGACCAGAAGGATTCACAGCTGAATTCTACCAGAGGTACAAGGAGGAGCTGGTACCATTCCTTCTGAAATTATTCCCATCAGTAGAAAAAGAGGTAATCCTCCCTAACTCATTTTATGAGGCCAACATCATCCTGATACCAAAGCCTGGCAGAGACACAACAAAAAAAGAGAATTTTAGACCAATATCCCTGATGAACATTGATGCAAAAATCCTCAATAAAATACTGGCAAACCGAATCTAGCAGCACATCAAAAAGCTTATCCACCCTGATCAAGTGGGCTTCATCCCTGGGATGCAAGGCTGATTCAACATATGCAAATCAATAAACATAATCCAGCATATAAACAGAACCAAAAATAAAAACCACATGACTATTTCAATAGATGCAGAAAAGGCCTTTGACAAAATTCAACAGCCCTTCATGCTAAAAACTCTCAATAAATTCGGTATTGATGGGACGTATCTCAAAATAATAAGAGCTATTTATGACAAACCCACAGCCAATATCATACTGAATGGGCAAAAACTGGAAGCATTCCCTTTGAAAACTGCCACAACACAGGGATACCTTCTTTCACCACTCCTATTCAACATAGTGTTGGAAGTTCTGGCCAGGGCAATCAGGCAAGAGAAAGAAATAAAGGGTATTCAATTAGGAAAAGAGGAAGTCAAATTGTCCCTGTTTGCAGATGACATGATTGTATATTTAGAAAACCCCATTGTCTCAGCCCAAAATCTTCTTAAGCTGATAAGCAACTTCAGCAAAGTCTCAGGATACAAAATCAATGTGTAAAAATCACAGGCATTCTTATACACCAATAACAGACAGTCAAATCGTGAGTGAACTCCCATTCACAATTGCTTCAAAGAGGATAAAATACCTAGAAATCCAACTTACAAGGGATGTGAAGGACCTCTTCAAGAGTACTACAAACCACTGCTCAATGAAATAAAAGAGGACACAAACAAATGGAAGAACATTCCATGCTCATGGAAAGGAAGAATTAATATCATGAAAATGTCCATACTGCCCAAAGTAATTTATAGATTCAATGCCATCCCCATTAAGCTACCAATGACTTTCTTCACAGAATTGGAAAAATCTACTTTAAAGTTCATATGGAACCAAAAAAGAGTCCGCATTGCCAAGACAGTCCTAAGCCAAAAGAACAAAGCTGGAGGCATCACGCTACCTGACTTCACACTATGCTACAAGGCTGCAGTAACCAAAACAGCATGGTACTGGTACCAAAACAGAAATATAGACCAATAGAACAGAACAGAGCCCTCAGAAATAACACCACACATCTACAACCATCTGATCTTTGACAAACCTGACAAAAACAAGAAATGGGGAAAGGATTCCCTATTTAATAAATGGTGCTGGGAAAACTGGATAGCCATAAGTAAGTAGAAAGCTGAAACTGGATCCCTTCCTTACACCTTATATAAAAATTAATTCAAGATGGATTAGAGACTTAAATGTCAGACCTAAAGCCATAAAAACCCTAAAAGAAAACCTAGGCAATACCATTCAGGACATAAGCATGGGCAAGGACTTCATGACTAAAACACCAAAAGCAATGGCAACAAAAGCCAAATTGACAAATGGGATCTAATTAAACTAAAGAGCTTCTGCATAGCAAAAGAAACTACCATCAGAGTAAACAGGCGATCTACAGAATGTGAGAAAAATTTTGCAATCGAATCATCTGACAAAGGGCTAATAACCAAAACCTACAAAGAACTCAAATTTACAAGAAAAAAACAACCCCATCAAAAAATGGACAAAGGATATGAACAAACACTTCTCAAAAGAAGAAGTTATGCAGCCAACAGACATATGAAAAAATGCTCATCATCACTGGCCATCAGAGAAATGCAAATCGAAACCAAAATGAGATACCATCTCACACCACTTAGAATGGCAATCATTAAAAAGTCAGGAAATAACAGGTGCTGGAGAGGATGTGGAGAAATAGGAACACTTTTACACTGTTGGTGGGACTGTAAACTAGTTCAACCAATGTGGAAGACAGTGTGGTGATTCCTCAAGGATCTAGAACCAGAAATACCATTTGACCCAGCCATCCCATTACTGGGTATATACCCAAAGGATTATAAATCATGCTGCTATAAAGACACATGCACATGTATGTTTATTGTGGCACTATTCACAATAGCGAAGACTTGGAACCAACCCAAATGTCCATCAATGACCGACTGGATTAAGAAAATGTGACACGTATACACCATGGAATACTATGCAGTCATAAAAAAGGATGAGGTCATGTCCTTTGTAGGGACATGGATGCAGCTGGAAACCATCATTCTCAGCAAACTATCACAACAACAGAAAACCAAACACCACATATTCTCACTCATAGGTGGGAATTGAACAATGAGAACACTTGGACACAGGACGGGGAACATCACACACCAGGGCCTGTTGTGGGGTCGGGGGAGGGGGGAGGGATAGCATTAGGAGATATACCTAATGTAAATGACGAGTTAATGGGTGCAGCACACCAACATGGCACATGTATACATATGTAACAAACTTGCACATTGTGCACATGTACCCTAGAACATAAAGTATAATATAAATAAATAAATAAATAATCAGATCCTATGTATGTATATACATACCACACTGTAGAGGCTGGGTGAGGAGGAGCAGTGTGGAGGACAAAGAATGGTGTCAGTAGGACAAGGGAAGTTACATTTTGCTCTTTATATTTCTGTATTACTTGAAGTTTTACAACAAAAACACATTTATCTTTTACCTTTGTAACTTTAAAATAATAAAAACAAAAAAGACTAAAATTGTATGTTTCGTACAACATGACACTTTAGTATTAGGAGACCTAGACTCACTTCTATCACAAATTTTGAATATCAATTTCTTCATCTGTAAAAATAGGAAAGATTGGGTAGCCCAAATACAGGATAATTTTGAGAAACAAATGAGAATATCAAAGTTCTTTGAAAAACTGGAAAAGCCCTATATAGTAGTCCCTCCTTATTCAAGATTTTGCTTTCCAAGATTTGTTATCCACGATTAACTACATGGCCCAAAAATGTTACATGGAAAATTCAAGAAATGAACAATTCATAAGTTTTCAATTGCATGTCATTTTAAGCAGCATGTTGAAATTTCTCACCATCCCACTCCATCCCAACAGGGACATGAACCAACCCTTGGTCCAGCATATTCACACTGCCTACACTATTAGTCACTTAGTCACCTTCTGGGTTATGAGATCGAAAAAACGTAATATATATAGAGGGTTTGGTACTATCCTCAGTTTCAGCCATCAACTGGGGGTTCTTGAAATGTATCCCCTGAAAATAATGGGGGGGCTACTGTATAAGCAGATGTAAGATATCATTATTGCTCCCTAAAATCCTTCCAGAACTCATTCATTCATTCAACAAACCTTTTCTTTCTTAGGGAGGGGCCACTGTTCTACACACTAGGGTTCCAAAGATGAGTAATAAATTATCACCACTCTCAAGGAGTAACTAAAAATCAATAATCACAGATATTATAATGGAAAAATAATGAAAAGACCTATGCTCCTGCATGAAAATTTTGTAATAGAAACTAGAGATAGAGAGAAAAAATGTGAGGCTCATAGGATGGAGTGGGAAGGAGAGGAGGGCTAGTTAAGACATCTAGAGTCAGGCTTCCAAGCCACCTTCCTGGCACGTATGTCCCTTTTTGCTCCAACCTGGCTCATTCTCAGTCTGCCCAACATGTTCACTACCAAGACAGAGCACTTTTAAGGCTGACACCAAAAGGTCCGTGTGTTTGGGGAGCAAAGATGTTCAGTGTAATCCTGGAAAACAGGGCCCCCATCTGATTCAAGAGCAATAAAATACAGATCATTGAAACAGCAACAACGTAGTTGACACACTTACAAAGAAAGGAAGCACCAAAGTCCCTCTCAGGCTTGGGACTCAATGATTAGAATCCTGTCAAATCACTGGAGTCATAGATGAGATAGCAAAAGAGGTCACCAAAGTTCCATCCAGAGGACCATTGGTCATCCTCCCCTGAAGCCCCATTTTACAGGTGAGGACATCAAGGCTTCCCCCAGTCCTCTGGACTTGCAGACCACTCATCTTCCCCTAAGCAAGATAAGTACATCGTTGTCCATCAGTCAGAGGCTCAATGATCCTTTATAGATATCAGTAAAGTTTCCAAATCTGGTTTCTTGGAACCGTCAGTACAGTGAATGAAACTGTGAGACACTACATAACGTTGTTTATTGCTTTTTGCACAGTTCAAACTGGCATCTGTTCAGCCCAGGGTTATTTAAGGCCTAATGTTCACGGTGCTGGAGTGTACAATGAAATAAATGGGGTTTCAGCTAATTAAATGCTGGCACAAAGCTGAGGTGTTTGAAAAATCTCTAAATCCATCTAGTGGCCTGTCCCTGAGCCAAGAGCTGCTGCTGTTATATGACACAATAAAAGAGATGCTGTGTAAATTTCAAATATTTTATTGAACATAAATAATTAGAATATCTAACCATTTGCTAAGGCAGAAATATCTAGCAGCTAATGTGCCGAACGCATTGCAGATGTTCACAAACTACAGAAATGTCAATTTGCTTTTAAGTTCCTTTTAACCAATTTTTTACTCTAAAGAAGTAAACACTTATAACTGTGAATAAATCGTTTGTGGTTTGGGCAAAATGTTTAGGAATATTCAATAAAGCATCCATATAAATATTCAGTTATGGAGAAAATTTGATTTAAATAGATGGTACTTTCAATAAATAAACATTGTTCAACATGAATAAACATTTTAAACAACCAGCAAGCATCAAAACCCAGCTGATGTTTCAGGCAAATCTTTGGAGAACATTTTATTTAGCAGTTCTTCTTACATATGCTACACAATGTCAAGGATTTCTTCATAGTCTTTATTATCAGGACTATTTGCATGAAAGCAGTACCTTTTCTTAAGAGAATTCATCTTCTTTCAGCACTACATTTTATTACCATCTTTTCTTCTTTGCAGAGTTACCATGCAGTGTTGTGGAGTCCAAGGTTGAGAACAAAAGCAGGAACCAGCCAGCCTAGGTTTAAATTGTCTCTGTCATTTAAAACTGTGATCTTGGGCCGGACACGGGGGCTCACGCCTGTAATCCCAGCACTTTGGGAGGCTGAGGCGGGCGGATCACGAGGTCAGGAGATCGAGACCATCCTGGCGAACACGATGAAACCCCGTCTCTACTAAAAATACAAAAAATTAGCTGGGCGTGGTGGCGGGTCCCAGCTACTCGGGAGGCTGAGGCAGGAGAATGGTGTGAACCCGGGAGGCAGAGCTTGCAGTGAGCCGAGATCGTACCACTGCACTCCAGCCTGGGTGACAGAGCGAGACTCCGTCTCCAAAAAAAAAAAAAAAAAAAAAAAAAAAACTGATCTTGGGCGGGGCGCAGTAGCTCACGCCTGCAATCCCAGCACCTTGGGAGGCTGAGGTGGGCGGATCACGTTCAAGACCAGACTGGCCAACATAGTTAAACCCCATCTCTACTAAAAATACAAAAATTAGGTAGGCATAGTGGCGCCTGCCTGTGGTCCCAGCTACTCAGAAGGCTGAGGCAGGAGAATCGCTTGAACCCAGAAGGCGGAGGTTGCAGTGAGCCAGGTTCAAGCCAATGGGCAACAGAGTGAGGCCCTATCTTAAAAACAAACAAACAAACAAAAAAATACCTGCAACCTTGGGCAGTTTAACCTTGTTTAGCTTCAATATCATCATTTGTGAAATGGAAATCATAATACTCACCTCATAGGAATAAGTATTAGATAAGATCATGTGAGTCAAGTGCCCAGAAAACACTCTACAAACTTACCTGTTACCATTTTATATTACTTGGCATAAATTGAACTTTCCATATGAATCATTTAAAACAGACTTTGGAGCGAATTAACGACATTCACAGTGACCTGGATGAGATTGGAGACTATAATTCTAAGTGAAGTAACTCAGGAATGGAAAACTAAACATGGCATGTTCTCACTAATACGTGGGGTAAGCTATGAGGACGCAAAGGCATAACAACGATACAATGGAATTTAGGGATTTGGGGGGAAGGGTGGGAGGGGACGAGGGATAAAAGACTACAAAGAGGGTGCAGTGTGTACTGCTCGGGTGATGGGTGCACCAAAATCTCACAAATCACCACTAAAGAACTTATTCATGTAACCAAACACCATCTATACCCCAATAACCTATGGAAAAATAAATAGATAAATAAAAACTATATATCTGATTTTTTTTTTTTTTTTTTTAATGGCAGAGCAAGAGGCAAGGGGCAAACTGATCCCCTGCCAGGCTGTTTGATAGAAAAAGGAATGGTTATCTTGGTTCTAAAGCTTCAACCATACTGGATCCTTGTGTTTCACATACCTTAAAGTTAGTGCCAACTTTCCAACTTTCCAAAAGAATAATTACATCGGGAAAGAAACGGGGTCAGCAGGTCTTGCAGTGCTTTTAAACAGGAAGTCTCAGAGCTCATGCAGTGAAGCAGCTCATAGCACAACTTCTTCCCTACTCATCAAACCAAAGAATCGCTCAATCCCAGGAAGAAGATAGAGGAGCATGTCTCACCAAACACAATTGACCCTAACTCTAAATCATCTACAGTCAAAAAAATTGATTCTGCATCTGGTTGACAGTGCCTGTAAAAAATGTGTTTTAAATGAAAACACATTTTCATTTAAAATGTGCTTTTTATACAATGAAAAATAATAATAATAATAATATAAAACAGACTTTGGACATCCATTGTTTTAGCTTGTAACTACTTTTTTATACTGTTAATGATAATAGAGATTGGTACAACACTCTTGAACAGCGATTTGGTAATAGCTATCAAAATTTGAAACGCACATTTCCTTTGATCCAGCAACTACACTCCTGGGAATTCACCTATCACTAGCTAGGTGACAATATGTTATTAGATCAATGTCCCAGAATGTTCACTGCTACATTTCTGTAATAGTAAAATAAGATGACAAATGCCCATCAATAAATGATTAATTACCATGAACCCCCACTTAAGGGACTTGTCACAGTGGGATTTTACCTTTGTATGTTTGGTTATGGGATGATTACTCTTTATTCCCTGTGCAAAGAGAACACTTGTTCCCTCTTCTGAATTCTCCTTTTGTATGGAGGGAACCCTGGCAGTGATACATTGCTGAGCTCTCTCTGCCCCTTGACGCACTCAACCCAGGGGAGATAGAGGGACTTGTGTGATTGGCGAATTTCAGAAGAATAACTGGACATGCTCTGCTCAGCAACTCCCTTTTACTTCTTTAGAGAGAGAAGTCCACAGGGAACAGGAGCTCTCCTCTCCAGGATATTCACCAGGCAGTCCCCACAGTGGGGAAATCTGCTGTGGTCAGCCCTGCTGGTGACTGGGTGGGTACAGCTGCCCAACTCCGGACATCAGAGTTAGGAAGTCCACGCGATTTGCACACTATCCTATATTTCCAACATAGGCTTTAGCAATAACAGAGGTAAATGATGTAATCTGTCAATCTTTTCTTTTATGTTTCAATTTGGTCAGAACTTGGGCAAGGAAAAGGGATGCATTTGAAGGTCCTCATGAAGGTTACTGTATGCCCCACAAATGCAAACTCTTTGGAGATGGGAATTATATCTGTCTTGCTCATCAGTATATCCCTAAAACAGAACCTAGACCCAAAAAATAAATGAATGAATGAACGAATGACACAAATGGTGCTATTTTTAAAGTATGTGATATGTCTGTGTGTGATTATATAAATGTAGTTTCCTTAAGAGGGAGAGACTAGGAAAGGCGGCACATTTTCAGTGTATGTCTACTGACACTGTTTAGATTTTCTAACCACATTTATGTGGCAGTTATTTCATTAACAAAGTAGAAATGGAAATTGTCCACAAAAGGTTATTGTGAAGCATACTTATGAGCCCTTTTGTTTTCTCCTTTATATCTTTCTTTAATAAATAAACATTTTAAGAGAAAACTCCATTAGAAAAAAAGGAAAGAAGGAAGAAAAGGAGAGAGGAAACGAAGGCAGGAAGGAGGGAGGGAGGCAGGGAGGAAGGAAGGAAGGAAAGGGGGGCGGAAGGAGGGAGGAAGAAAAGGGAGGAAAGGAGGGAGGGAGGGAGGGGAGGAAAGGAAAGAAGTAGAGAAAGAAAAGAGGGAGGGAAACAGGGAAGGAAGAAAAACATTCCTTAACAAGACCTTTTGTAGAATGAGTGATCACTCCTCTATATGTCAGGGTTCTTGGTTGAAAAAAACTAGAAACAAACTAGCTATATTAAATAGAAAAGAAATGCATCTGAAGGCATCAAATGGCTAACAAAGTTGATGGGAAGGCTGGGGAACGAGCTTAAAAATGAGCAGGGTCCAAGGCAGCCCAGAGCACCACCATGATACCACAGAAACTTAGGGTGATGACCACGCCACCTAGAACATGCACAGACAGTGGCCACACTGATGCTCTCACTGAGCCATTGAGTCCTCAACTCTGCTGCCACAGTGAGTCTGCTCTGGTCCTCTTGTATCTTTATCTCACAATCTCAAGGTTCAAAGTTCAGAGTAGAAGCAACCATTTAGCCAAGGTGAGGTTATCTGCCCAAATGGAGGGTTGGCCTTTGGTAGGATGAGGGAGGGATACCTCACCCCCTCATTCTCTCTGGCAAGAGGGTGGATAGTTTGGGTACAGATGCTGGGAGGGAGGTGGGTTTGGAGAAGGGAGATGAAGAAATCTGATTGCTTGCTTCTGTTTTCTCAATGCATTATGACAAAGGACTATCATTTCCTTTGAAGTAAGAAGTGAGAAAGCACTGTTAGAGATCTGAAAAAAGAAAAGGTATGAAATCGCACTTTTGGAGGGGGGTGGTCCAGTTATTTACTGCTACATAATAAATGACCCCAAAATGGTGGCTTACAAGAATATAATAATTTATTTTACTTATGATTCTAGAAGTCAAATATGCCCTGCTAGGCAGTTCTCACTTAGGATCCCTCATAAGTTTGTAGTCAGATGGTGAGTGGTGCTGGGGTCATCGTGAAGGCCTATTCAGATGTAAGGCTAGCTTCTGAGCTGGGGAGGCAACAGCTGGGGCTCCTCAAAGATGTCTCTCTCTCTCTTTATATATATTTTTAAATATTTATTCATATATATACATACACATACATATATAATTTGTTTATATATATATATATGTGTGTGTGTGTGTGTGTGTGTTCACATGGCAGCTTAAGGTGTCCAATGTTGTAAGATAAATAAATAGAATCTTCATGGCTTTTTCTAACCTAGCCTCAGAAGTTACCTGATGTCCTTTCAGCTGTGTTCAAGTCACAAAAGCAGTCATGAAGAGCTGCCCATATTCCGGAAAATAGGACATAGACTCTATCTCTTAATGAAAGAAATGCCCAAGAATTTGCCAAGATATTTTGAAATCACTACA
This sequence comes from Rhinopithecus roxellana, assembly GCF_007565055.1. NCBI lineage: Eukaryota > Metazoa > Chordata > Mammalia > Primates > Cercopithecidae > Rhinopithecus > Rhinopithecus roxellana. Next base: position 5,902,183 of record NC_044553.1, read on the forward strand.
AGTGGAAAGAAAAACAAAAATATTAAAGAAGTATAATAAAACCATTGGGCTATATTGAGTGCTCATTGGAGATAGGTACTCATGAATTAAATAGAGACCCTTTGGCAGGGCTATGTTTTTATCAATCGACTTTTGGCTGCTTGGGTACCGATCCAGGAAGGAGGATGGTTGGGTGTAACATGGGCTTTGCCAACAGCTCCTATCATCTCTATGAAGATGAAAGCACTAGGAGAGCATGGACCTTGTCTGTCGCACTTTTGGCAGGATCTCAGAGATTAGAGTCGGGTTTTGTACAAAGGGATCCTTCAATATATCTGTGTGATGATTGAACCCGACCCTTTTTTGCAGTTTTGTTTAAGCTGTTCTTTCCAATCAGGATGCCTCCCCACCGCCCCCATCACCAATTCACTGTATGACTTTGCACAGATCACTTAACTGCTTGGAGCTTCTTTTTTGCACCTATAAAATGAAGATTATGATATTTAAGGTCCCTTTCAGGTATAAAAATCATATCTTCCTATCTTATCCCATTCATCTGATGACTTCCAACAAGGATGCCAAAACACATCAGCTCAGATGGAGGCAATAGCTCAAGTGCCCTCGGGTTTTTGCCTTACAACTGATCCACTTAAGACACAGCCTCTGAAAACACATTGAATCTAAAAGTGAAGCCTCCTACGCCCAATAAATCCTTGTTGGATTTCAGTAAGAGACTGCAGAGAAAGAAGGATTGATGCTGGAGCTGTAAAGTGCCTTAGAGAAAAGACAGATCTGGCCCATTCTTTGCCCTCTTGGGTATTCACATCCTTTCTTAGCTATCACCCAACCCAGTCGGATAAATATATCTCTTTTTATCTTCCCACATATGTCAATCCCTTTCTTTCCTGAATCATTTTTGTTGCTTTACTCTCAACCTTCCCCATTCTGTCTTTGCCTTTTCAATGCTTAACATCAGGACCATCCACAGGGTAGAAGACAGTGGGGTATGCAGAGGAAATAGAGAGGTGGAGGCAATAGACAAATAACGCTTAGTAAGACAGCTATATTCACTGAGCATTGTCTGTACCCTGAAGGCTACAGTACATCTGGGAGTCAGATTCGCAAAGCTGTCAATTACCCATATGGTGAATTTGAATCTGAAGTGGGGTCTCCTGCTAAAAAATGGTGAGCCTAGATTCAAATGCCACCTCCATCACTAACTAAATATGTACATGACCTTGAATAAGTTAATTCTTAATCATTCCATTCTTCAGTTTCCTCCTCTAAAAAAATGAAGATGATAGTACATCTGACTTCACAGAACTGTTGTGAAAACTGAATAAAACAATACACATCAAGTGCTTAGAACAGTACCTACCACATAGTAAGTGCTCAATAAATGTGAGATACTATCCATTATCTTTCATGATGTCTGAAATTCTACCTATTAAAGACTTAACCCTTGTAAGTGAGGGAAAGAATCTATCCTTGATGTTAGTCAAGGATATTCTATTAAATATATTCTATTATATTCTATTCATGTTCTCACGTTAAGACACCAGTTATGCTCCTGCCTTACTCTGTTATAAATAAGATTCCCATCTTGGGCCCCTGTAACTGTCCCTGCTTTTATAATCTGCCCAATGTCCAATTCCTCTACCACAGGCTCTATGCCTTTAGTCTCCATCTGGTTACTAAAATCCAGCTTCTGAAATTCAGACCCATGGATGGAGTTCTACCAGGTATGCAGTAGTTATACAATAAATACTCATTGACTGACTGCCCAGCTACCTTCTACTGGTCTCCTTGATCCTGACCTAGAATGGTGCCCCATATACGCTGCTCTGTGCTCTCTCACCTCCATTCAGCAGCTGCTTCCTTACTGCCCACATCTGAGCCCTCCTGCCACCCTCTGTGAGCAGACAGGTCCAAAACATCAGCCAAACCACCACCCTGTTTCCATCTTTTTGGCTGATTAAACTAGATCATTAAATGTTTGGGAGCTGTTCTGTTAAACACGTATTCCATAAATCTCCTGCTCTAAAACTTCACTTATCCAGGTTCAGACAACAAGGATCCACTAGGCACATTTAGCAACGTGTACCAGCTTCCTCCCTCTTCTACATTGCCCTCTGCAGCTCTCCATGGGTGTTCCAGTGACAGCCCACACTCGTCCCCACTGCCCAGGATCTCAGCCGAGTGCAGAAAGAGTCAAAACCATGACAGAGGAGATAAGGCTACCATATCAAAGGGTTCAGAACAAGAGAGGAGTGTAAATTAAGGCTGGAAAAGTAGGATGCAACCAGATCAAGGAAGCAGACAAGGCTGAACAGGAGACTGACATAAGAGTGATGTTTCAGGAGGGGTTCTGGCCCAGGTACACCATGTTGGGATGAGAAGGGTTTGGAGGCGAGAAGACCAGTGAAGGGAGCACAGACCCCTCTGAAACTCAGCAGAAAGGTAAACCTTTGGTCCAGGGGGAAAAAATAACACCGAACATTTTGCATAATATTTCAGGGAGTCGACAGATCTTTAAAGCCCATTCCTAGGATTCTCTGGGGCATCCCTGAACTTTAGGTTAAAAATCCCTGGAACAGAATCTTACAACCAATCAGCACCTGGCATAGGGTGGTCACCCAAATGGTAGTTGTTATGCACTGAATGCTTGTGTCCTTCCAAAATTTATTTGTTGAAGCCTACTATGGTTTGAACGTGTCCTTCCAAAATTCACTTTGAAACTTAATCCCCAATGAGATAATATTAACAGTGGGGATCTTTAAGAAGTGATTTGGTCATGAGGGCTCCACCCTCATAAATGAGATTAGTGTCCTTATAAAAGGGCTCAAGAGAACTAGCTAGTCCCTTTTGTCTTTCTGCCATGTGAGGACACAGTGGGATGCAGTGCTTCTCTTGGAAGCAGAGAGCGAGCCCTCCCCAGACACTGAATATCCTGGCACCATGATCTTGGACTTCCCAGCCTCCAGAACTATGAGAAATAAATTTCCCAAAAAAGAAAAAGAGGGAGAGAGAGAGAAGGTCTCGCTATGTGGCCCAGGCTGGTCTTGAACTCCTGAGCTCAAGCAATCCTCCCACTACAGCTTCCCAAAGTGCTGGAATTACAGACATGGGTCACCATGCCCAGCCACAAGAAATAAATACCTATTATTTATAAATTGCCCAGTCTAAGGTATTTTTTTTAAAAAAAACAGACTGAACTAAGACAAAGCCCTAACCCATAATGTGATGGTATTAGGACATAGGCCCTTAGAAGGTAATTAGTTTTAAATGAGGTAATAAGGGTGGAACCCCATTATGGGATTAGTGACTTTGTAAGAAGAGGAAGAGACACCAGAGCTCTTCCTGCTTTCCACCATGTGAGGATACAGCAAGAACACAGACATCTACAAGCCGGGAAGAGGATCCTCACCAAAAAGTGAATATGCTGGCACCTTGATCTTAAACTGCTGAGCCTCTGGAAATGTATGAAATAAATGTCTATTGTTTAAACCGCCCCATCTATGGTCATTTAGGATAGCAACCTGAGCTAAAGCAGTAGTGTTTAATCCCACAAAAAAAAATATCTACTTAGTCTCTGGTGAAAGAAAACAGAACTTGATAAGCATGGTAGTAAATGGTACTAATGGAATGGAAGATAGGAAGTAAACTCTAGGCCATTTAAGAAGGAGGGGCCGGATGCAGTGGCTCACACCTGTAATCCCAGCACTTTGGGAGGCCGAGGTGGGTGGATCACCTGAGGTCGGGAGTTTGAGAACAGCCTGACCAACATGGAGAATCCCAAATCTACTAAACCTACAAAATTAGCCAGGCATGGTGGCACATGCCTGTAATCCTAGTTACTCAGGAGACTGAGGCAGGAGAATTGCTTGAACCCAGAAAGTGGAGGTTGCAGCGAGCCGAGATCATGCCGTTGCACTCTAGCCTGGGAAACAAGAGTGAAACTCTGTCTTAAAAAAAAAAAAAACAGAAGGAGAGCAAAAACCAAGACTCTGAATTTTTTAAATTTGGGGATTTGGGAAATGAAAAAAATGGAAGTTTGAATATTTCTAAATAACCAGATAGATGATGATGTATCCAAATGAGAGGATGCCTGTGTTTTATTGATTTGGATTTTTTGAATTGCTTATGGAGAGGGATGTAAAGTTTGACTCACTCATCCAACAAGCTTTAATTAACTGCCTAGAATGTGCTTGGCCCTGGAAACATCAAGAAGAAAACAAGCAAATCCTTGCCCCCACAGAGCTTATATTGCTGTGGGAAAACACACAGGCAACGAGCAATGACAATGAAGGGGTTGCTGAAGGGCAGGAGAGGTTTGTACAAAGCGTGAGGAGCAGGCTGGAAGGCACAATCTGCCTGGGAAAATCACGGTGGAAATTGAGCTTGAGCTGAAACTGAAAATAAGCTTAGAGCTTTGCCTAATGGAATGAAGAAGGTTGGTATTACAGAGCCCCAAAGTTTGGGCAGGAGGAACTACATGTTACACTTTTTCCCCCAGGCCCAGCAGCCCACCTTTATGTTCTTGGTCAAGTGCTGCGTATGGGAAATGGGAAGAAAGGATCCAAGAGAATGTAGAAAAATCACACTGGCAACTGAGGAGAGGATGGGAAGCAGGAAAAGATTTGAGACACTAGGGGAAAAAAGCAAAACAGTGAGGAGGTTGTATTCATGAACATAAACTCCAAGCTGTTTCCCCCAGTGATAAGATAGAGGAAAAAGACAAAATGTGAAAATCTGGACTGGCACAGTCAGATAGACTCCAGTTGGGTTACCTCTGGGGAAATAGTAAAATCACCCTGCAGGGAGCTCAAGGAGCCTGAGTCTTTGAATTGAGTTTTAACAGCAACATAGCCAGATTTTTTTCCTCTGGTCTGCAATTGTATTGGCCTCCATGATCTCTGAATAAGTCAAGCAAGGGATTTTTCCTGAAGTGGGAAGCTCTCCGTGACAGTTTCTTGAGAGCCTTGAATATGATGCTTTGGCAGGTATGTGGCTGCCCAGCAGGGAATCCTGGAGCTTTGAGCAGCTCTGGCAGTTGCAAGGAGGCAGGTCACACAGCTTCAGAAATCTTCTGAAAGAAAAAGCAGGAGAGTCCAAATTTAAAGAGGAGAAGCAACGGCTATGGAAAAAAGGAGAAAAGTACCAAAGATTTTTAGAGAACAGAATAGAAAAGATTAATTAACTTCAAGCTCAGAAAGAAGCAAAGTAAAAGGAAGAAGTTAGGCCGGATATGGTGGTGTGCGCCTATAGTCGCAGATGCTCAGAAGACTGAGGCAAGAGGATGACTTGAGCCCAGGAATTCAAGGCTGCCATGAGCTATAATCACACCACTGCACTCCAGCGTGGGCAACAGAACAAGACTCTACCTCTAAGAAGAAAAAAAAAATGGAGGAATTTAGAATAATGCCCAAATTTCCTATCCTGGGAACTTGGGTTTTGATAGTGTACTTCACAGAAATAAGGACTGGTGGGAATTCCCGGAAGTTTGGGTGGGGATGGAGATCACCAAAAGGAGAGATAATGAGCTAGTTAAGTTTTAAAAGTGTTTTCATGTACCTTTGGAATATACCACCAAAAAATATATTAAATAGGCCAGACGTGGTGGCTCATGCCTGTAATCCCAGCACTTTGGGAGGCCGAAGCAGCCAGATCACTTGAAGTCAGAGTTCGAGCAGCCTGGGCAACATGGTGAAACTCTGTCTCCACTAAAAATACAAAAATTAACTGGGCATGGTGGCGTGTGCCTGTAATCCCAGCTACTCAGGAGGCTGAGGCAGGAGAATCACTTGAACCTGAGAAATGGAGGTTGCAGTGAGCTGAGATCGCACCACTGCACTCCAGCCTGAGCGACAGAGCTGACTCTGTCTCACAAAAAAATAAATAAATAAAATACATTAAATACACTAGATTAGAGTTCCAGAGACAGTAGACTAAACACAGTGTCTTTGGAAGTAACTCATGTAAGTGAGTGAAGTCATGAGCAGAGATGAGACTACCCAAGAAGAAGGTAGAAAATAAGAACACAAGAAGGTTGAGAGGAAAGAGGTTGAGGAAGATTTCCCTAAGGGAAACTAATATTTAAAGACTAAACAAAGGAGATTGAGAAGGAATGAGACAACTAGATTAAACAGGAGAACAGTGCCAAGAAAATGTAGAGAAGAATTTCAAGAAAGGAGTGGTCAAAAAGGTCAAATGGCCCAGAAGGTTTAAATAAAATGTCAACTGAAATGTGTCTATTGAATTTAACAACTGGAAAGTCATTGATAACCTTTCCAAGATGGGGAAGAAAATAGATTTCTGATGACTGAAGAGCAAACAAAGGTAGGCAGTGTAGACAGCCTTGTGATGAGATTTGACTGTGAAGGGAAGAAGAGAGTTAGAGGTGAGCAGGGGAATATCTACAATAGGCATTGGGCCACCAGCAGATGTGTGTTTGTTGCCATTGTTTTCTATGGGGTAGATTTGAAAGTGTTTATATTTGGCAAGGAAGAAGCCATTGAACAGGAAGAGGATAAAAATACAGAAAATAGAAGGGAAATTCGATAGAGTGAGGTCATGGAAGAGACTGGAGGGTAGTACTTCAGCTCACAGATGAGCCATGGGAAGGAGAGACTCATCCTGAAAAGCATGGCAGCAGGAGGTGAAGGCTGATGCTGATGAGCCAAATGTAGACATAGAACAATTACTGTCTGTCTTTTCAGTAGGTAGGAAAATAGTAGGTAAGATTGTCCACAAAAAGTGAGATAGCTAGAGGGGAGCTGGGAGTCTGCAAAGACTTGGAGAGGTAGAAGAAAATGTTAAAGGGTTGCCAGAGTTGTACATTGCCTTGACATTGGATGCTATAAACCTTCATCTACACCAGTAAATGTGTATGTTGTGTGACTGCCTCCAGCATTTCTCAGACTGTCAGGCTTTGGAGATGGAGCTCCCTAGACGTTAAGAAGCTATGAATTGGAAGTTGCAGGACAGGTCTAACAGACAGACAAGGGAACAAAGGAATTAAGGATGCCAGCAAGGAAGATTGAAGAATTGATGTGCCATGAAATTTCATCTGGAATGATAAAGAAATGAAACCAGGAAGGAGCTGACAGAATTGAAAGAAACATGAGGGATCAGGAAACTGCAGAGTACAAAGGGCAAAAACAAGCAAATCTTTAAAACCATCTTAAAGGACGTGTTAAGAGGTAGATCTTACGTTTTCTAATTTGGGCTACTACCAAAATGTTTTATTGTGATTATTCTATCTTGGGAAATGAGGGAATGAGAGCAAAGACCTAGTATGTTTATGAACTGCAAATACTATTTTTGAAAAGTAAAAGTCAAAAAATAACTTCAAAAAATAACCTAACAATGCATCTTAAAGAACTAGAAAAGCAGCCAGGCACGGTGGCTCATGCCTGTAATCCCAGCATTTTGGGAGGCTGAGGCGGGTGGATCACAAGGTCAGGAGATCAAGACCATCCTGGCCAATATAGGGAAACCCTGTCTCTACTAAAAATACAAAAATTAGCCAGGCGTGGTGGCACTCACCTGTAGTCCCAGCTACTCGGGAGGCTGAGGCAGGAGAATCACTTGAACCTGGGAGGCAGAGGTTGCAGTGAGCTGAGATCACGCCACTGCACTCCAGCCTGGTGACAGAGCAAGACTCCATCTAAAAAAAAAGAAAGAAAGAAAGAAAGAACTAGAAAGGCAAGAACAAACTGAACCCAAAATTAGAAGAAAAGAAATAATAAAGATCAGGGTAGAAATAAATGACTTTGAAATGAAGAAAACAACACTAAAGATCAATGAAACAAAAAGTTGGTTTTTTGAAAAGATAAACAAAGTTGACAAATCTTTAGCCAGACTAATAAAGAAAACAAGAAAGCAAACTCAAATAAATAAAATTAGAGATGAAAAAGGAGACATTACAAATGATGCACAGAAATTCAAAAGAGTATTAGTGGCAAATATAAGCGACTATGTGCCAATAAATTGGAAAATCTAGAGGAAATGGTTAAATTTCCATACACATACAACATACCAAGATTGAACCATGAAGAAATCCAAAACCTGAATAGACCAACAACAAGTAAGAAGATCGAAGCCATAATAAAAAGTCTCCCAGTAAACAAAAGCCTGGGACCTGACTTCACTGCTGAATTCTATCAAACATTTAAAGAAAAACTAATACCAATCCTACTCAAACTATTCTAAATAATAGAGGAGGAGGGAATCCTTCCAAACTCATTCTATGAGGCCAATATTACCCTGATACCAAAACAAGACAAAGATACATCAAAGAAGGAAAACTGCAGGTCATTATCTCTAATGAATATTGATGCAAAAATCCTCAACAAAATACTTGCAAACCAAATTTAACAATACATTAAAAAGATCACTCATCTCATATCCCCTGAAGGGACATGGATGGAGTCGGAGACCATTATCCTTAGCAAACTAACACAGGAACAGAAACCAAATGCCATATGTTCTCAATTGTAAGTGGGAACTAAATGGTGATAACACATGAACATATAGAGGGGAACAACACACACTGGGGCCTTTTGGAGTGTGGAGGATAGGAGAAGGGAGAAGATCAGGAAAAATAACTAATAGGTGCTAGACTTAATACCTGCGTAATGAAATAATCTGTACAACAAACCCCCATGATGCAAGTTTACCTACGTAACAAACCTGCACATGTACCCCTGAACTCAAAATAAAAGTTAAAAAAAAAAAGGATCCCTCATCATGACCAAGTGGGATTTATTGCAGGAATGCAAGATGGTTCAACATATGCAAATCAATCAATATCATCTATCACATCAACAGAAGGAAGGATAAAAACATTTAATCATTTTAACTGATGCTGAAAAAGCATTGATAAAAATCAACATCCCTTCATGATAAAAAAAAAAACCTTCCAAAAAATGTATATAGAAGGAACATACCTCCACATAATAAAAGCCACATATGACAGACCCACAGCTACTATCATATTGAATGAGGAAAAACTGAAAGCCTTTCCTGTAAGATCTGAAACATAACAAGGCTGTCCACTTTCACCAGTTATTCAACATAGTATTAGAACTCGTAGCTAGAGCAATCAGACAAGAGAAGAAAAGAAATAAAGGGCATCCAAATTGGAAAGGAAAAGGTCAAATTATCCTTATTTCCAAATTATTTAACCTTTTTTTTTTTTTGTTCAGATAGAGTTTCACTCTTGTTGCCCAGGCTGGAGTGCAATGGCGCAATCTCAGCTCACCACAACCTCTGCCTCCCAGGTTCAAGCGTTTCTCCTGCCTCAGCCTCCCGAGCAGCTGGGATTACAGATATGTGCCACCACGCCCAGCTAATTTTGCATTTTTAGTACAGATGGGGTTTCTCCATGTTGGTCAGCTGGTCTCGAACTCCCAACCTCAGGTGATCCACCCACCTCAGCCTCCCAAAGTGCTGAGATGACAGGCGTGAGCCACCGCTCCCAGCCTATATAACTTTATATTTGGAAAAACCTAAAGATTTTACCAAAAAACTACTAGAAGTGATAAATTCAAATTCAGTAGAGTTGCAGAATACAAGATTAACATATAAAACTCAGTAGCATTTCCATATGCCAACAATCAAAAATCTGAAAAATCAATCAAAATATAATCTCATTTACAATAGCCACAAATAAATTAAATACCTAGGAATTAACCAAATAAGTGAAAGATCTCTACAATGAAAACCATCAAACACTGATGCGAGAAACTTTTTCACACACACACAAAAAAAGATATTCCATGTTAATGGATTGGAAGAATTGATATTGTTAAAATGTCCATACGACTCAAAGCATTCTACAGTTTCAATGCAACCCCTATCAAAATACCAATGACATTCTTCACATAAATAGAAAAAACAATTCTAAAATTTATGTAGAACCACTAAAGACCCAGAAAAGCCAAAGCTATCCTGAGCAAAAAGAAAAAAACCTGAGGAATCACATTACCTGACTTCAAATTATACTATAGAGCTATAGTAACCAAAACAGCATAATACTGGCATAAAAACAGATATATAGATCATGGAACAGAATAGACAACCCAGAAACAAACCCACACATGTACAGTGAACTCATTTTTGACAAAGGTGCCAAGAACATACATTGGAGAAAATAGTCTCTTCAATAAACGGTGCTGGGAAAACTGGATATCCACATGCACAAGAATGAAACTTGATCCCTATCAAATCAAAATGGATTAAAGGCTTAAATCTAAGACCTCAAACTATGAAATTACTACAAGAAAACATTGGGGAAAATCTCAAGGACATTAGTCTGAGCAAACATTTCCTGAGTAATACCCCACAGGCACAGGCAACCAAAGCAAAAATGGACAAATGGGATCACATTAAGTTTAAATGCTTCTGCACAGTGAAGGGAACAATCAACAAAATGGAGAGACAACCCATGGAATGGAAGAATATATTTGCAAACTACCCATCTGACAAGGGATTAATTACCAGAATATATAGGACCTCAAATAACTCAATAGGAAAAAATCTAATAACCTGATTTTTTAAATGGGCAAAAGATTTGAATAGACATTTCTCAAAAGAAGATATACAAATGGCAAGCAGGCATATGAAAAGGTGCTCAACATCACCAATCATCAGAGAAATGCAAATCAAAACTACAGTGAGATATCATCTCACTGCAGTTAAAATGGCTTGTATCCAAAAGACAAGCAATAACTAACAAATGCTGGAGAGGATGTAGAGAAAAGGGAACCCTCATATGCTCTTGGTGGGAATGTAAGTTAGTACAACCATTATGGAGAACAGTATGGGGGTTTCTTGAAAAACTAAAAATAGAGCTACCATGTGATCCAGCAATCCCACTGCTAGATAAACACCCAAAAGAAGGGAAATCAGTATATCAAAGAGACAGCTGCACTCCCGTGTTCGTTGCAGCATTGTCCACAATAGCCAAGATTTGGAAGCGACCTAAGTGTCCATCAATAGACGAATGGATAAAGAAAATGTGGTACTTATACACAATGGAGTACTACTCAGCCATAAAAAAGAATGAGATCTTGTTACCTGCAACAACATGGATGGAAGCAGAGGTCATTATGTTAAGTGAAATAAGCCAGGCACGTAAAGACAAATATCCCATGTAGTCTCTTATTTGCGGGATGTAAAATCAAAACAATTGAACACATGGAGATAGAGAGTAGAAGGATGATTATCAGAGGCTGGGAAGTGTAGTGGAGGGCAGAGGGGAGGTGGAGATGCTTAATGGCTACAAAAAACGTAGAAAGAATAAATAATACCTAATATTTGATAACACAACAGGGTGACTATACTCAAAATACTTTAATTACACATTTTAAAATAACTGAAGGAGTATAACTGGATTTTTTGTAACACAAAGGATATACGCTTGAAGGAATGAATACCCTGTCTTCCATGATGTGATTATTACACATTGCATGCCTGTATCAAAACCTCTCATGTATTTCATAAATATGTACACCTACTGTGTACCCACAAAAATTAAATATTTTAAAAAACAAAAATAAAAGTAACTTTCTACTCATCTAAAACCACTAATTGCAAAAGACAGGCCAGTTACCGGCATTATTATATAAAAAAGCTGGAAGCCGTGAAGCCAATGAGAAATAAGGTCCCACTTCTGATGAAAACGGATCAATGAGAAGTAAACTCATGCTTCTAACAATAAATGAAAGCAAAACTCTATACAAAGATTGGTCAAGGACATGCCTGTGAGTTGTAGACCTAGCTTTTTTAGGCATCAAGTTGAAATGTTACTTGATTAATAATTTCCTCAGTGACAGCCAAAGCCATGGTCCAAAAGGAGTGATCTTCACTGCCCAGCCATGAGAGCAATCTACTTGGAGACGCCATTCTCCTCCCTTCCTCCACCTCCTACCTGTTCCTCTTACTGGCTGAACCCAATAGGATGCCAGAAAATGGCCATGGATGCAGTACATTCCATACAACATAGGCGTAAATAGGTTTTCAAATCGGAGGTTTGCTGATATAACTGGAAAATCCAAGAAAAAATCAGATATAGTACACGTCTCCAAGTGTTTTCAAATCAGGAAATAATCATATAAAAATGTAGATTCCTGGCTTCTCTTAAAAGTCGAAAGATCCCCAGGCGCAATGGCTCACGCCTGTAATCCCAGCACTTTGGAAGGCTGAGGCGGGGGGAGGGGATAACTTGAGGCCAGGAGTTTGAGACAAGCCTGGTCAACATGGTGAAACCCCATCTCTACTAAAAATACAAAAATTAGATGAGCGTGGTGGCCGGGGGCATCTGTAGTCCCAGCTACTCGGGGGGCTGAGGCAGGATAATCACGTGAACCTGGGAGGCAGAGGCTGCAGTGAGCCGAGATCACGCCACTGCACTCCAGCCTGGGCGATAGAGCTACACTTCGTCTCAAAACAAAACAAACAAAAAATTGTTTTAATCTGGCAACACCAGATCTATTTTCTGTAGGGCAGCACTCAACTGGAACTGAGTAACTGCAGCTGCTCTAGATAGCGCACACCCTCTCCAGCTTTCCCCAGGCCCTACAACCTCCCCAGGTGAGGCTGAGGGTGAGTTTTCACCCTTGAGTTGACAATCAGCCTCATGCATGCATGGTGTTTCCTTATAAGAGAAAAGTCCTTTTCTGTACTTACGTCTCTACTAAATGGGAAAACAAAAGATAGACCGAGAAGGCAGAATTATTCCTGAAAAATGGAAGAGAACATGTTTCTTATGAAAGGGAAGAGTATCCCTATGTTTTAATATGCACACAAAGTATTTCTTTATCAAATGAACATAAATGAAGAGATTGTCTGCCTACGGGAACAGAAAACCACATACGGCATGTTCTCACTTACAAGTGGGAGCTAAATGATGAGCGCACACAAACACAAAGAGGGGAATAGACACTGGGGCCTACCAGAGGGTGGAGGGTGGGAGGAGGGAGAGGATCAGAAAAAATAACTATTGGGTAACCAGGCTTAATACCTCGGTAACAAAATAATCTGTACAACAAACCCTCATGACACAAGCTTACCTATATAACAAACCTGCCCATGTACCCCTAAACCTAAAATAAAATATTTTTTCTCTTTAAAAAAAAAAAGGCTGGGCACAGTGACTCATGCCTGTGATCCCAGCACTTTGGGAGGCTGAGGCAGGAGGATTGTTTGAGCCCAGGAGTTTGAGACCAGCCTGGGCAACAAAGCGAGATTCCATCTCCTGAAAAAAAGAGACCATTTGTCTTTTACCCATCCCTTCACTCAATTACGGTATTTGCCTGGACTCTGCTGGCATTTCAGCTTGAGATCCCAGACCAGAGCCATGCAGGTAGAAAACAGAAAAATCACCTAAATTTCATGTAATTGCCCACAGTATTCTTTATTCTTTATTACTTGTCGTTATACCCTGCCACTGGTGTTAAACCTCTGTATGTTTCTCAACCCAGAAGTTACCTTCATCCTCTAAGTAATTTGGGGCATCTAGAGCTCAAAGGTTTTTGAGGCATTGCCAGGTGGGGACATCCTCTAGACAGTTAGAAAAATGTTACTAAGGAAAAGGACACATAAGTCAGAGATGATGGTTGAAGGCATGAGAGTCGATTAATTCACTTAAAGAATATGCAGAGGAGGCCAGGAGCGGTGGCTCATGCCTGTAATCCCAGCACTTTGGGAGGCCGAGGCGGGCGGATTACCTGAGGTCAGGAGTTCGAGACCAGCCTGGCCAACATGGCGAAATCCTGTCTCTGCTAAAAACAAAAATTAGCCAGTGGTGATGCTGCATGCCTGTAGTTCCAGCTTCTAGGGAGGCTGCAACAGGAGGATCGCTTGAAGCTGGGACGTGGAGGTTGCAGTGAGCCGAGATTACACCACTGTACTCTAGCCTGGGCAAGAGTGAGACCCTGTCAAAGAAGGAAAGGAAAGGAGAGGAGAGGAAAGGGGAGGAGAGGGGAGGAGAGGGGAGAAGAAGAGTGCAAGAACAAAACTATAACAGGCACAAATAATTAAAAATTGAAGGCCAGTCATGGTGCTCACACCTGTAATACCAATACTTTGGGAGGCCAAGGCAGAAGGATTATTCAAGGCCAAGAGTTCAAGACCAGCCTAGGCAACATAGTGAGATGCTATCTCTACCAAATTTTTTTTTAATTAGCCAGACACAGTGGCTCACACATGTAGTCCCAGCTACTCAGAAGGCTGAGACAGGAGGCTTGCTTGAGCCCAGGAATTCAAGGAGTTCAAGATCAGCTATGATCACACCACTGCATTCCAGCCTGGGTGACAGAGTGAGACCTTATCTCTATAAAAATAATAATAAAAACAACAAATAAAATTGAAAGGAGACAATTCAAGCAGGAAGAATTTAATACAGGGAATTCATTACTTGGGTGGTAGAAGAGCTGAGAAGCTAAACAGACAATGAGTTAATGCAGAGATTAGCAATACCTGGAAGTTTTGCCACTGCTAGGGCTGATAGGACACAAGACAGCGGGGTGATACCAAAGCCAGGAGCCAGGCCTGCCAGTGGAAATCAGAAAGGCAGAGACTACCTATCATGAGCTGCAACTACAGAAAAAGGGCTGTAGAACCTAGAATCATGAAGGAGACTGAGCCACTGCCAAAGAAACCACCTGACATCCTCTGCCAGTTCCTCTCATTGTCCACACTTACTCAGAAATGTAGGTTTGATACAGACAAAACAGGAAAAGAGTAGAGAATAAGTCTAGGAGCAATTGACAAATGACTAGAAATCAGGTTTTGCGAGATTTAAAAGGAATTGGGGAATAAGAAACAGAACCAGCAAATGTAGACCACACATTTCAGCAATTTGCGCTGTTTCAGTATTTCAGTGCAAACTTCCATTGTTTGCATTCTTCCTGTATTCTTAAGATTTTCAAGAAACTAATTCCAAAAAGCCTACTTATTAAAAAGCTCTGTTTCAAATTATGCTGCCCCAGATGAAATAGCTTTTTCCCAAGTTTCTCCTTCCTCTTTTCTGTTGAAATTTATAACCTCTTCATAACTTATAATTCCTTTTTTTCCCAGAATATTAATGAAGATAATAAATAATTGTATGATTCTCCCCAATAAGATCCTGAATTCCCACCTGGTATAAGCTCTTCTAACTATTCTTCAATCAGGAATTAAATGCAGAATACTGGGCTGGGTGTGGCGGCTCACTCCTGTAATCCCAGCACTTCAGGAGGCCAAAGAGGATCACTTGAGCCCAGGAGTTTGAGACCAGCCTGGGCAACATAGTGAGACCCTATCTCTACATAAAATACAAAAATTAGCAAAGCATGGTGGCACATGCCTGTAGTCCCAGCTACTCAGGAAGTTGAGGTAGGAGGATCACTTGAGCCCAGGAGGTTGAGGCTGCAGTGAGCTGAGATTGCACCACTACACTCCAGCCTGGGCAACAGAGTGAAACCCTGTCTTGAAAAAATTAAATAAATAAATAAATAATTTTTTTAATACCAGAATGCTGTTCTTGTTATTACTTTGTAATTACAAAACAGGAAATTTATTCACTTAAGAGAAAACCAGCCAGTGATTTAAAGTAACACATGAATAAGAGCTAGGAACACTCCCCTACTGACCAGATAAGGTTTTCCATTAAATCGTGTGAATCACCTGAATACAGAAACTCTATCGTTTTCAAGTCGTATGTTCCTAAATCAGGTGATTGTTATTTTATATTATGTCATTTGGTCAGTGAAACAATCTCTAAGTGATTTATGAGAGAATGACACTACAGAGAGACAGAAGACCCGGACCTGGAATTCAAAAAAAGAAAAAAGAAAAACTTAGATCTGATCTTCAGTTTCCTCATCTGAAAAACAGGAATAATCATTGGTACCCAACTACCTCATAGAGTTTTGGAAGATCAAATAAGAGAAGTAGTTGGTTGTTCCTTATAAAACGCAATATAAAAATATAACTTGAGAGCCAGAATGTCTGGGATCCAAACTCAATTCCACCACTAACTTGCCATGTGGCCTCAAGCAAATTCTTCAACTTCTCTGTGCCTCAATTTCCTCGTTTGTAAAAATGGAAAAGGCAGGAAGGCCCTCACCATGATTTGTAACTAATAGGACAAGGGTGCAATAGCCCTGCTCCCTTCCTCAACAGTGGGACATAGTGCAATTTACACTCAAGAGCTCCCAGTGGATCAGGCTGAGACCACACCTGAAATCCCACCCCTAAGTAGCACCTTCTTTCCTTATTCTATTTCCCTCTCTCCCTTACTAGTTTTTCCTAAAAGCATTCTCTTAATAAATCTCATGTATACAAAATGTTGTTGCAGACTCTGCTCCTAGGCAACTCAAACTAAATCAGTACGTGCTACTCTCATAGGGTTGTTCACAATACAGATAGAATACTTAGAATACCGCCTGGAACATAGTGATTGCTCAATAAGTCTGAGCAGAAAATGGTCCAGAAAGAATGTGATATGATGATTAGTCCAGAAAGAATATGATATGATGATTGTGGTGATGATGTTACAAAACCCCTAGCTTATGGTATAGCATGTAAGGTTTGGAAGTCACTACTCTATTCTAACAAGTGAACTATGAACAAAAACTGAAAAACCAAAAACTCCTCCTAGATCTGTCAGAGAAGTGAGGTCATGAGGCAAACTTCTGCCCATAAAATTGAAGAGACAGACAGATACGGAGAATCGCAACTTATCAGAGCATAAACTTCCACAGGAACTAGTTCCAGGGTAGGAAAACTCATGAACTGCTGGAGGCTCAGTGTGGACAAACTCCCTGGGTATCCAGTCATGGGGGGTCCCCACATTTTTGTGAGTTTTACCTCCAGAACCTCTACCAAATTCTCAGAGAGAAGACTGGAGAAAAATCCCTTCTGGCTTCCAGTCAGGAAAGGGGGAAAAGAATCATTTTGAAATGCACCAGAGCATTTTGTTTTTCTTATCAAGGCCTGCCCTCAAGAGAAACTATGGTTACTAGAGCCTAACCTATTGGGGTTTATTAGACCTAACCAACCCAAAGGAAGGGAAACACCCAACTGCAGCACTCCCTAGCCATTCTGTCCAACCTCAGAAGGGAATAAACTGAGAAGCACTTGTGAAGTTCACAGTCCAAGGGCACAGGCTCACTAAAAGCCCTAATCATAGCAAATCATACACTACAGATTGCTTCCCCTCCTCCCACACCTTACCACCACATCACTTAAGGCCTATTTATGAGAAGTTTATTTGTATCCAGTGATATGGTTTGGGTCTGTGACCCCACCCAAATCTCATGTCAAATTGTAATCCCCAGTGTTGGAGGTGTGGCATGGTGGGAGGTGATTGGATCATGGGGGCAGATTTCCCCCTTGGTGCTTTTCGTGTGATAGTGAGTAGGTTTCCAGGAGATCTAGTCATTTAAAAGTGTTTGGCACCTCCATCCCAACTCTCTCAAAGGCTGCAGAAATTTGCATAAGTAAAAAGGAGCCAAGTACTAATATCCAAGACAATGGGGAAAAGTCCTTGAAAGCATTTCAGAGACCTTCTAAGCAGATCCTCCTGGAGGCCTAAGAAGGATGGTTTCATGGGCTGAGCCCAGAGCCCTGCTGCCCTGTATTGCCTCAAGACACTGCTCCCTGCATCCCGGCTGCTCCAGTCATAGCTCAAAGGGGCTCAGTTACAACTTGGGCTGCTGCAGGCCCTTTAGAGGGTGCAAGCCATAAACCTTGGCAGTTTTGATGAAGTGTTAACCCCGTGGGTTTGCAGAGTGCAAGAGTTGAGGCTTAGGAGCCTCCGCCTAGATATTAGAGGATGTATGGAAAAGCCTGGATGTCCAGACAGAAGCCTGCTGCAAGGGTGGAGCCCTCATGGAAAAACCTCTTCTAGGGCAGTGCAGAGGGGAAACGTGGGGTTGGAGCCCCCACACAGAGTCCCCACTGGGGCACTGCCTAACAGAGCTGTGAGAAGAGGGCCACCATCCTCCAAATCCCAGAATGGTAGATCCACTGGCAGCTTGCACCATGCACCTGGAAAAGCCACGGGCACTGAATACCAGCCCATGAAAGCAGCCACAGGGGTGGAGCTGCCCACAGCCTTGGGAGCCCACCTCTCACACCATTGTGTCCTGGATGTGGAACGTGGAATCAAAGGAGATTATTTTGAAGCTTTAAAGCTTAATGACTGCCCTGCTAGGTTTCAGACTTGCATAGGACCTGTATCCCCGTTTTTTGGCTGATTTCTCCCTTTTGGAACAGGAGTATTTACCCAATGCCTATGCCACCACTGTATCTTGGAAGTAACTAACATTTTTTTTTATTTTACAGGCTCATAGGCAGAAGGGACGAGCCTTGTCTCAGATGATATTTTGGACTTTGGACTTTCAAGTTAATGCTGGAATGAACTAAGACTTTGGGGGACTGTTGGGAAGTCATGATAGCATTTTGCAATGTGAGAAGGACATGAGATTTGAGAGGGCCCAGGGGTGGAATGATATGGTTTGGATCTGTGTCCCTGCCCAAATCTCATATCAAATTGTAATTCCCAGTGTTGGAGGTGGGGCCTGGTGAGAGGTGATTGGATGATGGGGGTGGGTTTCCCCTTTGGTATTGTTCTTATGATAGTGAGTGAGTTCTTGTGAGATCTGGTCATTTAAAAGTGTGTGGCACCTCCTCCCCCTCTCTCTTGCTCCTGCTCTGGCCATGTGGGATGCTTAACTCCCCCTTTGCCTTCCATCATGATTGGAAGTTTCCTGAGGCCTCCCCTGAGAAGCTGATGCTGCCATGCTTCCTGTACAGCCTGTAGAACTGTGAGCCAATTAATCCTCTTTTCTTCATAAATTACCCAGTTTCAGGTATTTCTTTATAGGAATGTGAGAACAAACTAATACACCCAGTATATCATGTCAACTTTCAACAACAATAACAACAAAATGACAAGGCAAACTAAAAGACAAAAGTCAAGTTTGAAGAGACCAGAGCAAACATCAGAACCAGAGTCAGATATGGCAGAGATGTTAGAATTATCAGACTGGGAATTTAAAACAACTATGATTAATATGTTAAAGGCTGTAATGGGAAAATTAGACCACATGCAAGAACAAATGGGTAATGTAAACTGAGAAAGGAAATTCTAGGAAATAGCCAAAAATAAATGCTAAAGATCAAAGATACATTACAAAAATTAAGAATGCCTTAGACAAGCCTACTAGTAGACTGGACACAGCTGAGGAAAGAATTTCTGAGCTACAGTGTATATCAATAGAAACTTCTGAAACTAAAGAACAAGGAGAAAAAAGATTTTAAAAAGAAAACCGAAATATCCAAAGAACTGTGGGACAACCACAAAACCCTTGACTTTCCAAAAATCTCAGATAGAGTCATAATATTTAAAAAGGACCTCAGTTTTCCTCCAGTTCAGGCTCCAGATAAATGAAACTTTTCTGACACTGAGTTAGGCCACCAGCTGCCATTAGTATGGTGTTAGAGAAGAGGTGAGTTCCTAGATTGGATCTCAGTGGCATATCCCTGGGCAAAAGGGAGTAAAAAGGAAATAGAAGAAAATAGCATGGCTTCTCAACTCAAATTTTTATGAGGTCAAGAACCTTGTGAAATCCCTAAAGCCTAGCAAATGTCTAGCACATAGTTGTAAAACTGTAAATAATTGTTGGGCACAGTGCTCACCTCTGTAATCCCAGCGCTTTGGGGAGCTGAGGTGGGAGGATCACTTCAGACCAGGAGTTTGAGACTAGCCTTGGCAACATGGCGAGATCCTGTCTCTAAAAAAGAAAAAAAAATTGTAATTAGCAGGGCAGCATAGTGTGTGCCTGTGCTTCTTGCTACTAGGGAGGCTGAGGTGGGAGAACTGCTTGAGCCAAGGAGGTTGACAGTGCAGCAAGCCATGATCATGCCACTGCACTCCAGCTAGGTGACAGAGCAAGACCCTGTCTTAAAAAAAAAAAAAAAAAACTATACATAATTATTTAATGTGGTCGTTTTAAACATATGTCCATAAATTCTTTGATACTCCTCTGCTTAAAAGGTAGAGTTTCATTTCCCTCTGAGTGTGGACTGAATTTACTGGGTCACATATATTGATTAGAATATGGATGAAGTGATAGAACTGTCACTTCCAAGATTAGGTTATCCAACTGGGATTTCCACCTGCTGTTCTCACTCTCTCTCTCCCTCTTTCTCCTAGATCCCTCACTATGAGGGAAGCCATGTCATAAGCAGTCCTATAAAAAGGCCCACATGGGAATGAGCTAAAGCCTCCTGCCAACAGCCCTGAGAGAGCTGGGAGTGGATCCTGGAGCCCTTCAGATGATGGCAGCCCAATAGCTTAACTGCAACCTTGTGAGAGACATCAACCCAGTGTCTTGGTTCCCAACCTACAAAAACTATGAGATAATGTTTTTTTAATTTGTTATAAAATTTGGGGTAATCTGTTACACAGCAATAAATAATAATGTGGAAAGACAATAAAATTCCAGATATCAGTGGTTTGATTGAAGAATAAGGGCAAAATAGCAAGACTAGGAATAAGAGGGGTTACACTGGAAATTGAGTTATCTGTGTAAATAAAGGGCGTTGGGAGAAGCAAACTGATGCTTCTCCAGATATCAGCATGCCAATATAGAAAAAGCAGAAAGAAATATGAACTATGGCAAGCTCAGTGGAAACTGGACTCCTAAATTCATTGAGGCCTCTGTTACTGTAGGGTACACTACCAATAGAAACTCGGTAACATTAAACAAATGCAAAGTGCTATCATTAAGGAGAAAGTGAACAGAAACTTTTTCCCTTGGGGAAAGAGAGCAAAGGCAAATCATCAGACCATTAAAAAAGATCAAGAATTAATCTTTACTCTTCTGCAGCTAGAACAAGGAATACCAGATAATACAAACTCTTGATATTGAGTCACTTTTTCTGGTCACCTGAATATAAATTAATAAAGTGTTTGTATAAATTCAATCTTAACTGGATGAATTTCAATAAACTTTTCATTATTATACATTAATAGATTCCCCAGAAATTTTCCACCACGTTCAACTTTTCCTAGCCAGCTCTTGCAGCTTCTTTCCCAAAGTTTGAATTACTATGTGATGACTCTGTTTGTCCTCCTGGCATTATGATGGGGGTGAAGTCCAGCAGGGCTAAGACTTGAGTTCTGGTCCCAGCTCTATCTAACCAGTCATAGGACCTCAAATAGGACCTTTCCTTTCTGAAACCTACCTCCTTATATGTCAAACAGAGTTGATAATGCCATACTTCACAGCACTGATGTCAGAATAAATAATAGATGAAAAAGCACTTGGGAAACTATAAAGTGCAGTGCAAATTGGAAAGGTGAATTCCTTTTAGTGGCCATATTTTTCAAAGAAGGCCGCCTCTCAGCTACTGTCCTTTCCTCCATCATTTTAGATCTTTTATTAACAGGAAATGTTCTCTCCAGTATCCGCTCTCCCTTTGATTATAACAATAATGATGTATCTGTGCTTTCACCCACCCGCCCGCCCACCTCCTTTCCTCTCCTGTTGTTCACATTATTATTTCTGCCTTCTCAGAGCCTGCTCTCTATTTCCTTTTACTCTCTCTCTGCCTTCCTCCATATGGGAGACATTTCTCCCCAGTAAATGCTTCAGGCCTACTCTTGAAGAAACCATGGTGGAGTCATTCTGTTATCTCTTTTCAGAGAGCTACCTGCCCAGTGAGGGTTTGTGCCACAACCCTAAACATCAGGTCTGAATTACCTGGGCCAGTGCGGTCCAGTACTGCCTGTAGACCAGGGATACTTACATTCTGACCAACACTTTCTCGCTTTCCTAAGGCACCAAATTCTCCAGTGTTTTAAATTCCAGGAGATCTTATCTCCTACCAAGTTGGCCTACACCACTTTCCCACAGGGAGACAGTTGGTGATTAAGAACATGGGCTTCAGGTCAGGCAGAGGCAGGCAGATAACAAGGTCAGGAGTGTGAGACCAGCCTGGCCAACATGGTGAAACCCTGTTACCACTAAAAATACAAAAATTAGCTGGGTGTGGTGGTGTACACCTGTAATCCCAGCTACTCAGGAGGCTGAGGTAGGAGAATCAGTTAAACCCGGGAGGTGGAGGTTGCAGTGAGCCAAGATCACGCCATTGCACTCCAGCCTGGGCAATAGACTGAGACTCCATCTCAAGAAAAGAAAGAAAAGAAAAGAAAGAAAAGAAAGAAAGAAAGAAAGAAGAAAGAAAGAAAGAAAGAAAGAAGAAAAAGAAAGAAAGAAAGAAAGAGAAAGAAAGAAAGAAAGAAAGAAGAAGAAAGAGAAAGAAAGAGAAAGAAAGAAAGAAAGGAAAGAAAGGAAAGAAAGGAAAGAAGAAAGAAAGGAAAGAAAGGAAAGAAAGGAAAGAAAGGAAAGAAAGAGGGAGGAGGGAGGAGGGAGGGAGGAGGGAGGAGGAAGGAAGGAAGGAAGGAAGGAAGGAAGGAAGGAAGGAAGAAAGGAAGGAAGGAAAGAAAGAAAGAAAAAGAAGAAGGGGTTGAGAATAGAATGAGTCACCCTGGGCAAATGACCTAAACTTTCTGGGCTCCGGTTGTCTCATGAGGATAACGTCTGCCTCCCAAGGTCACAGGTATGTGTCAGATAGGACCACATACATAGAGTGCCAAAAAATGTACCAGGCACAGAAAATGGCTCCATAAATGTTAACTAATCAGTGATCATTACTGTTCACAAGGTTTCAGTTCTTCTCTCAAGCTATCCTGCACTCCTGCTGCCACATTCCCTTCCTCTCTTTCCAAGTTCTCACTCGCGGTCTTCCTGCTGATGCTAACAGGCCCATCAGGGCCCACCCCCTCTGCAAAGCGATTCTTGCCACACCCTTCTACAATGAGGTCTTCCTCATTAGAACTCTCATAGGCCTTGTCTTAACCGTTCATTTACTTGTCATGTTCTTCCTGGTGCTGTTCATTACCTTTCTACACGTGATGCCATTTAGCCTGAGCAGGCTTTATTTGCTGATTTTGTGACTTGTTGTAAGTACTTTACCAAAAAGTACTTTACCTTTATATACGCCCAGTCATGTGGATGCTGAATTTTGAAACAATATAAGGCTACGCCAATGAGTAACACTGAACAGATCGGTGTTGGCCACATTTAGGGTCCAGCAGTGGGCCAGGCTTTCCTTGCAGCTCCCTTTGTATTTTCTAGAGATGGTCCAACTAATAAGAGGATACAGCTCCAACACTGCTTTGTCAGTAAAATTATCAGAAATGGAAATAACAAAAGAGATATAGACTTGTGTTCCAGAGTGGTAGTGAGAAGATTCTACGGTTAAAAGGTAATCAGATAAAAGTCATTAGATTCTAATTACGGTCATCTGGCTGACAATTGCAAAAATGTACACCTGGAAGTCTTGATCTTTAAAACAGATAAAACTTGGGGCAAGGTTAGTACAGTTGAAAAGGAGGGCCAGCAATAGACAGCAAGGAGGGGCAGTCAGGAGAGAGAGATGTCCCACCACATCATAGGTGCCAGGGCAGGGCTTCCCAGGACCCAGGAATAGATTTCAGCAGCCCCTACAAACTTGAGGATGCCCTCTGGAAGGACCACATATTCCTCTGCCTCTCCTCCTGGCCCTATCCAAAGAGACTAAATCAGGGCTATTCTCAAGGCCAATATTAAAGGAGGCCTAGGATGATTTCAAGGATCCCTACCCAAAGAAATGTCTCCCCGCCAACTTGCTGATTCTTAAAAAACCTTTTCTCCTGCAATTAGAGACTAAGGTTTAAAAGGTAAATGCAGTTCACACATTGACTGAACAATCAACAAATGCACATAGTGCTAAGTCATCCTTTCTGGGTTTTATTTGGGTATGAGGGAATCAAAAACACCAGTGAAGGATGAGACTCCAAAGTGAGTCAACCAACTGTGAACTTCAAAGCCAAAGAGAACTTGTGTTCCAGGATAGCTTTCTCCAGCTGTGCTGGTATGCACAAAGGCAGCTCTGCTACTTAGGACACTTTGTGACTCTAGTAAGGTGTAGACTTGAACCGCAAGCAATTCTAAACCCGCCAAGAAGTAAAACATCTTAAGGCTGGACAAGGTAGAAAAAGGTGACCACTAGCAAACCACCTGGGCCTGCCCTGGAACTGTGCCACAAAGTACAGTGGTTAGTAGTCAGAATAATTGTTGAAGAGATTTTCTCCACACATCTCAATTAGGATTGAAGAGGGTTGATATGGACTGAACTGTGCTCCCCGTCCACCATCTCTATGTTAAAGCCCTAACCCCCTGTGTGACTGTTTTTGGAGATAGGGCTTTTAAGGAGGTAATTAAGATTAAATAAGGCTGTAAGGGAGGAGCCTTAATTCAA
The DNA here is from genome assembly GCF_007565055.1 of Rhinopithecus roxellana. Lineage (NCBI taxonomy): Eukaryota > Metazoa > Chordata > Mammalia > Primates > Cercopithecidae > Rhinopithecus > Rhinopithecus roxellana. The sequence goes on from NC_044553.1 coordinate 5,926,525, forward strand.
TAGAACTGTGTCCTTATTTAAAAAAAAGAAGAAGAAGGGGCCGGGTGCAGTGGCTCACACCTGTAATCCCAGCACTTTGGGAGGCCGAGACAGGAGGATCACGAGGTCAGGAGATTGAGACCATCCTGGCTAACATGGTGAAACCCCATCTCTACTAAAAATACAAAAAATTAGCAGGGTGTGGTGGCAGGTGCCTGTAGTCCCAGCTACTTGGGAGACTGAGGCAGGAGAATGGCATGAACCTGGGAAGCAGAGCTTGCAGTGAGCCAAGATCGCACCGCTGCACTCCAGCCTGGGCATCAGAGCAATACTCCGTCTCAAAAAAAAAGAAAGAAAGAGAAGGTCAGGCATGGTGGCTCACGCCTGTAATCTCAGCACTCTGGAAGGCTAAAGCAGGCAGATCACCTGAGGTCAGGAGTTCAAGAACAGCCTGGCCAACATGGTGAAAAGCCATCTCTACTAAAAACACAAAAATTAGTCAGCCGTGGTGGCACACGCCTGTAGTCCCAGCTACTCAGGAGGCTGAGGCATGAGAATAGCTTGAGCCCGAGAGGCAAAGGTTGCAGTGAACCAAGATCACACCACTGCACTTCAGCCTAACTGACAGAGCGAGACTGTCTCAAAAAAAAAAAAAAAAAGTAAAGGAAGAGACACCAGAAATACATGTACACAAAGGCAATGTGAGGACACAATGAGAAGGCAGCCATCTGCAAGCCAGGAAGAGAAATCTCACCAGAAACCAACTCGGGCCGGGCGCGGTGGCTCAAGCCTGTAATCCCAGCACTTTGGGAGGCCGAGACGGGCGGATCACGAGGTCAGGAGATCGAGACCATCCTGGCTAACACGGTGAAACCCCGTCTCTACTAAAAAATACAAAAAGCTAGCCGGGCGAGGTGGCGGGCGCCTGTAGTCCCAGCTACTCGGGAGGCTGAGGCAGGAGAATGGCGTAAACCCCGGAGGCGGAGCTTGCAGTGAGCTGAGATCCGGCCACTGCACTCCAGACCGGGCGACAGAGAGAGACTCCGTCTCAAAAGAGAAAAAAAGAAACCAACTCAGCCAGCACATTGATATTAGATTGGTAGCCTCCAGAACTATGAGAAAATAAACTTCTGTTGTTTAAGCTACTCTGTCTGTGGTATTCTGTTATGGCAGCCTGAGCAGAAAAATACAGGGGTCTAATTTATAACTGTCCAACACACAGAGAGAGAGAGAGAGAGAAATACTTACCAGCAGAGAAGGCAATAGAGAAGTACGGCTGGCCCCTGTAGAATTCTTTCAATGGGCTCCAGGATATGGGGTGCAATGTCCGTGAATACTCCCTGATATTGTTTGGCTGTGTCCCCACCCAAATCTCATCTTGAATTCCCACGTATTGTGGGAGGGACCCAGTGAAAGGCAATTGAATCATGGAGGCAGGTCTTTCTCAAGCTATTCTTGTGATAGTAAGTCTCACAAAATCTGGTGGTGATTATAAGGGAGATTTTTCCTGCACAAGCTCTCTTTTTGCCTGCTGCCATCCACGTAAGGCATGACTTGCTGCTCCTTGATTTCCATAATGATCGTGAAGCTTCCCCAGCCATGTGGAACTGTAAATCCAATAAACCTCTTTCTTTTGTAAATTGCCCAGTCTCAGGTATGTCTTTATCAGCAGCATGAAAACAGACTAATACATTATCACATTAGTAATTTTTACCCCATCCCAACATAGTTATTATAATAGAAAGAAGTTTTTTCATAGGGTATTAGTACATACAAGCCAACAAACACTTATGAGGCACCTACTGTGCCAAGCAATAAGACAGGGAGTACAAAGATGATGATATCTGCTTTCAAGGACCTTATATAGCAGGCTCACCAATATCCTGGACTGAGCCACGTTCTGCCCACTCCTCCAGGCAGTTGATACTGTGCACCTAAACCATAAGTATTCTCTAATCCTACAGACCCCCGGCTCTCTGGATGGTTTGCTAGTGGACACCTTTTTCTACCTTGTCGTGCCTTAAGAGGTTTTACTTCTTGGAGGGTTTAGAATTGCTTGCATTTAAAAAAGAACCCAGGGTTCTTCATTTGCAGTTTTTCTTGGTTTTGGAAAGCAGAATGGTGGCTGGGAAGAGCTCTGGACATGGAATTGGGTCTGGATGAGTTCCAGGCTCCCATTTCAAGCTGATGACCTATCTGACCTAGTCTCCACCATAGGTAAATGAAGACAATAATACTTACCTGATAAAATGTTGTGAGGATTTAAAGAAATGTGTATACTTAAGTGCAAAGTTATATAAACAAAATGCAGTAGTACTGATAACTAACATGTACAGACTGTTCTCTACACACCAGGAACTGTGGTTCTTAGAGATAGAGAAAAAAAAATAAGTGTTTTTCCTTCTCTCTCAGACTCAACAAAACACTCTGACACCAGAGTGGGGTATGTGGGGATTTCTTTCCACACATCAAGCAATCAATGTTCCAGCAGACACCAAATAGATGCCCTCTAATTCAATTCAACTCTGATGCTATCAACCTGGAGATAGCATCAGGCCTCACAGGTTAAGAGCTCATCCCACAAGACTGCCTCCCACTTCAGATGCCAATTGCAGGCCCCAGGTTGTGACCTGTGCTTCTGTCCAGAAGGCTGTAAGTCAGGGTTCCCATGATTTCCTCCCAGGGTTTGATTAATTTGCTAGAGCAGCTTACAGAACTCAAAGAAACACCTTACTTACATTTACCCACTTGTTATAAAGGATATTCAAAGGATACAGATTGACAGCTGGATGGAAGAGATGAATAGGGCAAGGTACTGGGGGGGGCGGGGTGTAGAGCTTTCATACCCTCTTGGGCAAACCAGGCTTCAGGCATCTCCACATGTTCAGCTATCCAGAGGCTCCCCAAGCTCAGTCATTCTGGGTTTTTATGAAGGCTTCATTGCATAGGTATGATTGATTGAATCATTGACCAGTGAAAATCAACCTAACCTTCAGCTTCTTTCCCCTATTCAAAAGTTGAGGGGTGAGGTTGAAAGTCCCAAGACTCTAATCACATGGTTGGTATCCCTGGCAACCAGCACCCCCACTCCAAAGGCTATCTGAGAGCCCAGGCCACCAGTCTTCTCAATAGCATACAAAAAGACACTTACCACTTAAGAAATTTCAAGGGATTTAGGAGCTGTGTGTCAGAAACAAATGGCAGAGACTAAATACATATTTCTTATTATATTACAACATAACAGTGGTCAATCTTCACAATAACCATGACAAGTCTATGACATGGTACTATTATGACCCTCATTTTTACTAATAAAAAAAAGCAGTGCTTTAAAAAGTTAAACAACCTGGCCAAGGTCACAGGACTGAGAATTTGAAGCTTGGTAATTCAACTCCTGATCTCTAGGTACCTATTAACGTATTATATTTTCCCCCTGGTTGCATAACCTTTTCATCAATTATCTTAGGTACTTTCAAGTCATTTGGATTTATCCCTGATCATCATAATGTAAAGGATTGATACATACTTTACAGATGAGAGCCACAAAGAAAAGAAAGAAATATAATAGGTAGAAACTTAAGTAACAGGCTAATCATTAGAAAGACTTAAGAGAGGCTACTCATTCAGGCTGCTGCCAAGTCTATGCCTCTAAATGCACTCCATTACTCTTTTAAAGAACCCTAATGCATGAAGTTGGTTATTATTATCAAATCTCTGGCATAAGGGAAATTTTTCTGATTTTTTAACCTTGAAAATTGTTCCTTTTAAATCACCATATTAGACTACCTTTTTTTTTTTTTTTTTTTTTACCATTCAAACAGGTAAGCAGGAATGTCTTTTTTTTTTTTTTTTTTAATTGAAGAAAAGCTTAGTTTTTCCCTGCAACTGCATATAAAGCCTTTTAACTGTGTGATTACTCTGCCATCTAGCTTCCTAAGCCTATATAGCTGTTCATGAGATACTCCTGGGATATATTAGGGATAAGCACTGCTTTGGTTTAAAATGCCTTGGTTTAGATTACTTTAATGTTCAATGATCATACACATACACACACACACACACACACACACACACACACACACACGACAGTAACAGTAATTATCATGTCTCCTTCTCAACAGGAAACAGTCCTTGTTTGAAATGTCAATCTACAATGTTGTAAGGAACCCCTGAGCCAGTTGAAATTTCTTCTTGTTAAATAAAGGTCAGCTGAACAGCGTTCTTTCTTTTCAAGTGTCTGGAATGCAGATTTTGGACTTAAACTGTGTAAAGTTAACATGAAAGGCCAACAAATAAATCACCGAGCATTCATCCATCTGTTGTTTGACTAAATCGTATCAATTTAGATGAAAAGAGAAAGCTTTTTCTAGTTGTCTGTGTATGTCATGGGACATACCCTTAAGTTACCCAGAATAGTGTTTATTATAGAAATACTACTGTTCCAGGGCTAAGCGCAGTGGCCCATGCCCGTAATGCTAGCACTCTGGGAGGCTGAGGCAGGCAGACCACTTGAGGCCAAAAGTTCAAGACCAGCCTGGCGAGCATGGTAAAAACCCCATCTCTACTAAAAATTACTATTGTTCCTAGACAATAGTAACATATCACTTAGGAAATGAAGAGAAATCTCTACTTTTGGCCTGAACCTGGGTTTGAGACCACATGAAATCACAGTCCTTAGAGCTGGACATGGTGGTGCACACCTGTCATCCAAGCTACGCAGGAGGATAAGATGGGAGGATTGTTTGAACCCAGGCGTTTGAGACCAGCCTGGGCAACATAGTGAGATCCCTCCGACTAAATTTAAAAAAAAAACGCTGTCCTTGAGTAGAGTCATCAACATCAGGAAATAAATGTCCTCATCTCCCTCAGGATAGGGGACCCTGTTGCCAGCAGAGTGTGAACACATGAGTGGCAAATAGAGACAAGGCTATTCTCATACCACATGGGACCTGAATCTTTTCCTATGAAATTGCTCCTTTGTTATTAAAGGATTTGCACTCGGTTGCCCTGGAGGTCTTGGTGATCTACTGTGTTTTTCCAGAGTGGCCCCACCACACAACACACACACACACACACACACACATTTCTTTCTCTCTGTTAAGACACCTAATTCTAAGATGTTTTCAGTTTAAAATGAGTAGGAAAAAGGTATGCTTCCCATGCCATCAGCAGTTTTCAATGAGCAATTGTAATGCAAGAAACAATTATAAAGTGATCAGATATACAATGTGATTTGTCAGAAAAAATTGTGAAAGACTTAGAAATGGACCAAAAAGTCTACAGTCATACCACACTGAACATGCCAATCTCATCTGATCTCCGAAGATAAGCGGGGTCAGGCCTGGTTAATACTCAGATGGGAAGAGTGAACCAAAAAGATAGCTGAGCGTTTTCTGTAAACAAAAAATAAAATCCTAAGCCCCTCCACCAACTGAAGACTCCCTCTGAGCCAAGGGAGCCACAGAGAAACCTGAAAACCTGACTTCCCAGCCATGACCAGAAGGGAGGTTAGATATGCCTCGTTACACCCTCCTCCCTTTTGGAGTTTAGGCACAACTGACTAACATTAACATTAAAACAGTGATCATAAGACTGACAAAACAGACTCTTTGTGGCAATAAGATACCAAATTCCAGCCTGACTCTGGTATAGCATCACATGACAGAGAGCAGACCCTAAAGAAAATGAAAATATTTTGCCCCCAAATATATTTATTTGACATATTTTGAAATGGCCCTGAAAAGCTATCGTTCACAGGGGAAATTTGCATCTTAGAGAATCTTTATTAATATAGTCATGCCTTTCCTGGATATAGAAGAGATTAACTAAGAGTGTGACACCTTTTATGATTCAAAAGGAGACATTTACTGTCTATTCTCTCTGAAGGCTGTTACCTGGAGGCTTCATCTACATAGCAAGAACCTTGGTCTCTTCTGCTGAGTCACGAAAAGAAAAAAAAAGAACCTAGTCCCCTAAACCCCTTTTATCTTAACTAAAGCATTTCTTTCTATTGTCTTTAGACAAAGTTTATCTCTTCAACCAATTTCCAATTAGAAAATCTTTGAATCCAACTATGACCTGTAAGTTCCCCCTCTTCAACATATCTCACTTCTGTATGCTGAACCAATGTACACATTGCATGTATTGATTTATAATTTCAGCTGTAATTCCTTTCTCCTTCAAATGTATAAAACCAACCTGGAACCCAAGCATTCTGGGCAAACTTTCTCAGAACCTCTTAAGACTGTTCCCTTGGCCATGGTAACTCATATCGGCTCACAATAAACCTCTTTTTTTTTTTTTTTTTTTTTTTTTTTTTTTTTTTTTTTTTTTTGAGGCGGAGTCTCGCTCTGTCGCCCGGACTGGAGTGCAGTGGCCAGATCTCAGCTCACTGCAAGCTCCGCCTCCCGAGTTTACGCCATTCTCCTGCCTCAGCCTCCCGAGTAGCTGGGACTACAGGCGCCCGCCACTTCGCCCGGCTAGTTTTTTTTTTTTGTATTTTTAGTAGAGACGGGGTTTCACCGTGTTAGCCAGGATGGTCTCGATCTCCTGACCTCGTGATCCGCCCGTCTCGGCCTCCCAAAGTGCTGGGATTACAGGCTTGAGCCACCGCGCCCGGCCAAACCTCTTTAAATATATTCCAGAGTTTGGTTTTTTTAAATCAACCTTTCAATGGGAAAAAATGTATTGTGTCCAGTACTCTCTCCTGGCTTATCTAATTCTATTGATACATGAGCTAGAAAAAAAATATTTAGGCAGATACTGAGGATAAGAGAGTCCTCAGCAAGATTTCCCTTTCAATAAAAAGCAGCCCCAAAATCATTTCTTTTCTAACAAAGAGCAGCCTGAAAAATCAAGTTGCAGACAGATTAAGCAACCTGGAATCCGCATAGGTAAATGCTGGCAGCTGTGCCAATAGAAAGCTCCATCTTCCCTTTTCTTTGTCAGGAAGTATGCAGTAAAGAAGCAGGCAACATGATGCTGGCCAGGTAGAGAACCTATCTGCATAATAGAGGATTAGGGTGGTGAAAGATTAGGGTAAAATGCAAATGGCACACCTGGTCCAACCAATTCTTTGCACCATATGTAAATTAGACACTGTCTCCTCAAACTCATCTATAAAACCAACCAACCCTTGCTGCAAACCAGGAGATCTGCTTGGAACCACCTCCCTCTGCACGAGGGAGCTTTTCTTTTTTGCCTATTAAACTTCCACTCTTAAACTCACTCCTTGTGTGTCTGCATCCTTGATTTCCTTGGCAAGAGGTACCTCAGGTATTACCCCGAATGGATGATGCCGCTTCACTGTTAGGTTTTATTATCTTTGGCCTACTCATAACTCTGTAAATAACTGATAGCAAAGCAAAAATTCTTGTCTACAGACATGCAAGTAGATTCTGACTGCTTGGAGGAAACACTGATTTCCCTCCACCCATAGTGTTAAAGAAAAAATTATGGCCGGGCACAGTGGCTCATGCCTGTAATCCCAGCACTTTGGGAGGCTGAGGTGGGTGGATCACCTGAGGTCAGGAGCTCAATACTAGCCTGGTCAACATGGCAAACCCCATGTCTACTAAAAAAACAAAAATTAACTAAGTGTGGTAGTGGGTGCCTGTAATCCCTGCTACTCAGGAGGCTGAGGCATGGGAATCGCTTGAACCCGGGAGGCAAATGTTGCAGTGAGTCGAGATCATGCCACTGCACTCCAGCCTAGGTGACAGAGCAAGACTCCATCTCAACAAAAAAAAAAAAAAAGAAAGAAAGAAAAAATTATTCAATGATACTTGTTAAAGCATGGTAAGGCACACTTTATTCAGAACCATTTAGATAAATATAGGGACCACTACAACAGGATTTTGTAAAGAAGGAGAGAGATTGTGCCCAATTCCAAATACAGCATGAGCAAGAGAAAATTTACAGTCAAGAACCAGGGTGGAGGTCAGTGGATGGAAAATTACTATGAGGAAACATCAAGGTGTAAAGGGGACTCTGCATAAACCCACCTAACAGGAGTCTTGCTGAAGACAGGCCAGGGTGATCAGACATCACCTGGGGGATGATGGAGGATCAAAGGTAGAAGATGATCAGACATTGAGAGTAGAGGGTTTTTGTTAAAATGCCTTACCAGAGTTCTTACTAAAATTGGATTTTACAAGTGCATAAATGGGCCTAGGAGAAGTTTCAAGAGCCTGACTAAAGTTTAGTCAAGCAAAGAATCTTTGTCAGTAGGAAAAGCCAGTTTTACATTCATTTGTAAATTTATTTCATGGCCTATTTTTGTTTCTACTCTTTCAAGTTCCTCTTTGAAATAGCTGTAAAATCTCTCTGGTTCCCTCATAAATTAATGAATTATGCCTGTAAGAAAGTCATGAATTTACCTTTTTTTTTTTTTTTTTTTGAGATGGAGTCTCACTCTGTCACCCAGTCTAGAGTGCAGTGGCACAATCTTGGCTCACTGCAAGCTCTGCCTGCCGGGTTCACGCCATTTTCCTGCCTCAGCCTCCCGAGTAGCTGGGACTACCGGCGCCCACCACCACGCCTGGCTAATTTTTTGTATTTTTAGTGGAGATGGGGTTTCACCATGTTCGCCAGGATGGTCTCAATCTCCTGACCTCGTGATCAGCCTGCCTCGGCTTCCCAAAGTGCTGGGATTACAGGCATGAGCCACCACATCCGGCCCCAATTTTTTTTTTTTTTTTTTCCTCTAAGAGACCTTATTTTTTTTACTAGCCATTTTAGGAGAGGAGTGGAAATCAGGTAGCAAGAGAATAAAGGGCTATATATTCCACTGGGTTTCTCTAAAGTCCCCAGACTCAATTTAAAAGAGAAGGGACAGCCAGGTGCAGTGGCTCACACCTGTAATTTCAATACATTGGGAGGCAGAGGCAGGAGGATCTGTTGGCCCAGGAGTTTGAGACCAGCCCTGGCAACATCTTAACAAAATGCTGTCTCTACAAAAAATTAAAAAAATAAAAAAATTAGTCAGATATAGTGATATACATCTATAGTCCCAGCTACTTGAGAGGCTGAAGTAGGAGGATCACATGAGTCTGGGAGGTTGAGGTTGCAGTGAGCCATAGTCTTGCCACTGCTCTCCAGTCTGGACAACAGAGTGAGACTCTGTCTAAATAAACAAACAGACCAGGCATGGTGGTTCACGCCTGTAAACCCAGTGCTTTGAGAGGGTGAGGCGGGCGGATCACCTGAGGTCAGGAGTTTGAGACCAGCCTGGCCAATATGGAGAAACCTCATCTCTACTATAAAAATACAAAAACTAGCCAGGCGTGGTGGTGGGTGCCTGTAATCCCAGCTACTCAGGGCGCTGAGGCAGGAGAATCCCTTGAACTTGGGAGGCGGAGGTAGCAGTGAGCCAAGATCACACCACTGCACTCCGGCCTGGGAGACAGAGTGAGACTCCATCTCAAAATAAAATAAAATAAACAGACAAACAAATAAATAAATGAATAAACAAGAGAAGAGGCAACATGGCAATTCACCCAGGCTTTCAGCCTCAGGTCTGAGCCTCACAGCCTGAGTGTCATTGAAGGGGTCACATCTAGGCTCAGGGATCCCTTTGATTTCCCAGTTGTCTCATTAAACCAGCTTGGATGAATCATGGCTTTTCCCAGAAGAGTCAGGAACCTCAGATATCACATTGTGGACAATGTACTAAGCACAATGATAACTTCCCTTTAGCTTAAATAAGAGTATTCCAAAAGCATACTACTTATTTAACAAAGACATGACCATGACCATTCATACAATACGGTAACCAGAGTTTCCCAAAAACTGAGACAAAATTGAGGAAAAAAAATACTCAGTTTATTTAACATCCCTTTGTGCATTGTCACAGGCAGTGTAATTAAGACCTTGAACTTTGAAGTCAGACAGCCTGAATTCAAATCCCATTTCTACCTTTTTTGTAGCACTGTAGAAGTAATTGATCTAACTTCTCTGAATACCAAATTTCCTTATGTGTTAAATGAAACTAATAATAATTCCCTCGCAGAGTTTTTGTGAGAATTTTAAAGTGTTTGGCAGGAACAGATGCATAGTAAATCCTCAACAAATGGTAGTTATTATTACTGTTATTATATTCTACACTTCTTCTATATAAAACATGTAACTGGCTAGGCGTGGTGGCTCACACCTGTAATCCCAGCACTTCGGAAGGCCGAGGCAGACGGATCACGAGGTCACGAGGTCAAGAGATTGAGACCATCCTGGCCAACATGGTGAAACCCGTCTCTACTAAAAATACAAAAATTAGCTGGGCATGGTGGGGTGCATGCCTGCAGTCCCAGCTACTCGAGAGGCTGAAGCAGGAGAATCGCTTGAACCCAGGGGGCGGAGGTTGCAGTGAGCTGAGATCGCACCACTGCACTCCAGCCTGGTGACAGAGCGAGACTCCATCTCAAAACAAACAAACAAACATATAACTATACTATCTTACAGTAGTAAATAGGATAGGAGTTGAGGCTGAAGGCTTTGTGATCAAAGACTTTTAATTACATTTTGAGGCCCACCCCTCCCCTGCCCCATTCCTAAGGTCCAGCCACTGAAGCCTCTTTTATAAGGGCACTGCAATAATTTGAATGTGTTCCCTAAGTTTAAGGGTTGCAAAGTTAATCCCCAACGTAACAAGTATTGGAGGTGGGGCCTAATAAGAGGTGATTAGGTCATGAGGGCTCTGCACTCATGAATGGATTAATGTCATTATCAAGGGAGTAAGTTTCTTATGAAAGCAAAGTTAGCCCTCTCTTGCTTTCTTGTTCACACCCTTTCTTGTCCTTCCAGCATGGGAAGACGCAGTGCAAAGGCCCATGCTATATGCTGGTGCCTTGGTCTTAGACTTCCCAGCCTCGAGGACTGTGAGCCAAACAAACTTGTGTTCATCATAAATTACCCAGTCTATGGCATTCTGTTATAGCAACACAAAACAGACTAACATAGGCACTAATCCCATGACCTTATCACCTCTCAAATGCCCCACATCTTAATATCATCACACTGCAGATTAGGTTTCAACACATGGATGGAGGGAACAAGGGGCCAGGAACAAACATTGAGACCATAGCAACAATAAAACTTCCAGAAGATAATACAGAAAAACATTCTCATGATCTTCAATGAGGGAAATATTTTTAAGTAAGTTTTTTTAAAAACCATAAATTTTGATAAATCATACTACATTAAAATAAGTAATAACCGGAGGGTTTACGAAGTGATTACATGTAAGATTTTTATGCAAAATTTGAATTTCTTTTCTATATCCAGCAACAAACAACTGGAAAATGTAATTTGAAGAAATATACCATTTAAAATAGAATTAGAGAAAATCAAGTACTTAAGATTCATTCTACTGAGAGATGTACGAGAACACTACAGGGAAAAATAAAAACTTATTAAGAGACATGAAAAACATCCAAATTAGATGTATACTATATTTGCTGACAGGAAGACTATCAAAAAGATATTAATTTTCCCAAAACTGATCCACAGATTCAATGAAATTCCAAACAAAATCTCAACAGGATTTTTCACTGAACTTAACTAGCTGATTTTTATTTTTTTTTATTTATTTTTTGTGTGTGTGAGCAATAAAGCTTTTTAATCGCCTGGGTGCAGGCGGGCTGAGTCTGAAAAGAGAGTCAAGGAAGGGAGATAAGGGTGGGGCCATTTTATAGGATTTGGGTAGGTAAAGGAAAATTACAGTCGAAGGGGGGTTGTTCTCTGGCGGGCAGGAGTGGGGGTCACAAGGTGCTCAGTGGGGGAGCTTTTTGAGCCAGGATGAGCCAGGAAAAGGAATTTCACAAGATAATATCATCGCTTAAGGCAAGGACCGGCCATTTTCACTTCTTTTGTGGTGGAATGTCATCAGTTAAGGCGAGGCAGGGCATCTGCACTTCTTTTGTGATTCTTCAGTTACTTCAGGCCATCTGGGCTTATGCGAGCAAATCACAGGGGATGCGATGGCTTGGCTTGGGCTCAGAGGCCTGACATTCCTGCCTTCTTATATTAATGATTTTTAAATGTACATGGAAAAGTAAAGATTTTAGAATAGCCAGAATATTTCTGAATAAGAAAATGCAGGGGGAGACTTGCCCTACCAAATGTGAGGACTTATTATGAAGCTGTAGCAATTATAACAGTATGATCAAAAATAGACCAATAGAGCACTAAAATAGAAAATAGAGCTCAGAAACAGACCCAAGCATGTTTGAAACTTCAGTATATGAGAGAGGTTGCATATCAGATTTGTTAAAGTATAATTTTCTAACGGATTAAAAAAATTCTTTTATGCAAAAGATTTTATTCAATTCATTGATCAATGAGGAAATCTGTCAGATGCTAAAATTAGCCCAAAGAACATTTAATGAGTTAGATGTGTATAGAGGCAATGTAAAAAAAGAAATTTTAGGTAGTTTTGGGTTTATGGAAAATCAGTCCCTATTTATCTAAGATTATTTGTTATATTAGGCAGAAATTATTTACATCTCTAGTAGAAAAAAATATTTAAGTTAATCTCTCTTCCTACAGAGTTGTAAATTGTTCAACCATTACAGAATCAAGCCCAGAACCTCACTTGAAGGATTCCCAATAATCTCTTTCTGCTATTTCCACATTTCAATAATTATTTTGACACATGAATGGGAAGAAAAGAGACTTTAATAAAATAAAAAGAACTATTTAATAAAATAAAAAGAACCATATATAAATGGTGTATATACCATATATTCATATATAGTATTTCATCTCTTTTCATATGAATGACTACAAATACATATAAACTCCAGATGAAGTAAAAATTTAAGTATCAAAAACAAACTTGAACACTCTTAAGTATTAAATATAGGTGAATATCTTTTAGAATGTGGGAAATTAAAGAATCCCTTTTTTATTTTTTCAAACTTTTACATTTAGAAAATACATATGCAGGTTTGTTACCCAGGGCTATTGGGTAATGCTGAGGTTTGGGTTATGAATGATCCCACCACCCAGGTACTAAGCATAATAGCCAATAGTTTTTCAACCCTTGGCCCCCTCCTTCCCTTCCCTCTTTAGTGGTTCCCAGTGTCTACTGTTGTCATGTTTATCTCCATGAGTACCCAATGTTTAGCTCTCATTCGTGAGAACATACAGTATTTGGTTTTCTCTTTCTCCATTAATTCGCTTAGGATAATGGCCTCCAGCTGCATCCATGATGCTGTACAAAGGACATGATTTCATTGTTTTTTATGGCTGCATAGTATTCCATGATGTATAAGCGCCACATTTTTTTTTTACCCAATCCACCATAGATGAACACCTCAGTTGATTCCACGTCTTTGCTATTATTGTGAATAGTGTTGTGATGAACACGTGAGTGCATGTGTCTTTTTAGTAGAAAGATTTGTTTTCTTTCAGATACATATCCAATAATGGAATTGCTGGGTCGATTTGTAGTTCTGTCTTAAGTTCTTTGAAAACTCCCCAAACGGCTTTCCACAGTGGCTGAACTAATTTACATTCCCACCAACAGTGCATAAGCATTCTCTTTTCTCTGCAGCCTCACCAGCATGTGCTGGTTTCTGACTTTTAATAATAGCCATTCTAACTTGTGTGAGATGGTATCTCTGTGGTTTTAATTTACATTTCACTGATGGTTAGTGATGTGGAGCATTTTCTCATATGTTTGTTGGACATTTGTATGTCTTCCTTTGAGAAGTGTTTGTTCATGTCTTTGGCCACTTTTTAATGGTTTTGTTTTTGTTGTTTTTTTTTGTTTTTGTTTTTTTGAGACAGAGTATCGCTCTATCGCCCAGGCTGGAGTGCAGTGGGGTGATCTTGGCCCACTGCAAGCTCCGCCTCCTGGGTTCACACCATTCTCCTGCCTGAGCCTCCAGAGTAGCTAGGATACAGGCGCCCGCCACCACGCCCGGCTAATTTCTTTTCATATTTATGGTAGAGACGGGGTTTCACGTTGTTGGTCAGGATCGTCTCGATCTCCTGACCTCATGATCTGCCCACCTCAGCCTCCCAAAGTGCTGGGATTACAAGCATGAGCCACCAAGCATGGCCTAATGGGGTTATTTGGTTTTTGCTTATTCAATTGTTTAAGTTTCTTATAGACTCTGGATATTAGAAATTTGTCAGATGCATAGTTGTGAATATTTTCTCCCATTCTGTAGGTGGTTTATTTACTCTGTTGATAGTTTCTTCTGTTGTGTGGAAACTATTTAGTTTAATTTGGTCCAACTTGTCTATTTTTGCTTTTGTTGCAATTGCTTTTGAGAACTTAGTTATAAATTATTTCCCAAGACTGATGTCCAGAGTGGTGTTTCCAAGGTTTTCTTCTAGGATTCTTCTTTTTTTTTTTTAAGTTCTGGAATACATGTTGATATGTTTTGACTGTGTCCCCACCCAGATCTCATCTTGAGTTCCCACACGTTGTGGGAGGGACCTGGTGGGAAGTAATTGAATCATGAGGGCAGGTTTTTCCCATGCTGTTCTCGTGATGGTGAATAAGTCTCATGAGATCTGATAGTTGTAAAAACGGGAGTTTCCCTGCACAAGCTCTCTCTTTGCCTGCTGCCATCCGAGTAAGATGTGATTTGCTCTTCCTTGCCTTCTGCCATGATTGGAAGGCTTCCCCAGCCATGTGGAACTGTAAGTCCATTTATAAACCTCTTTTGTAAATTGCCCAGACTCGGGTCTGTTTTTATCAGCAGTGTGAAAATGGACTAATACACGTGTGTAGGATGCACAGGTTTCTTACACAGGTAAACATGTATCATGGTGGTTTGCTGCACCTATCAACCCATCACCTAGGTATTAAGCCCTGCATACATTAGCTATTTAGCTTCTAGGGTTCTTATAGTTTGGAGTCTTACATTTACATCTTAATCCATCTTGAGTAAATTTTTGTATATGGTGATAGGTAGGCATCTAGTCTTTTTCTTCTGCATGTGGCTAGCAAGCTATCCCAGCGCTATTTATTGAATATGGAGTTCTTTCCCTATTGCTTGTTTTTGTCTACCTTGTCAAAGATCAGATGGCTGTAGGTGTGCAGTTATATTTCTGGGCTCTCTATTCTGTTCCATTTGTCTATGTGTCTGTTTTTGTACCAGTACCATGCTGTTTTGGTTACTGTTGTCTTATAGTATAGTTTGAACTTGGGTAATGTGGTGCCTCCAGCTTTGTTCTTTTTGTTTAGGATTGTTTTGGCTAGTCAGCCTCTTTTTTTGTTCCATATTATTGGTTTTTTCTAATTCTTTGAAAAATGTTATTGGTAGTTTGATAGGAATCGAATCTATGGATTGCTTTGGGCAGTATGGCCATTTTAATGATATTGATTCTTCCAATTAATGAGCAGGGAATGTTTTTTCATTTGTGTCATCTATTATTTGTTTTAGCAGTATTTTATAGTTCTCCTTGTAAAGATCTTTCACTTCCTCGGTTAAATGTATTCCTAGGTATTTTCTGTGTGTGTGTGTGTGTGTGTGTGTGTTGTAAATGGGATTGCTTCTCTTTTTTTTCTTTTTTCTTTTTCTTTTTTTTTTTTTTTTTGAGACCGAATTTTGCTTATGTGTCCCAGGCTGGAGTGCAATGGCACCATTTCAGCTCACTGCAACCTCCACCTCCCAGGTTCAAGCAATTCTCCTGCTTCAACCTCCCAAGTAGCTGGGATTATAGGTGTGTGCCACAACGCCCGGCCAATTTTTGTATTTTTAGTAGAGATGGGGTTTCACCATATTAGTCAGGCTGGTGTCAAACTCCTGACCTGCAGTGATCTACCCACCTTAGCCTTCCAAAGTGCTGGGATTACAGGCTTGAGCCACTGCACCTGGCTGGCGTTGCTTCTTGATTGGCTCTCAGCTTGAATATTTTTGGTATATAAAACTGCTACTGATTTTTGTACATTGATTTGGTATCCTGATACTTTACTGAAGTCAAGGATTTCTTAAACAAGACCCAAAAGTACAAACTATAAAAGATTAACAAATTTAGTATATTAAAACCATCACTTTCATTCACTGAATACATCTTAAAGAAAGTGTGACATTATAAACTGGGAGAATTACTTTCAATGGGCATAAATGAAAAAGGATTAATATTAATAATATATAAAGGTCCAGCACCATGGCTCATGCCTATAATCCCAGCACTTTGGATGGCAAAAGCAGGAGGGTCACCTGAGGTCAGGAGTTCAGGACCAGCCTGGTCAACATGGTGAAAAATACTCTCTACTAAAAATACAAAAATTAGCCGGGTGTGGTGATGCACACCTGTAATCCCAGCTACTCAGGAGGCTGAGGCAGGAGAACTGCTTGAACCTGGAAGGCAGAGATTGCAGTGAGCTGAGATTGCGCCATTGCACTCCAGCCTGGGTCCTCTGTCTCAAAAAAATAATAATAATTTATAAGGAACTCCTATAATTAATAAGAAAAAGACAAATAGCCCAATTAAAAACTGGGTTAACAACATGAATAGGCATTTCACAGAACAGTAAAAATATGAAGAGATATTCAATTTTACTGATTATCAGGAAAATAACAATCAAGACTCTAATGTTGTATCATTTTATGCCTGTTTTACTGGCAAAGTTAAAATAATACACTGACAATTACAAGTGTTGATGAAGAGGTAGATCCATGGAATATCTTTAAGCTTAAGAGTGGGTGTGTAAATTGATACAATCACTTTGGAAAAACATTTGACAATATCTATTAAAGCTAAATATACATGCTAAAGTGCATTCCATCCACTATTAGGAATAGACCCAAAAGAATGTACACCAAAAAAAAAAAAAACACATATGATAATGTACATAGCAGTACTCTCCACAATGGCAAAAACATGCTAAGGAAGCAAATGCCTTTCAAGAAATGCTAGATGGGCCGAATGTGGTGGCTCATATCTGTAATCCCAGAACTTTGGGAGGCCAAGGCGGATGGATCACTTGAGGTTAGGAGTTCGAGACCAGCCTGGCCAAAATGGTGAAACCCCATCTCTACTGCAAATACAAAAAAAATAGCTGGGTGTTGTGGCTGGCACCTGTAATCCTCACTACTTGGGAGGCTGAGGCAGGAGAATCGCTTGAACCTAGGAAGTGGAGGTTGCAGTGAGCCAAGATCATGCCACTGCACTCCAGTCTGAGAAACAGAGTGAGACACTGTCTCAAAAAAACAAACAAACAAACAAAAAACCCTGTATAAATAAACTGGGATATATTCACATAATGGAACATTGTACAACAGTCATAAATGATGACATATAGCAACACCCAACAAATATGAATAAATCATAACAATATTTTAAAAAGTTGTCAAAATCGTTTAAGATGATGACGCATCAAATGTTTCTAATTCCAAATGTCTTAAACTGCAATATAAGCAAAACTGGATATTTAAGCTGAGATGTAGCTGAAGAGTGGTTATGCCAGGTCACAATCTTTAGATACGCAAATTCATCTATTTTTTGAAGTATAGGAGTAGGTTGTGTGCAGTGACTCACGCCTGTATAATTCACTTATTTTTTGAAGTATAGGAGGAGGTTGCGTGCAGTGACTCACGCCTATAATACCTGCATTTTGGGATGCCAGGGTGGGAGGATCACTTGAGGCCAGGAGTTCGAGACCAGCCTGGCCAACAAAGTGAGACACTGTCTCTACTTAAAACAAAAATAAAAATAATTATGTAGATGTCGTGGCACACACCTGTAGTCTCCGCTACTTGGGGAACCGAGACAGGAGGATTACTTGAGCTCACGAGTTTAAGGCTGCAGTGAGCCATGATCATGCCACTGCACTCCAGCCTGGGCAACAGAGCAAGACCCCATCTCTGAAAAAAAAATTAAATGTACACTTATCATATGAGCCAGTGATTCTACTCCTGGAAATTTATCCAAGAAAAATAAAGACGTGTCCACAAAAAGACTTGGAAAAAAATCACGCTAATATCCCATCTCAGCCTCCTAAGTAGCTGTGACTACAGGCACATGGCACCATGCCCAGCTAATTTTTGCATTTTTATAGAGACAGGAATTCACCATGTTGCTCAGGCTGGTCTCAAATGTCTGAGCTCAACCAATTGGCCTGCTTTGGCCTGACTCAAATGTTTATCAGCAGAAAGCCAGGCGCGGTGGCTCACGCCTGTAATCCCAACACTTTGGGAGGCTGAGGCGGGTGGATCACAAGGTCAGGAGTTCGAGACCAGCCTGGCCAACATAGCAAAACCTCGTCTCTACTAAAAATACAAAAATTAGCTGGGCATGGTGGCACACGCCTGTAATCCCAGCTACTCAGGAGGCTGAGGCAGGAGAATTGCTTGAACCCGGGAGGCGGAGGTTGCAGTGAGCCAAGATCATGCCACTGCACTCCAGCCTGGGCGACAGAGCAAGACTCTGTCTCAAAAAAAAAAAAAAAAAAAAAAAAAGTAAACGGAGATGGTACTTAGAAAGTTCCTGGTCCAGGAATTTCATCTAATGGGTAATCAAAAATGTTGGCTCTTTAAATCAAAGCAAAAAAAAATTTTTTCATGTTGGTTCCTTCTCTCTCTCACTCATTCTCTCTCTTTCTTCCTAAATATAGAAACTTTTACCCTCTTCAGCACCTTGCTGGCATCTTTGTAGAAGATTTTAAAGGATATGTGCACTGGAGAAGACAACAGTTTCTGGATTCTAACTGATTTTGCTTTAAAGAAATTTTTTGTGCCTCACTGCTGTGAGGAATGGGAGTCTGTTCCAGTCAGCTATGGAAAGAAACAAAATTGAAGGCCGGGCGCGGTGGCTCAAGCCTGTAATCCCAGCACTTTGGGAGGCCGAGACGGGCGGATCACGAGCTCAGGAGATCGAGACCATCCTGGCTAACACGGTGAAACCCCGTCTCTACTAAAAATACAAAAACTAGCCGGGCGAGGTGGCGGGTGCCTGTAGTCCCAGCTACTCGGGAGGCTGAGGGAGGAGAATGGCGTAAACCCGGGAGGTGGAGATTGCAGTGAGCTGAGATCTGGCCACTGCACTCCAGTCCGGGCGACAGAGCGAGACTCCGCCTCAAAAAAAAAAAAAAAAAAAAGGAAAGAAACAAAATTGAACTTATAGAACAAGCTGATGAAATCATTGGTTTAGGCAATGGCAGTCTATAGTATGCCGAGCAATATCTCCCTGGTGTGGCAGCAGTGTAGTCCTATACAGCCCTTGCAGATTTAAAGCATCAAACAAAAGACCAACAGATATTTACAGATTCTAAAATGATACTACTCAGAAGGATGAAGGGGGAGAATCACTTGAGGACAGAAATTTAAGACCAGCCTGGGCAACATAGTGAGATCTCATCTTTAAAAAAAGAGGCCAGGCGCAGTGGCTCATAGTGAAACCCCATCTCTACTAGAAACACAAAAATTAGCCAGGTATGGTGGTGGGCGCCTGTAGTCCCAGCTACTCGGGAGGCTGAGGCAAGAGAATCGCTTGAACCTGGAGGGCGGAGGTTGCAGTGAGCCAAGACTGCACCACTGCACTCTAGCCTGGGTGACAGAGTGAGACTGTCTCAAAAAAAAAAAAAAAAAAAAAAGAAGGCTGGGCACAGAGGTGGCTCAGGCCTATAATCCCACCACTTTGGGAGACTGAGGAGGGTGGACCACCTGAGGTTGGGGTTAGAGACCAGCCTGGCCAACATGGTGAAACCCTATCTCTGCTAAAAATACAAGAAGTAGCCAGGCATGGTGGCAGGCACCTGTAATCCCAGCTACTCAGGAGACTGAGGCAGGAGAATCACTTGAACTGGGAGGCAGAGATTGCAATGAGCTGAGATGGTGCCACTGCACTCCAGCCTGGGCAACAAGAGCGAAACTCCGTCTCAAAAAAAAAAAAAAAGAAGAAGAAGATCAGGCACGGTGGTGGCTCAGACCTGTAATCCCAGCCCTTTGGGAGGCTGAGGCAGGTGGATCACTTGAGGTCAGGAGTTCAGGACCAGCTTGGCCAACATGGTGAAATCCCGTCTCTATTAAAAATACAAAAAGTAGCTGGGCGTGGTGCTGGGCACCTGTAATCCTAGCTACTCGGGAGGCTGAGGCAGGAGAATCACTTGAACCTGGGAGATGGAGGTTGCAGTGAGCCAAGATCATGTCACCGCACTACAGCCCAGGCGACAGAGTGAGACTCTGTCTCAAAAAAAAAAAAAAAAAAAAAATTAGTCCGGTGTGGTGTTGCACGACTGTAGTCCCAGCTACTGGGGAGGCTGGGCAGGAGGATCCCTTGAGCCCAGGGGTTCATTACACTGAGTTACAATTTCACAACTGCACTCCAGCCTGCATGACAGAGCGAGACTCCATTTCTAAAATAAAAATAATAATAACGAATTAAGCCCCCTATTTTCCTGTGTTCAAATGCTTTCAAAATGTTCTTGTCAACAGCTTTCTCAATAAATAATGTTTTCAACTTCAAGCTCTTGACAGTTTGGTTTCATTCACTTTTGGTTTTCCCCGTGTGCTGTCCTGAGATTGAGTAGTCCATCATCTCAGTGTTTCAGTCTAGTAAATGCTAAGTCCCTTTATTTGCAGGCCTAGCACTCCCGATCAGGAGCCTGGATGTTGCAAGGACCACTGGAATGAGAACAGCGGCAATGAAAATAGGAAGGCATCTCTGGAAAAAGTGTGACTCCTTGGGGTGACCGAGGCACCCATTCCATAGTGGGTTGAGATTGTGCTCCCTGAAGATTTGCCAGGAGGACCAACATACTCTTCAGGCCCCCAGAGTCATAGTAATTCCCATTCTAGCTGATTATCTGGCAAAACAACAAGGGTAAGATGTTTGTTCCTCATGTGCACGGCCTCCCCTTGAGTCCTCAGATGCCTGGAGATGATTTATACCTTAAGTCCCCAGCCTTCAAGGCCCTGCACCATCAAAACCATCCACAGTCAGCTATCTGTGCCCTTTTTACACATTAACTTATTTGGTACTTGCAACACTTCGGTGCTTATTTTATAGATGAGATTATCTTCTAGACTGACCCGTATTTCATTGACATTGTATTATGAAAACAACTATCCAACTGGGAATTTTTCACTAGGACAGGAAGGATTATTTTAGTGATTAGATAACTGTAAACCAGCTAGTCTTTATGTAAATACAGATCAAAAAGAGAAAAAAAGAAGTTAAGCTTTCAATATCAGCTAGGAGAGGGTTTTGTTTGTTTGTTTGTCTGTTGCTCAGGCTGGAGTGCCGTGGAGCAATCTCGTCTCACTGCAACCTCCGCCTTCCAAGTTCAAGCAATTCTCCTGCGTTAGCCTCCTGAGTAGCTGAGATTACAGGCATGCACCACTACACCTGGCTAATTTTTGTATTTTTAATAGAGACAGGGTTTCACCATGTTGGCCAGGCTGGTCTCAGACTAACGAGGAGAGAGTTTAATAAATATTCTTGCCTGCAGGTTGCCTCCACTGGATCAGATCCTGATCTATCCTGCCTTACAGAAATTCAGGAAATGAGCTTCACTTATCGCATCTCCCAACTCCTCTATCTTCACCGCTCCCCATCTCTACCCTTCCCTCCCTCATCTCCTAGGAAGATTTACCTTCAGTCTTGCCCAAAAGCAGACCTACTAATTCCAGGCAGGCCTGAGGATTCTTCTCAGCACAGGCATCCACATAATGCAATTAGGTTTAGTTAAGGTCTCAAAACCTAGCATCCCCTGCAATTATAACAAGGCAGAGCATGTGCACTTACGGGCCAATTACTCTCAAAAAACTTTACAGATATTGTCTCATTTTTTCAACATTGTATTGCATTGAAAGAGGTAGGGGCCGGGTGCAGTGGCTCACACCTGTAATCTCAGCACTTTGGGAGGCCAAGGTAAGTGGATCACTTGAGGCCAGGAGTTCAAGACCAGCCTGGCCAACATGGCAAAACCCATCTCTGCTAGAAAGAAAATATGAAAATTAGCCAGCTGTAGTGGCACACGCCTGTAGCCCCAGCTACTCGGGAGGCTAAGGCATGGCAACGGCATGAGTCTGGGAAGTGGGGGTTGCAGTGAGCCAAGATCCCACCACTGCACTCCAGTCTGGGTGACAGAGTGAGACTCTGTCTCAAAAAAAAAAAAAAAGAAGTAGGAAGTCACCATTTTGCTGATGTTTTTCACCCAGAGGTTAAGAAATTGATCATACAAAGAGTGAATGACAGAGTCAGGAAATAGTGAGACCCTCAGAGCCATTCTGTTCATTTGCTCTTCACAGAGACACAATACAAAGGAGCAACATGATATAAACCAGCATAGAGTCGTAAATTTCTTACCTCAGAAAAGTCTAAGTTTAACAACTGCCTGTTATAGAAATCTTGATGAGTCACCTGAGTCTGCTATTCTAAATTTTGAAAAAGAGGTAAGAAATCTGGTATAGAGGAAGGAGGTATTACTGCATATAGCAAGTTACCAAGGTATCTTGGTCTGTTTTGTGCTGTGTAACAGAAGACCATAGACTGGGTAATCTATAAAGAAAAGAAATGTATTTTCTCACAGCTCAGGAATCTAGGAAGTATAAGATATGGGTGCCAGTATCTGGCAAGGGACTTCATGCCATGTCATCCCATGGCAGAAGGGTAAAGAGAGAGAGAGTGCAAGAGAGGGCCAAACTGAGTCTTTTATAAGGAGCCCAGCCCCAAGATAACAAACCCACTCCCTGAATAATGGCATTAATCCATTCATGAGGTGGAGCCCTTGTGACTTAAACACTTCTTAAAGCTCCCAATACTGCTGCACTGGAGATCAACATATGAACTTTGGGGGATACATTCCAACCATAACACAAGGCTTCGTAGAAAAAGACTTTTGTAGCCAGAAAGAACCTTAGCTATTAAAGGTCTAATAACCCTTTCATTTCACAGAAGATACAAACGAGGCTAGGTCAAGGTCACACACCACGGTTATGACAGGAGTGTTGGGTATCCTGACTCCCAAGCCAGTGTTTTTAGTTCTTTCTATACAGCACGAATGGTCCAGTGACTCCAGCTTCTAAACAAAGTACAGATGTATCCTGCACATCAATTGTTCATAAATGATTTTCCATCATAATGGCTCTTGAAAATACCTTCTTTTGGCCCAAGCGCCATGGCTCACACCTGTAATCCCAATACTTCGGGAGGCCAAGGCAGGCAGATCACCTGAGGTCGGGAGTTTGAGACCAGCCTGACCAACATGGTGAAACTCCATCTCTACTAAAAATACAAAATTAGCTGGGTGTGGTGACACATGCCTGTAATCCCAGCTACTCAGGAGGCTGAGACAGGAGAATTGCTTGAAACTGGGAGGCAGAGGTTGCGGTGAGCCGAGATCGCGCCATTGCACTCCAGCCTGGGCAATGAGCAAAACTCCATCTGAAAAGAAAAAAGAAAGAAAAGAAAATACCTTCTTTCTCAGTTATGCAGTAAAGCAGTAAGTC
This sequence comes from Rhinopithecus roxellana, assembly GCF_007565055.1. Classification (NCBI taxonomy): domain Eukaryota; kingdom Metazoa; phylum Chordata; class Mammalia; order Primates; family Cercopithecidae; genus Rhinopithecus; species Rhinopithecus roxellana. Next base: position 5,949,912 of record NC_044553.1, read on the forward strand.
AGCAGGCCCTGGTGGTTCAGGCACTACACATTCCAAAGAAAGTCCTGTCTTCAGGAGGACTGGCCCTTGACTCACTCCAAAAAGATAAACTCTGAGCCCTTGGAATAATAAGCCTATTAAGAATGTTTTTCTATTGCTGAAGCCTTGGGTCATTTTGTGTCGATGTGAGTTCTGAGGAGCAGTGTCTGAGGAGCTCAGGTCAGTGGGTGCTGCATGTCTATGTGACTGACCCCAATAAAAACCCTAAATGCCAAGGCTTGGGTTAGCTTCCCTGATTAACAACACTTTGCACGCGCTGTCACACATCCTTGCTAGGGAAGTAGGCAGTGTCCGCGTGAGTCCACTGGAGAGGACAACTGGAAGTTTCTATCCAATTTTTCCTGGATTCCACCCTATGTGCCTTTTCCCTTTTCCGATTTTAACCTGTATCCTTTCACTGTAATAAAACATAACGGTGAGTATAACAGCTTTTCTGAGTCCTTTGAGGCCTTCTAGTAAATCACTGAGTCTGAGAGTGGTCTTAGGAACCCCTAGGATACCAATATACATTTTTTTTGCTCTAAAATGCTCTAAATAAATACACTATCAGAACTGATCTTTCAACACTACAACTTCAGGCAAAGAGACACTCACCAATTTACACAACAAAACAGAGGACATATAGAACAAAAGTGAACTGTGTTTGGACGAACTCAAAATGTTTGTTTTGGGTACATGCACCAACTGAGTAGGAATAAAAGGAAACATCTTGAGAGGCTTCATTCTGTGTGGATGAATGAGTACCATTTCCATGAGTTTAGCCTTTATTGTGCCTTGAAGAAGTTTTCCTGCACTGTAGCTTTATTTTTAACAGTAGTTTGAGTGCAAAACAGTAATAATCCCCAGAAAAGGTGAAAATTGGTCAAGAAAATGGTACAGAAAGAATACACTTTGCGAAGAATGATGCTCTCAGACCTCTCCTATCAACCAACACTCCACCACTGGCAAGTTCAATAAACTTATGTTTGTGATGTGACACAGTGTGCACAATATTTTTTCATATGCTTTCTGTTTTATAGTAAAGAATTTGACTGGCCTTTGTCTCTGGTTCCTAGGAGGCAGACTCAAAATGATTGGAATTCCCTAAGTAACAGGGATATCTTTGTTTTTCATGAGCCTCTTGGATCACACCTGAATTTATGCTGGAAGATGAGATGACTCAAGATGGAGGCCAGTTACCAGCAAGACCAACTATGTGATTAGATAGTTGGTGCTTTGGGTCAGCCTGACCTCCAGAGTAAGGGGTAGGGGTGGAGATTTAGTTCAATCACTTGCCCAGTGATTCAATCAATTATACATATATCATAAAACCCCAATAAAAACTTTAGATACTGAACCATGGTGAAGCATCCTGGTTGGTGAACATATCAATGTGTTGAGAGGGTGATACACCCTGATTCCACAATGCAGGACATAAAAGCTTCGCATCCAGGGCCCTCCTAGATCTTACTTTATGTGTCTCTCCATTGGCTGGTCCTAACTTGTATCCTTCATAATACAACATAATTGTAAATACAGTATTTTCCTGAGTAATGTGAGTCATTCTAGCAAAACGGCAAACCTGAAGGAAATCTTCAGAAACCCCTGGGTTTTTTTGGTTTTGTTTTGTTTTGTTTTACTGAGACCAAGTCTCACTCTGTTGCCCAGGCTGAAGTGCAGTGGCGCCATCTCAGCTCACTGCAACCTCTGCCTCCCAGGTTCAAGCAATTCTCGTGCCTCAGCCTCCCAAGTAGCTGGGATTATAGGCGACGGCCACCATGCCCTGCTAATTTTTGTATTTTTAGTAGATATGGGGTTTCACCATGTTGACCAGGCTGCTCTCGAACTCCTAACCTCAGGTGATCCACCTGCCTCGGCCTCCCAAAGTGCTGGGATTACAGGTGTGAGCCACCACGCCCGGCCAAACCCCTAGATTTGTAGCCAATTGACTGGGGACTCCCAAAGTGTGACTGGCATCAAAAGTGAGGACAACCTCGTTTGGGATCATGCCCTTTAACTTGTGGGGTCTTCTCTAACCCTAGCTAGTGCAAGAATTGAATTTCAATATACCAGTTGGGGTCAGAATACTTTCAAATTATTGTACATTACTTTTATTAGCTTTTTTTCCAAGTTTAACTAGTATATTCTTCTTTTTGTGAAAAGTACTCAAGTACCTTGTAGTGTCATAGAAAAAAATAATTTTTTTCTGAAAACTTAATGGAATTTTTTAACTTAATAGCTTTTAACTTGGTGGTGGTGTTTTCAGGAACAAATTAAAGTCACTAACAAGGAGCAAGTGTATTTAGAAAAATTTATAATGAAGGATACAAATGAGAGGTGGTCATTGTCATCATGCTTTGCTCCCTTGGCAGTAAAGAAGCTATGGCACTCAGAAATCAGATAATGGCCGGGCGCGGTGGCTCAAGCCTGTAATCCCAGCACTTTGGGAGGCCGAGGCGGGCGGATCACAAGGTCAGGAGATCGAGACCATCCTGGCTAACACGGTGAAACCCCGTCTCTACTAAAAAATACAAAAAAGTAGCCGGGCGAGGTGGCGGGCGCCTGTAGTCCCAGCTACTTGGGAGGCTGAGGCAGGAGAATGGCGTGAACCCGGGAGGCGGAGCTTTCAGTGAGCTGAGATCTGGCCAGTGCACTCCAGCTTGGGTGACAGAGCGAGACTCCGTCTCAAAAAAAAAAAAAAAAAAAAAAAAGAAAGAAATCAGATAATGAAGTCTCCTGACCATGTAGAAAATTTTAAAGAAAATTGTGTTTAAAGAGATTACCCTGGCCTGGCATGGTGACTCATGCCTGTAGTCCTAGCATTTTGGGAGGCCAAGGCAGGTGGATCTGTTGAGCCCAGGAATTTAAGGCCAACCTGGGCAACATGGCAAAACTTTATCTCATCAAAAATACAAAAATTAGCCAGGCTGGTGATGCATGCCTGTGGTCCCAGATACTTGGGAGGCTGAGATGGGAGGATTGCATTGAGCCTGGGAGGTTGAGGCTGCAGTAAGCCAAGATCACACTACTTCACTCCAGCCTGCATGACACAGTGAGACCCTGTGAAAGGAGAGAGAGAGAGAGAGAGAGAGAGAGAGAGAGAGAGAGAGAGAGAGAGAGAGAGAGAGAGAGAAGAGAGAAAGAAAATTACCAAAAGAAAATACAAAAAATAAAAAAATAGGCCAGGTGTGGTGGCTCATGCCTGTAATCCCAGCACTTTGGGAGACCAAAGCAGACGGATCACTTGAGGTCAGAAGTTTGAGACCAGCCTGGCCAACATGGCAAAACCCCGTCTCTACTAAAAATATAAAAATTAGCTGGGTGTAATGGTGCACACCTGTAATCCCAGCTACTCCGGAGGCTAAGGCAGGAGAATCTCTTGAACCCAGCAGGCAGAGGCTGCAGTGAGCCAAGATCGCACCACTGCACTGCAGCCTGGACGACAGAGCTAGAATCAAAAAAAAAAAAGAGAAAGGTGACTTCTCCCCAAGAGTCCTGACAACACCAACAATTAAACCACACTGGGCAGAGGACTATTCAGAATTTCAGAAGCTATATTTGACAGAACTGGCCTAAGACAAAATTACACAATGGTAAAGTTTGGCTCCTATATCCTTTTTACATTGAGTCAGCACCCCTTGGATTTCTCAAGCATGTCAGCACTAGTGGAGTAAACCATCTTTATCTTTTGGCCTCGGTTCCAAATACACATTAGTTTTTATAAACCCTATCTTTTTGTGGTTGTCTGAATATGTCATCTGTGCTAGAGGCCCACACTTAGTCTTCATGAATGTTAATAAGAGTTAATTACCATCAAAGGAAGAACAGATGCACAAGTGTCATCATGAAATGGGATGTGTGGGTGTGTGAAAAGAAAATCCAGGGTGAACCAGACTCAGTCTATGAAATTCAACTAAATAGACTGCCAAGAGACAAGTTTCGTTTCTTTTTATTTTAGCCTGTTATTGATTTGTCTGTGCTGCCAGGAATTTTATCGCTCCATCAACTTGTCCTTTAATATGCGATCTTGTTATTATTTAGGAAATGAAATGAAAACCTCCTTTGGCATTAAAATAATGCGATATTACTCTTTGTGGGCAACTGTTAGAGGTTTTAGTAACCCACATATCTTTGGTTCCCTGGGTAAAGGCTTATTGATTTTTCTAGCACTTGCTGTTAATGCTTGATGTTTGGCAATGGAGTCTCAGTCTACACGAGGGAGCTGTTTACATGGTCAGCATAATTATTATTGGGTTGCACAATGTACATGAAGCTACTGGAACTTATACTCTTACAACATTATTATTAAACTAAACCATTTTTTTTTATTTCATAGCTGTTACAGTTAAGGTCATAAACACACCTACGATGATCCCATTCGAACCTAGATTACACACAGTAGGAAGTTACAAACTCAGCTCCCGAATACGGGCCTGTCCTAAAATGTGTTCAGAGAGACCAGAGGGATCCTGCATTACTGGTGGTAGAACCACTGTAAGATACAAGCAGGAAAAAGGTGTGATTTTTCTCTTAACACCAGTCTCTTTCTCTCCCTGCGTCTCCAGATACTTCACTCTCCTACCTTTTTTCCAGACCTTAGTAACTCTAGCCATAGTCTCTATCAATGGAAATGCAGTCCCTTTCCTATTTGTCAGTGATGTTATGTAAGTATTTCAAGGTTATCTGAATTAATCAAGGTTTTACAATAAACCTTTAGTGGCAGCCTGCTGGGTCTGGTGAGCTGACTCGGAACAAAGCACTGGTAAGGAGGGGTCACCCACGAAGAAACTGGAAGGCCTGAGGAAAGAACAGAAATCAAGGAAGATGACCAGATTGTGTATGTCCAAAGTGAAGGCAAGGTTGGTCATTTAGGCTTAGAGCACAGCTTCCTGAAATGTGTCCTTTGGACTCTTGGAACAGGGTCCACTTGAGGTCCACACCAGCCACTTCTAGAGCCAGAGACTTTGAGCCCTTGCCCCAGGATCAGTGGTTCTCAAACTATACAGCTATATGGGCAGCGAGGGGTCTCTTTCTTTTTCTTTTTTTTCTTTTTTGAGACAGAGTCTCGCTCTGTCGCCCAAGCTGCAGTGCAGCAGAGCGATCTCCGCTCATTGCAAGCTCTGCCTCCCGGGTTCACGCCATTCTCCTGCCTCAGCCTCCCGAGTAGCTGGGATTACAGGCACCTGCCACCATGCCTGGCTAATTTTTTTGTATTTTTAGTAGAGACGGGGTTTCACTATGTTGGCCAGGCTGGTCTTGAACTCCTGACCTCAGGTGATCCACCCGCCTCAGCCTCCCAAAGTGCTGGGATTACAGGTGTGAGCCACTGTACCTGGCATCAGGGATCTCTTTCTAAGGGGCCTAATAGGACCAATGAAGTGGGTGAATGAAAGAAGGAAGGGGAAGGCATTATAGTTCTACAGGCCTTCAATATTTCTGTCCCATAAACTAATAATGGGAATCCACCATTTGTTTATAGCAGTCAGAAGGTCCAGTCTGGAATCTGCTCAAAGTGTGGTCACCATCAACATACATAATAGGCTGAATTTAACAAAAGGAGTTTCACCAAAGGAAGCCAGTTCTGGCTTCTCTAAATTATTTCCTGGCTGAGCACAGTGGCTTACCCCCGTGATCCCAACACTTTGGGAGGCCAGGGAGGGAGGATTGCATGAGCCCAGGAGTTCCAGACCAGCCTGGGCAACATGGTGAGACTTCCATCTCTATGAAAAATTTTATAAAAATTAGCTGGGCATTGTGGTGCACACTTATGGTCCTAGCTACTTGGGGTCTGAGGTAGGAGGATTACTTGAGCTCAGGAGGTTGAGGTTGCAATAAGCCATGTTTGTGCCACTAAATGCCAGTCTGGGTGACAGAGCAAGGCCATGTCCAAAAAAAAAAAAAAATTCTAATTTAGCAAATGACTTTATGTTCAAGACATTAAATGATAATTACCTCATCTAGATTAAGTTGTGACTTTCTGCCTCTATTCTTTTAAAATTCTAAAAGATAGAAGATAACCAGAACTAGCACACATAATCTAGGCTAATTTTTGGACCCTGTATAGCCTTGATTCCTACACACACATATTACAAACTGAGCCTCTTATGTTCTGCATTAACCTTCCTGAGAAACAGCTAATAGTACAGCCTTTTTTTTTTTTTTTAAGTGGTACAAACACGACTCATTGAAACCTGGACCTCTTGGGCTCAAGTGATCCTCTCACCTCAGCCTCCTGAGTAGCTGAGACTACAGACACGTACCACCACGCCTGGCTAATTGTTTTGGGGTACTTTTGTTTAATTTTGGTAGATATAGGGTCTCCTGATGTTGCCCAGGCTGATCTGGAACTCCTGGCATCAAACGATCCTCCTGTCTCAACCTCCCAAAAGGCTAGGATCACAGGCATAAGCCGCTGTGCCTGGCCTCTTTTTTCAATTTTTGTGGATATTGAGGAAATTAAGATACTTTATTATACCCTTCTTAATCGTACTACTAGAAGTGCTTTTTCTCTGCCTACCTAAAAACCCAAATCCCTAATATACCAATTACCATTAAAGATAGTTTTAAAGAACGATGTCCTAGCAGAGGTTATGCAAGCAGTCTGCTTTAAAACTGTTGAAGGCCGGGCGTGGTGGCTCATGCCTTGATTACGGTTTGTGGGCTCTGTGTCCCCACCCAAATCTCATCTTGAAATGTACTTCCATAATCCCCACATGTTGTGAGAGGGACCCAGTGGGAGATAACTGAATCATGGGACCGTTTCCCCCATACTTTCTCGTGGTAGTGAATAAGTATCACGAGAATTGATGGTTTTATAAGGGATTTCTGCTTTCATGTCTTCTTCATTTCTCGCTTGCCGCTGCCATCTAAGAAGTGCCTTTCACCTTCCACCATAATTGTGAGGCATCCCCAGCCACTTGGAACTGTGAGTCCAATAAACCTATTTTTCTTCCCAGTCTTGGGTATGTCTTTATCAGCAGTGTGAAAATGAACTAATACACACCTGTGATCCCAGCACTTTGGGAAGCTGAGGTGGGAGGATCCCTTGAGGTCAAGAGTTCGAGACCAGCCTGGCCAACATGGTAAAACTCCATCTCTACAAAAATATAAAAATTAGCCAGGTGTGGTGGTGGGCACCTGTAATCCCAGCCACTTGGGAGGCTGGGGCAGGAGAATCGCTTGAACCTGGGAGGTGGAGGTTGCAGTGAGCTGAGCTTGCATCCACTGCATTCCAGTCAGAGCAAGACTTCATCTCAAAAACAATACATAATAAAATTTTAAAAAATAAAACTGTTGGGGGATTAGCCACACAAACAACTGTCCAAAAGCCAGGGTCTCTGGTTTTTGTTGTTTTTGTTTTTACAGTTTTATTGGTTTTATTTAAATCCCAATAAAACAAACACATTTGCTGTCTATTCACTTTCTGCACTGTGTAGGCTGGCACTGGCATTGGTGACTCTGATGACCACCTGGGGTGCTCTTTCTAAGATGGCTTTGCAGTTCTTGGAGGAAACATCATGAGTGATCTCAACACAGTAAGATTTGTTGCACATCAGCAGTACTTCCAGTTCCTTAACATTGTGGACCAGGAACTTCCAGAAGCCACTGGTCAGTATGTGCTTTGTCTTTTTTTTGTTTGTTTGTTTCTCCCATAATCAATGTTGGGCATAGAGCTGGCCCTTGAACCTTCTATGAACCATGTTGCCAATACCTCTGTGTTTCCACCGTTTACACTTAATTTTGACATATCAGTCTGACTGGTGCCCACTGAACTTCTTGGTGCTCTTTTTGATGATCTTGGGCTTCGCAAGGGGTCTGAGGATGGCCATGATGGAGGAGATGGGTGTCACCTCCATAGGCTAGTGCCAAAGAAAAGAGCTCAGGTCTTTCTGTAATGGTAAAAGAGGACCCATAAAAAGTGAAAAAGCAATGATGCCCAACCAAATTCAATAAATTTTTACTGCATGCCTGCCCTGTGAAACATGTTATGTCACTATCAGGATCTAGATTGAGTGGAATTAATTCAGAGAACACCAAAGATCACTCTAAATCATGTCTTAGAGAAACAGTTGAAATAATCAGAGATGGTTATACTGGAAATAAGAAGATTCTAGGAAAATATGAGAGCCTTCATGCCTAAATATTTAGCCCTTTTTTTTTTTTTTTTTGGCAGAGATTAGACTTGGTTTGTACAGGACAACACAGAATTAATATCAATGAGTATCAGTCAAAATCAGTAGAATGAAATCATAGCAACCTAAGAAAAACCTTACTATCAAAGCAATCTAAAAATAGAATGAGCTGTTTTAGGAGGAGTAGAAGCCTCACTAGCAATATTGGTACCAGGGACATTATATACTGCAGTCTCTGGTTACTCAATCTCTAAATGAGTCTTAATCAGACACTGCTGCAAATCAAATCATAAATCACATCACCCAAAGTCAAATGCTGCTAACATAATGACATGTTTCCTTCTGATTTTTTTCCCTGTGTAGTTTAACATAATAAAATTGTAGCACATATACAATCTTTCACTTTTTATAAAAAATTTTTTCTTTCAGCAATTTTGTAGACTACCAATATTTACCAAAGCTTTCACTTTTTTTTTTTTTTTTTTTGAGACAGGGTCTCACTCTGTCTCCCAGGCTAGAGTGCAGTGGCATGATCTTGATTTACTACAACCTCCCTTTCCCAGGTTCAAGCGATTCTTGTGCCTCAGCCTCCCAAGTAGCTGGGATTACAGGCGCACACCACCACGCTCAACTGATTTTTGTATTTTTAACAGAGATGGGGTTTCACCATGTTGACCAGGCTGGTCTTGAACTCCTGGCCTTGTGATCCACCTGCCTTGGCCTCCCAAAGTGCTGGGATTACAGGTGTGAGCTACCACGCCCAGCCAGCTTTCACTTTTTGTTGAACATTTACAGTTTAGTGGTAAGAGCAGTTTTCAAGACACACTACCTGGTTGAATCTCTCTTACTAGCTATACAATCTTGGGAAAGTTACTTATTCATTGTGCCTCAGTCACCTCACTTATAAAATGGGAACTGTACCTCAGGGAGTTGTTGTATTAAAGGAGATTCTATAGCCAAAATGTTTGTGTTCCCCATAAAATCCACATGTTGAAACCCTAGCCTATGGGTTCTAGGAGGTGGGGCATTTTGGAAAGAGATTAGGCCATGAGAGGTCAACCCTTATGGGATTAGTCCCCTTATAAATTAAGCCCAGGAAAGCTCATTTGCCCTATCCACCGTGTAAGGACACAATGAGAAGGCACCATTTATGAGTCAGGAAACAGCTCTCATCAGACATGAAATCTACCAGCACCTTGATCTCAGACTTCCCAGCCTCCAGAACTGTGAGAAATAAATGTCTGTTATTTAAGCCACTCAGTCTACTCGATTTTGTTACAGTGGCCCAAAGACACTAAGACAGAATCCAAACCTAAGAATATATCCTCTGCCAGAGTAGTGGCTCACACACGTAGTCCCAGCAAGAGGATCACTTGAGGCCAGGAGTGTAAGACCAACCCGGGCAACATTGCAAGACCCTGTCTCTACAACAAATTTTGAAAAAGAAAGAATAGATCCTCTATGTTCCAATGGTTGTTTGGGCCTCTCCTATAGCACCTACCATCTTTTGCCATCAACACTTATTGAGCTTTTACTAGGTAATTTAGTTCAATTCCCCAACAAATGAGGACCTATTAATCTACAAGGCATCTTGCTATGTGCTTGGTATATATGTAAATATGAAAGGAAACACTTACTCCTGCCCTCAAGTAACTAAGTGATCTTTGGGAATAAGAGATGCACAGCCCTTTCACCTTACAATAAGTGTGTTCTAGATATTAAGAGCATAAGCACTGATGTCAGACAGACCCAGTTCCAGTCCTTTTGTCTCTTTCTTTGGGAGACCTTGAAAATTACTTAATCTCTGAGCCTCAGTTTCCTTGGTTATGTGATGATGATAACATCTACTGAAAAGACTTGAAAAAGGCAATGTGTATAAAGCACTTAGCATAATGTCTGGCACGTAACACATTTTAAAACAGAATCTTTATAAAGTAAGCATTATTCAACCCCTACTAGAAAAGCCAGACCACCTATCCACAGCAGCCTTCCCACTTACTACCACCATGTATGCACAGGGATAGGACTGGCTAGGAAGTGTTTCCCTTCCATTACCTAAGGCACTGCACGTCTCTTACGGAATTTACACCAGGCCATCACACTAGATCAGAGCCCAGCTCATCCAAGAGACTCTTATGACCAAATTAAACACATCTCACACCCTTGTTGACCTAACTCACCACTACATATGTAAGCTTCTCTCATCATCTCCCAAACTTTTTTTACATTTGCTTAGCTGACACAGCTTCTCATCTACTCTATCTGCAATACCAGCTCATCCCATTACCAATAAACCTTTTTTACATCCTCAACCTCATCTCCCAATATTCTTCCCACCTCCTTACCCAGACTGAAACCTGGTTCTTTCCTAGACACTTCCCCAACACCAACTTTATCATCACATACACCTGGGGTTCAGGGTTAGGCGCATAGGTGGATTTACTATGAAGCTTATGAAACTTAAGCTCCAGTGTCCCTAACTTCTACAAGCTCCTTCTAAGGGAAATATACTAGGAATGTGTTCAATTATGTTTTCAAAAAATTGGCAGCCAGGTGCGGTGGTTCATGCCTATAATCCTAGCACTTTGGGAGGCTGAGGCAGGTGGATCACCTCAGGTCAGGAGTTCGAGAGCAGCCTGGCCAACATGGTGAAACCCTACCTCTACTAAAAATACAAAAAATCAGCCAGACACTGGCAGATGCCTGTAATCCCAGCTACCTGGCAGGCTAAGGCAGGAGAATCGCTTGAACCCGGGAGGCAGAGGTTGCAGTGAGCTGAAATCATGCCACTGCACTCCAGTCCGGGCAACAGAGCAACACTCCATCTCAAAAGAAAAATAAAAAGGCTGGACGCGGTGGCTCACGCCTACAATCCCAGCACTTTGGGAGGCTGAGATGGGCAGATCACCTGAGGTCTGGAATTCGAGAACAGCCGTTGACCAGCATGGAGAAACCCCGTCTCTACTAAAAATACAAAACAAGCCGGGCATGGTGGTGCATGCCTGTAATCCCAGCTACTCAGGAGGCTGAGGCAGGAGAATTGCTTGAACCCGGGAGGCGGAGGTTGCAGTGAGCCAAGATCACACCACTGCACTCCAGCCTGGGCAACATGAGCGAAACTCCATCTCAGAACAAACAAACAAACAAAAATTGGCAAAGATAATTTAGCTGCAACCAGTTAAGATGCTCATTCCAGCTTCCCTTCTGTCACACTTCCCCTCCTCTCAGATGAAACTGGGGTTACTAATTCTGTCTTAATCACAGGCACACAATACAGTTGATCACTCACTCTCTGCTTAAAACAGATTCTATTTGGATGTATAAGACATGTCTCAAAGTCAACATGTCCAAACTGAACTTTCTATTCTTCCCAAATCTGGGAAGACCTATCTCAACAGTAATTCTATCCTTCCAGTTGCTCAGGCCAAAATCCTTGGAGTCATTCTTAGACTGGGTCTCATTCTGTTGCCCAGGTAGCGTGCAGTGGCACAAGCCTCCCAAGTAGCTAGGCAGGCACAACCACACCCGGCTAATTTTCTCTTTTAAATTTTTGCTATTCTCCCGCCTAGGCCTCCCCAAGTGCTGGGATCACAGGAGTGAGCCACTACGCCCAGCCCCTAGGAGTCATTATCTACTCCTATCTCCCATATCGGTTCCTTCAACAAACCTTGTCTCCCACAGTAAGGCTGGTTGCAGTGGCCCTCGCCTGTAATCCACTTTGGGAGGCCAAGGCAGGCTGATCACTTGAACCCAGGAGTTCAAGACCAGCCTGGACAACAAACCCCGTCTCTACTGAAAACACAAAATATTATCCTGGCATGGTGGTGTACACCTGTAGTCCCAGCTTCAAAAGGCTGAAATGGAAGGATAGCTTGAGCCCAGGAGATTGAGGCTGCAGTGCACCACTGCACTCCAGCCTGGGTGACAGAGCAAGACTCTGCCAAAAAAAAAAAAAAAAAAAAGCTGGGAGCGGTGGCTCAAGCCTGTAATCCCAGCACTTTGGGAGGCCGAGATGGGCGGATCACAAGGTCAGGAGATCAAGACCATCTTGGCTAACCTGGTGAAACCCCGTCTCTACTAAAAAATACAAAAAACTAGCCGGGCGAGGTGGCGGGCGCCTGTACTCCCAGCTACTAGGGAGGCTGAGGCAGGAGAATGGCGTAAACCCGGGAGGCGGAGCTTGCAGTGAGCTGAGATCCGGCCACTGCACTCCAGCCTGGGCGACAGAGCGAGACTGTCTCAAAAAAAAAGCCCCCCCCCCCAAAAAAAAAAGTAGTGACTATCTCAACCACTCCCATCCATCCTAATGCAAGCCAAAATCACTTGCCTAGACTATTGCAATAACTTTATTTCTACCTCTGCCTCACTGAAGTATGTTTGGCTCTTAAGAACTTAGTTCACTGCTGGGCACAGTAGTGCACACCTGTTGTCCCAGCTATTTGGGAGGCTGCAGGAGCATCACTCGATCCCAAGAGTTCAGACTAACCTGGACAGCATAGTAATACCCCACCTCTACGAAAATAAGTTTCCAAACGGATGCTAATCTCACAATATCTAACTATAACCTACAAGGCTACTACAGACCCTGACCAACTTTCTTACTCTTCATCCACAACTTTGCTATTTCTCCGATTCCATTCAGGAATTCTCTTCCCCACACAATCTATGCTGTAACCTCTATTAAGTTCATAAGCCAAATGTAAGTATGGCTTTCTTCTCTGACCTCAACATTTAGCACATATACCTCTTTTATCCTGCTTTTCTTCAAATAACGCGCATTATCATGTATTGCTGCTCTATCAGCATATAAATTTAATAGAGAACTTTTCATTCACTACAGAATTCTGTCTGGCATATAGGAACTCAAGTATTTGTACAATTGTCCACAAGTGGTAGCACACTACTTTCCAAACCTGGATCACGTAGGGGCTTTTGTTCAAATGTACACCAATTCAGGAGGCACAGGGTATACCCGAACAGGGCATTTCTAATAGACTTCCAGATGACAACATGTCAAGTTCCAAGAATTTTCACCTACCTTCATTTATTCCATCTCATGTCAGTCACCTGCATTACCAATGTTGAAGCAACCACACACTACAACTACACTTCACCTTTTACTGAGTCCCCCAGTAGACGTCTTTCAGGACCATGATTTTCTACAACTTGCACAACCCCTCCAAATACTCCCAACTGCTTTTCTCCACAAATATGAACATGCACACATTGACAGATAAGCCCCTGTATCTCTTCAGAAGTGTGTGAACATACATAAATTCCTTAAAACATTTTTTTCTCATCCTAACACAGTGAAACCCCATCTCTACTAAAAATACACAAGATCAGCCGGGTTTAGTGGTGGGCATCTGTAGTCCCCCAGGAGGCTGAGGCAGAACAGCATGAACCCGGGAGGCTGGGCTTGCAGGGAGCCGAGATGGCGCCACTGCACTCCAGCCTAGGTAACAGAACGAGACTCCGTCTCAAAACAAAACAAACAAAAATTTATTTAGAGACAAGGTCTCACTATGTGGCCCAGGGTGTTCTCGGGGGCTCAAGCAATCCTCCCACTCTGACCTTCAAAAGTAGTGGGATTACTGGCATGAACCTGACACATTTTGTAAAGTATAAAAGTAAAACTGGCATTTACGTTTACTGGCTGGTACAATTTTTTAACTCAGGGAAAATAAGCCATCGAGACAAATGTATTGAGAACGTAATAAAATTTAAATTTTTAGAAGATTTCTTGCAGGGCATGGTGGCTCACGCTTGAAATCCCAGCACTTCGTGGGAGGCCAAGGTAGGCGGATCACGAAGTCAAGAGACCAAGACCATCCTGGTCAACATGATGAAACCCTCATCTCTACTAAAAATACAAAAATTAGCTGAGCGTGGGGGCTGAGGCAGAATGGCTTGAAATCAGGTTACAATAAGCAGAGATCGTGCCACTGCACTCCTGCCTGGCGACAGAGCAAGATTCCATCTCAAAATATATATATATATATTTCTATAATCAATTAACTATTCGTCATATTAAAACTCATAAACTGAAGGGTTTTTTCAAAAGTTTATTTTATGTACAAAAAACTATCATGGTTTTTCATTGAGTAGATGCCTTGGATAATCCTTTGAAGGAAGATCAAACACTCATAAACTGAAGGGTTTTTTCAAATGTTTATTTTATGTACAAAGAACTATCATGGTTTTTCACTGAGTAGATGCCTTGGATAATCCTTTGAAGGAAGATCATTTAGTCCAACTGAAAAAAAAAGCAGATAATGATTTATTTCAAAATGCTTTAATCTCTACTTCTCACAAAAAAAAAAATGGCTCATTATAGAATGTTTAACTGGACCTCTGACCTACCCAAACTAACCACACCAGGTTCTACATAGTTTAAATATTTATTGAATGCCTACTGCAGAATCAACTATGTTTTAGAATGATTTTTGGTAATGCTATCCCGCTTCTTCCATCAAAGTAATGTTTCCCAAAACAAAACACTAGTAAATGATCTTTACCAAATGCACAGGATAGTTGTTCAGTAGGCAACTATAATTACAAGGTTCATCTTTTTTTTTTTTGAGACAGTCTCGCTGTCTCCCGGACTGGCGTGCAATGGAGTTATCTCCACTGATTGCAACCTAAGCCTCCTGGGTTCAAGCAATTCTCCCATCTCCGCCTCGTGAGTAGCTGAGACCACAGGCGCGGGCCACCATACAAAGCTTATTTTTGTGGAGACAGGTTTTCGCCATGTTGGCAAGGCTTCTAGCGGAAATCCTGGGCTCAAGAGATCCGCCCACCTTGTCGGCCTCCCAAAGTGCTGGGATTTCAGGCGAGAGGCACCTGGCCTGGCCCACAGTTTCTCTAGGACACAGAGCTAGGGCGTGGGCCAAGATCCATTTTCTTATGTGTGATATACCTCTCGAATTAGGCGAACCTTCTCATTTTAACAAGAAGCATATACTGAAGTATTTGTTCAAGGCTGCCAAGCCTGAATTTAAAGGTACTTTCTCTGTCCCTGCTGCACTGCAGAATTCATATTAATTTACAACAGGGCGCCAAGTGGCTCACGCCTGTAATACCAGCACTCTGAGGGGTCAAGGCGGCCGATCTCCTGAGGTCAGGAACTCAAGACCAGCTTGGTCAACACGGCGAAACCCCATCTCCACAAAAAACAGGCCGGGCGTGGTGGGTGGCAGACCCCTGTAATCCCAGCCCCTCGGGAGGCTGAGGCAGGAGAATTGCTTGAACCCGGGAGGGGGAGGTTGCAGTGAGCTGAGATCACACCACTGCACTCCAGCCTGGGCAACAGAGGGAGACCCAGTTTCCAAAAAAAAAAAAAAAAAAAAAATTTACATCATTATAGAACAGTATTGTCCAATACAAAATAATTAAGAATCAAAAAGCTGGTGAATTTTTCTCAATGAGTCCATCATAAATTCGTTTTCACCTTAAACAAACCCCAAATTACTATTTAAAAGACTTTTAGAAGCCAAAAGTTTCATATAAACATTTGCTTAAGGTGATCAAGAGATAGAAGCACTAAATGGCAGACCCTTGTTTGCTGAATATTAACAATTATCTTTCTGACCCCAAACTTTTAGTTCATTCCATTCCAGTATATGACCCTACCGAACATTTAGGGTGGCCGGGCGCGGTGGCTCACGCCTGTAATCCTAGCACTTTGAGAGGCGGGCGGATCACGAGGTCAAGAGTTCGAGACCAGCCTGACCAATATGGTGAAACCCTGTCTCTTCTAAAAATTAAAATTAAAATGAGCCAGGCATGGTGGCGAGCGCCTGTAATCCCAGCTACTCAGGAGGCTGAGGCAGGAGAATCGCTTGAACCGGGGAGGCGAAGGCTGCAGTGAGCCGAGATCATGCCATTGCACTCCAGGTTGGGTGAGTGCAACTTCGTCTCAAAAAAAAAAAAAAGAAACTTAGGGTCAGTGGTTAATACATTTATTTGGTTAGAAGATATCTAGGTAAAGCCGCGCGTGGTGGCGAAAGCCTTTAGTCCCAGCTACTCGGAACGCCAAGGCAGGAGGATCGCCTGAGACCAGGAGTTCGAGGTTGCAGTGAGCCAAAACAACGCCACTGCACTCCAACCTGGGCGACCGAGAGAGACCCTGTCTCGAGAATAGGTACTTAAAAGATCGATAAGTGAAAGAAATGTAAAACAATTTTAGTGGCCTCTGTAAAGTGAATAATTTCACCCAACACAATACACTGGCACCTAAAACTGACTAAGCTATCTATGTAAAAGGGGGTAGGAAAGACTAAGTCCTTCTTCACCTTCTCCATTCTATTAAGTCTGATTGTCCAAACCATCAACACTGTCAACAGCTACCAACTAAAAAAGAGGAAAAGCTCTTGGTCGAATGCTCAAAATTACCACCCCAGGGAAGATTTGTCGGTTGTCTTTCGCAGAAAAAATAAAGAACCACCACGACCTCCGCCCACACAAACGTGGAGCACGCCTGCAGACGCCTACCTTAATGAAACCGATATCCTTCGCGTACTGACGGAAACACTGGCGGCACATATTGAGGCCATATTTCCGGATCAGACCGTGCCGGTTTGAACACACGCGACTGTAAGAAAAGAGAGAGCGGCTTTGCAGGTCACAGAAATTACAAGACTCCGCACTCAGACGGCTACTACCCGCATCCCGGGACTCCCAGGCCCCGGCACAGGCCTGTAATGGCGGCACCAGCGGCTCCCAGTCGGCCTGCTCCCTCGTGCCGCCCGTGGTCTCCTCTACTTGAGATTCTAAGCAGCTTAGCGCTCCATGGCAACGCTTCCCCAAAATCACAAACTATTTCTCACCAAGAGCGAGAACCCTGGCCGAATTTTCGCGGGTGGCTCCAGTACAGCTGCTGGTGACCCATCCTGCTCTCAGAAGTGCAACGAGGTAAAAGGAAGGAGCTCGCCCACGCATGCGCTCTTCAAATTTTTGAGACAGTTTACCCAGAATGCAGTGCTCAAAGGAAACGCGTGCGCAGTGTGGTCAGGTTGTTTCGCGGGGTGAATAAAATGAAGTCTTAGAGTCGTTGTGGGCCGTCCCAGTTGATGACGTCACCACACCACAGCTTCTAGTACTATTCTGCGCCACTATCTGACCGCCGGGCGCGGTGGCGCGTGCCTGTAGTCCCAGCTACTAGGGAGGCTGAGGCTGGAGGATCGCTTGAGTCCAGGAGTTCTGGGCTGTAGTGCGCTATGCCGATCGGGTGTCCGCACTAAGTTCGGCATCAATATGGTGACCTCCCGGGAGCGGGGGACCACCAGGTTGCCTAAGGAGGGGTGAACCGGCCCAGGTCGGAAACGGAGCAGGTCAAAACTCCCGTGCTGATCAGTAGTGGGATCGCGCCTGTGAATAGCCACTGCACTCCAGCCTGGGCAACATAGCGAGACCCTGTCTCTTTTGAACAATAAATACGTTAATTTTGAACTCTAAAGAAATACATATTCATAGCCTCTTTTATTGATTAAATCTTTTACTTTCTTTTCATTAAAACGTTACACTTGGGAAAGGATTTTTTTTCCTCGACTCACCAGTGACACCTACTGGAATAAATTTACAAAACAACTTAAAATCAGCTGTAATAATCACGAGTCAACGGTAGGGTTTGCTTTTGTTTTGTTAAACAGAGTACATTTTCAAATTTATTTTTTTGACACACTCCTCCAAGAAATACACCTACACCATTCCAGAAAAAAAAATGAGATTCTTTGGCATTTAGTGTATTTGATTCTTAAATGCAATTGGCTGAATGTAAAGTAGTAAGCAAGTAATGTGCAGTGTATGCTGCTTTGACCAGATAATTTGGTGACAAAACAACTAATGAAAAGCAAATGCAAAAATGCAAAAAAAAAGTCAATAAACGAATTTCTGCTGAAAGATGCCTAAAATTCCATATGGGTCATTTATAATGCCTCCAGATAAAACTGCTCTGAAATCAAAGCTTTAACTAGATTTATAAAATGTAGCACAGGGTGCAACAATTCAAGAAACTTTTACATATAAACTCTTATAAATTGAAATACAACACTTCTTTAAGGTATGTTATGTCAGGGTTCTAGTGGGGTCCCCCTACCCAATCATTAAGTTAGGCATTGTATTATATGATTAAGGAAGGAGAGGAGTCAGAGATTTGTAAACTACATATAACTTGTTCCTTGCCCTCAAAATGTTCTAATCTAATCTACTGTGGAAAACAGGATTATCTCCAAGACCTCAACATACAATGTTTGTGCACCAGCAACACATATACAACTAAGGAAAATATTCTGTATTCAATGATGGGTGTGCTCATGAAGTATGAGAGGAGCCAAGAAGAGAAATTAGTTCCAGCTTGAGGTACATTTGAGAGACCTTTGAGGAAGACCTTGAAGAATGGGATTTCTACAGGCAGCACTTGACAGAACGGAATGCCTGTTGAAAGAAAGCACTTGAGCCGAGGTAAGGCAAACAACTTTGTGTAACTAGAATAGAAGATGCACAAAAGGCCTAGTGATAGGAATGAAAAGGTATTTTATTTTAAAGCCTCATTGGGCAATATCCAATGTCAAGTTTCTACAACTTTCCTATAATTTATATCAGTCACTAATGTGTGGTTTCCAAAAGCCGTTTGCCTCACAAAAGCTAATCTAACATTTGTCCACACTTTCTCAGGCCTCTCCTAGTTGGTCTCCATAATATTTAAAAGATTACAGTGGTTCTGAGATCAATTCCGTAAATATTTTTAGTACTCTGATATATAATCCTTTGGACCTAAATAAGTGAATTCATTTAGGAGAGAAAAAAAGACAAATAAGCAACTAGTTGTACTTGAACAATCTTAATCTGAATACTTAAGTAATTGTTGATGCTTATTCTAGTCTATAGATTATTCTCTTTGATAGATATTGCAAAAGTGCAGCTAAGAAGTCGTACTTCCTTTCAGTTTTAAGATAATGTGACATAGGCCAGGAGCAGTGGCTCAAGCCTGTAATCCCAGCACTTTGGGAGGCCGAGGCGGGTGGATCACGAGGTCAGGAGATCGAGACCATCCTGGCTAACATGGTGAAACCCCATCTCTACTAAAAACACAAAAAAACTACCCGGGCGTGGTGGCAGGCGCCTGTAGTCCCAGCTACTCTGGAGGCTGTGCCAGGAGAATGGCGTGAACCTGGGAGGCGGAGCTTGCAGTGAGCCAAAATCGTGCCACTGCACTGCAGCCTGGGTGACACAGCAAGACTCCGTCTCAAAAAAAAAAAAAAAAAAAAAAGATAATGTGACATCATCTATCCCAAACAATGGAATTACGCATTTCTTTTTCAATAAACTGAGAACAGCTTTAAAAGTTCATTTTAACTCAGTGTTTATCAAGAGCTTTTATGTTTTTGTTTTTCCTTTTGTTTTGAGACCGAGTCTTGCTCTGTCGCCCAGGCTGGAGTGCAGTGGTGCTATCTTGGCTCACTGCAAGCTCCACTTCCCGGGTTCACACCATTCTCCTGCCTCAGCCTCCCAAGTAGCCGGGACTACAAGGGCCCGCCACCACGCCTGCCTAATTTCTTTTTGTATTTTTAGTAGAGACAGGGTTTCACCGTGTTAGGCAGGATGGTCTCGATCTCCTGACCTCATGATCTGCCCGCCTCAGCCTCCCAAAGTGCTGGGATTACAGGCGTGAGCCATCTTAGTTCTCTTTTATACATGGCTTTGAAACTTTGAAATGCCTCTTCTTCTAGAACACATTTTCCTTTAATAGGATAGTTCTTGGGTTGGGTTCTTTGTTTTTTAAAAAATGTACAATAAAGTACAAAGAAAAAAAAAGAAAAAAGTGCCATAATGTCCTTGCCCAGATAACCCTACTAATATTTTTCTTTTGAAAAAATAAAAGTAATATACCTGTAAAATTGAAGCATTCTAACACTACAGAGTATAGATCTTATTTTTAAGTACATTGGAATAATATGCATATTAGGACACTATTATTCAAGATGTCTTTAATTTTCTTTCTCAAATTTCTACAATCTTCTGTGATCGTCTATCCAGAATTTTATCATTTAAGAACCTTCATCTTAGGCGTATACACTCCTGATGGGAATGTAAATTACTTCGGCACCGTGGAAAACAGGTGATTTCTTAAAGAACTTAAAACAGAACTGCTAGGCCGGGCGCGGTGGCTCAAACCTGTAATCCCAGCACTTTGGGAGGCCGAGACGGGCGGATCACGAGGTCAGGAGATTGAGACCATCCTGGCTAACACGGTGAAACCCCGTCTCTACTAAAAATACAAAAACTAGCCGGGCGAGGTGGCGGGCGCCTGTAGTCCCAGCTACTCGGGAGGCTGAGGCAGGAGAATGGCGTAAACCCAGGAGGCGGAGCTTGCAGTGAGCTGAGATCCGGCCACTGCACTCCAGTCCGGGCGACAGAGCAAGACTCCGCCTCAAAAAAAAAAAAAAAAAAAAAAAAAAAAAACAGAACTGCTATTTGACCAGCAATCTCATTACTGGATATTTACCCAAAAGAATATAAATCATTCTACAATAAAGACAAATGCATGTGTATGTTCATCGCAGCACTATTCACAATAGCAAACACACTAAATCAACCTGAATAGCAATTTTTTAGGCAACAGTAGACTGAATAAAGAAAATGTAGTACATATACACTATGGAATGCTACACAGCCACAGAAAAGAACAAGATCATGTCCTGTGCCACAACATGGATGGAATTGGAGGCCATTATCCTAAACAAGCTAACACAGGAACAGAAAACCAAACACCACGTTCTCACTTATAAGTGAGAGCTAAACACTGAATACACATGCACCCAAAGAAAGTAACAGACAGCAGTGCCTACTTGAGGGTAGAGGGTAGGAGGAGGATGAGGATTCAAAAAGTACCTACTGGGTACTAAGCTTATTACCTGGTTGATGAAATAATAACCCCTGTGACACACAGTTTATCTATAGAACCAACCTGTACATGTTTCCTTGAAACTAAAACTTTTTTAAGAAAAAACCTGGCCGGGCGTGGTGGCTCACTCCTGTAATCCCAGCACTTTGGGAGGCTGAGGCAGGCAGATCACAAGGTCAGGAGTTTGAGACCAGCCTGGTCAATATGGTGAAACCCAGTCTCCACTAAAAATACAAAAATTAGCCAGGCATGGTGGCGGTCGCCTGTAGTCCCAGCTACTCTGGAGGCTGAAGTAGGAGAATTGCTTAAACCCAGGAGGCGGAGGTTGCAGTGAGCCAAGATTGTACCACTGCACTCTGGTGTGGGCAACAGAGTGAGACTCCATCTCAAAAAAAACCAAAAAACAAAAAACCCTGCATTGCTCTTGAGTTACTTTCAATTTCAGAACCTTTAGGAGGCTGGGCATGGTGACTCACGCCTGTAATCCCAGCAATTTAGGAGGCTGAGGCAGGCGCATCACAAGGCAGGAGATCGAGACCATCCTGGCTAACACAGTGAAACCCCGTCTCCACTAAAGAATACAAAAATTAGCCGGACGTAGTGGCAAGCACATATAGTCCCAGCTACTAGGGAGGCTGAGGCAGGAGAATGGCATCAACCCAGGAGGCAGAGGTTGCAGTGAGCCGAGATTGCGCCACTGCACTCCAGCCTGGGCGACAGAGCAAGACTCCGTCCCAAAAAAAAAAAAAAAAACACAATAGATTCTTTAGGAATAGAATCATACTTTTCCTCTAAACTTTACAAAACCTGTTTTACCAGAGACAGAGTCTAAAATACATGTTTTGCATGTTTGGTTATTACAATATGCACACTTCAGTGTCATGCCCCGGTTAGAATTAGGTCTTTTTTTTTTCTTTTCTTTTTGAGACGGAGTCTTACTCTGTCACCCAGGCTGGAGTGCAGTGGCACCATCTAGGCTCACTGCAACCTCCACCTCCCGGGCATTAGTGATTCTCCTGCCTCAGTCTCCTGGGTAGCTGGGATCACAGGCGTGCGCCACCACTCCCAGCTAATTTTTGTGTTTTTATTAAAGACGGGGTTTTGCCATGTTGGCCAGGCTGGTCTCGAACTTCTGGCCTCTAGTGATCTTCCCCCCTCGACCTACCAAAGTGCTGGGATTACAGGAGTCAGCCACCACGCCCACCCAGAATTAGGTCTTTATTAATAATTATTAACACTTCAAAAAAGCTCAGTTGTTCAATAGTGTTATGTGTTTGTCCATATCTATTTTAGCAAATACTAAATTTTAATTAACTGTACATATTATAATTTAAAGTAAAACATACATACTTCAGGAAAGGGGACTCAAAAAAGGAAAAAAAAGTACATAATACATGCATACATTAAATATATTGTTAAAAGTAAGTCTTTCTCCAACCCTAGACCCCTATTTTCCCAGTCTCCCAGTCCAAACCAACAAGTTAGCAGTTTTTAGAGGTTTTTTTGTTTTGTTTTGTTTTTGTTTTTGTTTCTTTGACAGTCTCAATCTGTTGCCCAGGCTGGAGGGCAATGGTGCAATGCAATCTCCAATCTCAGCTCAGGACAACCTCTGCCTCCTGGCTCAAGTGATTCTCCTGCCTCAGCCTCCCAAGTAGCTGAGATTACAGGCACAAGTCACCACACCCAGCTAATTTTTGTATTTTTAGTAATCACGGGTTTTTTACCATGTTGGCCAGGCTGGTCTCAAACTCCTGACCTCAGGTAATCCACCCGCCTCAGCCTCCCAAAGTTCTGGGATTACAGGCATGAGGTGCCACGCCTGGCCCAATCTGATTCTTTTTTTTTTTTTTTTTTTTTGAGATAGAGTCTTGCTGTGTCACCCAGGATGGAGTGCAGTGGCATGATCTCGGCTCACTGCAACCTCTGCCTCCCGGGTTCAAATGATTCTCCTACCTCAGCCTCCCGAGTAGCTGAGATTACAGGTGCCCACCAACACGCCCGGCTAATTTTGTGTATTTTTAGTAGAGACGGGGTTTCACTGTGTTAGCCAGGATGGTCTCGATATCCTGACCTCATGATCTGCCTGCCTCAGCCTCCCAAAGTGCTGGGATTGCAGGCGTGAGCCACTGCGCCTCACCCCAATTTGATTTTTTGAAGTCCATTTAGCAAGATTCAATTTGATTTTTTGATGAGACAGAGCATAATTTCCTATGTTTATAAGCCAGACATATATCTTTATCTGGGAACTTTTTTGAGTCCACAGCCCAATTTTTTAATCCATCGGTAATCTAGAGTTTATATATTTATAAATACTTATGTATAAGGAAATACACCTTTGACTTCAGATAAGATGCAAAGTTATTTTCTTTGCCACCATCCCAGATTATTTATTTTTAAAATTTGTTTATAGTATATTTTTCCATGCAACAAGTTTTTTTTTTTTTTTTTAGGCTAGTCAAGTGAAGCAGTAGGAGTGGAGAAGGAACAAATAAATCTGTAACTGGTTTAGTTGTAAACTCCACTGCACTCAGACCAGCACCATGCAAAAAGTTTTAAAGTCGATTTTTTTTTTTTTTTTTTTTTGAGATGGAGTTTCGCTCTTGTTGCCCAGCTGAAGTGCAAAGGCGTGATCTTACCTCACCACAACCTCTGTGCCCGGGTTCAAGCGATTCTCCTGCCTCAGCCTCCCGAGTAGCTGGAATTACAGGCATGTGCCACCACCCCAGCTAATTTTGTATTTTCAATAGAGACAGGGTTTCTCCAGGTTGGTCAAGCTGGTTTCGAGATCCCGACCTCAGGTGATCCACCTGCCTCAGCCTCCCAAAGTGCTGGGATTACAGGCGTGAGGCACTGTGCCTGGACAAACGTCTATGTATTAAATGTATTAACTTGTCACACTACTGCCTTTAGGTTTTGCATCAAAATTATTTAAAGGTTACATGTGTTTTCCTGTGATATTTTTAAAGTTTTTATTTTAAATCTTGAAACCACCTAAAATTTGTGTCACTGTTGCCCAGGAATGAGGGAGAAATTCAGCTTCTTTTCCCCTCCCAAATGGCTACTTATCCCAACACAAGCATGTAAGACTGCTGTATTCTAGCACAACGCATGCTTTCACAAATATTTGCTAAATGAATAAATGAAAAGCAGTATTTTTTTATTCTTTCTACAAATATGCATTGAGTACCGACTGCATATAAACACTATGCTAGGCTTTGTATATAATAGTAGTGACTCAGAAGCCAGGAAGCATATCATCTAGAGGTGAAGATAAGCATTAAATAAGTAATCATATAGCAATATTTTGAACAGAATAAAATTCCTCTTACCATCAACTCCCAAATGTGCTGGATAAAATATGGCATTTTGACTGGGCACAGTGACTCATGCCTGTAATGCTAGCACTTTGGGAGGCCAAAGTGGGTGGATCACCTGAGGTTAGGAGTTTGAGACCAGCCTAACATGGTGAAACCCCATCTGTACTAAAAATATAAAAATTAGCCAGGCATAGTGTAATCACAGCTACTCGGGAGGCTGAGGCAGGAGAATCACTTGAACTTGGGAAGTGGAGGTTGCAGTGAGCTGAGATTGCGCCATTGCACTCCAGCCTGGGCGACAGAGCAAGACTCCGTCTCAAAAAAAAAAAACAAAACAACAACAACAACAAAAAAAACCTTTTAAAATGCAGAGGTGAGCTCACAAGAAAGGGGTATACTGGGGGCAGGTGCTAAGTGGGAACTCAAAAACCAGAGGCTGTCCTGGGGCGATTTGTCCTGCTAAGTAATATTAAATATAACCTGGATTCCAAAGCGAGCAACAGACAAGCCTTTGGGCAAGAGACAAATCTTTGTATTTAATTAAATTGTGAAGAGTGGAAATCCATGAAGGTTTTTGGGAGAAATTAAATACAGCATCTGAGACTTGAGGTCTAGACCTCTTTAGTCTAACATTGACTATCTATGAGGTCATGGTCAAATAGTGTACCTTTACTCTTAATTCCATTCCCTCTTGTGCGAAATGAGAGAATTGAAGTAAAATATCTGTAATCAACATTTCAGCTCTAAAACTTGAGGATTCTATGATAGGATATCCCTTTACAAATTTAATTTGGCTGCAGTATAGATGGTGGATTATTACAACAGCCTCCTGATACATCTGCTTTCAGGCTTGCTCTACCTCCAAAATCATCTTTTTACTGACCACAAGAACCTTTCCTGATTAGGTCTGAATTTTATTCTTCTTAAAATTTTTCAAAGGTTTTCCAGAACTTTCAGAGCCTGGGGGACAGGGTGTGAACCTGTCTCAAACAAACAAACAAACAAACAAAAAAACCCTGTGTTAAATGAATGAATAAATGTATTGAAGCAAGAAGACCTTGTAAATTTTGCAACAGCTCTGTAGCAAAGTAATGCAGCTCTGAATTGATACGGCAGTGCTAAGAATGGAAAGGTGGTCATTCATTAGTAAATAATCGTGGAAACACAATCTATAAGACATAATCAAAGTGTCACTGAAGAAAGGCAGCACTGAGAGGAGTAAAAGTTGCAGATACCAGGATGAAATTACTTTTGTCAGAACCAAACAAAATAGGGCCAGAAAGGCACAAAGGAAGGGGCTCATGTTTGTACGTCTGAGATAAGAACTATTTCTGAAGACTTTCTAAAAGCTCCACAAGAGATCAGTTCACATCCTTCACACATGTCCTCCTTTGCACAGTCGGCAGGTTTCAGACATATACATATGTTTCTATGACAAAGCTTATCATTCTTTAGGACTGCAGTAATTTAGATAAGATGCTCTCAAAAGAACACTTGCCCAGTAACAGCATCTCCACTAATGAAACGATGACAACTCTGGCTCTGAGCCTCTGGAACCAATGAACTCTGTTCATTGAACAGAACTCTTGTTTCTGTTTCCAAGCAGCTTTATTTGAACTTGCCCTTTTTGCCAATAAAAGCTTCTTTTTACCCTTCCCTCACTGGACATACTTTTGGCTTGCCATTTCATGCATCCTGAATTCTAATATTCTCTTCCCATTTCTGAATAAATTCAACATATTTGGAGACATTTTTCTCCAGTCTTTTTTTTTTTTTTCTTGATATTGAAAGAGGTCTGGTGTTTAGGTTCATATTTGTTAACTATTTAGCTGTACTGAGTCTTAGATGATGTTTACCACTAAAAAAAAACAAAAAACAAAAAAAACTAACTCCAACATCTGGATCAAATGTGCTAGGGCAAGCAAGTCTACATTGTCCATAGCTTGTGACCTAGTTCTTTAAGAATCTGATGTGGGTGGGGCATGGTGGCTCATACCTGTAATCCGAGTGCTTTGGGAGGCTGAGGCAGGAGGACAGCTTGAGGCCAGGAGGTCAAGACCAGACTAGGCAACATAGCAAGAACCCTCATCTCTAGCAAAAAGTGAAAAAAAAAAAAAAGAAAAAGAAAGAAAACCACACACATTTGGCCATGGTGGCATGCACCTGTAGTCTCAGCTACTCAGGAGGCTAGGGCAGGAGGATGGCTTGAGCCCAGAAGTTTGAGGTTGCAGTGAGTTATGAATGTTGCCACTGTACTCCAGCCTGGGTGAAACCCTGTCTCCAAAACTAAACTTAAAAAAAAATTCTGATGTGACTGTGATTTTACTAGCTCAAATCTAGTGAGCTACAATGTGAGCAAAGTTCACTATGACTACAAATGAAACGTTCAAGAAATCCATTATCAGCAGGGCGCAGTGGCTCACACCTGTAATCCCAGCACTTTGGGAGGCCGAGGAGGGTAGATCACCAGAGGTCAGGAGTTCGAGACCAGCCTGGCCAACATGGTGAAACCCCCGTCTCTACTAAAAACACAAAAATTAACCGGGCGTGGTAACGGGCACATGTAGTCCCAGCTACTCGGGAGGATGAGGCAGGAGAATCGCTTGAGCCTGGGAGAGTGAAGTTGCAGTGAGCTGAGATCTTGCCACTGCACTCCAGCCTGGGAAACAGAGGGCAGGGGAGGGGAGGGGAGTGGAGGGGATTCAATCCAAGGGAATCCATTATCTGTTGAATGCCTAGTATGTGCCAGAAAGCCAGGGAAATAAACGAAAAGTGCAATCGGAGCTTGCAAAAAGGAAAGTCAAGATGCTAAAGAAGGTTTAGCGGAAACTGAACTGGAATTTGATAATATTAATTAGTATGAACAAAACAGAAAGAAAAGAATGTAGTTTGTAGGCCAGGTAGAAGAGGAACTAATTTTATAGAAGAAAAACAAATCTAAATGTTTTATCTCTTATTTCTCTTGTCAAAAACTTGTAGCCCAATTATTTTAAACTCCTTATGTATTTCCATTTTCAGTCTGTCTACAAGGGAAACTAACTCGAGGTAATTAAGGGTAGAGACCAAAGAGCAGATTTTATTTGTATGGTGGTAAAGTTCAAAGGGCTCTTTCCTTCACAAGCAATCCACTAAGACCAAAACTACCTCTTTTTTGAGACTGACAGGAAGACACGTTTTCGGCAGTATATACACTGTTTCACTCTAAAATCACCGTTGAACTGTTATGTAACTTTCACCTATTTATTTAATTACTGAATCCATGCTTCAACAACCCAAGCCTAAGTAACACCAAATAAAGGATTGAGATTGAAGCTTTTTTTTTTTTTTTTTTGAGACAAGGTCTCGCTCTGTCGCCCAGGCTGGAGGGCAGTTCCGCCTCCCAGGCTCAAGCTGGGACTACAGGGCGCGCCGCCCCGCCCAACTAATTTTTTTTCTTTCTTCTTTTTTTTTTTTTCTGAGAGTCTTGCTCTGTCGCCCAGGCTGGAGTGCAGTGGCACGATCTCGGCTCACTGCAACTTCCGCGTCCTGGGTTCAAGTGATTCTCCTGCCTCAGCTTCCCGAGTAGCTGGGACTACACGCACGCGCCACCACGCCGTGCCTCCCAAATTGTTGGGCTTACAGGTGTGAGCCACCGGGCCCGGCCTAGCTCATTTTTTAATTTAAATATTTCGTGGAGACGAGGTCTCACTATTGCCCAGGCTAATCTCGAACTCCTGGGCTAAGCGATCCTCCTGCCTCGGGCCTCCCAAATTGTTGGGCTTACAGGCGTGAGCCACCGCACCTGGCAGAACATTTCTACTCTAATGAAAATTATAACAGTTTTTAGTTTTCCTAGTTCCCAACTGTACCTGGAAGTTCAGAGTCCATTTAATGTACTTGTAATAATTTAGGCTGGTGTTTTATTTTTTCTATATTATTACCTTCTCAAAGAACAAAAGCAGGTAACTCCTGTAAAGTGTAATAGTCTGAAAATTGTAGTGTCCGTTTTCTCTTTAGCCATAAAGTTAAGTTTTGCTAAATGCTGAGTAGCGTTTTAATGCTCTACTAGATGTACATGTAAGAATACTAAATGGAGGGGAAGTATATTTTTTTTTGAGTCGAGATGGGGTCTCACTGTGTCACTCAGGCTGGAGTCCCAGTGCGTGATTATGGCTCACCGCAATCTGTCGACCTCCCCAGGCTCAAGTGATGCTCCCGAGTAGCTGAAACTACAGACGCGCCACAATGCCCGGCTAGTTTTTTGTATTTTTTCGTAGAGACGGGGTTTTGCCATGTTACCCAAGCTGGTCTTGAACTCCTGGGCTCAAGCGACCTGCCTGCCTCAGCCCCACAAAGTGCTGGGATTACAAGCGTGAGCCACCGCCCCCGGCCATAATTTTATTTTAATCACTATTTTTCAGGAACGATTACGTCTTAAAGAATGAGGAATTAACCGACACCTCAGGTTCAACATGTAAATAGGGACGCTCATTTGAGAATAAGTCACATTTTGTCACAGTTGTATTGAAAAATCGGTATTTCTGAACGTCATTTTACCATTACGGAAGTGTAATTCAAACAAAATAAAATGTTTAATATACGGCTAGGACTAGGTTAAGGCGAGGGAGGCGCCTAGAGCACACATTTTAAGGAGGCAAGACTACTACCCCGACAGTGAACGCCTCCTTAACACTTGCTCCACAGGCGCTTCCCACTCCCCAGCCGGGCCCCGCCCTAGTTCAATCAATCAAGAAAATCAAGAGTACGAAGGCCTTGTGCGGTCTGGATGGTCTTTCCACGTCTCACGTGCAGTTAAGCCAGTCACACTCCATCCACCCTACTCGCCATGGAAAATTATTTGTTCAGCAGGAATTAACAAGTCAAATACAGCCATATAAAGCCCCCCTCCGACGTGCCAGGTTTGCCTCCGGAGAGTAGCCACCAAAACCACCAGCAGCCCGTCCGCGCCGGGAAATGCGCCCTAGCTGGCTTGAGGGGCCACGCGGACAGTTCTAAATCCCTTTCCCTGTAACGCAGAGGCACACCTGCCTTCCCTTGGGAAACAGCGGCCCGACGTGCGCCGGCAACGCGTAAAGCGTCAACAGCTGAAACCCTCGGAATCCGCCCCAAACAGAAACAACCACCCCTGCCAGCTGCGCGCTCGGGGGGGAAAGACGTTGCGCCCCGGCCGATTGCCGGTTTCCGGGGGCGCGAGCCTGGATCTCAGGTGGTCAGTCCCGGTACGCAGCCACGGCGAGGACCTGGCGCTGCTAAGGGAGAAGGAAAGCCGTTTCCCGCGGGCTTCATAGAGCCAAGGTACTAAGACAGCCCGAGTCGAGGACAAGTCCAACAGGCAGGCGGATCCGCGGGCAGCCCGCGTGCGTGAGGACCTCGGTGGCGGCGCTGGGTGGCGGGAAGGAGGAAGTTTCAAAGCCAGGTGGCCTGGTTGTGGCCTATGGGCGAGATGAAGCTACACTGTGAGGTGGAGGTGATCAGCCGGCACTTGCCCGCCTTGGGGCTTAGGAACCGGGGCAAGGGCGTCCGAGCCGTGTTGAGCCTCTGTCAGCAGACTTCCAGGAGTCAGCCGTCGGCCCGAGCCTTCCTGCTCATCTCCACCCTGAAGGACAAGCGCGGGACCCGCTATGAGGTGCGTTAAGTGGGCAGGCCCTGTCAGCCTCGAGTTCTTCTCGGAAGCCGACACGCGGGCCGCCCTCGGTCCTCATGCGCCCGCCTGCTCCCTAGGCGAGAGCCCGCCTTGGGGGTTCCTGAACTCCCATCCCTGAGACCTACCACCAACCCGACCCCAGGGTCCTGTGCGTCTTCCTACGGACCCGAAAGAAGAAAGCTTTTGAGAGTGCACCTTTTCGCTATTTTTCCTCCCCACTTTTACGACTTTGAATTTACAGTGTTGTTATTTAGTAGTGGATGGCAATCCCGCCTGTTTCAAGCTTCTGAAATTTTGCGTGAAACAACTGCAAATGAAGCCGCGGTCCAATTGGGGAATAGTAAAATAACTTCACTTCTGTTCAGTGAATTCTTTCTCCCACAGTATTTTCCTTAGCTTAAAAAAGCAGGTCATAGCATCCTGCACCCTGCACTTGCCTTGTCTTGATATTTGTTATAAGTACTTGTTTAATAACGCTCTCTCATTAGATTGTCAACTCTAAGTGTAGTTACCCTGTCAGTCTTATTCATTGCTATGTCCCAAGCCCCTATTAGAGTACCTGGTACATAGTGGGTTGTGACTCAATAGTTGTTGAAATCTAAAGCAGATGCAACAGCAATCGTTAGTTTTTTTAAATTTTAAATATTCCATTTATATAGATGATAGTCATTTTTTTGAGCATCCATTATGTGTCAGTCACCGTTCTTGCACTCAGGATAGAATAGCAAAGGAGACAAGATTCCTGCTCTCATGGAGTTTGTATATAATCTACTGGGAGGTGTGCCCACCCCAGGCTAATGGACTGAAGTTATGAAGGCAAGTAACTACTATTGGCACCTCTACCTACAGTTACATAGTTGGAATGGAAGAAGAGGAGCATTCTCTCAAAACATGGTGATCCTGTTCTCAAAGGAGAGTTACTGGACAGACAGAGCAGTAACATCCACTGCCAGCTAGATGGGGAGTATAACTTCCCAACTGCTAAAAAAAAAAAAAAAAAAAAAAAAAAAAACTTTACAACTTGGCCAGGCGCCGTGGCTCATGCCTGTAATCCCAGCACTTTGGGAGGCCCAGGCAGGCGGATCACTTGAAGCCAAGAGTTCTAGACCAGCCTGGCCAACATGATGAAACCCTGTTTCTCCTAAAAATACAAAAATTAACCGGGCATGGTGGCATGCACTTGTAATCTGAGCTACTAGGGAGGCTGAGTCAGGAGAATTGCTTGAACCTGGGAAGCGGAGGTTGCAGTGAGCCAAGATGGCACCACTTCACTCCAGCCTGGGCAAGAGTGAGTGAGACTCCATCTCAATAAAAACAAACAAAACAACTGTTTGTTTGTTTGTTTGAGAAACAGTCTCATTCTGTTGCCCAGCCTGGAGTGCAGTGGCGTGATAAAAAGCTTTAAAACTTAAAACTATGAAAACACTCAGACTCAAGGACTAAAAGCCAAACCACAGTCTGGCAAAGTGACTGGCACATTCTAGTTGTAATAAATGTTACTGAGTAACAACAGTTAGTTTTGTTCTTTTTTCCCACTGGTTTTATGCAGCTAAGGGAGAACATTGAGCAATTCTTCACCAAATTTGTAGATGAGGGGAAGGCCACTGTTCGGTTAAAGGAGCCTCCTGTGGATATCTGTCTAAGTAAGGTATGGTATTAAAAACATTAATGGTTAATGTTTGGCTGTATTTTCTAGAAACAGAATCTTGTTCTGTCACCCAAGCTGAAGTACATTGGCACAGTCATAGCTCACTGCAGCCTCGAACACCTAGGCTCAAGTGAGCCTCCTAAATATCTGGGACTACAGATGTACTTCACCACTCCCGGCTAATTTTTTTAAATAACTTTTTGTAGAGACAGAGTCTTGATATGATGTTGCCCAGGCTGGCCTCAAACTTCTGGCCTCAAGCAATGCTTGGCCTGGCAGGTATTTTCTTTCCTTCTTTTTCTTTTTTCTTTTTTCTTTTTTTTTGAGACGGAGTTTCACTCTTGCTTCCCAGGCTGGAGTGCAGTGGCACGATTTTGGCTCACTGCAACCTCTGCCTCCTGGGTTCAAGCGATTCTCCTGCCTCAGCCTCCTGAATAGCTGGGATTACAGACATCTGCCACCATGCCTGGCTGATTTTTTTTTTTTTTGTATCTTTAGTAGAGACAGGGTTTCACCATGTTGACCAGGCTGGTTTTGAACTTCTGACCTCAGGCGATCCACCCACCTTGGCCTTCCAAAGTGCTGGGATTACAGGCATGAGCCACTGTGGCCTGGCCTGGCCTGTATTTTCTTTAAAGAAGGCTGTTTGCACATTCTGATATTCCATATAGCTGAATAGGGACAGACTCTTGCAGGTTTGTTTGAAGAGGCAATGGCACAAGAGGTAGCTTCCCAAATATGCTTGCGTGCCTTCTAAAAGGGCAAAGTCTGCCTCAGTAGGATTCCCAGGATGGGAAGAAAACTGGGTTTGCTTCTGTGCCGAAGATGGAGCCCTAGGGTATTCTTGGACTGGAACGCCATAAGGCAACTGCACAGGTCTACATTTTGCCAGCTAAACCACAGGTTACAAACCTTAAGTTTGGTGTAATAAAAGAGGAAAAATTCAATTAGAACTGTCTTGTATTTTATTTACTATAATCATTCTTTTTTCTTTTTTGTTTTTTTTTTTGGGGATGGAGTCTCACTCTGTCACCCAGGTTGGAGTGCAGTGGGAAGAGCTTGGCTCACTGCAACCCACAAGTGGGTACCACCACTCCTGGTGAATTTTTGTATTTTTAGTAGAGATGGGGTTTCACTACGTTGCCCAGGCTGATCTTGAACTGAGCTCAGGCAGTCCACCTGCCTCAGCCTCCCAAAGGGCTGGGATTACAAGTGTGAGCCACCACGCCTGGCCCCTACTGTAATCACTTTTTTTTCTTTGTTTGTTTGAGACAGAGAGACTGTCTTTCCTTGTCATCCAGGCTGGAATGCAATGGCGCGATCTCGGCTCACTGCAACCTTCGCCTCCTGGGTTCAGGCGATTCTCCTGCCCCAGCCTCCGAGTAGCTGGGATTACAGGCACCTGCCACCATGCCCAGCTAACTTTTTGTATCTTTAGTAGAGATGGGTTTCACCATGTTGGCCCAGCTGGTTTCAAACTCCTGACCTCGTGATCCGCCCACCTCAACCACCCGAAGTGCTGGGATTATAGGCATGAGCCACCTTGCCTGGACTGTAGTCATTCTTATGAAAACATAAACTGAGGCTGGGTGCCATAGCTCACACCTCTAATCCCAGCACTTTGGAAGGCCAAGACTGGTGGATCACTTGACCTCAGGAGTTCAAGTCCAGCCTGGGCAACATAGTGAAACCCTATTTCCACAAAAAAAAAAAAAAAAAAAGCCAGGCATGGTTTTCGTATCTGTAGTCCCAGCTACTTGGGAGCCAGAGGTGCGAGGATCACTTGACCCTTGGAGGTGCAGGTTACAGTGTGCCAAGATTGCACCACTGCACTCTAACCTGGGCGACAGAGTCAGACCCTGTCTCAAACAAAACAAAACAAAAATACCATAAATTGGTTGGGTGCAGTGGCTCACACCTGGGAGGCCGAGGCAGGAGGATCACTTAATCCCACAAGTTAGAAGCTGGAGGCCAGACATGGTGGCTCATGTATATGGTCCCAGCACTTTGGGAGCCCTACGTGGATGGATTGCTTGAATCCAAGTGTTCAAGATCAGCCTGGGTGACATGGTGAAACCCCATCTCTACAAAAAAATTAGGCACGGTGGTGTACACCTGTAATCTCAGCTACTTGGGTGGCTAAGGTGGAGGGTCACCTGAGCCTGGAAGGTCAAGGCTGCAGTGAACTGTGATTGCAGTCACTGCACTCCATCCTGGTTGATAGAGGGAGACCCTGTCTAAAAAAAAAGTTCAAGTCTTTGGTGAATTATGATTGTGCCACTGTACTCCAGCATGGGTGACAGAGCAAGACCCTTTCTCAAACAAAAATATATAAATCATTAGAATTTTAAAACTAGTGGGGTTTTTTTGCCCTCTCTCCCCTTTTCCTCTTTCCCTTCCTGGTGGGTGGAAACAATGTCTCGTTCAACCTTACTTTTTTTTTTTTTTTTTTTTTTTAGTGAGACAGGGTCTCACTCTGTCACCTAGGCTGGAGTGCAGTGACACCATCACAGCTCACTGTAGCCTCGACCTTCCAGGCTCAGGTGATACTTCCTTCTCAGCCTCCCAAGTAACTGGGACTATAGGAGCACAACACCATGCCCAGCTAATTTTTTTGTGTTGGTAGAGACAGGGTTTCAGCTTGTTGCACAGGCTGGTCTCAAACTTTGGGGCTCAAGCAATCTGCCCACGGTGGCCTCCCAAAGTGGTGACATTATAGGCATGATCTACCACATCTGACCCAACTGTGCATTGTTATTAACTCCAAGCAAAGTGCTTTGCAACATTAAAAGTTTAATAACTAAGGAGTTTGGATTGAATGGAATCATTTTGTCCATTTGATCCTCCTTGTGATTTTTCATTTTTTTCTTGACTTGCAGCTTATTCTTTCACTAATTCCTCCTTTCTATCTAAAAACAAGCTGAGATCTTACTGATTTTAAAAAAACAAAACAAATTTCTAGAAAGACAAGGCTGAACTCATTGTCTCCACTTTCTATCTTTTGACCTTTACTTTTACTGGTTTACTGAAAACACTGCCTCAGAGATCAATGATCTTTTCACTTGTCTATCACAGTATCATTTCTCATTATTTTTGCACTCTGTAGAATTTGACAATGATAATTACCCTTTTCTTAATAAAACTCTTTTCTTGGTATCTGTGATAGGGCACTATGGGTTACCTTCAGTTTTCTTAGTCACTTCTTTGTCTCCTGCTTCCAGCAATGTTTTTTTCTATACCCAGAATAAAGGCTTTATTTCAGTCCTCTGCTGTTTTCTGTCATACCTGCCTTCCGTTTGATAGCTCAGCTGTTATATGGGTGACTCCCAAGTCTGTGAGCCAGTATGTTTTATAGTACCTAGTTGACCCAGGTCTTCTCCAGACTTTTCCCTACCCTGGTTCATTGTGTACAGTGCTACCAAAATAGTATTTAGCTCTTGTCATGTAACTTTCTTGCTTAAAATCCTTCCACGTTATACTGGCATCTGAGCTCATTTACAATCTGTCCTCATATTATATTTCCAATCTTTTGCTCTACATAGCTTCCACATTCCAATAAAAAATAGCTTTTTTTTTCTTTGATACGGAGTCTTGCTCTGTTGCTCAGGCTGCCATGCAGTAGTATGATCATGGCTTACTGCAACCTCTGCCACCCAGTTTCAAGCAACTCTTCTGCCTCAGCCTGCCGAGCAGCTGGGATTACAGGTGCCTGCCACCATGCCCCACTAATTTTTGTATTTTTAGTAGAGATGGGGTTTTACCATGTTGGCCAGGCTGGCCTCGAACTCCTAACCTCAGGTGATCCGCCCACCTCAGCCTCCCAAAGTGCTGGGATTACAGGCGTGAGCCACCACTCCCAGCCTTTTTGTTTGTTTGTTTGTTTTTGTTTTGAAATGGAGTTTCACTCCTGTCACCCAGGCTGGAGTGCAGTGGTGTGATCTTGGCTCACTGCAATCTCTGTCTCCCAGGTTCAAGCATTCTCCTGCTTCAGCTTCCTGAGTAGCTGGGATTACAGGCGTGCGCCACGTTGCCTGGCTAATTTTTATATATTAGTAGAGAAGGGGTTTCACCATGTTGGCCAGGCTGGTCTCAAACTCCTGACCTCAAGTAATCTACCTGCCCCGGCCTCCCAATGTTCTAGGATTATAGGCGTTGAGTCACTACACCTGGCCTTAAATTCAATTTTTTTTTTTTTTTAATTTTTCAGACGGAGTCTCGCTCTGTTGCCCAGCCTGGGGTGCAGTGGCATGATCTCGACTCAGTGCAACCTCCGCCTCCTGGGTTCAAGCGATTCTCCTTCCTCAGCCTCTGAAGTAGCCGGGATTACAGGCATGTGCCACCACGCCCGGCTAATTTTTGTATTTTTAGTAGAATCGGGGCTTCACCATGTTGGCCAGGCTGGTCTCAAATTCCTAACCTCAATTGATCCACCTGCCTCGGCCTCCCAAAGTGCTAGGATTACAGGTGTGAGCCACTGCACCCCACCTAAACTCAAATCTTAAGTAGAATATTCAATCCTTTCCTGTCTTATTTTATACTCTTATGATTTCCCTTTATTTTTGTTAATTTTTGTTTTTTGAGACAGTCTTACTCTGTTGCCCAGTCAGGAGGGCAGTGATACTATCATGCTTACTGCAGCCTCTACTTCCTAGGCTTAGGTGATCGTCCCATCTCAGCCTCCCAAAGTGTTGGCATGATTTCCCTTTGAACAGTTTTATTTAGAATGTGTCCCTCCATGTAATTTTTTTTCAAAAACTTTTAAACTTGAAATTTAGTCAAAGTACTAAGAAAAGTTTTACAGCCAATTTCAATAAATTATTGTGTCACATTAATAAGAAATGCTATAGAATTTGTTATGGGAAGAACTAGCATGTATGCATTGTCTCCAGTGGAATTTATAATTCTACAACTTTTATTTATTCAGGCCAATTCCAGCAGTTTAAAAGGTTTCCTTTCAGCTGTGAGACTGGCTCACAGAGGCTGTAAGGTTGATATACCAGTTTCAACGCTCACACCAGTGAAGACTTCAGAATTTGAAAACTTTAAAACTAAAATGGTTATCACATCCAAAAAAGACTATCCTCTAAGTAAGAACTTTCCATATTCCTTGGAACATCTTCAGACTTCTTACTGTGGGCTTGTCCGAGTTGATATGCGTATGCTTTGCTTAAAAAACCTTAGGAAATTAGACTTGAGTCACAACCATATAAAAAAGCTTCCAGCTACAATTGGAGACCTCATACACCTTCAAGAACTTAACCTGAATGACAATCACTTGGAGTCATTTAGTGTAGCTTTGTGTCAGTCTACACTCCAGAAGTCACTTCGGACTTTGGACCTCAGCAAGAACAAAATTAAGGCACTCCCTGTGCAGTTTTGCCAGCTCCACGAACTTACGAATTTAAAACTTGACGATAATGAATTGATTCAATTTCCTTGCAAGATAGGACAACTAATAAACCTTCGCTTTTTGTCAGCAGCTCGAAATAAGCTTCCATTTTTGCCTAGTGAATTTAGAAATTTATCCCTTGAATACTTGGATCTTTTTGGAAATACTTTTGAACAACCAAAAGTCCTTCCAGTAATAAAGCTGCAAGCACCGTTAACTTTATTGGAATCTTCTGCACGAACCATATTATATAATAGGTAAGATTTTAATAGTCATGTAATGTGGTGTCTTTGATAGCATTCTGATATTTTCATCAAACTCAGAGTAATAAAGTCTAACATTGCTTACAATACTATGCACAGTCTAACCCTTTGCTATAATAGTCTTCTTGCTGTTCCTTACCTCTACTTAGAATGATTTTTCTCGGCCGGGCGCGGTGGCTCAAGCCTGTAATCCCAGCACTTTGGGAGGCCGAGACGGGCGGATCATGAGGTCAGGAGATCGAGACCATCCTGGCTAATACGGTGAAACCCCGTCTCTACTAAAAAATACAAAAAACTAGCCGGGCGATGAGGCGGGCGCCTGTAGTCCCAGCTACTCGGGAGGCTGAGACAGGAGAATGGCGTGAACCCGGGAGGCGGAGCTTGCAGTGAGCTGAGATCCGGCCACTGCACTCCAGCCTGGGTGGCAGAGCAAGACTCCGTCTCAAAAAAAAAAAAAGAATGATTTTTCTCCAGGAAGTCTCATAGCTCACTCCCTCACTTCATTCGGTTCTCTGCCCAGGTGTCATCCCAGAAAGGTCTTACCTGTCCATTCTATCTAAATTTTATTTCTTACCTCCTTACATTGCTTGATTTTTTTTTTTTTTTTTTTTTTTTTGGTCACAGGACTCATTGCCTATTATATATTTTTAAACTTTTTTTTTTTTTTTTGGTTTACTGTCAGTTTTCCCCACTAGAATGTAAGATCCATGAGCATTTGGATGTTGTTTTATTCTCCACTATTTCCCTAGGATCTAAACTGTGTATCCCCTGCTCCTAGCATATATTAAGCACTCAATAAGTAGTTAAAGGAATGAATGACATTGTTTCTCAAAGTGTGCTCCCCAGACCAGCAGAATCTGCATCACCTAGGAACTTCTTAGAGATGCAAGTTCTAACATTCCAGACCTACTGAATCAGAAACTGAGAGTGGGGTCCAGCTATCTGTGTTTTAGTGAGTCTTCCAGATGATTTTCATGTACTGTAAAATTAGAGAGTTGGCACAGTGATGAAGTGTGGTCTTTGAAGTCAGACTTGGGTTTGATTCCTGGCTTCACCACTTTGTATGACTTTAACCTCTTTTTTTTTGAGACAGGGTCTCACTCTGTTGCCCAGGCTGGAGTTCAGTGGTCCAATCTCAGCTCACTGCAACTTCTGCCTCCCGGATTCAAGCGAATCTCCTGCCTCAGCCTCCTGAGTAGCTGGGATTACAGGTCCCTGCCACCATGCCTGGCTCATTTTTGTATTTTCGTTATATTTATTTGTT
Source organism: Rhinopithecus roxellana (assembly GCF_007565055.1). Taxonomy (NCBI): domain Eukaryota; kingdom Metazoa; phylum Chordata; class Mammalia; order Primates; family Cercopithecidae; genus Rhinopithecus; species Rhinopithecus roxellana. The sequence continues at coordinate 5,988,491 of NC_044553.1, forward strand.
TAAGACAGAGTCTCACTGTGTCACCCAGGCTGGAGTGCAATGGTGCCATCTCGGCTCACTGCAACCTCTGCCTCCCAAGTTCAAGCGATTCTCCTGCCTCAGCCTCCTAAGTAGCTGAGACTACAGGCACCCACCACCACACCTGGCTAATTTCTTTTGTACTTTTAGTAGAGACGGGGTTTCACTATGTTGTTCAGGCTGGTCTTGAACTCCTGATCTCGTGATCTGCTCACCTTGGCCTCCCGAAGTGCTGGGATTACAGGTGTGAGTCACCGTGTCTGGCCTTATTGTTTTAATTTTTGAGATGGAGTCTTGTTCTGTCGCCCAGGTTGGAGTGCAGTGGCACGATCTCAGCTCACCTATAACCTCTGCCTCCCGAGTTCCAGCAATTTTCCTGCCTCAGCCTCTTAAGTAGCTGGGATTACAAGGGTGTGCCACCACGCACAGCTGATTTTTGTATTTTTAGTGGAGATGGAGTTTCACCATGTTGACCAGGCTGGTCTCCAACTCCTGACCTCAGGTGATCTGCCTGCCTCGATCTCTCAAAATGCTGGAATTACAGGTGTGAGCCTCTCAAAGTGCTGGGATTACAGGCGTGAGCCACCACGCCCGACCTATTTAACCTCTTTGATTCCATTTTCTCAGCTGTGAAACAGGAACAATAATACCCACCTGACAGAGTTGTGACAATAAATGAGCTAATGTAATGCCAAAGCATTTGGCATATAGTAGGATTCGGTAGCTGTTGGTTCTCTTCTCTTTGTCTTTAAACAACACTAACTGCATTTGGTTTCATGACACCCTGAGCACCAGATTCATTTTGTTCAGGCTTTTTTTTTTTTTCTTTTTTGAGATAGAGTTTCGCTCTTGTTGCCCAAGCTGCAGTGCAGTGCCCAAGCTTGAGTGCCTCCTGGGTTCAAGTGATTCTCCTCCCTCAGCCTCCCAAGTAGCTGGGATTACAGGCACCCACCACCATGGTCAGCTAATTTTTTGTATTTTTAGTAGAGATGGGGTTTCACCATGTTGGCCAGGCTGATTTTGAACTCTTGGCCTCAAGCAATCCACCTGGCTTGGCCTCCCAAACTGCTAGGATTACAGGCGTGAGCCACCATGCCCGGCCATTGTTCAGGCTGCTTTGTATTTTTTGAGACAGTCTCTCTCACTGTTGCGTGGGCTGGAGTGCAATGGCATGATCTCAGCTCACTGCAGCCTCTGCCTCCCAGGTTTAAGCAGTTCTCCTGCCCCAGCCTCCCAAGTAGCTGGGATTAGAGGCACCCACCACTATGGCCAGCTAATTTTTTGTAGTTTTAGTAGAGACAGGGTTTCATTATGTTGGCCAGGCTAGTCTCGAACTCCTGACCTTGTGATCCACCTGCCTTGGCCTCCCAAAGTGCTGAGATTACAGATGTGAGCCACCGCACCTGGCCTGTTTAGGCTTCTTGAATGCATGTGTGGAAGCTAAGATGTGGACCAAAGTATTCCTGAAAGCCTATAAAATGGTAGAAGGATCATATTTCAAATAAGAAATTCTTAACTTTTTAAGGGGGGAGGGTCTCTTAAAACTGACCAAAGTTGGCCGGGCGCGGTGGCTCAAGCCTGTAATCCCAGCACTTTGGGAGGCCAAGACGGGCGGATCACGAGGTCAGGAGATCGAGACCATCCTGGCTAACACAGTGAAACCCCGTCTCTACTAAAAAATACAAAAAACAGCCGGGCGCGGTGGCTCAAGCCTGTAATCCCAGCACTTTAGGAAGGCTTCTCCCTTCAGGCATGGCGGCTATAGGATCGCAAGGCGCGCCGGCTTGATAAGGACACGTCAGCCCTCTAGGCTGCTGACGGGTGACCGTGCTTCGGAGGGGAAAAGTGATACCACGCTGATGTGGTTCTTGGAGAAGGAACGGGGCACTTTTGGAGGCTGAGGCTGGCGGATCACCTGAGGTCAGGAGTTTGAGACCAGCCTGGCCGTCATGATGAAACCTCATCTCTACTAAAAATATAATACAAAAAAAAATTAGCTGGACGTGATGGTAGGTGCCTGTAATCCTAGCTACTTGGGAGGCTGAGGCAAAAGAATTGCTTGAACCCAGGAGGCAGAGGTTGTAGTGAGATGGCGCGCCACTGCACTCTAGCCTGGGTGTCAAAGTGAGACTATGTCTCAAAAAATAAAAATAGGAAGTTCGACTTGGGCACCATTGAAGGGTTTTAAGTGTGAGAGTGAAATGCCTTAAGCAAGGTAAGATTAGCCTTACTTGCCCAGCCACTAAAGTAAAACTCATGTCCCAAGTAACATGTATTTTAAATTTGTCTTACAGAGTTTAAATTTCCCTTTTGAACAGTTGATCCCTGAAAGAGCCTATATAAAGGACAGGTGACTTTTTCATTCTGTTTAGGAAGTTATGCTATTAAGTGGTTGTGCTGGAAGATATTTTATGGTGTCGTATCTGAAGTGTACAATACGTCATATGCTGTATTTTAGTATATTTTAAATATACTAATCACTTAATAATTTTATTTTTCATTGTTACAATTCCATGTCCTAATAATTCATGTCCTGAATCTAGTAACATGTTATAAAATATTTTTATCATTCTTTCCAATAGGATTCCATATGGCTCTCATATCATTCCATTCCATCTCTGCCAAGATTTGGATACCGCAAAAACCTGTGTTTGTGGAAGATTCTGTCTGAACTCTTTCATTCAGGGAACTACTACCATGAATCTGCATTCTGTTGCCCACACTGTCGTCTTAGTAGATAATATGGGTGGTACTGAAGCACCTATTGTCTCTTATTTCTGTTCTCTAGGCTGTTATGTAAATTCCTCTGATATGTTAAAGTAATGGGTGAGACCAGAAAAAGAAATTTCAATAACAGATCAGTTTGGGATGCATGTATGATTTTGCGATGTCAAAGTGGAGTAAGGGAAGATTTCTGTATAGTTGCTGGAGAGGAGGAATGTGTATAGTTACTCATTTGACTCTAAAACTTTTATTAAAACCAATTTTAATTTTACTGTGGGGTTAACTTTTTTTTAGTTTATTGTACTTGTGGTTATTTCAGCCTAAAGTTTCCAAGATGGGTTGTGGAGTTTTCTTTTAATGTTAAACAGATACTGATCCCAATTACTCTGTTCGTAAGAATTTTACTAACTTTCTTCTTGCATTTCAGTTCAACACATCTGAGTTTCTGTGTGCAGAAAATATCTGTTGGAGGGCTAATATGTCCTAAATTATGGTGAAAACTTGTTTATTATGAAATTATATGTAAGTTTTTAAGCATACCACTTTTTGTGTTTTTCAGATACATTATTCTACATGTGGAATTTACATTTACCAAGCAAAACATAGGAATTGTTTCGGGAAAGACTTTAGCTTTCATAATTTTTAAAAATGTTCCCATAGTAATTGTTGTGATTTCTTTTTTTGTTTTTCTGAGATGGAGTCTCTCTCTGTCTCCCAGGATGGAGTGCACTGGCACAATCTCGGCTTACTGCAACCTCTGCCTCAGCCTCCTGCGTAGCTGGGGTTGCAGGTGCACACCACCATACCCAGCTAATTTTTTGTATTTTTCAGTAGAGACGGTGTTTCACCATGTTGGCCAGGCTGGTCTCGAACTCCTGACCTCAAATGATCCACCCATCTGGGCGTCCCAGAGTGCTGGGATTACAGGCTTGAGCCACCGTGCCTTGGGATTGGGTGGTATGGGAACGGGAACAGAAAATTGCTACTTTTTTTTTTTTTTTTTTTTTGAGACAGAGTCTCGCTCTGTCACCCAGGCTGGAGTGCTGTGGCCGGATCTCAGCTCATTGCAAGCTCCGCCTCCCGGGTTCACGCCATTCTCCTGCCTCAGCCTCCCGGGTAGCTGGGACTACAGGCGCCGCCACCTCGCCCGGCTAGTTTTTTGTGGTTTTTAGTAGAGACGGGGTTTCACCGTGTTAGCCAGGATGGTCTCGATCTCCTGACCTCGTGATCCACCCGTCTCGGCCTCCTAAAGTGCTGGGATTACAGGCTTGAGCCACCGCGCCCTGCGATACTTTTTTTTTTTTTTTGAGACAGAGTCTCACTCTGTCACCCAGGCTGGAGTGCAGTGGCATGGTCTCGGCTCATTGCAACCTCTGCCTCCCAGGTTCAAGCGATTCTGCTGCCTCAGCCTCCCGATTAGCTGGGACTACAGGCGTGTGCCACCACACTCGGCTAATTTTTTTGTATTTTTAGTAGAGACAGGGTTTCACTATGATGGCCAGGCTGGTCTCGAACTCCTGACCTCGTGATCCGCCTGCCTCGGCCTCCCAAAGTGCTGGGATTGCAGGCGTGAGCCCCCGCACCTGGCCAAAAATTGCTACATTTTGCTGATTACATTTTGTATTATTAGGGTGGGTTTTTAAATTATTTTTGTCACATAAGATGACAAAAATGTATTAGTGACAAAATGTTTAATATATTATTTTTGTCATATTAAATGACAAAATGTTTAATGTTTTTAATTTTAAAAGGAGTGGCAATACACCAGCTAAATGGTGATTTGGGCCCAGTGCAGTGCCTCACTCCTGTAATCCCAACACTTCAGGAGGTTGAGGGTGGCAGATTGCTCGAGCCCAGGAATTCAAGACCAGCCTGGTCACCAAGACAAAATCCTATCTTTACAAAAAATACAAAACTGAGCATTGTGGCGTATGCCTGTAGTCCCAGCTACTCTGGAGGCTGAAGTAGGAGGATCACTTGAGCCTGGGAGATTGCAGTAAGCCAAGATCATGCCACTGCACTCCAACCTGGGTGACAGATGGAGACCTGTCTCAAAAAAAGATGACGTGAACTAGGGCATAAGGAATGGAAAAATAACCAACTTGAAAGACTCATGGAAAATAGAACCAGTATTAACTTTTTCATTCTGTTCATTCCCACTGACCAACCTCGTCAGCCTCTCCACCAGAACATTGCAATAACCTCAGACTGGTTTTTATGAACAAAGGAAAGAATAAAAGTTACTGGAGAAAAGCCCTCTCCAGTGTTAACATAATATAATTGCTGTTTTGGGCTTGTTAGCAGGGTCTCTGTAAGATTATTTCTTACAAAATAATTACTGCCTTTGTCTCCTTTAAATGTTTATTTGGGGCTTTTTTTTTTTCTTTTTTGAAAGTTCAGATATTCCTGAGTAGATGCAGTTTGTTTTTGTTTTTGTTTTTTGAGATGGAGTCTTGCTCTGTCACCCAGACTGGAGTGTGATAGCGTGGTCTTGGCTTATTGCAACCTCTGCTCTGCCTCCCGAGTTCAAGTGATTCTCCTGCCTCAGCCTACCACGTAGCTGGGATTACAGGCATGTGCCACCATGTCTGGCTAATTTTTGCATTTTTAGTAGAGACAGGGTTTCACTAGCATTTTTAGTAGAGACGGGGTTTCACTATGTTGACCAGGCCGGTCTCGAACTGACCTTGTGATCCACCCTCCTTGGCCTCCCAAAGTGCTGGGGTTACAGGCATAAGCCACTGCACCTGGCCATCTAATTTTTGTATGTTTAGTAGAGTTTTCACATGTTGGTCAGGCTGGTCTCGAACTCCTGACCTCAAGTGATCCGCCCACCTCGGCCTCACAAAGTGCTGGGGTTACAGGCATGACCCACTGTGCCCAGCCATTCCAGGTGTTTTATAAGCATTTATTCTTTACAAATCATCCTACGAAGGAAGTACTATGAACCCAGATCAGATTTTAAGCCCAGGCTACTATCTTCTAGTTAATTCACTTTTGGTCTTTAAAACCAAGAATTCTCTAAGTAAAATATTTTAGGATTTTCTAAACTCGTAGATTGGTGAGGGATTGTCCATAAATATTACAAAACAGCTGCATTAAAACGTTCTTTAAAAAGTGATGGTAGGCCAGGTGAGGTGGTTCACGCCTGTAATCCCAACACTTTGGGCTGAAATGGGTGGATCCTTTGAGCCCAGGAATTCGAGATCAGCCTGAGCCACATGGCAAAACTCCGTCTCTATAAAAAATACAAAAATTAGCCGAGCATAGTGCTGCGTGCCTGCAGTCCCAGTTACTAGGAAGGCTGAGGTGAGAGGATAGCTTGAGCCTGGGAGGTCAAAGCTACAGTGAGCGGGGTAAGCCACTGCACTCAAGTCTGGGCAACAGAGCAAGACCCTGTCTCCAAAAAAGTAAAAAGTGATGGTGACGTATTTAAAAATAAACTTGTATACATGATTTTTACAATCAACAAATGCAGCTATAATCGTCAATTATTGGGATTATGTGCAAACCATGTTATTCCTACACACCCTAGCCCTTTGCATTCCTCTCTTCAGTCATTCCCATGTATCTTAGTCAACTTAAATTCATATACAAAAGGCAGAATTTGTCCTCTTATAACCCATACCTTTTCCCAGCTTTTCATTTGATGCTGAACTTTTCTTGCCTTTCATAATTACAAGGCTCAATTTTTTTCATTGTGAATTTCAACCTTTTTGTTTTCAGTTTATAACTCCTAAACCTTCCCAACTGTCAGTAAGTTCTGGCCAAGCACAGTAGCAGACACTGTAATCCCAACACTTTGAGAGGCTGAGATGGGAGAATTGCTTGAGCCCACGAGTTGAGACCAGCCCAGACCAACATAGTGAGACCCCATCTTAAAAAAAAAGGCCAGGCAAATTCGCCAGGCATGGTGGTGCCCAACTACCCCAAGGCTAAGGTAGAGCCTATAGAGCCTGAAAGGCCACAGTGAGCCACGAATGTGCCACTGCACTCCAGGGTGACAGATTGTCTAAAAAAAAAAAAAAAATTTCCGTACCTCCTAGTGTTCTGAGAGGTTCAAAAAACAAAATTTATGCTATCTTGGACTTTCACTCAATTAACTTTAGTTTGAAGTCAATTTTGAACTATTCTTTTATACTCAAGGCCATAGTCTATACTGTCCAAAAGGACTTTCTACAGTGGTAATGTTTCATATCTTTGTTGTTCAATAAACTAGCCACATGTGGCTGTTGAGTACTAAATGTGACTAGCCTAACAGGAAGCACATTACCTGGCTAGTGACCCCTACTAGACGGAACATTTGCCATCAGCTCTTAATATCCCCCAACTGTGATCCTCTGCCTAACCCAGCCTGCTATACACAAGCCTAGCATATCTTGTTCTTCTCTTGCAAAATCTTAAAAGACCCTTCTAAGCTGCTCAATGTTTATGAATTCACTCAACATTTAAAATTGACTAGAAAACAAAATAATACAGTATTTTCCCTTCATATATATATGTTTATATAGATAAATATATATATAAACTTGTTAGTAAAGTTTGAGGTGGGACTACACTAAACATGGAATTCTATTTATAAGTAAAAACCACAAAAGGTTTGCGTAAGAATATCACTATTTATTTTCCCTCAGGTAATTTTTCTATGGCTTCAACATTTTCTCTTCAAAATCAGAAGAAAAATATCCCAAAGTTTAGAACTGGATCACTTGGCCCTTTCTCTTCTTATCTCCTCCCAGTTCAAAATGCTTGCATCTCTTAATGGCCAGCATCCTCTTGGATCTGCAGTTAGGCTCAACACATTCCAGCCTTAGCACAATCTTCTTTGTGGTCTTAGCCTTCTTCCGGAAAATTGGCTTTGTCTGCCCACCATAGCCACTCTGCTTCCGATCATAGCGCCTCTTTCCCTGGGCATACAAAGAATCCTTGCCCTTCTTATACTGTGTCACTTTGTGAGGCTGATGCTTGCCACACTTCTTACAGAAGGTTCTTCGGGTTTTAGGTACATTGACCATCTTTGCAGCAGGGCTGTTGTCTATGATGAAAACTAGTAAAATAAGATAGCAGACATTAAACCTTCCGAAAAGTGAAAGTGCTACACAAGTAGATATACGAAAACCGTATACATAAATATAAACCCACCACTAACTCATTTTCCATATGAATAAATGCACATATAAGTGCATACCTTTTTTAAACACTTCGTTTAAATTACTGGAGGACTAATTTGTCAACCTAAAGAACTGAGGCAAGGCCGGGCGCGGCGGCTCATGCCTGTAATCCCAGCATTTTGGGAGGCCGAGGTGGGCGGATCACCTGGGGTTGGGAGTTCGAGACCAGCCTGACCAACATGGAGAAACCCCGTCTCTACTAAAAATACAAAATTAGACGGGCGTGGTGGTGCATGCCTGTAATCCCAGCTACTGGGGAGGCTGAGGCAGGAGAATGGCTTGAACGCGGGGCGCGGAGGTTGCAGTGAGCCAAGATCGCACCACTGCACTCCAGCCTGGGCAGCAAGAGCGGAATTCCGCCTCAAAAACAAAAACAAAAAAACAACTGGGGCAAAATTCTAAGTAGAGTGTTTACTTGGGCCAAGTTTGAGATTGCAACCCGGAGCACAGATTCAAATTGCCGTGAATAGCAGCAGTTGCAAGCGGGTTTTTAGAGAAAAAAACGGCAGTTCCTAAGTTGTTTACCAAGAATTTACATTAAAATAACACAAGCGATTGGTTGGCTATACATCGTTCTTTTTATGACAAATTCCATGAGCACGGACATAATGGGTGAAGCAGCTAGTCAGGAATAAAATGCCGGGCATGAAGTGGGGAGGTGTCTGAAGTCTCATAGTCCTGTCTCTCTGGGCCCAGCAAATTTTGCAGACCTCAAGTAACTCACAATGCTCCGAGCCATTTTTCTTTTCTCATATAGAACAAGACTCACGAAAACCAAGAGCAGTAGCTTTAGGACGCCCAATACAGTCAGTTTTCTGTACGAAATGGGTTTAATTTATTGTGGCTGCCCCAAAAGAAATGTGCGGTTCATCTAATTTTCTTCCGCAGAAAAAAAAGAATTTCTTTGACTCTCTTTCCCCCACCCACCTCCTCCATTTTCCAACTCTAGAGAATGGCTGGGGCAGTGCGCGACGTCGTAGCTACGGTTACGACCCGCCCCGTTCCTTCTCCGAGAACCACATCAGGGTGGTATCACTTTTCCCCTCCGAAGCACGGTCACCCGTCAGCAGCCTAGAGGGCTGACGTGTCCTTATCAAGCCGGCGCGCCTCGCGATCCTATAGCCGCCATGCCTGAAGGGAGAAGCCTGCTCTCGAACTAAGGCCGACGAGGGCCGTGGGTCTCGCCTTCCCTTTCCTAAGAAGGCCTAGTCCTACCCCGGATTTTGAGCAACGGAGGCTCCTATTGGAACCGCTACAGTCCCGTTCTTAGCTTACCGAGAAACGGCGTCCGACACCCTCGCGTAGCGCAGCTCTCGCCTAACAGGAAAGGGAAGAGAGAAGCGGAAGTAGGAATTGCACCTGAGCGACAGTACTGCGAACCAATAGGCAGCCGGTCACGGCGGCCAAGCGCCTTCGGTCGCGTCTGGAAAGCACCAACCAACGGTCTAAGGGGCGGGCCGGAGGGGTGTGGGCCGGAGGGCCGCGGTGTTCAGCGGGCCAGTTGCGGGTTGTCAGAACTGTCGCCACCGGAGTGGGGCGAGGCTGCGTCGCTCAGTCCTGGCCGTCTAGGGCCCACTTAAGGATGAGAACGCAGAGGACGCAGGGCCGCTGGAGGCGCAGGTAACGAAGCTAGGGTGCGGTGGGGCAGCTGCTGGGTTTCTTCCGGGACCCGTGGTGCTGAATGGAGAGGACCCAGACGAAGCCGAGCCGCGGCTCCTAGCGGCGGCGCGGATGCCGGAGCTGTAGCTGCCAGGCGAGGATGTGTGGAGCGCAGGCGGCGCGGGGTAGCTGAGAGGTCTCGGGCCCCAGGACCCCCGGGGCCCGGGATGAGTTAGCGAGGGCAGCCGCGGGGTCCAGTTCCGACCGTGACAGGCCAAGGCGACGGCCGCCGCCCGCCCGCCCCATCCGTGCAGAAGCAGCTACTCCTTTCCGCGCCCGCCCGCCCGCGCTCCCGGCCCTGGAGACCATGAGGTTCCGCATCTACAAACGGAAGGTGCTAATCCTGACGCTCGTGGTGGCCGCCTGCGGCTTCGTCCTCTGGAGCAGCAATGGGCGACAAAGGAAGAACGAGGCCCTCGCCCCGCCGTTGGTGGACGCCGAACCCGTGCGGGGTGCCGGCAGCCGTGGCGGGGACCACCCCTCTGTGGCTGTGGGCATCCGCAGGGTCTCCAACGAGTCGGCGGCTCCCCTGATCCCGGCGGTCCCCCAGCCCGAGGCGGACAACCTGACGCTGCGGTACCGGTCCCTGGTGTACCAGCTGAACTTTGATCAGACGCTGAGGAATGTAGATAAGACTGGCAACTGGGCCCCCCGGGAGCTGGTGCTGGTGGTCCAGGTGCATAACCGGCCCGAATACCTCAGACTGCTGCTGGACTCACTTCGAAAAGCCCAGGGAATTGACAACGTCCTCGTCATCTTTAGCCACGACTTCTGGTCGACCGAGATCAATCAGCTGATCGCCGGGGTGGATTTCTGTCCGGTTCTGCAGGTGTTCTTTCCTTTCAGCATTCAGTTGTACCCTAACGAGTTTCCAGGCAGTGACCCTAGAGATTGTCCCAGAGACCTGTCGAAGAATGCCGCTTTGAAATTGGGGTGCATCAATGCTGAGTATCCCGACTCCTTCGGCCATTATAGAGAGGCCAAATTCTCCCAGACCAAACATCACTGGTGGTGGAAGCTGCATTTTGTGTGGGAAAGAGTCAAAATTCTTCGAGATTATGCTGGCCTTATACTTTTCCTAGAAGAGGATCACTACTTAGCCCCAGACTTTTACCATGTCTTCAAAAAGATGTGGAAACTGAAGCAGCAAGAGTGCCCTGAATGTGATGTTCTCTCCCTGGGGACCTATACTGCCAGTCGCAGTTTCTATGGCATGGCTGACAAGGTAGATGTGAAAACTTGGAAATCCACAGAGCACAATATGGGTCTAGCCTTGACCCGGAATGCCTATCAGAAGCTGATCGAGTGCACAGACACTTTCTGTACTTATGATGATTATAACTGGGACTGGACTCTTCAATACTTGACTGTATCTTGTCTTCCAAAATTCTGGAAAGTGCTAGTTCCTCAAGTTCCTAGGATTTTTCATGCTGGAGACTGTGGTATGCATCACAAGAAAACCTGTAGGCCATCCACCCAGAGTGCCCAAATTGAGTCACTCTTAAATAATAACAAACAATACATGTTTCCAGAAACTCTAACTATCAGTGAGAAGTTTACTATGGTAGCCATTTCCCCACCTAGAAAAAATGGAGGGTGGGGAGATATTAGGGACCATGAACTCTGTAAAAGTTATAGAAGACTGCAGTGAAAATCACAATTACAGAAGCAAAAGTGACAGTCTTCTATTTTTGATATTTGTCCAAACAGGACACGACATACAATTGAATAAAAGAGTTTAGGAACTGGTTTCTGCTTTAATACAAAAACAAAATCTTGTAAAAGGTGTCCAAATATATAGTAATCTTTTCCAATTATGTCTGATTAAGATTTAAAACTGAAGGTTTCATTTTGGGAGTAGGGTTTTAAAGCTCCATCTGTATCTGCTAAAACTGATTATTGGTGATTGATAGAGGAGGGGAAATTTGATTTAAATTGCATCTATTAGTCTTTTTATCTGAAACTTTGTACACTTTTCCACTTTTAAAACCTATTTTAAGTACAGCAAAAAAAAAAAACTGTCAAAGCAGTAAAAAGTATTACCATGAAATTGTTAGGGTATTAATGGAACAAACCCAGTTTCACTGTATTGACACACTTACTAGGAAGGGATTGCTTCACTGGTTTAATAATTAAAAAGTTATGTTTGTTAAAACACCCTGTCAGAACAGTCATTTTCAGTATTAGATTCCTGTACTATTGTGTTTTGAGTGTGCTTTGGAACCTTCATAGAACACACTTTCTTTTGGAATGTATTTGATTGATAAGAAAGTTTAAACATTGTTTTCACCTCAATGTAGAAATACAGTGGTTTTGTTTTTTTTTTTTCTTTTAGTGCTGACAAAATAAAATACTCATTTTTGCATAAAAAGGTTCCTAATCCTTTTGCAGAATAAGTTTTGTTTACTCTTTATACCAAATTTAGTGAAGGCATTCTACAAGTTTTGAGTTAGCATTACATTTTAATATTTATTATTGCTACATTGTATAATTGATTTTGAAATAAAACTCAGCTCATGACAATGCATTCCCTGTGCAAGAAACTGTTTGGCTTTCAAATTACCCAGGCATAGATAATGAAGAATAAAAAGTTGCTGTGTAAGGTAAATACAGCCTAAATTGTTTTTGAAAGCCAGAAATGGTACAAAGTTCAGTCATGCCAAAGTGAAATACCTTCTAGTGCCGGCTTTAACTTAAATCATACTTTTTAAAAGGACAGATACAGAAAATTATAGGAAACAGGCTTAAATTTTGCTCCATATTTGATGTAGAAGTTTCTAGAAGTTTCCCTTAATTTGTAATTGCATTCAACCAAAAATTTCTCATAAAAGACTAATTTCTGTGTAAAGATACTATTAGGGGCTGGGTATGGTGGCTCATGTCTGTAATCCCAGCACTCTGGGAGTCTGAGGCAGGCAGATTGCTGGAACTCAGGAGTTTGAGACCAGCCTGGGCAACATGGCAAAAACCCATCGCTACCAAAAATACAAAAAATTAGCCAGGTGTAGTGGTGCATCTGTAGTCAACAGCTACTTGAGAGGCTGAGGTGGGAGGATCCTTTGAGTTTGGGAGGCGGAGGTTGCAGTGAGCCTAGAGCATGCCACTGCACTCCAGCCTGGGCAACAGAGCAAGCCTCCATCTCAAGAAAAAAAAAAGTTACTTAAACTTACAACTATTAAATGGTAGTCTCAAAATTATTGCATCAATTTAAGATTCATAGTGGTTTAAGAGCACATATGCTCATCCAAGGTAAAGTAAATAGTTCTCTTGCTTTACGAGCTACCTTTAGACTTACCCTCACAGCCCAATCTGGTGCAAGATTTGGGGGGTTATAAATAAGGGTGAATCAGGAGGCTCTTTACCTATTTCTGGTATTCTGACCTGACATCACTAGTTCAAAGAACTAAAAACTTAGGTTATTTCCAGGACTGAGCTAAGAAGGCCAGAGTCTGAAGTAGTAGCTGTTTTTGAAACAAATAGATCAGCTCCTGGCTTTGGGGGTTAGTGATTAGATCAACAAATGTTTTCCCTTCTTCATTTTCTTTTCCTTTCTGCATTTCCTTCCTTTAATGTTCTTTGGCTGCCCTAAAATTTTTTGTGAGAAAAAAACCTGTTAGGATCTTCTCTTTGCCTCACATTTTAGGTGTTATAAAAGAAATTGATTATGCAGGAGGCTGAGATGAGAGCATCGCTTGAGCCTAGGAGTTTGAATCCAGCCTGGACAACATAGCAAGACCCTATCTGTTTTTGTTTTTTTTGAAACGGAGTCTCTCTTTGTCGCCCAGGCTGGAGTGCAGTGGTGGGATCTCAGCTCACTGCAAGCTCTGCCTCCCGGGTTCATGCCATTCTCCTGCCTCAGCCTCCCGAGTAGCTGGAACTACAGGCGCCTGCCACCACGCCTGGCTAATTTTTTGTATTTTTAGTAGAGACAGGGTTTCACCATGTTAGCCAGGATGGTCTCGATCTCCTTACCTTGTGATCCACCCGCCTTGGCCTCCCAAAGTGCTGGGACTACAGGCGTGAGCCACTGCGCCCGGCCGACCCTATCTCTGAAAGAAAGGAAGTGATTAGGAAACACTGGCTTTTTTTGTTTTTTTGTGTGTGTAATAATATAATGAAGGCAATTTTCCTATCAGAGCAAATTGCCAGATTTTAAAAATTCCAGTTTTACTCTTAAATTTCTATAAAACTACAAGATGTTTTAATATTTCAATAACTTACAAGAAATTCTTCAAAATTGAATTTTCAAAATCATTACTAAATAACTAAATCTATTATATATACTTTCTGTGACAAAAATATATATAGTTTGTGTGACAAAGTAAAATATAGAGTTGATGAAAAATACTGTATTTTATCTGGTGTATTTGTATCGTAATTATTTAGATTAATATTGGTTAGTAAAGTTCTTTCCCCTCTAAGTTCTATTTCAAGCTTAAATATGTCCTATTTAGAGACTGAGAAACAGTTTTGAAATTCTACCCCCGACACATGTACTCACAATTCCAGTTAATTGCATTCTTGAGAATTACTTTGTTTGACAAACACAACTTAGTGAATATTTATTTTGAAATTTTATTAATGACAAAGCAAAATTTAACACAGAAGTATATATACACAGGTTGTATTAAACAATGTTTAACTCTCAAATAGAAAAATATACACATCTATTACAGGAATCACAAACTTATCTCCATAAGGAAACTTTAAACTCCAGAGGTAAAAAAAAAATAAAAATCTCCAATTTCCCCCATGAGAATCAAAACTTCAATTTTTAAAAAAAAATTGCAAATTTTAATTTTATACTTTAATGCCTTTGGTTTTAAGACAACAGTTAACAGAATCAATTTTAGATACAGGCATTTTTTAACCTTAATATTTAAAAGTCCAAAATTATATAGAATTAATCCAAATCATATAACAAAGAATTCTGAAAACTGAATGCACAATTGGTCACATGATCTTTAATGACCTGTACACTACCATCCTGCATATTGGTTTCTTTTATGCTGTCAAATCCAGGTATATTGTGAACTGTAGTTTTGTTCAGTAATGAAGATAGGTGATCTCCATCTGTTTCTTTCTCTTCAGTTATTACTGACTCGTTTAAGTTATCTTTTTCCTCATTTGAGCAAGTAGCACTTTTTTCTTTTGACTCAGGTTGCTGAGATTTTCCAAGTATCATTTGAGAAACATCAAGAGACTCTTGTTGAAAGCATGTAACTGAACCAAAGCTATCTATTTGTAGTGCTTTAACTGCTATAGATGAATCAGAATCAGTTGTAGAGGTGTTACAATGTTCTATATATTCCTTTTCAGTTAGACTACTTTCTTCGTTTACTCTTTCTTCCTTTCCTTGTAGCTGATCAGAGTTACCACATTCTTGCAACTGTGTCAAGAGAAACAACAAATTAATAATTATTTGAAATAATATAAAATTAAATTGTACTACCCTCTGGAAATAAAATTTTTAACAGTTGTGAGGTAATAGTCCTTACACACCTGCTGATAAACGTCCAGGCTTCCCTGTCAAAATTCATCCGCCAGCCTGGGCACTGTGGCTCCCGCCTGTAATCCCAGCACTTCGGGAGGCCAAGGCAGGCAGATCACTTGAGGTCAGGAGTTCGAGACCAGCCTGGCCAACATGGCGAAACCCCATCTCTACTAAAAACACAAAAATTAGCCGGGTGTGGTGATGCACACCTGTAATCCCCTCTACTTGAAAGGCTGAGGCAGGAGAATCACTTGAACCCGGGAGGTAGAGGTTGCACTGGGTCAAGGTAGTGTCACTGTACTCCAGTCTGGGTGACAGGGTAAGACCCTGTCAAAAAAAGAAAGAATGAGAAAAAAGAAAAAAAAAGAAAAAGACGGGCAGCATTTGAAGGATGATTTTTTTTTTTTTTTTTTTTTTTTTGAGATGGAGTCTTGCTCTGTTGCCCAGGCTGGCACAATCTCAACTCACTGAAATCTCTGCCTCTGGGTTCAAACAATTCTGCCTCAGCCTCCCAAGTAGAGGGGATTACAGGCATGCACCACCACGCCCGGCTAATTTTTGTATTTTCTGTAGAGGCAGGATTTCACCATGTTGCCCAGGCTGGTGTCTAACTCCTGGCCTCAAATGATCCACCTCCTTAGCCTCCCAAAGTGCTGGGATTACAGGCATGAACCATCACAACTGGTTTGCTGCCAGTCTTTTTCTTTTTTTTTTTTTTGAGATTGAGTCTGGCTCTGTCGCCCAGGCTGGAGTGCAGTGGTACAATCTTGGCTCACTGCAACCTTTGCCTCCCAGATTCAAGCGATTCTCCTGCTTCAGCCTCCAAAGTAGCTGGGATTATAGGCACCCATGACCACAGCTGGCTAATTTTTATATTTTTAGTACAGACGGGGTTTCACTATGTTGGCCAGGCTGGTCTCAAACTCCTGACCTCAGGTGATCCGCCCACCTCGGCCTCCCAAAGTGCTGGGATTACAGTTGTGAACTTCTGCACCTAGCCTACTGCCAGTCATTTTTTAACAATGTAAGCCTGGCATTAATATCCTGATTATATCCTTTCACAACAATAATCCATACTTTTCATCATGGTCTACAAAACTATTTGTTATTCTTATAAGCACATTGTTGAATTTCTTGAATTTTCTTGAATTCCTCTAATTTTTCGGAGCCGCCCTTCTAATACATATGTCTGTCAATTGTGGTAGTTACTAAATTATTTGCATCTTCAATACTGAAGACTATAAAAATGACCAAAATTAAGATTGAATTAGAAAGAATGTTATGACATAGTTCCCATGGTTTGAGAGTCAAAAAAGATTGTATGTCCCTGGAATAGTACTCAAACTTCCTAAGTGTTATTCTCTCTTTGTTTCTCATTGTAGGGTTATTTTGGGATTAAATGAGATGACGTGAAAATGAACAGCAAAGTGTTTAGCACATAATAAATACACAGACAAAAGGCTTTTCTTGGCCGGGCACAGTGACTCACGCCTGTAATCTCAGCACTTTGGGAGCCCGCGGCGGGCGGATCACGAGGTCAGGAGATCGAGGCCATCCTGGCTAACACGGTGACACCCAATCTCTACTAAAAATACAAAAAATTAGCCGGTCATGGTGGCACGCTCCTGTAGTCCCAGCTACTCAGGAGGCTGAGGCAGGAGAATCTCTTGAACCCAAGAGGCAGAGGTTGCAGTGAGCCGAGATCACGCTACTGTACTTCAGCCTGGATGACAGAGTGAGACTCCATCTCGAAAAAAAAAAAAAGACTTTTCTTCTCTTAACATCACTCTGCTCCACCATTATGTTCATTTTGTTTAAAGTTATGACATTAAGAAATCAATAATTTGTTAGGTTTTAACTCTGTGCTTCATTACTCCTCTATAGAGCCCACAAACTTCCTTACCTTTGCATTAATTTCAATCTTATTATCAGTAACTTGAAGAACTTCAATTAATGGTGGGGTTAAGGACATACACTGTTTGAATGGAGAGCTCAGGACCTCTTCAAGAAACTCATTAACATTTTCTTCATTGACAAATAACCTTTCCTAAAATAAAAAGGGAAAAAATATTTTGCCTTATAAGTCACACTTGACACAGTTGTATCTCAAAGCAGCTCACAAAATTTCTCACATTGTTCAGGGATACATTTTTTAAAATGTTTATTTTAATGTTATTCCTATGAGCTGTCTTGGAAAAATTTAAGTTTGGTATTTTACAGAGCAGTAAGAGTTATACTGAGAACAAACATAAATGTATAGGAAAAGAACCTAAAAGAAAGAGGTCTTGGTACTTTGTCTATTAAATCTGACCTTTTAGTATTTCTTCTTTCTTTTTTTGTTTGTTTTGTTTTGTTGAGACATAGTCTCACTCTGTTGCCTATGCTGGAGTGCAGTTGTGCAATCTCGGCTCACCGCAACCTCCGCCTCCCAGGTTCAAGCAATTCTCCTGCCCCAGACTACAGAGCAGCTAGGATTACAGGCAACCGCCACCACGCCAGGATAATTTGTGTGTTTTTGGTAGAGATGGAGTTTTACCATGTTGGCCAGGTTGGTCTTGAACTCCTGACCTCAAGCTATCCACCTGCCCTGCCCTCCCAAAGGGCTGGGATTACAGGTGTGAGCCACTGCACCTGGCCTCTTTTAGTATTTCATAAGAATAACATCATCTCTAGGGCTATAAATGGGATCCCAGATACAAAATATAATTCAGCTTTAAAACATTTCCTAATGAGGTGACTAAGAAATATACATGAAAGGAGCTATTCAAATTTTACGTGACCAGTTTGCCTTATAGTTCTTGGGCAGGTAAGAGCTAATTACAGTATTTTATTTAAAAGAAGTGGTGTGTTTTTTTGTTTATTTTTGTTTTTGAGACAGTCTTGCTCTGTCACCCAGGCTGGAGTGCAGTGGCGTAATCACGGCTCACTGCAGCAGCCGTGACCTTTCAGGCTCAAGTGACCCTCCCCTGCCTCAGCCTCCAGAGTAGCTGGGACCACAGAACATGCCACCATTCTCAGCTGATTTTTGTATTTTTTTGTAGAGACAGGGTTTTGCCATGTTGCCCAGGCTGGCCTCAAACTTCTGGACTCAAGTGATCCACCTGCTTTGGCCTCCCAAAGTGGTGGGATTACAGGCATGAGCCACTACCACACCCAGCCTTTTTTTTTTTTTTTTCCCTTGAGACAGGGTCTCAATTTGTTGCCCAGGCTGGAATGCAGTGGCACTCATAGCTTCCTGCAGCCTTGACCTCCCTGGCTCAAGCAATCCTCCCACCTGTGCCCCCAAGTACCTGGGTACCTGGGACTACAGGTGCATGCCATAATGCCCAACTAATTTTTACATTTTTTGGGCCGGGTGTGGCAGCCTGTAATTCCAGCACTTTGGGAGGCCAAGGCAGGTGGATCACTTGAGGTCAGGAATTCGAGACCAGCCTGGCCAACATAGTGAAACCCTGTCTCTACTAAGACTGCAATCACTTGAACCTGTGAGGCAGAGACTGCAGTGAGTCCAGCCTGGGCAACAGAGTGAGACTCTGTCTCAAAAGAAAAAAAAAATTTTAAGTTTTTTGTAGAGACAGGTCTCACTTTGTTGCCCAGGTTGGTCTCCAACTCCTGGACTCAAGCTGTCCTCCCACCTTGGCCTCCCAAAGTGCTAGGATTACGGGTGTAAGCCACTACACCCAGTCAAGAAGTGTATTGTATTTTTAAGCACTGGGATACTCCAGTGTGACATTAGCAAACTGTATAGTTATTAAAAGAATGAAGTAGAGAGCATATGTTCAGGGCATTTTGAATCTACGCTCCAGAGAAAAGGTAAATTATGAAAAAAAAATAGGTTGGGCACAGTGGCTCATGCCTATAATTCCAGTACTTTAGGAGGCCAAGGCGGGTGGACTGTTTGAGCCAGAAGTTCGAGACCAGCCTGGGCAACATGGCAAAACCCGTCTCTACAAAAAATACAAAAATTAGCCAGGAGTGGTGGCATGCACCTGTGGTCCTAGCTACTCCAGAGGCTACGCTGGGAGGATGGCTTGAGTCTGGGAGGTTGAGGCTGCAGTGAGCCATGATTGCGCCACTGCACTCCAGCCTGGATGAGACAGAGTGAGACCCTGTCTCCAAAAATAAATAAATAAAGAATGAGGTAGATTTCGAGATGCTGACACAAAAAGATTTCCAAACTATTACTAGGAAATGCAAAAATCACTCTTTTACCTGAATTCAAACACAAAGCAGTTTGTTCATGTCAAGTGAATACAGGTATATAGTTAGGGTGTGGGGAGAATAACCATATTTTAAATTACTTAATTTATAAAAGCAGTTCATTGTTGCCCCAAATAAAAATGTTTTCCTTTGTACTTTTATATAAGCAAATTTTGTAATTACAAAAGAAACACAGCTCATTGTTTGGTCCAAATAGGTAGAAAATATCAGAAAGAAACAAGTTTCAAGTTATCTTCTATTGGGAACATATATTCAGGGCAACTTGAATATGTGTCTCCCGGGTTGCAGTCCTCTATTTTGGCCCAAATAAACTCTCTCTACACACATACACACACACCTTTTTTTCTTTGAGAGGGAGTCTTGCTCTGTCACCAGACTGGAGTACTATGGCGCCATCTCGGCTCACTGCAACCTCCACTTCCCGGGTTCAACAAATTATCCTGCCTCAGCCTCCCAAGTAGCTGGGACTACAGGTGCGCATCACCACGCCCGGCTAATTTTTGTATTTTTAGTAGAGACGGGGTTTCACCATGTTGGCCAGGATGGTCTCAATCTCCTGACCTCGTGATCTGTCTGCCTCAGCCTCCCAAAGTGCCGGGATTACAGGCGTGAGCCACCATGCCTGGCTGTATATTTTTCTTCCATTAAACAGTATTTAAAATCGTGAAAACCTACCAAAACAAAAGTGAACCTTGTGAACAGAAAAATTTTACATTTAGAGTAATTGGCCTTGCTATTATTTGAAGATCCAGAATAACACTGAGTTACAGAAACATCCCCATCAAAAGCATTTCTAAGGTTCATGCCTCTGGAAAAAGACATCATCTTTGACTCATTGCAAATAATACAGCAAATATTTTAATTTTTAGTTAACCCAAGGAATATATAACAGAAATGGTTATGAATAAGATACAGAAGATTTGCGGCTGGGCGCGGTGGCTCAGGCCTGTAATCCCAGCACTTTGGGAGGCTGAGGCGGGGGGGGGGGGGGGGGGATAAACTGAAAGGGTGCCCGTAATGGCTGTTTTTTTTTTTTTTTTTGAGACGGAGTCTCGCTCTGTCGCCCAGACTGTTCTGCAGTGGCACGATCTCGGCTCACTGCAACCTCCGCCTCCCGGGTTCAAGCGATTTTCTCCTGCCTCAGCCTCCCAAGTAGCTAGGACTACAGGCGCCCGCTACCATGCCCTGCTAATTTTGTATTTTTAGTAGAGACGGGATTTCATCATATTGGCCAGGCTGGTCCAGAACTCCTGACCTCGTGATCTGGCCGCCTAGGCCTCCCAAAATGGTGGAATTACAGGCGTGAGCCACCGCGCCCGGCCCGTAATAGCAAATTTTTAAAGTGAGATGGGATATTTCAAATATGAGGACTCTGGAAAGAACTGTTACCTCCAAAGAATCGTTGTTTACACCATAATACCACTCTCTCCAATGTCCATGGCTCTCTGGAGATTTTGCCAGTTCTATCACTGCATTGTTTGAAGAAATGCTAATCACAGGTTCTGTGGTACTCAATTTATTCTCTGGAGCAAATTGCAAAAAGAAGGAATAAACTAAGTCTTGTGTGGAGAAGCGTAATTTGTACCAGAGGGGATTCAAATCTCCTTGAAGACTTTGCGGCTGGATCTGAGGCACCTGAATGAGCAGAGTCAAGGTTTCTTTGTCCTGATTACACAGTAACGGAGGACACAAAGGCTCCCCGCTCTTGGTCCCCGGACCACCCATGGCGCGGGCTGAGCGCTCGCAGCGCTTGTCCTCCGACTCCTCGCGCGTCTCCACACCGGTATCTCCGCGCGCACTCTCTCTTCCCGCATAAGACTCCCAGGCAAGGCCCCGGCAGGACGTACAAAGGGAGCCTCCGCCACCAGGTGAGTTCTCTCCTCCGGGAGATGGTTCCTCCACGCTGCCCGGAGGCGACCCCGCGTGCCTGCTCAAGTCCTGCTCCTCCGGCTTGGGGACACGCTCCTCTCCAGCGCCGGCCGGCGGGGATGCCACCTCGGGGTCGCCCACGGTGGTGACCCCAGAGCTCAGAGCCCCAACCACGCAGGTATCCCGGCCTTCGTCCTCTGCGCGACTCCCCGCGAGTCCCGCCTCCCCTTCGCGAACGGAAGCGCAGGCCTGGCCGTCAGTTCCGGACGGGTCCAAGGACTCTTCCGGCGCGGCGGCGGCGACTGAGCCGGCGACGGCGGGATCCCAGCGCGCGGCCGGCAGTACCACTGGCAGCGTAACCACCAGCTGTCGCCGGGCCTTGTTGAATTGTGCCTTGCCGCGGCCGTCGTCCACTGGGTACGGGAGCGAAAGCCGCAGCCGGTAGTCGGGTTTCCTTGAGTCGAGGCACAGCAGCTTTCCCGTCACCTCCAGCGCCGCCTGCTCGGCCGAGCGCAACAGCGGCAGTTCGATGGTGACCACTAGCTCATGGGGTACGGGGCTCGGGGCTGAGTCCCGGGAGCAGCGGTAATCCTGGAGGTCCACGTGGTGGCGCTGCACCACGCTGTAGCGGGGCTCGGTGGGGGCGGGCTGCAAGGCCGCTTCCGGAGGGCAGGGCGCCCGGGGCCCGGGGGTTGCAGAGTTCCCGGCGGTTGCTGGGTACTGGTAGGGGTAGGGGAAGTCCGGGAGAGGACCCTTCGGCTCCCCCTCAGGCCTGGCCGGGATGACCCCGGGCAGGGGTGTGCGCAGCACCGCAGCCTCGGGGGTCCCCTTATACTTGGCTTTCAGTGTCTTGGCATTCCTGCGGTCCAGCTTCACGCCGAACTGCTTCTCGACGGCCTCCAGGGCCGTAGCGTCCAGCATCTGGCGGAAGCCCTCGTGCCGCCGGGCCAGCGCTAGCGCGTCTGGATGGAAGACCACGTCGTAGACCATGTATCGGCTGCTGCTGCGCCCCGCGTACTCACGGCCTGGCGCCAAACTGTAGGGCAGGGACCAGTGACTGCCAGGAGCTGCACCCCGGTCGTCATCGGAGCCGGGCCGGCTGCTGGGCGCGCCCACCAGCGTATTGCTGCAGACATTCACGAAGCAGCGCCGTGTCCCGTCCAGGCTGGTGCGCAGCACGTGCCCCGGCTGCGGGTGCACGAACCGCACCTCCACCCCGCGCTCACGCTCTAGCGCGGTGATCTCCGCCTCGTAGCGCCGCCGGTTCTCCGGGTCGGTGAGCTCCTCGGCGTACTGGGAGAACATTCGCCGGAACTCCGGGTCCTGGAAGGCGGAGGTGAGCTGCTGGACCTCCTCTCCACTCAGGTCTAAGTCCTCCAGCGACGAGGAGGCCTCAGCTTTGGCCATACTGCCCTGTGGCTTCTCGCCCTCTGGCCAAGGGGGATCAATATGAGACTGGGTTGGGGGATCCGCCTCAGAGTCTCTGGGCAGCGGAGAGTGACGCGGTGGAGGTCGGTAACGGCTGGAAAATTGAGCCTTGAGCAGCGCGTGCTTGTTGCCATAGTGACACCACTTCCATTCGGGAGGAGGGGTAGAAATCTTGTTGGAATAGGCCGGGCGCGTGGTTCAGGCCTGTAATCCCAGCACTTTGGGAGGCCGAGGCGGGCGGATCACGAAGTCAGGAGATTGAGACCATCCTGGCTAACACGGTGAAACCCCGTCTCTACTAAAAATACAAAAAAATTAGCCGGGCATGGTAGGGGGCGCCTGTAGTCCCAGCTACTTGGGAGACTGAGGCAGGAGAATGGCGTGAACGCGGGAGGCGGAGCTCTTGCAGTGAGCCGAGATCGCGCCACTGAACTCTGGCCTGGGCGACTGAGCAAGGCTCTCAAAAAAAAAAAAAAAAAAAGAAAGAATGGTGGAATAGTGAAAACGCCAGAAATAGCCCTCTTAGATTCTTCAAATTAACCCACCGCCATACTTTCTCTGTTTTATAGATTCCTGTGCCATGGTGCAGTTACTTCTGCAGAATAACTATTGTAGTAACTGTCATAATTTCCAGCATTACGTGCATTATCCCATTCCTTGCTCACACCACTTAAAGATAAAAACCTCATCCCCCTTTCACAAACAAGAAGATGGGACCTGAGAAGTTGAACCAAGGTCACATAGCCAGTGTATTCAACAGGCGAATCCAAACCTAAGTTTATCTGCGTTTTTTCACTTTGCTAAACCAACATTTCAATCTTTTTTGTTGTTGTTGAGATAGAGTCTCACTCTGTCTCCCAGGCTGGCATGCAGTGGCGAGATCTTGGCTCACTGCAGCTTTAGCCTCCCAGGTTCAAGCAGTTCTCCTGCCTCAGCTTCCCGAGTAGCTGGGATTACAGGTGCCCACCACCACGCCTGGCTAATTTTTGTATTTTTAGTAGAGATGGGGTTTTACCATGTTGGCCAGGCTGGTCTTGAACTCCTGACCTCAGGTGATCCACCCTCCTCGGCCTCCCAAAATGCTGGGATTACAGATGAGAGCGACTGGCCAACCTTTCAATCTCAGTGTTCCTCCTTTGCATTTTCTGGCGATTCCACTATAATATTTACCCAGTAAAAACTCATTTAGGGCAAGACATATGGGCAGGGTGTTCATAAACAATTGCCAGTGGCCTGTGAACATATAAGACTACATTAATAATAAAAATGCAAATATACCACATTTAAACTACCAAAATAGCAAAGATCCTTGTAGTTATTGTGTTTCCTTGGGGTGGGAGTAGACTTTAGTAAAATCTTTCTAGAGAGCGGTTGTGCAATTATATCAACACCATTTATTCATTTGTGTATGTATGTATATATTTTTGAGACAGGGTCTCACTCTGTTGCCCAGGCTGGAGTGCAGCTTCAACCTCCTGGGCTCAAGCAGTACTCCTGCCTCAGCCTCCCAAGTAACTGGGACTACAGGCATGCGCCACTATGCCTGGCTAATTTTTTAAGTTTTTGTAGAGATAGGGTTCTCACTGTGTTGCCCAGGCTGGTCTCTAACTCCTGGATTCAGATGATCCTCACACCTTGGCCTCCCAGAGTGGTGGGATTATAGGATTATAGGCATGAGCCACCACACCAGGTCCAAAACCCTTTATTTTTTTTTTTTGAGGGTGTCTCACTCTTTTGCCTAGGCTGGAGTGCAGTGGTGCAGTCATGGCTGACTGCAACCTCCGCCTCCCAGGTTCAAGCAATTCTCGCTGCCTCAGCCTCCCAAGTAGCTGGGATTACAGTCACTCACCACCACTGTCCGGCTAAGTTTTGTATTTTTAGTAGAGATGGGATTTCACCATGTTGGCCAGGCTGGTCTCCCACCCTTGACCTCAAGTGATCTGCCCATGTCAGCCTCCCAAAGTGCTGGGATTACAGGCATGAGCCACCGCGCCTGGCCTAAAACCTTTCTAATGTGCGTATTTTTTTTTGACCCAAATGCCCTTAGAGTATGTGACACAATACTCTTAGAACATTCTCAAGGTGACATCATTTATGATTCTAAAGGTTTGAGAAGAATCTACAAATTCAACAATGGAACTGATTGAGCAGGTTTTGGTAGAGCCACACAACAGAATTTTGTGCAACCATTCAAAATGATCATATGAAGTATGTTTATTTACTAGAGTAGTTATTTATTCATTGGTAATTGGTCAATTCAGTGATCATTTTTCTATTCTCAGCAACATTTAATACAGTTGATGTTGGCATTACCTCAGTGACAAGACACTTTCCAGATTTCTATCTCATCAGTCACTCTCATAGTTTTGCTCTGTAGGTATCTACTTCTTTTCAACTTCTACATGGAAATGCCCCAAAACTAGGACCCAGTCTCTTACCCATCTATACTCTCCTTCAGAAATATATTTACACTCACACATACTTGTCTTACACTCAGGTTTTACACTCCTATATCCAGCTGCACATTCGAGGTGTCCATTTGAGTGATTAATGCATAAGCTACTCAGGCTTGAAATGATCAAGATCGGACAGAACTCCTGACTGTCTTCCCAAACCACTGCCTCATCTTATAGTCTCTTGGAAGCATTCAAAGCAGTTGACTGCCCCCTTGAAACACATTTTTCTCATGTTTTGCAGAATTCCAAACTCTCCCATTTTCCTCCTCCTTTATGCTCCTGCCAGTTTTCCAAATGTGGGAGTCACCCAAGGCTTTGTTCATCAGCCCTCTTACCTAATCATATTTCTTTCAAGATGTCTTATGCAGGCCCATAGTTTTAAATGCCATCTGTGTTCAAATTAGTCCTTTCAAGAAATATTTATTGTGTGCTCATTGCACTTATTACATAGGTAATTAACAAGGATGTGAAGCAGTTGCATTTCTTTTTTTTTTTTTTCTTTGAGACAGAGTCTTGCTCTATCACCTAGGCTGGAGTACAATGGCGCGATCTTGGCTCACTGCAACCTCCGCCTCCTGGGTTCAAACGATTCTCCTGCATCAGCCTCCCAAGTAGCTGGGATTGCAGGGGCCCACCACCATGCCCGGCTAATATTTGTATTATTTAGTACAGATGGGGTTTCACTATATTGGTCAGGCTGGTCTCGAACTCCTGACCTCAGGTGATCCGCCCATGTCAGCCTCCCAAAGTGCTGAGATTACAGGCGCAAGCCACCATGCCCAGCCAGCAATTACACTTTCATATCCTGAGAGTCTGTATTGGAACCCTGTTAACATAATGCTTATGACAATGAAATTCTACTCCCAGATACACATTCAACAGAAACACGTATCCCCACCAAAAGACATGTACTACAATGTGTGTATTCATAGCGGCACTATTCATAACTGACAAATTCTGGAAACAACCCAAATTCTCATTCACAGTAGAATGGATAAATAAATGGTAAATACCCACCCACACAATGCACTACTCAACAGTATAGATGAATATGATTAACATCATGGTGCTTGAAAGAAACCAGATGTAAAATAATACATATGACTCTGTCATATAATAGATAAAACTTGGCAAAATAAATCTGTTAAGCCAAACTAGTGATGGCCATTTTGGGAGAGCTTCTGGGGTGAGGGTCTGTTAATCTTGGTTACATCGGGTGTGCAATTTGTGAAATTCATTGTGCTGTACACTGACAATGGATTTTATGTATCTTTTAAAGTCAAAAAATGTACTTTTTTTTTTTTGAGACAGAGTCTCCCTCTGTGACCGAGGCTGGAGTGCAGTGGCACAATCTCAGCTCACTGCAACCTCCGCCTCCCAGGTTCAAGCAGTAGTCCTGCCTCAGCCTCCTGGGTAGCTGGTATTACAGATGCCTGCCACCCACGCCTGGCTAATTTTTGTATTTTTAGTAGAGACGGGGTTTTGCCATGTTAGCCAGGCTGGTCTCGAACTCCTGACCTCAGGTGATCCACCCTCCTCAGCCTCCCAAAGTGCTGGGATTACAGGAATGAGCCACCTTACTCAGCCTAAAAAAAAGAAAAAAAAACTTTGGTTTTTTTGTTAAAAAATAAAAAACTTTGCCCTCATGGATTTCATCTGGGGTGAGACTAGTGACTCCAAAATGGTATCTCCAGTTCTATCTGACCACTGAACTCTTAAGAGACTTACATGCCACTGCCCCACAGAGTTCTCCACCTGGATGTTTGATGGGCATCTCACATTAACAGTTCTACATAGAAATCTTGATTTTTACATCTTGAACTTGTTCTCTCCCCAGTTGCACTAAATGATACTGCCTGCCCAGCTACTTAAACCTAAAACATAAGCATAATTCTCGATTCCTCTTTCCCTCACCCTGCTGCCATTCAATTACATAGTCCTGTTGCCTCTTCTTGTACACTCCAAATATATCCACTTCTTTCTATTTCTGCTGTGAGCCACCATCATCTCCATCGCAGACTAGTGCAATAGCTTCCAATTGGTCTCTTCAGCTCTTCCCTTCTGACAATCTCTTTTCCACACAATTGCTTTAGTGATCTTTAAAATCAAATCAATTTACATCATTCTCTGCTGAAAACCTGGTAGCTTCATATCCAGGTTCCTTACATGTGTCTACACTTAATCCCTAACCCTCTTCATATTCACTATCTAATTTTCTTCCCTGGATCAATCTAATGTCAGAATACTCTTGACTCCTGTGCAGCCTGGGTACAGGCCATTGAACCTCAAGACCTAAAATGATGTCACCTTAGTGACCCCCTGCAACATGCTTCTCCCACCTCCAACACCTTATATAATTATGGCCAGCAACGTTTTTTGTTGTTCTTGTTTTGAGATGGAGTTTCACTCTGTAACCCAGGCTGGAGTGCAGCAGCGCGATGGCGGCTCACTGCAACCTCTGCCTCCTGGGTTCAAGCAGTTCTCATGCCCCGGCCTGCAAGTAGCTGGGACTACAGGAAGGTACCACCATGCCCAGCTAATTTTTTTTTTTTTTTTGTATTAGTAGAGATGGGGTTTTCTCCATGTTGGCCAGGCTGGTCTCGAACTCCTTACCTCAAGTGATCTGCCCGCCTCAGCCTCCCAAAGTGCTGGGATTATGGCCGTGAGGCACCATGCTTGACTTTTTTTTTTTAAACCATGGTTTATATTTGGTATTTTCTTGTCATAGGGTATGGCTCTCCCCATTTGAAAAGGGAAGCATCATGAAATCTAGGACCTTGCCTTTCTGGTTTACCACTGCATTCTCTGATGCCTAGAACATTATTGGGCAGGCAGATGAATTAATATAGTAAAGAAAAAAATCAAGTTTAGTACGTATAGTATGATCCCAAAATATTTTTATAGGAAAAATGTATACATAGAGAAAAATCTGGAAGCATATTTACCAAATATTAACAATATTTCTGATAGTGGAATTGCAGGTTGTTAAAACTTTTCTTTATGCTTGCTTATATTTTATAATTTTCTATGAACTTGTTTAGTAAAAAGTCTTAGAACACCCTGCTGTTAGGTTTTAAAGCTTTGCATCTAAAATAGCTTTGAGACATAAAGATGAGTTCCAAAAGGTTTAAAAAAAGTACCTGAGGGATGTGTAAAATTGCACTCTTCTCTATTATAACCCTGAGGTCAGTGAGCATAACCAAGGATTGTCAACTTATTTTCACTCACCTTTGTAATGTCAAAATTCTGGACGTTTGACCTTAAAAAAGGCATTTCCAAACATGAACACACCATACTTTTCAAAAGACAACTGGTTGTTTAGAAGTAATGATGGCCTTTAGGGTTCCTGAACCCTCTGAAATTACACGTAGGGGTAGGTTCATGTGGGGCTGGGGGACATGGGTCTCAGTAGAGGCCCATAGGGCCCGTAGCTTTCATTAGATTTTCTGAGGGTTCCTACCCTCTGCTTTGCCAAATTTCTTACTATGTGATGTTCTCTTTCCCAGAAGAGTCTCTTTGGGAAAAGACAGTGTAGTTGTGGAAGAGCCCCCTTGCCCAAGACAAATGTTCCCTTGACTAAAATTCATCCATTAAAGAAAGCTGTCCTTAAAAAAAATAATGGGCCAGGCGCAGTGGCCCACTCCTATAATCCCAGCACTTTGGGAGGCTGAGGTGGGTGGATCACCTGAGGTCAGGAGTTTGAGACCAGCCTGGCCAACATGGTGAACCACCACTTCTACTAAAAATATAAAAATTAGCCAGGAGTGGTGGCAGGCACCTGTAATCCCAGCTAGTTAGGAGGCTGAGGCAGGAGAATTGCTTGAACCCGGGAGGCTGATGTTGCAGTGAGCCGAGATTGTGCCATTGCATTCCAGCCTGGGCGACAAGAATGAGACTCCGTCTCAAAAAAAAAAAAAAAGAAAAAAGAATTAATGCCTTTTGGAGGGAGAAGGTCCTAAGTATTAGAGCCATTATCAGTTATTAACCCCTTCGTGCAACCTGTCTTATCCTGTCCTTCCACAAATACTGCTTTTGCTCTCTTCAGATGCCATTGTTCTATTTATTGGGAAGTAGAGGTCCAGAGTAGATGGCTGAGACCTACTGACTTAAGTGAGACACTGTGATAGCACATGCCAGATCCTAATACATAACAAACAGCTTCATGAGACAAAACTTAATGCACTGGAATTTTCTGTTCTGCCGTGACTCGTTTATATTTCAACCCACTGACTAGTTTGACCTTCAGTCTGAAACACTGCTCAAGATAAATGATCTTTTGTAGCTTCAGTAGCATGTTCAGTAAGGAAGTAGAGGAAGGCAAGACAATACTATGCTGGTGAGGCGCCTGGGTTCCAGTCAGATAACCCAGCATCAACTCTGCTGTGACCCTTACCAGCTGTGTGACTTTGGACAACTTATTTAACCTCCCTATGCCTGTTTTCTTCATGTATAACTAAAGGTAATAGTGAACCTAATGAGGATTAAACTGCGCAATGAATAAGCACTTAGCACAGTGCCTAACATAGTAAACATTTAATACATGTATTAAGGAATTGGAGCAACGGTCTTGCAACCCTTTCCGCAACCCCCCAGCCCTTTAATTCAGAAAACCTGCCTAAAAATGAAGCCCAAAGTGTAAGCACAATAAAAACAGTAAAAGTGGAGCTTTTGAATAGTGTGTAGGAGCCTTAGCTCCAGAGAAAACGTGTATGTGGGCACAGGATCAGAATGAAATGTCCCATTTTGTTTACCTTCCCTCGTCACCATTACAAGAGGACACTAAATTTCACAGATGGTGGTGAATGATTGGGGCTCACCTGATTTTGCTTAATAGGGATATCTTATGGACCACAAAATTAAATTCCTGTGCCTATAAAGGAGAGAAAACAGTTCGTGAGCACAATCCAATCTGTAAGCATGTCTTCTTGGTTGCAAACTGCAATTTAAATTTGTGCTTGCGAAGTCAGGATATTGTACCAAAAAATCCAGATTTCTCTAAAATGGCCCTATAGGCCTGGTTTTCCTGCATGGCCGCCCGTGGCTAAAGAATGCTTCATTCGGTCTGTCCAGTCTCTGGTTTTCCATGGTTTCCCTATAGAGACCACGTGTTTGCTTTTATAGTAGAGAAATCTTTTGTGTGTTAATAATCTGGCTCCTGCTCTGAGGTGCACCTTTACTTAATGGTGCCTCCTAAACAGACTGCAGCAGTGAGATCAGCTGGGCTTCAGCTGATTAAACACCCAGTTGGGAACATGCTGTCTCTGTTCTTTACTAAAGCAAAGTCCAGACACTCTTTCACACCAGCTCCTCTGCTGTCTCCTCTCACAGACTTTGGCTTTCTTTTCCATCTCTGAATGATGTTGATCCTCACCTGGTTCTCGCTCCTGCCTTACCTTATTCTATTGATGGCCTGCTTCTGGCAATTTACTGCTCTGGGTTAACTGCCTTGTTTCACTTCACTTCATCTTGTTTAATCCCTAAATACACCCCACTTTCACTGTGTTCTTGAAAAGATCTCAAAATACCTCTAATTATAGAAGTAATTATGTAACCAGTGAATGAGAGGACACCTTGATTTCAATTTCCATTTATAAACTTCTGCCCATCATCATTCATATTTAGCTCTGTGACTCTCATAACTGGACCAGCAGCCTTGCATGTGTATTTTACTGCCACTTTCTAAGCCCTGTTTAAATTTATGTCTTGATTTCATCTTTAAATTTTGATTTTACCAGGTTATTCTTGAAATTAAAGCTAAACCTTGCTTTTCTAACATTAGGCCCCTTCTAACATCCAATTTTCCATCCCCAAACCACATGTCAGATTGTCATGTCCTTGCTGCTAAATTCACTTATCACTGCATTCATATTAAATTTCCTTGAGGAATTTCCCGTTCACTGTGTCATTTTTATTTTCTCTCAAAAGCTAATTCCCTTTGAAAGCAATGTCTTCCAGTCCAGGTTCTTCATTTTTTTTAATTTTGTTTTGTTTTGAGACAAGAGTCTCACTCTGTCACCCAGACTGGAGTGCAGTGGCCTGATCTCAGCTCACTGCAACCTCTGCCTCCCAGGCTCAAGCGATTCTTTCATCTCAGCCTCCTGAGTAGCTGGGACTACAGGCGTGTGCTATCACGCCCAGCTAATTATTGAATTTTGGGGTTTTTTGTCTTTTCTGTTTTTTGAGATGGAGTCTCTGTTGCCCAGGCTGGAGAGCAGTGGTGCGATTTTGGCTCACTGCAACCTCTGCCTCCCAGGTTCAAGCAATTCTCCCTGCACTCCAGCCTGGGTGACAGAACGAGACTGTCTCCAAAAAAAAAAAAAAAAGAGTATATCTTAACACATATCCACATAGTTTTCTTTCTTTCTCTTTCTCTCTTTCTTTTCTTCTTCCTTCCTTCCTCCTTTCCTTTCCTTCCCTTTTCCTTTCCTTTCCTTTCTTTTTTGACGGAGTCTCGCTCTGTTACCCAGGCTGGAGTACAATGGCACAATCTTGGCTCACTGTAACCTCCACCTCTTGGGTTCAGGTGATTCTCCTGCCTCAGCCTCCTGAGTAGTTGGGATTACAGGTGCCCGCCACCACGCCCAGCTAATTTTTGTATTTTTTTTAGTAGAGACAGGGTTTTGCCATCTTGGCCAGGCTGGTGTTGACCTCCTGACCTCAGGTGATCCACCCGCCTCGGCCTTCCAGAGCACTAGGATTACAGGTGTGAGACACCACGCCTGGCCCCCATATATTTTTCTTAAAAATATGCAGAAAATATTTTTCCTAGAAAACTTTCTAAAGTATACCATCATATTTATCACTTAGTATCAAAATTCCACAAAATACAAATTTAAGCAGAACATCCTAAAGTTGACCATAATTTTATTGTAATATCAAAATCACATAAGATACAGAGTTAAGCAGAAAACTGATGAATTTTCTTCAGATGGTCTTCAGGATCTCAAAAGCCTTGAAGTTTGCTGAAAATAGAAAAAGAAAATTAAATATTTGGAAACCTAAGTTGTATACTTACTAATACTTAGTTGTAGTTAATTTTTAAAAATAGGTATAATTGATTTTAAAAAGTAGGTTACTACATACATACTGTTTCAAATTCAAAAGGAGACTCTAAAAAATAAGTCATTCTCACGCCCCTTTTCTGCTCCCCAAAAAGCAAGTGTATATCCTTTTTTTTTTTTCAAGATGGAGTCTCACTCTGTCACCCAGGCTGGGGCGCAATGGCGCAGTCTCGGCTCACTGCAACCTC
The DNA here is from genome assembly GCF_007565055.1 of Rhinopithecus roxellana. Lineage (NCBI taxonomy): Eukaryota > Metazoa > Chordata > Mammalia > Primates > Cercopithecidae > Rhinopithecus > Rhinopithecus roxellana. Next base: position 6,020,780 of record NC_044553.1, read on the forward strand.
TGCCTCCTGGGTTCAAGTGATTCTCCTGCCTCACCCTCCTGAGTAGCTGGGATTACAGGCACCCGCCACCACATCCGGCTAATTTTTGTATTTTTAGTAGAGACAAGGTTTCACCATGTTGGACAGACTGGTCTCGAACTCCTGACCTCAAGTGATCCACCTGCCTCGGCCTCCCAAAAAGTGCTAGGATTAGAGGCATGAACCACCGCGCCCTGCCAATAACTGTATGTCCTTATAAAGGTAGGCTAATTTTTAAAAAAGGTAGCTGGGCGCCGTGGCTCACACCTATAATCCAGCACTTTGGGAGGCAGAGGCAGATGGATCACCTGAGATCTGGAGTTTGAGATCTTGAACCCGGGAGGTGGAGGTTGCGGTGAGCCAAGATGGCACCACTGCGCTCCAGCCTGGGCAACAAGAGCGAAACTCCATCTCCAAAAAAAAAAAAAAGTAAGTCTAATCCTATGTAAGCACATGTATATGTGGTCTTAGGATGTTATGCATACTTTCTACACCTTTTTTCCATGAGTAGTAAATACATTATATTTATATTTAATTTTTTAAGGCTTTGAAATTTAAGTAAATCAGAAAGTTCTGAATAGGTACATTTAGATATATATATACATTTTTAAAATTTCTTGGTATAAAAGCTGCAGTAAAAAGGCTGGGCACAGTGGCTTATGCCTGTAATCCCAGCCACTTTGGGAGGCCAAGGCTGGTGGATCACCTGAGGTCAGGAGTTTGAGAGCAGCCTGGTCAACATGGTGAAACCCCATCTCTACTGAAAATACAAAAAATAGCTGGGTGTGATGGTGTGTGCCTGTGATCTCAGCTATTTGGGAGGCTGAGGCAGGAAAATCACTTGAGCCTGAGAGATGGAGGTTGCAGTGAGCCGAGACTGTGGCACTGCACTCTAGCCTGGACAACAGAGTGAGACTCCGTCTCACAAAAAAAAACTGCAGTAAAAAGCCAATTGTACCTAATTCTACATGATGTACTTGTATACATAGGCTTAAGTATACCTTAAGGATAAATTCCTTTTAGGATAAATTCCTAAAAGTGGAATTGTTGGTGTAGGCATTAATAAATCTTGTCAAATTGTCCTCCGAAAAGGTTTTTGCCATTTTTCATTCTGACCAAGTACATGTGAGAATGTGTCTTTCCTCCACTACATCACCAATATTGTTTTTAAATAAAACTACTTGAAAGTCATGTTGAAATAGGGTTAATTTTATCAACTTTGACTACATTTCTGTGATTAATTCCACAATATAATTTCGCAAATATTCTAACAGAAGACTTCTTAGAAGAAACTAAGTGGCAAGAAGACCAGATTATTTCAATATATCTTGAAACTTCTCTGTTTTCCCAAAACATAAACTTAGATCAATTTGTTTGATCTAGCATTGAAAAGATTCCCCAGTTACCAATACAAAATTATAGTTTGGAAAGTATGTCAAGGCTTTCAGCATCTGAGGCCACAGCAGATAAAGGAAGCAACTATTTCAGTTCGACAAAGAGTGAGCATCAACTACAAGTACCATGAGACGGTACTTAACAGCTGTCACCCAGGCTGGAGTGCAATGTGGACCAATCAGTTCACTGCAGCCTCCGACTCCCGAGCTCAAGTGATCTTCCCACCTCAGTCTCCCCAGTAACTGGGACCACAGGCGTGGGCCACCACGCCTAGCTAATTTTTTGTAGAGAAAGGGCCTTGCTATATTGCCCAGGCTGGTCTTAAACTCTTGACTTAAGCCATCTCCCTGCCTTAGCCTCCCAAAGTGCTGGATTACAGGTGTGAGTCACCACGAATGGCTGCAGGCCATTTTATGTCTACAAGTTTTATGCCAAATCTTACTTTAGTAAAAGTCATTCTAACAGTGGACAAGACCATATGCTCCAGGCTGACAGCCCTCAGAGTTGACTTAGTCTTGAGGTCACAAAATCAAGTGCCCTCAGGATATCCAGCGTAGACAAGTGGACTGGAAAAGAGCATATGTCTGTCCCTTACCTAAAGGCATTCCAAATCAATTTTTTAAGTATTCAGTGTGGGCTAGGTAAAATCAAATACACATTAGGCTTTCATAAAACTAGGGGCTAGAATATCTATGACCTTTATATCTGCCTATATTCCAAGAACTAAGCTGTGCTTGGAATACAGCAAGAATCAGCTGTATGTAAAATAAGCAAATTCAAGAATAAAATTTAGAATATATCATAGAATAAATGGACTTAAATCTTCCATGAGTATTAAGCAGCAAGAATATATGCATAAAATTTTCTAAAATAAATATATTTAAGAAACTTAATCATGGTTTCAGGATTAGGAAACAGAGGTGTTTTTCCTTTTCTCTCTTTTTTTTAAGACAGAGTCTCGCTCTGTTACCCAGGCTGTGAGTGCAGTGGCACAATCTCAGCTCACTGCAACCTCAGCCTCCTGGGTTCAAGAGATTCTCCTGCCTCAGCCTCCTGAGTAGCTAGGACTACAGGTGCGTGTCACCATGCCTGGCTAGTTTTTTGTATTTTTAGTAGAGATGGGGTTTCACTATGTTGGCCAGGCTGGTCTCAAAACACCTGACCTCTGGTGATCTGCCCGCCTCGGCCTCCCAAAGTGCTGGGATTACAGACTTGAGCCACAGTGTCCGGCCTCCTTCTTAATTTTATATTTGTAAGCATTATTTTGAAAATTTTGTTATTCATTTTGTATTCACTTTTATTTAAATAAATATGTTAATTCCAAAAAGAAAAAGACAATTGGGCTGTATTCAAGATTATATTCTCTGACGAGAATCTGGAGGGGAGTTACTTGATTTGGTCACTTGTTCTTTTTTTTTGAGACGCTCTGTTGCCCAGGCTGGAGTGCAGTGGCACCATCTCTGCTCACTGCAACCTCTACCTCCCAGGTTCAAGCAATTCTGCCGTAGCCTCCTCCTCCTGAATAGCTGGGATTACACGTACATGCCACCAGGCCCGGCTAATTTTTGTGTTTTTAGTAGAGACGGGGTTTCAGCATGTTGGTCAGGCTGGTCTCGAACTCCGACCTTGTGATCCACACACCTCGGCCTCCCAAAGTCCTGGGATTACAGGTGTGAGCCACTGCGCCCTGCCTGGTCACTTGTTCTTAACCAGTGCTGGGAGCTTTTTCAAAATATAGTTATCTGAGAAATCACATTAGGATGTCTGAAATCAAGGGAAATAATATTTAAAATGCCTATTCTTTACAATTAGAAAGTCATTTGATGAGTCTGGGATAAAATCCTAAAACTTAACATTTTTAACAAGGACCCCAGAGGATTCTGATGTGGGTGATCTATATAGATCACTCTGTGAAAACTACTACCCACTAGGTAGTTATTTTCTTCTCTCCCAAGACCTTTCTGTAACTCCAACCCCATACCATCACCAAACTCACACACAGCTCCCTCACTGTTAATTTAAGGGAAAGTAGGGCTGACCTCTCAGAAGAATGAGAACATCATCAGGAGTCAGCCTATAAGAGAACTAGCCCACCTCCACAGCTGGCCTGAGATTTCCCCCAAAAAACAGTTCTTGATCTATTTCAACACAAACGTACTGTCATGTATGCACAATTCTGTGTCACATAGCATAACCATGATAAGCTCAGCCGATAATATTTCTTACGGGCCAGTGTAGACATTTTCAAAAAATCTCAACACACTGATAGAACATCTAATTTTCAGTAATTTAACACCTAGAGAAAGATCTTTTTTACTGTGTCTGTGCACACACTTACCTATCTTCTACTGTCTTATTAGAAGGATAAAAAACTTTGAATGAAAATCCACTTCTTGGAAAAGAGCCCTTTGGGGGAGAAAAATGCCTGTAAGTGAATATTCCAACTTTTTTTAAAATAAATTTTTAAAAACTATATATATATATTTTATTTTATTTCTTTATTTTTTTGAGACACGGTCTCACTCTCATCACCCAGGCTGGAGTGCAGTGGGGGCAATCTCACTGCAACCTCCATTTCCAGGATTCAAGCGATCTTCCCACCTCAGCCTCCCAGGTAGCTGGGACCACAGGCATGGGCCACCACGCCTAGCTAAGTTTTGTATTTTTTTGTAAAGACAGGTGGGGTTTCACTGTGTTGCCCAGGCTGGTCTTGAACTCCTGGGCACATGTGATCTGCCCACCTCGGCCTCTCAGAGTGCTGGGATTATAGGCATGAGCCACCGTGCCCAGCTGAATACTCAAGTTTTATAAAATAATCCCTGTTTTTTAAATTAAATTCCTTGGTTATGACTTAAAATGACAAGATGTGACTATAAAGTAACACAACAGATTTTTACATGATCTCTGTACAGAGTTGTTACTATAAAATATCTCCACTTGAAGCAAGTCTTTCGAGTTGGCTAGACAGTCTTATGCTAAAAGATGAGGTTGGAAATGCTGAGGAGGAGCTCTACTTAGTATAAGAAATAGACTGCGTGATGCCAAATATGCATGTGAGACAATCAGCAAGTTCAAGAAGTCTTTCCTGCCCCTCCCTCTAATGCAAATCTGATTTGCATTCCTATGTGCCTGTTTGATTCCCTTCCTATGTGCCTGTAAAGCAACTGAGCAATAATCACACATACAATTGTCTACTATGAAACTCTGAAGTGGCTGAGCAGAGGCCCTGTCTTTTCAGTCTTTGTGCCCCAAGCACTGAACCCAGCGCCTAGCCTATAGCAGGCATTCGTTAATGTGAATAAACTTCAAGAAAGGATGAAGTAATGTCTAAAGCTAGTTTTGAGCTTGCCCAAAAGGTATAAATAAGGCAAAAAAGATATAATGATGGTGTAGGAGGTGGTGGTTTACTCACAGGAACGAAAAAGTAGAAAAATTCAGAAATAAGTTGTATTCAAATAGAGCATTAACTAGAATGCCCAAAGTTTAAGTAAGGATATAGGATCACCATGAAAGACTATTTCAATGTGAATAAAAATGAGGTCATAAATTTCTAAGCAATAAAACCAAATCAAATCAGTTAACTGTGTTCATCCTTAAAGCAGACTTTTTTTTTTTTTTTTTTTTTTTGGAGACAGGTTCGCTCTGTCCCTCAGGCTGGAGTGCAGTGGCGCCATCTTGGCTCATTGCAAGCTCCACCTCCCGGGTTCATGCCATTCTCCTGCCTCAGCTTCCTGAGTAGCTGGGACTACAGGTGCCCGCCACCACGCCCCGCTAATTTTTTTTGTATTTTTAGTAGAGATGGGGTTTCTCCTTGTTAGCCAGGATGGTCTCGATCTCCTGACCTCGTGATCCGCCCGCCTCGGCCTCCCAAAGTGCTGGGATTACAGGCGTGAGCCACCGTGCCTGGCCAAAGCAGACGTTCTTAACCAGGGCTACTTTGTCCACCATGACCGGCGAAAGCAGACGTTCTTAACCAGGGCTACTTTGTCCCTCAGGGGGATATTTGGCCAATGTCTGGAGACACTTCTGATTGTTACAGCTGGGGGATGCTACTGGCATTTAGTGGATAGAGGCCAGGGATGCTGCTAAACAGCTTACAGTACACAGGATAGCCCCCACAACCAAAAATTACTTGGTCCAAAATGTCGAAAGTGCCAAGGCTGATAAGCCACGTCTTAGAGGAAGCCGGACAAACTGTGTGTTTGAGGAAAGCAAAGTAAGTAGAGACAGGCCCTTCCTATGTTGCCCATGCTGGTTGTGAACTCCTGGACTCAAGCCATCTTCCTGCCTCGGCCTCCCAAAGTGCTGGGATTACAGGTCCAGCATCATGCCAAAACTAAGGCATGATGTTTCTAAAAATTACTCAGATGAAACAAAAAATTAGTAAAGTCTAAAATTCACAAGAATCAAGGAAGCATGCAATTCAAAAATCACTAGTGGAGATAATATTTTGTTTGACATAACTGTGCTTATGTCATTGTTTATGCAGTATTTATTCTCCAAGTTCAAAAGTCAATTATATTTCTTTTCTTTTTTTTTTTTGAGATGGAGTCTCGCTCTGTTGCCCAGGCTGGAGTGCAATGGCGTGATCTCCACTCACTGCAACCTCTGCCTCCCGGGTTCAAGCAATTCTCCTGCCTCAGCGTCCTGAGTAGCTGGGATTGCAGGCGTGTGCCACCATGCCCAGCTAATTTTTGTAATTTTTAGTAGAGACGGGGTTTCACCATGTTGGTCAGGCTGGTCTTGAACTCCTGACCTCATGATCCACCCGCCTCGGCCTCCGAAAGTGCTAAGATTACAGGCATGAGCCAGCACGCCCAGCCTAAAAGTCAATTATATTTCTGTAGAAATTCTGAAGCAACGTCAAAATTCTGAAGCAATTTCAAGGTTCTACATAAAAAGTAATAAAATGTGTACCAATGAGGTTTCTACATTAATCAGGCTTAGATTTTTGGGACCTGTGCAATTTCTAAAAATCAAAATCATTTTCAAAGAACAGGTACCACCAATATACAGACTCTGAAGCAATTCCCAGAAGGGAATCCCAATATAAGTTTTAAAGAGGAGAAAATACTGTTTTGGATTCATGTTTTGGTATGGTGTTTTTTTTTTTTTTTGCTTTTTTTTTTAAGTCACATTACTTTATAGTCACATACTATACTGAAAATTTAAGAACTTTCTGTGTATAGAAACTTAATTCAGTGTTTCATTAATAGCATATTTTTACTTCAACAGTAATTTTATTATATATATATATTTTTTTTTTTTTGAGATGGAGTCTCGCTCTGTTGCCCAGGCTGGAATGCAGTGGCCGGATCTCAGCTCACTGCAAGCTCTGCCTCCTGGGTTCATGCCATTCTCCTGCCTCAGCCTCCCGAGTAGCTGGGACTACAGGTGCCCACCACCTCGCCTGGCTAGTTGTTTTTTTTGTATTTTTTAGTAGAGACGGGGTTTCACCGTGTTAGCCAGGATGGTCTTGATCTTGTGACCTCGTGATCCGCCCGTCTCGGCCTCCCAAAGTGCTGGGATTACAGGCTTGAGCCACCGCGCCCGGCCTAAATACATATTTTAAATTAAAAAATGCACTCTAATCTTGACAAATAATGACTATATAAGATTAATTACATTCTTACAGGGTTTATGCAGAGGCATTCAGTATTGGTCATAGTGAAGGGATCGTATTTGTCTGCAATGACAAGTAGATCGGGCACAGGATACACTCTCAAAGCATAGTCATATGCCCAATACACTGGGCAGACATAAAGAGGTAGGGGAGTCAGATGTCCTTGGGATAAGATAGTCTTTACAAACTACAAAAAAGCACAAAACAAAGCATACTTCAGTTCATTTGCAAAAGTGAAAATAGCTAAACAAATAACTTCAAATTAAACCAAAAGGAACCAGAAAATTTGAGAAACAACTAGGAAAGCTTTGACTCACAGAGCTTTGGGAGACACTAATTTAAAAACGAAATGAACTATTCTGTATTTTAGGGGAAAAAAGTCTATGAGTTTTCATATAATAACATATATATATACATCATTATGCTGCCCAGGCCGGTCTCAAACTCCTGGCCTCAAACAAGCCTCCCAAAGTGCTTGGATTACAGGCATAAGCCACTGCGCCTGGTCCATAAACTTTAAATATTATAAAATGAGTAACACAAATGCTCTGTAACATCTATTTCCATACTTCTCAAACGGAGGTATATGTAACCTGGGATTGACAACTGTATGTGAGGGAACCTTGAAGCTACAAGATAAATACTGCACATTCTTGTGATATGGACATACTATATAAAATATGTAACCAATGGGATAAATAAGAACAGTTTATTAAAACAAATATACATATATTTTAAAGTATGATTTAAGAGTTTAAAAGGTAAAACACAAAGCTTGAAACAAATTTTCTGCTTATTCTCAGCTTTTCTCTGTCCTTTAGGGTATGCACTTTGGTAGAAAGCTGTGAAACACTGACTTCACTAACAAAAATTAACTTACTGACAAAAGTATGTTCAAACTATTTTGAACCATAAATAAATGTCCTAACCCAAGGACAAATTATTAAGTGGCTTCATAAAATTTTATATAATGCAACATGTAAGACAGTTTAATAAAAAAGATGTTTCACTTACATGATTAGGAATAGCCAAATTGCTAGCTAGGAAAACGGACGCAGTTTCTGCACATTTTATTTACTAAATCTTCACGGAAGACAATCATTTCCTGTGTACAGTACTGAATTCTGAAATGAAAACAGTAGTTGAATTTGACTTCTCAGAAAAAAATGAGATTAATTTTAAAGGTAAAATCTCTTAGAATACAACCCCATTCCCACATCAACTGTTCACCACACAAAACTTCAACCAGAGTCTGTCTATTCATCCATTCATTTAACAGCTATGTATTGAGCTCTTAATATGTGCCTACCTCATTCTAGGGATTAGCGAACAGAACCAAGAGATCCCAGCCCTCATACAGTTTATATTCTAGTGAGGAGTGGGGCTAAGAAAATAAAAAGCAAACATAATTATATAGTATGTTTTAAGATAATTAAGTGTATGAGAAAAAGACAGGCTAAGAGGGATAACATATGTAGGAAGAGAGAGCCTAGAAGGCTGGCATATTAATAGGATGATCAGAACAGGCAGGGCTCATAATTTAGTATGACTTGAGCACAGGCTTGAAGCGGAAGAGGGACTTAGTCAAGCAGATATCCAGAGGAAGCGCACTGCAGGCAAAGGGAACAGATGTAGCACAGGCCCTCAGACTGGAGCTCGCCTGGCATCCTTGAGAAACAGAAGAGAAGCTAGGGTGGCTGGAGTAAATGGGGAGGAGAGGAAATCAGAGAGAACGGGGCCAGATCACACAGGGCCTTGATTCCCACTGCAAGGATATGGCTGTCACTAAATCACATGAGGGGGCCCTTTTTCCAGGATCAGGAAGATGGACTGGATATGTCTTATGCTTTACAGGATCACTTTCACACTGCATTAAGAGTAGAATATGGAGGGGAAGGGGTAGAAGCTGGAGACCAATTAGGAGGCTATTGTAATAATCCAGGCCAACAAGATGGCAGAGCAGGGCTCCTCAACCCCTGGGCCACGGACTGGTAGCAGTCTATGGTCTGTTAAGAACTGGACCACACAGCGGGAGGTGAGCTGCAGGCTGCAAACAAGCAAAGCTTCATCTGTAGCTACAGCCACTCCCCATCAGTTGCATTACATCCTGACCTCTGCCTCCTGTCAGATCGGTATGGGCATTCGATTCTCACAGGAGCATGAATCCGGTTGTGAACTGCACATGTGAGTGATCTAGGCTGCACACTCCTTATAAGAATCTAATGCCTGATGATCTGTCACTGTCTCATCATCCCCAGATGGGACCATCTAGTTTCAGGAAAACAGGCTCAGGGCTCCCACTGATTCTATATTACAGTAAGTTGTATAATTGTTTTATTATATATTACAATGTAATAATAACAGAAATAAAGTACACAATAAGTGTAACATGCTTGAATCATCCCAAAATCACCCCCAGCCCCCTGGGGTCTCTGGAAAAACTGTCTCCTGTAAAACCAGTCCCTGGTGCCAAAAAGGTTGGGTACCACTGTGGTAGAGGGTTGTGGAGGTGGAGGTATAGACAGGTGGCAGATTCTGGATATAATTTGAAGTTAATAGGACTTCCTGAAAAAACATATGTGAGAGAAACCCTAAAGTGTTTGGCCTGAACAACTGGAATAATTGTTATTCAGGCCATGAAGGTGCCACGAACTAAGATGGAGAAGTCTACAGAAGAGGTTAGGGGCACTGGTGGGGAGGAAGATCAGGAGTTCACTTAGGTTGGGATGGTGATAAGTAGGCAACTGGATACCTGAGTCTGGAGTTTGGAAGGTAGGTTGAGGTGGAAATATAAATGTGGGAGGTGTCAATACACAGATGATACTTAAAGCCAGAGGACACTGGAGAAGGCCAGCAAAGGAGTGAATGTAGGCAGAAAAGAGAGGCCAACCAAGGCTGACTCTGACAGTATTCCTACAGGAAGAATTCATGATTACAATGAGCAATACCAACAGTAAATAAGTAATCTTTGTATTCTTCCTTTGTAACCTTTCTTAAAGGATGTGTAATAATAGTATCTATTTTTAAATCGCTATCCATTATTCAAGAGTCTGAATTCACTACCAATAAATTATTTAAATATAGTTAAACTATTTTCAAAGTTTTGAGAAACCTAAAACAAAAATAAATTTTCTTATATTTATTCCATAACAGTTGAAATTCAGAGACACACTTTAGGAATCAAGTTAGGTTTTTTTTGCTGTTTTTTTTTTTGTTTGTTTGAGACAGGGTCTCACTCTGTCGCCCAGGCTGCAGGCTGGAATGCAGTAGTGCATTCTCAGCTCACTGCAACCTCTCCACCGACCAGGCTCAAGCGATCCTCCCATCTCAGCCTCTTGAATAGAACCACAGGCGTGTGCCACCACACCCAGCTAATTTTTGTATTTTTTGTAGAGATGGGTTTCACTGTGTTGCCCAAGCTGGTCTTGGAACTCCTGAGCTCAAGCAGCCTGCCTGCCTCGGCCTCTCAAAGTGCTGAGATTACAGGTATGAGCCACCGCAGCTGGCTGAGTTATTTTTTAAATGAAAGGAAAAATGTTTAACACAAAATACTAATTCTTACCTACAAGGATTAGTAGTAAAAACTGAAAATGGTACCCTTTGTCTGAATTCATTAGTGATGCTTTCAGCAAGTGGTGGCCTATAAAAACAATTTATGTGATATAGTTTATCTTTTTAAATTTTACAACATTTTCTACACTGTTGCAAAAATTTGAACAAAACTTACCTTGGTAAGATGGAACCAAATCCAGGATCCTCTGGACCAGGTACAAACACAAAACGACTACTGTAGCAAAATTCAACACAATTCATTTCAAAATATTATTGTAACACTATCCAATAGCTTAAAAACAAGTTATTCCCTTTGTTTTCACTTTAAAATTAAAAAATGTTTAAATTTCATGCATTATAATAAATGAACTATTAAGTCTCCAGACCAACACTGTCTAGTAATGTGATGATAGAAAAGTTCTATATCCGCACTGTCCAATTGAACACTTGAATTGTGGCTAGCATAGCTGATGGACTGAATTTTATATTTTATTTAACTTCAATTAAACTTAAATTTAAAGAGACATGTGGCCAGTGACTATCATATTGGAGAGTGAAGCTCTAGACTCTTAAGAGTAATGTCACGAAGAAATTCCAAGTATGGCTGAAATTACCTCTATCCCTTTCAGTACTTTTCATTATAAACCTCTAGTACAATGTGAGGATAACTTTATCTCTTAGCTTTTTTAATTTTCTCAACTTTATCTTTCTTCCTTAGTTTTGTAATAATTATTGCTGATAAAACAAAAATTCATTTTTTGGTTTTTTTTTAAGCAAAATGGTGAAAAAGATATATAGTGGTGAGATCATTACCTTTGGTGAATATCTGGGTATTCACATATTATATCTGCCAAGGTTTTTAGGGAATCTAAAATTTTAAAAAGGTATTGAATTAAATTTGCATATAATGCCATAAAAATTATATTTGATTAGACACAATTCTGTATATTCTTAATTAAAATATTATGGATAATTCCTTATTACTTTAGTTTATATGACTATAGAAACACTTCTTATTAAATAGACCCTTAATACCTTTCAAAGCTTGAACTTGATTTTTTCCATATGGTGCAGATGAAAAATTACCACACAGAATAAAGCAGGTTGGAGGTGCTGGTGAATAACCTAAAGAATAAAAGAGTAATGAACAATACTTTTCTAGTCTACAAATCAAGTTAAAAACCTTTAACTATGACTTTTTAATAATAAAAATTTATTTTAATTAAAATAACATTTTAATAACTTACTAAAATAATACTAATAACAGTACTCATTTATTGGGCACTTACTATAGGCCAGGCCTGCACTGGCTTAATTACTCCTTAGAATGTCCATATAATCTGAGACTTAGGTTAAATAACATGCCCAAGGTAATAGGCTCACACTTAAACCCAGTTTGTTTTTGTTTTTGTTTAGAGATGGGGTCTCACTATGTTGGCCAGCTGGTCTTGAACTTCAGGACCAATTCTTATTTATCATGACTATAAACACACACACAGGTTTTGTTCTTAATGTAAAAATTTAAGTCTTTAAAATGAAATCTAATTTAAATTATCTCATTGTTAACTCAGTGTTTTTTTAAAATAGAATACTCAAAAAGATAAATATAATACTCAAAAAGTTTTAAGATATGAACCCTCATAAGAGTTCAAGAAAGAAGAAAAAAAATAAGACCTACCAGCAAACATTATGCGAAGTTTTTCCAATACTTCCACCTGGTCCAACCAAACATCAGATAAAAACACAAACATAGCATCTTTATTCTCCTCTTCTAGTTGTTTTAGTTTTGCAGAAGTCTTCACAGATGTATTAGAAGGACCTCCAAAAAAATTAATATTTCCATAGTATGCCCTAGATAATTATAACATAATTATCTTCTATATACTACTAGAGATATTTTTCTAATAATTTTATACACTTAGCTTCTTTTTATCTAATGAAGTTATTTTCCAGTGTAAATAGGTGAAAATGTACTCTTTGTAATACTTTAAAAGTACAAAGGTTATCTAAATATTCTAAAATAAGACAAGCAATATGGAAGCAGTAAATAAAATAATAGGCTATATCTGTGTCTTAAAACTGACTAAAGCAAACATTAAAATAACAATTTCCTATGTCGCTGAAAGTAAGAGAAATGAGTACACCATTTGAACAATACCTAATAGAAACCTCAAAATATGTGCTAACCATCTGCCCAAGTAATTCCACTTCTGGAATGGTTAATCCTAAGGAATTAAGGATATATACAGAGACTAGCCTATATCCAAGAACTGTGAAAAAAATTATTCAACGGTTCCTTCAAAGCTTGGTTTTATTCAACGCTCACCAAGCAAGGGTCAGTAGGAAAGTGGGTAATCTACACACTCCCAGCCTCGACCACTCTTGCCCAGTCTACACTGACATCTTGCAGTTCCCAGCTTAAATGCAAATACCCCAGAGGCCTCCTCTGAGGATCCCAAAAGAGGTTAGATTTTCCCATTATACACTTTCATAGGAACCTGCGCTTCTCCTTTGCAGATCTTATCAAATTTGTAATCAGGCCAGGGTGGCTCACACCTGTAATCCCAGCACTTTGGGAGGCCGAGGTGGGGGCATTGCTTGATGTCAGGAGTTCAAAACCAGCCTGACCAACATGGTGAAATCCACCCAGTCTCTACTAAAAATATGAAAATTAGTCAGGTGTGGTGCCAGGCACCTATAATCCCAGCTACTTGGGAGGCTGAGGCAGGAGGATCGCTTGAACCTAGGAGACGGAGGTTGTAGTGAGCCAAGATCGTGCCACTGCACTCCAGCTTGGGCGATAAAGCAAGATTTAGTCTCAAAAAAAAAAAATTGTAATTGGTCAATTGTAATTGGGCGATTCTTTCATGTCTGTCTCCCCCACCTAGTGGCAAAACAGTATGTGCTCAAAACATATTTCCTAAATGTCACAAATCATGCTATAAAACAATATTTCACAGTAATAGAAAATGCTGATAGCATATTATTAGATGAAAAACACGTACAAAGCAAGGTACAGTATGTATCCATTTATAGTACCAAAAAAAGGGAATATAGACCTCTGCATTCATGCATAAAAAGAAACTCTCCAGATACACATACATACCCTGTTATAGTTGATTTCCTTTTTTTTTTTTTTTTTTTTTTAAAGATGGAGTCTCACTCTGTCTCCCAGGCTGGAGTGCAGTGGTGCATGGTGCAATCTCAGCTCACTGCAACCTTTGTCTCCCAGGTTCAAGCAATTCTCCTGCCTTAGTCTCCCAAGTAGCTAGGATTACAGGCACGTGCCACCACATCCAGCCAATTTTGTATTTTTAGTACAGATGGGGTTTCACCATGTTGGTCAGGCTGGTCTTGAACTCCTGACCCCAAATGATTCGCCCTCCTCGGCCTCCCAAAGTGCTGGGATTACAGGCATGAGCCCACCATGCCCAGCCAGTTGATTCTTGTTATTAGTGATAGTCATGTTCTATAAAATCTCCACAATGAATTGGCAAACACTGAACCACTGCTCCATGAGAAAATTTGTACATATATATACATGGATTGTTTATAGTCTTAAGTCCTAAAACGAATTTATCCTGGTAGATTCTAATTTACAAATGAGAAAAGTTTAAGTGACTTGTCTGAGGTTGCTCCAAAAACAAGTGCCAGAGCTAAGATTCAAATGCTCCCCCCCCCGCCACCCCACTCACAACTGGCCCCAGGGCCAGAGCTTCTTGCACTACCCTGTACTGTTCCCTGCAGTCTCTGTCCTCTGGTCATCTCTCTTTTTTTTTTTTCTTTTTGAGATGAGTCTCGCTCTGTCACCCAGGCTGGAGTGCAATGGCGTGATCTTGGCTCACTGCAGACTCCGCCTCCTGGGTTCATGCCATTCTCCTGCCCCAGCCTCCTGAGTAGCTGGACTACAGGCGTCCGCCACCACCCCCACTAATTTTTTTTTCTTTTTTTAGTAGAGACAGGGTTTCATCGTGTTAGCCAGGATGGTCTTGATCTCCTGATCTAGTGATCCGCCCGCCCTGGCCTCCCAAAGTGCTGGGATTACAGGCGTGAGCCACCGCCCCTGGCCCCTCTGGTCATCTCTTAATGAGGCTGAAACAAGAGGGCAGTGTGGTCTTGTTCGACTTCAGCTGGGAACATGCATGCCAGGTGACTCAAAATGTTTTGCTGTTCTGCTGAGCATAAATGACTAAAGCACCTTTAGTATTGACTTTAGGAGGTACAAAAACATTTTAGCACAAATCTGTAAATAATGAGGATCTACTATATATGGACAGTCGTGCACAGCATAACACGTTTTGGCAATGACGGACTGCATATATGAGTGGTTTCATAGAATGACAATGGAACTGAAAAGCTCTTATTGCCTAGTGACATCTTAGCTGTCAAAATGTCCTAGTGCCACACATTACTGTGTTTGTAGAAACACTGGTGTATACAACCTACTGAGCTGCCAGTTGCAGGAAAGTAGAGCACATACAATAATGTACAATATGTAACACTTGATAACAATAATAAATGACTATGTTACTAGTAAATATGTAAACATTTACTGTACTTTTAATCATTATTTTAGAGTGTACTCCTTCTACTTTTTTTTTTTTTAAGTTAACTGTAAAACAGCCTCAGGCAGGTCCTTCAGGAGGTCCTTCAAGAAGAACGCATTGTTACTACAGATGGCAGCTCCATGAATTATTGCCCCTGAAGACCTTCCAGTGGAAAAGATGTGGAGGTGAAAGATAGTGATACTGATGACTCTAGCAGTGTATAGGCGTAGGTTAATACATTTGTCTTAGTTTTTAAGAAAAAACATTTTTAGAAAATATAAAGATGGAAAAAAGTGGCTGAGCACAGTGGCTCATGCCTGTAATCACAGCACTATGGGAGGCTGAGACAGGAGGACTGCTTGAGGCCAGGAGTTCAAGACCAGCCTGAGTAACATAGTGAGACCCCCCCCCCGCCGACTAATCCCTACACAAAAATTTTTTTAAATTAGCATTCCTAGCTACTTGGGAAGCTGAGGCAGGAGGAACACTTATGTCCAGGAATTTGAGGTTGCAATGAGCTATAATCCAGCCTGAAGAGAGAGTAAGATTCTGTCAGTAAGTCAATTAATCAATAAAAGAAAAAAGCTTACAAAATCAGGATATAAAGAAACAATTTTTGTGCAGCTGTACAATGTGTTTGTTTTAAGCTGTTTATTACAAAAGAGTCAAGAAGTTTAAAATTTTTTAAAGTTTCTAAAGTAAGAATGTTATAGTAAACTACAGTTAATTTCATTAAAAAAAATTTTTTTTTGCTTCTTTTTTTTTTTTGAGACGGAGTCTCGCTCTGTGGCCCAGGCTGGAGTGCAGTGGCTGGATCTCAGCTCACTGCAAGCTCCGCCTCCCGGGTTTACGCCATTCTCCTGCCTCAGCCTCCCGAGTAGCTAGGACTACAAGCCCCCGCCACCTCGCCCGGCTAGTTTTTTTTAAATATTTTTTAGTAGAGACGGGGTTTCACCGGCTTAGCCAGGATGGTCTCGATCTCCTGACCTTGTGATCCGCCCGTCTCGGCCTCCCAAAGTGCTGGGATTACAGGCTTGAGCCACCGCGCCCGGCCAAAAAATTTTTCTTTTGAGACAGGGTCTTGCTTTGTCACTCTGGCTGGAGTACAGTGGCACAATCATAATTGACAGCAGCCCTGAACTCCTGGGCTCGCTCGAGCAATGCTGCCACTTCAGCTCACCAAGTAGCTAGGACTATAGGTACACGCTGCCACACCCAGCCAATTTTGTTGTTGTTGTTGTTGTTGGTAGAGATGAGGTTTTTTTATGCTGTTTAGGCTGGTCGTAAACTCCTGGCCTTAAGCAATATTCACTTCAGCCTCCCAAAGTGCTAGGATTGATTACAGGTGTAAGCCACTGTGCCCAGCCTAGGTTAATTTCTTACTGAAGAAAGAAAACTTTTTTTGGCCGGGGGCGATGGCTCACGCCTGTAATCCCAGCACTTTGGGAGGCCGAGGCGGGCGGATCACGAGGTAGGAGATCGAGACCATCCTGGCTAACACAGTGAAACCCCGTCTCTACTAAAAATACAAAAAATTAGCCGGGAATGCTGGCAGGCGCCTGTAGTCCCAGCTACTCAGGAGGCCGAGGCAGGAGAATGGCGTGAACCCAGGAGGCGGAGCTTGCAATGAGCTGAGATCACACCACTGCACTCCAGCCTGGGCGACAGAGTGAGACTCCATCTCAAAAAAAAAGAAAACTCTTTTTAAACAAATTTAGTGTAGCCTCAGTGTACAGTGTTAATAGCCTACAGTAGTGTACAGTAATGTCCTAGGCCTTCAGATTCACTCACTACTCACTCACTGACTCACCCAGAGCAACTTCCAGTCCTGTAACTTCCATTCATGATAAGTGCTCTATATAGGTGTACCAATTTTATCTTTTACACCATAGTTTTACTTTATCTTTTCTACATCTAGATAGACAAATACTTATCATTGTATTACAGTTGCCTATAGTATTCAATACAGCAACATGTCATACAGGTTTGTAGCATACAAGCAACAGGCTGTACCATACAACCTTAGTGTGCAGTGGGCTATATCATCTAGGTTTGTGTAAGTACACTGTGATGTTTGCACAATGACATAATCACCTAACAACACATTTCTCACGATGTATCCCTGTTGCTATGTAATACACAACTGTATATACATATAAAAAGTAATGTTCTTTGGGAGGCCGAGACGGGCGGATCACGAGGTCAGGAGATCGAGACCATCCTGGCTAACACGGTGAAACCCCGTCTCTACTAAAAATACGAAAACTAGCTGGGCGAGGTGGCGGGCGCCTGTAGTCCCAGCTACTCGGGAGGCTGAGGCAGGAGAATGGAGTAAACCCGGGAGGCGGAGCTTGCAGTGAGCTGAGATCTGGCCACTGCACTCCAGTCCAGGGCGACAGAGCAAGACTCCGCCTCAAAAAAAAAAAAAAAAAAAAAAAAAAAAGTAATGTTAACAGTGTTTTCTCTGTTTAGTAAAATTACAGGTGATTTTCCTTTCCTTTTGTGTGCCTTTGTATATTTTCTAATTTTTTTTTGCAATCATAAACTACATTGTTAATAAGAAAAAAACTTTTTTTTTTCAAGACCCAACTACTTTTCCAGTGCAGCATACCAGCTTGAGTCAGAAACCTGGGGATCAAAGCACATCTCTAACACTAAAAAGTTTGGGCCGGGCTCAGTGGCTCACACCTATAATCCCAGCCTCCCTCTGGAAGGCCGAGGCGGGTGGATCACCTGAAGTCGGGAGTTCAAGACCAGCCTGACTAACATGGCAAAACCCCGTCTCTACTAAAAATACAAAATTAGCTGAGTGAGGTGGCACATGCCTCTAATCCCAGCTACTTGGGAGGCTGAGGCAGGAGAATCATTTGAAACCGGGAGGTAGAGGTTGCGGTGAGCTGAGATGGTGCCATTGCACTCCAGCCTGGGCAACAAGAGTGAAACTACATCTTAAAAAAAAGTTTGTGACCGTGGAAAAATTACCCAACCCTTCTTTTTTGGGGGGTAGAGGGACAAAGTCTCAGTGTGTCGCCCAGGCTGGAGTGCAGTGGCAGGATCTCGGCTCACTGCAGCCTCCACCTCCAAAGTTCAAGCGATTGTCCCGCCCAAGTAGCTAGGACTACAAGCACATGCCACCACACCTGGCTAATTTTTGTATTTTTAATAGAGACAGGGTTTCACCGTGTTGCCCAGGCTAGTCCTGAACTCCACAGCTCAAGCAATCCACCCACCTCAGCCTCCGAAATCAACACTTCTTAACCTAACTCTTCATGCAAAAAAACTAAACTCATGTCTACTGCACAGGTTTACTAGAAGGAATAAAAGTGATAATGTACAGAAAGCAGATAGGGCACAGTACTTAGTACACTGTGAGCCCTTAGACATGGTAACTGATATTGTTCCCACCAAGTGGACCAACTGGCATTTTCAAAGGTACGGTAATAATTTTGCGGTTGCTAGAGGAATGCAGTAAGTAGATATAATTATATGATGACTTCAGTTAAGCATATACCCAAACATAAACCAGAGCATCACAGAAACACCTATTAAGCTAAATATTGAGAAATTAAACTTCAGAAAACCCTTACTCACATCTTCCATTAAAAAAATTATTTGCATTAACTACACAATGGTAGGGAGGCTATTAAGTCAGTGTAGATCTCTTTAGGATAGGACCATGCTGTAGACCTATTTGCACTTATTTCTAAAACAGTATTTTACACATAAAAAAACTCAGTAAAATATTAGTTGTTGAGTTGATTGTCTGCCACCAGATTTAGCACCCTGAATTTTGTATTTTGAAGGCAGTTTAAGAGAAAAGTAATTTATAATCCTAACAAGAATAAAATGATTATTTCATTTTAATGTACTTTATTACACCTCATTACCAGTCCTTTGGTTTACTAAGCATATACTGAACAGCTGGATGTAGAGAAAATGGTATAATTTATGTGGAAAATTATTTGAAACATTATAATAATGATCTCTTGGCTGAAGAGAAACAAACGGTAAACTGACAGCCAGCCAACTCAAATATACCTCTCTTCCAAAGTAGTAATTCTGAAGTTTGTACAAAACAAAAACACCACGGTGCTTGAGGTTCCAAGATGGCCGAATAGGAACAGCTCCAGTCTACAGCTCCAAGCATGAGCAATGCACAAGACAGGTGATTTCTGGATTTCCAACTGAGGAACTCAGTTCATCTCACTGGGGCTTGTCAGACAATGGGTGCAGCCCACAGAGTGTGAGCCGAAGCGGGGTGGGGCATCAACTCACTCAGGAAGTGCAAGGGGTCAGGGAATTCCCTTTCCTAGCCAAGGAAGCTGTGACAGACGGTACCTGGAAAATCGGGACACTCCCACCCTAATACTGCACTTTTCCAACAGTCTTAGCAAATGGCACACCAGGAGATTATATCCCACGCCTGGCTCAGAGGATCCCACGCACACAGAGCCTCGCTTACTGCTAGCACAGCAGTCTGAGATCAAACTGCAAGGCACAGCGAGGCTGGGGGAGGGGCATCTGCCATTGCTGAGGCATGAATAGGTAAACAAAGCGGCCAGGAAGTTTGAACTGGGTGGAGCCCACTGCAGCTCAAGGAGGCCTGCCTGACTCTGTAGACTCTACCACTGTGGGCGGGGCATAGCTGAACAAAAGACAGTAGAAACTTCTGCAGACTTACACTTCCCTGTCTGACACCTTTGAAGAGAGTTGTGGTTCTCCCAGCATGGAGTTTGAGATCTGAGAACAGACTGCTTCCTCAAGTGGGTCCCTGACCCGAGTAGCCTAACTGGGAGACACCTCCCAGTAGGGGCCAACTGACACCTCATACAGCCCAGTGCTCCTGTGAGACAAAACTTCCAGAGGAAGGATCAGGCAGCAACATTTGCTGTTCTGCAATATTTGCTGTTCTGCAGCCTCCGCTGGTGATACCCAGGCAAACAGGGTCTGGAGTGGACCTCCAGCAAACTACAATAGACCTGCAGCTTAGGGTCCTGACTGTTAGAAGGAAAACTAACAAACAGAAAGGACATCTACACCAAAACCCCATCTGTACGTCACCATCGTCAAAGACCAAAGGTGGACAAAACCACAAAGATAGGGAGAAACCAGAGCAGAAAAGCTGAAAATTCTAAAAATCAGAGCGCCTTTTCTTCTCCAAAGGAACGCAGCTCCTCGCCAGCAACAGAACAAAGCTGGACAGAAAATGACTTTGATAAGTTGAGAGAAGAAGGCTTCAGACAATCGGTAATAACAAACTGCTCCAAGCTAAAGGAGGATGTTCGAACCCATCGCAAAGAAGCTAAAAACCTTGAAAAAAGATTAGGCGAATGGCTAACTTGAATAAACAGCGTAGAGAAGACCTTAAATGACCTGATGGAGCTGAAAACCATGGCATGAGAACTACGTGACACATGCAACAAGCTTCAGTAGCCGATTTGATCAACTGGAAGAAAGGGTATCAGTGATTGAAGATCAAATGAATGAAATGAAGAGAGAAGTTTAGAGAAAAAACAGTAAAAAGAAATGAACAAAGCCTCCAAGAAATATGGGACTATGTGAAAACACCAAATCTACATTTGATTGGTATACCTGAAAGTGACGAGGAGGATGGAACCAAGTTGGAAAACACTCTTCAGGATATCATCCAGGAGAACTTCCCCAACCTAGCAAGGCAGGTCAACATTCAAATTCAGGAAATACAGAGAATACCACAAAGATACTCCTCAAGAAGAGCAACTCCAAGACACATAATTGTTAGATTCACCAAAGTTGAAATGAAGGAAAAAAATTTTAAGGGCAGCCAGAGAGAAAGGTCGGGTTACCCACAAAGGGAAGCCTATCAGACTAACAGCGGATCTCTCAGCAGAAACTCTACAAGCCAGAAGACAGTGGGGGCCAATACTCAACATTCTTAAAGAAAAGAATTTTCAACCCAGAATTTCATATCCAGCCAAACTAAGCTTCATAAGTGAAGGAGAAATAAAATCCATTACAAACAAACAAATGCTGAGATTTTGTCACTACCAGGCCTGCCTTACAAGAGCTCCTGAAGGAAGCACTAAACATGGAAAGGAACAACTGGTACCAGCCACTGCAAAAACATACCAAATTGTAAAGACCTTCGATGCTAGGAAGGAACTGCATCAACTAATGAGCAAAATAACCAGCTAACATCATAAGGACAGGATCAAATTCACACATAACAATATTAACCTTAAATGTAAATGGGCTAAATGCTTGAATTAAAAGACACAGACTGGCAAATTAGTTAAAGAGTTGAGACCCATCAGTGTGCTGTATTCAGGAGACCCATCTCATGTGCAGAGACACACATAGGCTCAAAATAAAGGGGTGGAGGGAGATCTACCAAGCAAATGGAAAACAAAAAAAAGCAGGGGTTGCAATCCTAGTCTCTGATAAAACAGACTTTAAATGAACAAAGATCAAAAGAGACAAAGAAGGCCATTACATAATGGTAAAGGGATCAATTCAACAAGAAGAACTAACTATCCTAAATATTTATGCACCCAATACAGGAGCACCCACATTCATAAAGCAAGTCCTTAGAGACCTACAGAGACTTAGACTCCCACACAATAATAATGGGAGATTTTAACACCCCACGGTCAACATTAGACAGATCAATGAGACAGAAAGTTAACAAGGATACCCAGGAATTGAACTCAACTCTGCACCAAGCAGACCTAATAGACATCTACAGAACTCTCCGCCCCAAATCAACAGAATATACATTCTTCTCAGCACCACACTGCACTTATTCCAAAATTGACCACATAGTTGAAAGTAAAGCACTCCTCAGCAAATGTAAAAGAACAGAAATTATAACAAACTGTCTCTCAGACTATAGTGCAATTAAACTAGAACTCAGGATTAAGAAACTCACTCAAAACCACTCAACTACATGGAAACTGAACAACCTGCTCCTGAATGACTACTGGGTACATAATGAAATGAAGGCAGAAATAAAGATGTTCTTTGAAACCAATGAGAACAAAGACACAACATACCAAAATATCTGGGACACATTTAAAGCAGTGTGTAGAGGGAAATTTATAGCACTAAATGCCCACAAGAGAAAGCAGGAAAGATCTAAAATTGACACCCTAACATCACAATGAAAAGAACTAGAGAAGCAAGAACAAACACATTCAAAAGTTAGCAGAAGGCAAGAAATAACTAAGATCAGAGCAGAACTGAAGGAGATAGAGACACAAAAAACCCTTCAAAAAATCAGTGAATCCAGGAGCTGGTTTTTTGAAAGGATCAACAAAATTGATAGACTGCTAGCAAGACTAATACAGAAGAGAGAAGAATCAAATGGACGCACTAAAAAATGATCAAGGGGATATCACCATATATCCCACAGAACTACAAACTACCATCAGAGAATACTATAAACATCTCTATGCAATAAACTAGAAAATCTAGAATAAATGGATAAATTCCTGGACACATACACCCTCCCAAGACTAAACCAGGAAGAAGTTGAATCCCTGAATAGACCAATAACAGGCTCTGAAATTGAAGCAATAATTAATAGCCTACCAACCAAAAAAAGTCCAGGACCAGATGGATTCACAGCCGAATTCTACCAGAGGTACAAAGAGGGGCTGGTACCATTCCTTCTGAAACTATTCCAATCAATAGAAACAAAGGGAATCCTCCCTAACTCATTTTATGAGGCCAGCATCATCCTGATACCAAAGCCTGGCAAAGACACAACAAAAAAAGAGAATTTTAGGCCAATATCTCTGATGAACATTGATGCAAAAATCCTCAATAAAATACTGGCAAACCGAATCCAGCAGCACATCAGAAAGCTTATTTACCATGATCAAGTGGGCTTGATCCCTGGGATGTAAGGCTGGTTCAACATATGCAAATCAATAAATGTAATCCATCATTTAAACAGAACCAAAGACAAAAACCACATGATTATCTCAATAGATGCAGAAAAGGCCTTTGACAAAATTCAACAGCCTTCATGCTAAAAACTCTCAATAAACTAGGTATTGATGGGATGTATCTCAAAATAATAAGAGCTATTTATGACAGACCCACAGCCCATATCATACTGAATGGGCAAAAACTGGAAGCATTCCCTTTGAAAACTGGCACAAGACAGGGATGCCCTCTCTCACCACTTCTATTCAACATAGTGTTGGAAGTTCTGGCCAGGGCAATCAGGCAGGATAAAGAAATAAAGCGTATTCAATTAGGAAAAGAGGAAGTCAAATTGTCCCTGTTTGCAGATGACATGATTGTATATTTAGAAAACCCCACTGTCTCAGCCCAAAATCTCCTTAAGCTGATAAGCAACTTCAGCAAAATCTCAGGATACAAAATCAATGTGCAAAAATCACATGCATTCCTATACACCAATAACAGACAAACAGTGAGCCAAATCATGAGTGAACTCCCATTCACAACTGCTTCAAAGAGAATAAAATACCTAGGAATTCAACTTACATGGGATGTGAAGGACCTCTTCAAGGAGAACTACAAATCACTGCTCAACAAAATAAAAGAGGACACAAACAAATGGAAGAACATTCCATGCTCATGGATAGAAAGAATCGACATCATGAAAATGGTGATACTGCCCAAGATAATTTATAGATTCAATGCCATCCCCATCAAGCTACCAATGACTTTCTTCACAGAATTGGAAAAAACTAAAGTTCATATGGAACCAAAAAAGAGCCTGCATTGCCAAGACAATTCTAAGCCAAAAGAAGAAAGCTAGAAGCATCATGCTACCTGACTTCAAACTATACTACAAGGCTACAGTAACCAAAACAGCATGGTACTGGTACCAAAACAGAGATATAGACCAATGGAACAGAACAAAGCCCTCAGCAATAATACCACACATTTACAACCATCTGGTCTTTGACAAACCTGATAAAAACAAGAAATGGGGAAAGGATTCCCTATTTAATAAATGGTGCTGGGAAAACTGGCTAGCCGTAGGTAGAAAGCTGAAACTGGATCCCTTCCTTACACCTTATACAAAAATTAATTCAAGATGGATTAAAGACTTAAATGTTAGACCTAAAACCATAAAAACCCTAGAAGAAAACCTAGGCAATACCATTCAGGACATAGGCATGGGCAAGGACTTCATGACTAAAACACCAAAAGCAATGGCAACAAAAGCCAAAATTGACAAATGGGATCTAATTACACTAAAGAGCTTCTGCACAGCAAAAGAAACTACCATTCAAGTGAACAGGCAACCTACAGAATGGGAGAAAATGTTTACAATCTACCCATCTGACAAAGGGCTAATATCCAGAATCTACAGAGAACTTAAACAAATTTACAAGAAAAAAATCAAACAACCCCATCAAAAAGTGGGCAAAGGATATGAACAGACACTTCTCAAAAGAAGATATTTATGCAGCCAACAGACACATGAAAAAATGCTCATCGTCACTGGCTATCAGAGAAATGCAAATCAAAACCACAATGCGATACCATCTCACACCAGTTAGAATGGCAATCATTAAAAAGTCAGGAAACAATAGGTGCTGGAGAGAATGTGGAAAAATAGGAACATTTTTACACTGTTAATGGGACTGTAAACTAGTTCAACCATTATGAAGACAGTGTGGCGATTCCTCAAGGATCTAGAACTAGAAATACCATTAGGCCCAGCCATCCCATTACTGGGTATATATCCAAAGGATTATAAATCATGCTGCTATAAAGACACATGCACACGTATGTTTACTGTAGCACTATTCACAATAGCAAAGACTTGGAACCAACCCAAATGTCCATTAATGATAGGCTGGATTAAGAAAATGTGGCACATATACACCATGGAATACTATGCAGCCATAAAAAAGGATGAGTTCATGTCCTTTTTGAGGACATGGATGAAGCTGGAAACCATCATTCTGAGCAAACTATCGCAAGGACAGAAAACCAAACACCGCATGTTCTTACTCATAGGTGGGAATTGAACAATGAGAACGCTTGGACCCAGGGTGGGGAACATCACACACCGGGGCCTGTTGTGGAGTGGGGGCCTGGGGGAGGGATAGCATTAGGAGATATACCTAATGTAAATGACGAGTTAATGGGTGCAGCACACCAACATGGCACATGTATACATATGTAACAAACCTGCACATTGTGCACATGTACCCTAGACCTTAAAGTATAATTAAAAAAAAAACAAACAAACAAAACACAACAATGGCAATTTTGCTCTAAACATATTCCAAAGGAAACTTACCATATTGGAAAAAGCCACAAACTGCACCAAAAGCACTCAAATCGAGGTGAGATTGGCTTGATTAGGGCTTCTGTTCTCCTTAGCAAGATCAGTACCTTTCCCTTAGTTACTTCAACAGGAAGAGTAGATGCTCTGCAAAGGCTGCCCTGCCAGTCAACTCCCAGCCAGAAAATGTTGCCTTTGCATCCTGAATTTATACAGGCATACTAAAACTAAAATCTTTGTTGTTGTTGTTGTTGTTGAGATGGAGTCTCGCTCTGTTGCCAGGCTGGAGTGAAGCGGCGCAATCTCAGCTCACTGCAACCTCTGCCTCCTGATAAAACTAAAATCTTAATCCTTATGCTTCCTTTTGATATCATCACCATCATATAGAATCTCATGATTAGAAGTCAACTACTTTAATTCCCCCAGAGGTGGCAAACTCGAATGCTTACAGGCTCCAAAAAGATAACACCAAATAGCAAAGCAGCAGTCCACTGACAGTAACTAGGGCAGACATACCTGCCCTGCCCAAAGTGGGCAACCACTGCAGTTTAGTTTTTGCCATGTGAGAATTCAGGCACTCTATTGCCAGATCCTACTGTTAAAAGAGAACTCCAAAACCTAGACCTTTATGAGAAATCTTCTAATTTTTATACAATGGAAACTAACTCAAAATGTTTTTAAACACCTCAAAGTGGGGAGAAGAAAAGAAAGGTCTATAGACTACTTTCAACCCATGAGCCACCAAGTACAACTTTTATACTATCATACAGCCTCTGCCCAAATAACTCAAGTGACAGGGAGCTCATTTCCTCTAAGAGAAGGCCATTTTGGAATAGCTCTAATATTATGATGCTTTTACTTATATTAAGGAGCTATAAGCTACCTCACATAACTTTTGTTCATTAGAATATAAAAGTGAGAATTTTATATTAACATGGAATTATATTCTTCTAAGTGTTATTCTATCTCTCTTATCTCACTTGAACTTCTCATCAACCCCAAAGATAAAACAGATAGACTGGAAATCTTTCCCAGTTAAAGCTGAAGTACAAAGACGGTATTGCAACTAATCTTTGGCCAATCTGTGAGTTTTCACATTACATATAAAACCCAGTCTTCTAATTCTCATTTTCCATTGCTCTTTCCATTTTGACACAAAGCCTGACACCTTGTAGTAACTGAGATATGACGTACTATCTTACACTCAATCCTGCCAGCATTATCAAATTCCCGTAGAGTATAAACCAAACATTTTAATACCTAGTAGTACTAGAGGGCTCAGTGGGTGGAAATCCAAAGGCATTGACATGAAACACTTGATCTTCAAACCAACCTGAAAAAAAGTAACATAACTTTCATTTGTCTAATCCTCTGTGTTTGAAAAGACAAAATTATGTTACAACAAAGCAGTAATGCCAGGCTAGTCTCATGCCCTGTGAACTAATTACAGAGGTTGCCAGCCTCAATGAACCACACAACAACTTTAGATCCACAGAGAGTCTCAACTTATAAAGTTCATTAAATAGAAACAGATTCATAACTTTTCACTTTTCAGTTTGGCAGTACGTGTTGAAATACATATTAGGAAATGTTTCATTTTATGGCCTATATAAAATTAAGTGTTTTTTTCAACTTTATTGAGATATCATTCACATACTATACAATTCACCCTTTAAAAGTATATAATTCAGGGCCGGGCGCGGTGGCTTACGCCTGTAATCCCAGCACTTTGGGAGGCTGAGGCGGGTAGATCACAAGGTCAGGAGATTGAGACCATCCTGGCTAACATGGTGAAACGCCATCTCTACTAAAAATACAAAAAAAAAAAAAAAAAAAATTAACCAGGTGTAGTGGCAGGCAACTGTAGTCCCAGCTACTAGGGAGGCCAAGGCAGGAGAATGGCATGAACCCAGGAGGTGGAGCTTGCAGTGAGCCGAGATTGTGCCATTGCACTCCAGCCTGGGCAACAAAGTGAGACTCCATCTCAAAAAACAAACAAACAAAAAAAAAGTGCATAATTCAGGCCGGGCAAGGCTCACGCCTGTAATCCCAGCACTTCGGGAGGCCAAGACAGGTGGATTGCCTGAGCTCAGGAGTTTGAAACCAGCCTAGGCAACATGGTGAAACCCCGTCTCTACTAAAATACAAAAAAATTAGTCAGGCATGGTGGCATGCACCTGTAATCCCAGCTACTCGGAAGGCTGAGGCATAAGAATCGCTTGAACCCAGGAGGCGGAGGTTGCAGTGAGCCGAGATCGCACCACCGCACTCTAGCCTAGGTGACATAGTGAGACTCTGTCTCAAAAAAAAAAAAGTGTGTCGTTTGGTGATTTTTAGTATATTCATAAGTTGTGTAGCCATTACTATCTAATTTCAGAACATTTTCATCACCCCAGAAAGATTTCTATTAGCCCATTAACAGTTATTTTGCCAAAAATATGCTCTTCTAATTAATGGTATCCCAAATTATATCATGTTAACATATTTTACCCAAAGCAGAAATAGTTTTACTGGAGAATGAGAAGGAGGACAGTAACAAAGTATACTGACTTACCTTCTGCTAAGACAAAGCATGCCTCTGTGTATAAACCACTGTGGAACTGGTACACAACAGCTGAGGAAAATAATTCTATTCTTGAGGCAGTAATAAAGTCAACATACATTTTGAGACCAACAAGGCTTCTAAATAATAAATTCAAAGACTTCCCATTTGAAACTGTGAATAGACCACAGCTTAGAAAGAGCTTTAAAAAATTTAGGTTTAAATGTCCTCATGTTTAATTCTTGGTAATATTGACAAGGTGGATCATTCTTACCATGATATAAACTTCATCAGTCATTTGTCTAGATTCTTCAAATAAGAGGAAATTAAAGTTGTTCTGTCTCTGTTTAGGATTATATCTCTATATTCCTATACCAGCAACATAGAGAAGTTACATTGAGAACCCAAATAGGTAAATTTTAGAAGGATATATAGTCAATTTCCCCAATTCACGTAATGCAGATTTTAAAAAATACAAGTGAAGGATATAGCTTTACTAAGGTCTAGTTGTACTGTTCCAGTAGGATCTTCCAGAAAAAATTTTCCCTAAAAAAAAAAATGAAAAGAAATAAATCCACATTTATGTAACAATGAAAACTATGACAAAAAAATTAAACTACAAGTTTGACAACAGAATACAGTCGAGAGAAAAGTGGATTTTAAAAATCAGCTATTATTTCTAGTCCAGGCTCTTCCATTTACTAGTCTGATAACCCCAGACTAATCACTTAACTGAGATTCTGACTCCTCACAGGTACAAAATGGAGAATGACTCCTACAGATAAGAAATGGCAAGAGGGACACTCAATGTCTGCCATGGGGAGGGTCTCCCCAGGTACCTTCTAAGACAGCCAACAGCATCGCCAAGTGACCAGCACATACTCTGCAGATTGCTTGTTCAGAAACCCAGTACTCTCTGTTTATCCAGAGGTCACTAGGGGCCTAATTTCAGGCTATGCAAACTGGGCTCCCGGACAAGACACTCTGTCCTGATGTCTACTCAGGAAACCAAACACAAACGAAAAAGACACTTGGTAACTGAGAAAAGTTTTTTGTGTTTTTGTTTTCTGTTTTTTGTTTTTTTATGTTTTTTTTTTTTTGACTATTACAAAAGTTTATTTAACAAAAAGTCTAATATGAAAATGTACATGACCTAATTTTTACATCATTGTAAAACAGGCCCTATGGAGACAGGAAATGGGTTTCTCTGCTGAACAGCCATTATTTTATTTTATTTATTTATTTATTTATTTTGAGACAAAGTTTTGCTCTTGTTGCCCAGGCTAGAGCGCAATGGCACCATCTCGGCTAACTGCAACCTCCACCTCCTGGGTTCAAGCAATTCTCCTGCCTCAGCCTCCAGAGTAGCTGGGATTATAGGCATGTGCCACCACACCCGGCTAATTTTGTACTTTTAGTAGAGACAGGGTTTCTCCATGTTGGTCAGGCTGGTCTCGAACTCCTGGCCTCAGGTGATCCGCCCGCCTCGGACTCCCAAAGTGGCTGGGATTACAGGCGTGAGCTACCGTGCCTGGCCAACAGCCATTATTTATCCTCATTCCAAGGCTTCTAACATGATGATACTATTTCCTTATATTACCACTATTCCAATATTGTTCTGTTCGTGAGGCGAGTTTTCAATAAAGAGTACATTCCTGTGCCCGCCACAAAAATGTTCTATGTAACCGACATTTCATCAATCCAAGGCCAAAACTAAAAGTTTGATGTTTATTAAGTTACCTCTTTTAACTGCGTTATCATTCCAAGAACAATCACATCTCCGATTTTGGTTGTACTACCCAATAAGGTTTCTATTGTTTTAAGCTAAAATAAAACAAAATAAATTTTAAAGACTATAAATACATTCTTTCAAGAAACTAAACTTTTATAAATAAGTAAATTTGGGGTACACATTTCAGCATTTATAGCTACTTTACAGTAGAAAATCAAATAAAATGGAAATAAAGTTGTAAAATTAAACTTAGGATGTTTAATTTTGTCCTACAAAAAAGCTGTAAGATCAAGTGTATGATGGCCTAGAAGAATCATGCCTAAAGAAACACCACATCAACTCAGGCTCCTACCAATGACGGAATCCACACCCTATCATTCCGAATAATGATAAGTACATTTATTTTTCAAATATAGAAAAGATATCAATTTTATTTTATTTGAACAGTACCTTTTGAAAATTAGCAAGCTATTTAAAAATATATATTCTAATTTTACTTAGTATTTTAAAAGGCTCTCATTATTATTTACATTCTCAATCTGATCTTTTTTTCTAATCAGAAAGTTCAAGGTAGTAAAAATTGGGACACCATTGTAAAAAATCCTTTCCACCCGGGCGCAGTGGCTCACACATGTAATCCCAGCACTTTGGGAGGCCAAGGCGGGCAGATCACAAGGTCAGGAGATCGAGACCACAGTGAAACCCCGTCTCTACTAAAAATACAAAAAATTAGCCGGGCGTAGTGGTGGGCGCCTGTAGTCCCAGCTACTCAGGAGGCTGAGGCAGGAGAATGGCGTGAACCCAGGAGGCAGAGCTTACAGTGAGCTGATATCGTGCCACTGCACTCCAGCCTGGGCAACAGAGCAAGACTACATCTCAAAAAAAATAAATAAATAAAAATAAATAAATAAACAAATAAAAATCCTTTCCAACTTTTTCTGTATGTAATCCTAAATATATGTAAATACATACATAATTTATGACACACACCTATACAGTTTATTCACAAAGATGAAATCATAGTATATGTACTATTCTTCAACTTAACTTTTTGAAGTTAATATCTGAGATAGCTTTCCATTTTTCTACATATAAATTTCCTTCTGTTTAAAGAATAGAGATATCTATATTATACATATGACCATTTATTTCATCAAACTCCTATTAAAGGACATTTAAGTTGTTCCCAGTTTTCTACTAATAAAAACAATTTTTAATATTTCTGTGCACCTTTCTTTGGCCCACAACAGCGATAGAAACTTTTCTCTTTTTTTTTTTTTGAGATGGGGTCTCACATTGCCCAGGCTGGAGTGCAGTGGCACTCTCATACCTCACTGCAGCCTTCAACTGGGCTCAAGTGATCCTTCCACCACAGCCCCCTGAGTCTCCATGATTACCGGCACTAGCCACTGCATCCAGCTACAGATAATAACTGTTGAATAAAGTTCTACACATTCTAGAAACACAATTGCTAGATAAAAGGATATATAAGTTTTCATATTTATAGAAATTACCAAGTGGAGCTTCTTTTATCTTTATGTTTTATCTTTGTTTTTTTATTACAAATAATTCATGTTTACTATAGAAAAAAATTTAAAATATAGACAAGAAAGAAATAAAAACTTATACAATCCTATCGTTCCATAATAATCACATTAACATTTAATACTGGAGTTACTCTTAAAAAATATGAACGTAGGGCTGGGCGTGGTGGCTCACACCTGTAAACCCAGCACTTTGGGAGGCTGAGGCGGATGGATCACTTGAGGTCAGGAGTTCAAGACCAGCCTGGCCTACATGGCAAAACACCATCTCTACTAAAAACGCAAAAAAATTAGTTAGGCACGGTGATGTGCACATATAATCCCAGCTACTCAAGAGACTGAGGCAGAATTGCTTGAACCTGGGAAGAGGAGGTTGCAGTGAGCCAAGATTGCACTACTGTACTACAGCCTGGGTGACAGAGCAAGACTGTCAGAAAGAAAGGAAAGAAAAGGGAAAGGGGGAAGGGGGAAGGGAAGGGAAAAGAACCTAGCCAAGTGTAGTGGTGCACACCTATTGTCCTAGTTACTCAGGAGGCTGGGGCAGGAGGATCATTTGAGGCCAGGAGTTCAAGACCAGCCTGGGCAACATCACGAGACCTCATGTCTCTATCAAAAGAAAAAAAAAAAGAGACCTTAAACAACACAGGAGAAGTAAAAATAACAGTATTTTTTAGCACATCGTTTTTGCAATCTGTAAAGGGATATTATCATACAGGTAGATAAATGTAATTTAAGTAGGGTATGTGCCATCACAGATACAGAATTAGACAGTTCGAAAAGAGTAATTATTTAGTTAAGCCTTAAAATTGCTTTGTCAAAGAGGAGACGAGGGAAAAGGCTCCTGGGCTATGGGCATCTCAGTTGCCAGAGAAAACCTAATATAGAAAACATATAGATGATCTTTGGTAGGGAAATATAAGTAATGCCAATTTCTAAAACCTAATTTATACTCTAATAAAAGTTTTGTTTGTTTGTTTGAGGGGGTCCTTACACTGTCACCCAGGCTGGAGTACAGTGGCATGATCTCAGCTCACTGCAGCCTCAATCTCCCAAGCTCAAGTCATCCTCCCACCTCAGCCTCTCAGGTAGCTGGGACCACAGGTGCACACCACCATGCCTGGCTAATGTTTTTTATTGTTTGTAAAGATGAGGTCTTGCTATGTTGCCCAGGTTGTGGGATCCATTTGTGTTCTCACATTCATTCTATAAATGTTGTTTCCTTAGTACCTTAAGTAAAGTTTTCACTTCAACCAATGTAACACATTCTAGTTCAATAACTGTGTGTGTGGTCACGAGGGATGAGTTGGGCAAGAAACCAGTATTTGAGTTCCTCAGTGCTATGGTCACTAAGGGATGAGTGAGGGCAAGAAAAGAAATGTTGAAAAGTTATCAGAAAGCCAGTGTAGTATCCAAATGGGCTAGGAAGCTATCTTGGAGGCCAGAGTGTATCTGGGGCTAGCATTGGATCAGGGCCTTCTCAAAGGAAGCAGTAGCTTCTGTTAGAGATTTGTGGGACACAGGACTCTAGGAATGGACTATATCAAAAGTGGGCATGCAGCCAGTCCAGTTAGCTAAACAGTTACCAGTAGTTTATTTTCATTTAAAATTCAACGAATTAGAATTAAGCAACAAATATTAAACTTATACACTTATATCCCCTACATAACTAGAATAATGTTCTAACCTGGAATTTGCTTCCACTTTCATCAGGGTGAGAACCTATCACCGGAGGAGTAAATAATTCATGCCTGTGGGTCCTCTATAAAAAAGAAAGATTCACATGAATTCCTGAAACAGACATTTAAACATAAGATTCACTAAAATAGTGTCCTGATGAAACATTGTCCTTAAACTAATGTCTCTATTACTTATTCTCAACAGATTTGAAAACCCACATAATTTAACATACAAATATCTAGTAATATAAGTTTTAAAATTAAAAAAATAAAAGTAAAAATTTTAAAGGTCTATTGTGCGTATGGCAGCAGCACATTGTAGACTGAGGGTATGAAGAACAACCAAGTGTCACTCTGAGAGCACTGGGGCTACTGAAAGAGAAGTGCCACCACACAACAAAGTACTGTGAGGGCTGACTGTACCCCAGGCCAAAGGGGCCATTGAACAACAGCCCAGATGATAAATAAGGTTTGGATAGTAAGAAACAAAAGGAGGCTGGGCGCGGTGGCTCAAACCTGTAATCCCAGCACTTTGGGAGGCCGAGGCGGGCGGATCATGAGGTCAGGAGATCGAGACCATCCTGGCTAACACGGTGAAACCCTGTCTCTACTAAAAATACAAAAAATTAGCCGGGCGTGGTGGCAGGCGCCTGTAGTCCCAGCTACTCCGAGGCTGAGGCGGGAGAATGGCATGAACCCGGGAGGTGGAGCTTGCAGTGAGCCAAGATCGCGCCACTGCACTCCAGCCTGGGTGACACAGCGAGACTCTGTCTCAAAAAAAAAAGAAAGAAAGAAAAGGAGGCTGAGATAAGACATTTCAGGGCCAGGCACAGTGGCTCACGCCTGTAATCCCAGCACTTTGGGAGGCCAAGGAGGACGGATCACCTGAGGTCAGGAGTTCGAGACCAGCCTGGCCAACAAAGTGAAACTCCGTCTGTACCAAAAATACAAAAATTAGCTCGGTATGGTGGCAGGTGCCTGTAATCCCAGCTACTCAGGAGGCTGAGGTAGGAGAATTGCTTGAATCTGGGAGGCAGAGATTGCAGTGAGCTGAGATCGTGCCACTGCACTCCTGCCTGGGCAACAAGACCGAAACTCTGTCTCAAAAAAAACAAACAAAAAAAAAAAACAAAAAAACCCCACAGCATTTCAGGCAGAGAAATCATCAGAGTTAGAGTATTTAGGAAGCTATGCAAAGTTTAATACAGTTGAATTATGGAGTGCAGACAAGGCCAGAGATTAGTAAGATCCATGTGGGGATACTTCCCTCCCCAACTCTCAGTCCATATAGTTTAGGTAGGATTGATACCCCTTCCCCTTTCTATAGATAGGAATTCAAGGCCTAGAAAGTGAAAGTACTCCATCCTTTTGGCCAGTGATTGGTTCAAGGATGAGCAAGTGCTTCAAGGTAGGCTCAAAAAAGACAGATTCAAGACTTTTGCTAGAACTATTAGAAAAGAGGAACTCTCTTTCCAAGAGTTGCTAAGGCTACTAGTGGAGATCTTTGTCACTTTATAGGGAGAACCTATTTGAAAGTAAAATCAATTTTTTAAAAGAGGTGGGACATGGAAAGAGACAGATGCCTCCTGATATTGTGTGAACACCTGGATCCAGCCAGGCTTGAAACTGGTGGACTTCTAGACTTCATAATACAAGCTAAACCAATATATTCCTTTTTCAGTTTTAATCAGTTTGAGTTTCCGTAACCTCCAACTCAAAAAGCCCTGACAATACAAACTGTGTATGCCCAGCCAAGAAGTTTGTCGTATAGACAATGAGAAACAAAGATTTTGAAGTAGGATAATGAAAACATCAGATTGATTTTCTGGAAGATAACTGCAATGAAAATATGAATGGACTGAACTTCAACCTGTTTATTTCACAGATGAATAAATGAGGCTCAGAAGGGATAAGTGGCACACCCACAATAACAGAATAGACTTCAAAACATACTTAAGAAAAAGAAATATGGTGTTTACTAAGCACCTTCTTTGTATAAAGGACAGTGCCAAATGTGGCAGAGGAGATAAACAAGGAATTCACAGTCTAATCACAGGGTAAACACCTCAAATGCAAGGTAGGGCCAAGTCCAGTCAGTGACATAAAAGATGTACTACTCGGCTGGACTCAGTGGCTCACGCCTGTGATACCAACACTTCGGGAGGCCGAGGCAGGTGGATCACGAGGTCAGGAGATGGAGACCATCCTGGCTAACACAGTGAAACCCCGTCTCTACTAAAAATACAAAAACTTAGCCGGGTGTTGTGGCACGTGCCTGTAGTCCCAGCTACTCAGGAGAGTGAGGCAGGAAAATCTCTTGAACCTGGGAGGCAGAGGTTGCAGTGAGCCGAGATTGCGCCATTGCACTACAGCCTGGGCAACAGAGTAAGACTCTGTCTCAGGAAAAAAAAAAAAAAAAAAAAAAAGACATACTACTTGGTTCAAGCAGAAAGAGACTGCATTCAGCTAGGCATGGTGGCTCAGGCCTGTAATCCCAGCACTTTGGGAGGCTGAGGTGGGCAGATCACTTGAGGTCAGGAGTTCGAGCCCAGCCTGGCCAATGTGGTGAAACCCCGTCTCTACTAAAATAAAAAAGTTAACTGAGTGTAGTGGTATGTGCCTATAATCCCAGCTACTTGGGAATCTGAGGAAGAAGAATCACTTGAACCCAGGAGGCAGAGGTTGCAGTGAGCCAAGTTTGCACCACTGCACTCTAGCCTAGGCAACAGAGTGAGACTCCATCTCAAAAATAAAATAAAAAAGAAAAAGATTGCATCCAACTGAAGATCAAGAAGGGCTCCAGAAAGGAGGAATCTGAGAAGAGCCTTCCAAAATTAGGACGGTTTCAACAGTGGAGGTAAGAGGGAAGAGCAGTCTACAGGATAAACAAAGTCACAGAAGTAGTGAAAGAAACAGAAACAATAATTCCATGTTTCAGTTTTGGCTCCAGCACAGAGTATGACTACAGGAAAAGTAGAGATTAGGCCAATTATGTGTAAGAGAAGATCTTACATATTAAGGATAATCTGCATTGAATAGGCAGTGAATTTCCTTGAAAGACTTCTGTGCAAAACCCATGAGGTGGTCAGAGCTACACTTTGGGCAGATTAACCTGGCAACACTATGTCAGCAATGAAAGCAGCAGAGGATACTGTTTCCTCAAGGATCATTCTTTTCGACCTTTATTTAACTTACTGCTGACCATCTGTTCCTCCTTGAAGCCTTCTTGTGCTTCTGCCATATAACACCATCCTCGCCTGGCCCCCAAGTTCTATCTATCCTCTTCCCCTCTTCTCTCTTTTTTCTTTTTTTTTTGAAATGGAGTTTCGCTCTTGTTGCCCAGGCTGGAGTGCAATGGCGCCATCTCGGCTCACCACAACCTCCGCCTTCCGGGTTCGAGCGATTCTCCTGCCTCAGCCTCTCGAGTAGCTGGGACTACAGGCATGCGCCACCATGCCTGGCTAATTTTGTATTTTTAGTAGAAACACGGTTTCTTCATGTTGGTCAGACTGGTCTCGAGATCCCGACCTCAGGTGATCCACCCGCCTCAGCCTCCCAAAGTGCTGGGATTACAGGCGTGAGCCATCGTGCCTAGCCTCCCTCTTCTCTTTTTGTCACTTCTCTTTCTGCCAGGGTCTCGTCCTTGCAGTTCCATTTTTTACTCTATGCAGATGCTCCCAAATCTCTCATGCTACCAGCTCTCTTTCCTTAGCTCCAGATGTACACTTTACTTCTCCTGGCAATCTTAACTCAAATGCTTAAAACAGAAACTGCCATCACCTTCTACAAACATTCTCTTTTTCCTGTTTAACGTATTATTCTATATTCTACTCTCTCAGACTCCAGGCCTTACTCATCTCTGATTCTTCACCCCCTCCATTCTCCTTCACATCCAGACAGTCACCATGTGCTTATAGTTTCTGCTGCTTGAGTGTGATGCCCTCATTCTACACCCCTTGCCACTTCCTTCGTCCAGGCTATCATTTATGCCAAGACTAATAGCACAGACTTCTAGAAGGCTTCTCTCACACTCTTAAGTCATCCCCATATCTGCTGGTGGAGGAAGCACTCAAAAAACCTGGCTGCGATTTTCTCTGGTATTCCAAAGCACCTCGCATAAGGAGAACAGTCCCAACTCCCAAGGGTGGCATCCAAAGTGCTCCTACAATTTGGCTCCCACTTGCCTTTCCAAACTGATCCCATGCTACTCCTGATTTTCTCATCATTTCCTGCACAGAGTCTATTTTTTGCTGTACCTTTGTTCACAATCACCACCACCCTTTCCCCATTTCCACAAGATTAAAGCAATCTAGGTCCATGCCAAATGCCATCATTTCCTTGAAGCCTTCCCTGATTCTTTTATTGAATACATTGTTTGTATCTCTTTTATAGCACGTATAAAATTCTACTTTATATATTTGCACAAATGTCTATTCATAGACATAAGCTATCCCAGCTACAGTCTATCCCATAGACTGTAAGCTATTTGAAGGTAGTAAAGTATAGTAGGCAATGGCTGGGCTTTAGAGTCAGGCTGGATTGAAATCATGTCTTACTATATGTGATCTATAGGCAAGTTACTAAACTTCCTTAAGCCTCAGTTTCCTCATCTGTAAAATGGGGATAATAATAGCATTTACACATATATTAGTATTATGAGGATTAAATGAGGTAAATAATGTATGTTAAGTGCTAACTGGCATATCATGTATTAAATGGTAACTACTATTTTTACCATCATCATTGTCGTTAAGGGGAAAATAGCTTTTTCA
This sequence comes from Rhinopithecus roxellana, assembly GCF_007565055.1. NCBI lineage: Eukaryota > Metazoa > Chordata > Mammalia > Primates > Cercopithecidae > Rhinopithecus > Rhinopithecus roxellana. Next base: position 6,058,436 of record NC_044553.1, read on the forward strand.
TCTCTGTATCTTCTACATGGTCTCAATCACAGAAATCTCAACAACAGTTTATTGAATGACCAACTTTGGACCACAAAATTCCATTCATTAAACATCCCTGAGATTTCCCTAACTGAAACAGTCTCTTTTTCTCTCCGTTTACCTAGTATCCTCCCCTCCGCCCGCTACCAAACTTACCTGGTGCAAAATGGTATATCGCTCACGAAACAGCTCTGCTTTATCTCTTGCTGTTCCAAATAAATTTGGTGCAGGGTGGTTGGTCATTAACAGACTAGAAAAAAAGAATGACTATCATAATACACAAAGGTGAGCCAAAAGTGAAGCAAGAGACTATATACCTTCTGGAAAAAACATTTGAAATTAACTTAAAATCAGTGGATGGCATACTTACGGAAGAAATTTTTTTCTTTCTGAATTGTATACAAAGCGTGGAATATCAAATGCTCCTATGATATTGAAAACGTGCTCTCTGAAAAACATCCCACAAAACACAGACCTGATTTACTAAAAACATAAGTACTCTAGGTGAACATGATAACTTGCATTATAAGTCTTTGTAATAACATACTTTTCACATTTTCTCAGGCCAGGCACACAATTTCGTTCTCTTTTTCTTTTTCTTTTTTTTTTTTTTAAGACAGAGTTTCGCTATTGTTGCCCAGGCTAGAGTGCAATGGCATGATATCGGCTCACCGCAACCTCTGCCTCCCGGGTTCAAGTGATTCTCCTGCCTCAGTCTCCCAAGTAGCTGGGATCACAGGCATGCACCACCATGTCCAGCTAATTTTGTATTCTTAGTAGAGATGGGGTTTCTCCATGTTGGTCAGGCTGGTCTCAAACTCCTGACCTCAGGAGATCCACTCACCTTGGCCTCCCAAAGTGCTGGGATTACAGATGTGAGCCACCATGCCCGGCCCACAATTTCTTGTAGTATCAAAAGTACTATGGAGGTAAAATGTTTAGCTTGTGCATTTTCATCTCAAGGGACAAGAAAGCATTGTCAAAACTCACGAGAAAAAAAAATTAATCAAGTTAACTTCCAGGTAAGAATTTCATCTGTTGAAAAAGAACAATTATATAAACAATAGTCACATCTTAAAGAAATCTCTACTTTTATGAGCTACAGTGTTGTTGTTGTTGTTGTTGTTGTTGTTGTTGTTGTTGTTGTTTGAGACGGAGTTTCATTCTTGTTGCCCAGGCTGGAGTGCAATGGGTCGATCTTGGCTCATCACAACCTCCGCCTCCAGGGTTCAAGAGATTCTGCTGCCTCAGCCTCCCGAGTAGGTGGGATTACAGGCATGCACCACCACGCCCGGCTAATTTTGTATTTCTAACAAAGGCGGGGTTTCTTCATGTTGGTCAGGCTGGTCACTAACTCCCAACCTCAGGTGATCCGCCTGCTTCAGCCTCCCAAAGTGCTGGATTGTAGGCATAAGCCACCATGCCCAGCCATGAGCTACAGTATTATCAAAGGATATGATTAAGTTCCAACAATTTTTCTTGTTTTTGTTTTGTTTTTTGAGACAGTCTCACTCTGATGCCCAGGCTGGGGTGTGATCTTGGCTCACTGCAACCTCTTCCTCCTGGCCTCAAGCAATTCTCCCGCCTCTCAAGTAGCTGGGATTACAGGTATGTGCCACCACACCCAGCTAATTTTTGTATTTTTAGTAGAGAAAGGGTTTTGCCATAGGGGCCAGGCTGGTCTCAAACTCCTAACCTCAAGTGATCCACCTGCCTCAGCCTCCCAAAGTGCTGGAATTACAGGCATGAGCCACCATGCCCAACCCCAACAATTTTAAAAATCTAAATTTTTTTTGTTTGTTACTTGCTTGTTTGTCTGAGATGGAGTCTACTTCTGTCACCCAGGCTGGAGTGCAGTGGTACAATCTCGGCTCACTGCAACCTCTGCCTCCTGGGTTCAAGCAATTCTCCTGCGTCAGCCTCCCAAGTAGCTGGGATTACAGGCGCCCTCCACCACGCCCAGCTAATTTTTGTATTTTTAGTAGAGACGAGATTTCACTGTGTTGGCCAGGCTGGTCTTAAACTCCGGACCTCATGATCTGCCTGCTTTGGCCTCCCAAAGTGCTGGAATTACAGGCGTGAGCCACCGCATCCTGCCAAATCTAAAATGTTATGCAAAAGTGTCCCAGGAAAAGTTATACAATGGAAAAAGAACCCCCCCCAATTCTGGCCATATCTTTCAGACTTATACAATATATATATAGTGTTAGAGATGGAAAACCAAAAAAAATTATTTAATTTCAGACACTTTTAATAATACAACCATGTTTAAAAGAAGTTAAAAATTTCCACAGCACTATTGTATAAATATCCCAACCTAAAAATCTTTCCTAAAATTATATGTTTATCTCCCAAATTGAAAATGATCAAAAAAGGTTAATGCTACCCTAGAGGTAACAAGTATAGAGTAGCTGAGAATCAGTGAACTTGAGGAAACCCTAGACTCCAGACACTGCTCCACTATTTTCTGGTGGATCAGTCTGAGTAAGTTATTGAACTTCTCATGCCATCTCTTCATCTATGAGAACAAAAGCCTCTATTGTGGTATGATATAATGATTCTGACAACTGAAGGTACAAAAATCCTTCACCGTTCAGTCCTCACTGGACCTCCATGTAGGTTGGCTGTAACATATAAACAGCCTGACAGAAATAGCTGAGCCAGGTCAGTGAAGAGTGCGGGCTGGCCGACCCTGGCACTGCGCACTGAGGCCAGGGATAGGCCTGAGCCTCGCACCTCCTCTGAAACTGTGCCCTGCCTTTGAGGCCTGACAGGTGTGGGAGCAGGGGCTGCCCAAAGGTGGGCTGGGGTTGGAGGAAGCAGCCTAGTAGTTGCTATGTGTCCTGAGGCTTTAAGGCACCTGACCCCACCCTTGTTGGAACTGGCATCACCAGGACCTGTTTACTCTAGATGAGAATCATGATCCCTAGGCGCATAGTGCATTGCCTGGAAGAGCCCACTCACCCTGGACGAGCCCTTTGGCTGCCTCAGACAGTCCTTGAGGAGGATGAGTGAGACATCATGGGCCACACACTGTGTGCCTGCTCTTAGGGAAATGTCATCATTGACAATAGCTATTTCTTCATCCAGAACCTGGGGGAGGGTGGGTTCAGCTATGTGGACCTAGTGGAGGTGTTACAGGATGGACACTTCTACGCCCTAAAGTGAATCCTGCGTCACAAGCAGCAGGACCGGGAGGAGGCCCAGCCAAGAAGAGAACATGCATCGCCTCTTCAATCACCCCAACATCCTTTACCTCACGGCTTACTGTCTGAGGGAGCAGGGTGCTAAGCATGAGGCCTAGCTGCTGCTTCCATTCTTTAAGAGAGGTATACTGTGGAATGGAGAGAAAGGCCGAAGGATGATGGCAACTTCCTCACTTACGATCAAATCTTTCAGCTGCTGCTGGGTATCTATAGCAGCCATGAGGCCATTCATACCAAGGGTTAGACCCACAGGGACCTGAAGCCCACCAGTATCTTGCTTGGAGATGAGGGGCAGCCAGTTTTAATAGACTTGGATGCCATGAATCAAACATGCCTCGAGTGAAGGTCTCCCACCAGGCCCTGACCCTGCAGGACTAGGTGACCCAGCAGTGCACCATCTCCTACTGAGCCCTAGAGCTCCTCCCTGAGCAGTCAGTGTCACTGATGAATAGACTGATGTCTGGTCCCTGGGCTGTGTGATACATGCCATAATGTTTGGGGAAGGCCCTTATGAAATGGTGTTCAGGAAACGTGACAGTGTGGCCCTTGCTGTGCAGAACCAACACAGCATCCTACAAAGCCCCATGCATTCTTCAGGAGTGTGGCAGCTCCTGGCCTCAGTGATCACTGTGGACCTGCTGCAGCACCCTCACAATGCTTGTCTCCTCAATCAGCTGGAGGTACTGCAGCCGCCAGCTCCTGGCCAGCACACTACCCAAATCTGAACGAAGCAGTGGCCATGTTGAGAAGGTAGCCCCTTGTGCCTTGGAAAGAGGCTCCCATCCCTCACTGGAGTCTCTACCCATTCTTTCTTTTTTTTTCTTTTTCTTTTTCGTCTGTCATCCAGGCTGGAGCAAAGTGGCACGATCTTGGCTCACTGCAATCTCCGCCTCCCAGGTTCAAATGATTCTCCTGCCTCAGCTTCCCAAATAGCTAAGACTACAGGCATACACCACCATGCCCAGCTAATTTTTGTATTTTTTAGTAGAGATGCGGTTTCACTGTATGTTGGCCAGGCTGGTCTCGAACTCCTGAGCTCAGGTGATCTGCCCACTTCAGCCTCCGAAAGTGCTGGGATTACAAGCATGAGCCACTGTGCCTAGCCTGATTTTCTGCTTTCTTACCCCCAAGAGCAACACCTGGACAAGGAGCTTTACTAAGTGGGGGTGGGACAGGGGTTGGGAAAAGGAAAACTGATGGGATATGGTACATGGCTCTGTGCAGGACTGTTGAGCTCTTATTATTATGTTCTGCCTCCAAATCTGGGAGCAGGAGAATGTATAAACAGAAGAATAAAGTGAATGCAGATTGATGTGGAGGAAAATAAGTAAATAAATAAATAACAGGTAACTTTAGGGTAAACAATGAGTAATGTCTATTTTAGGATAATAATCCTTAAACCTTAATATAATCATTTTGAATTTCTATTGATTGCTTTAGGGAACATTCATTATACTCTAGTATTTATTTTATTTTATTTTATTTTTTGAGACAGGGTCTCACTCTGTCACCCAGACTGGACTGTAGTGGCATGATCTCAGCTCACTGCAACCTCCACCTCCCAGGCTCAAGTGATTCTCCTATCTCAGCCTCCCAAGTAGCTGGGATTACAGGTGCATCCCACTACCACCCGACTAATTTTTGTATTTTTAGTAGAGATGGGGTTTCACCATGTTGGCCAGGCTGGTTTTGAACTCCTGACCTCAAGTGATCTACCCACCTTGGCCTCCCAAAGTGCTGGGATTATAGGCGTGAGCCACTGTGCCTGGTCACACTAGTATTTTAAATGAGTTTGCAAGCGTTTTTAAAATTAAAAATCCTCAATTTCTGTATTTATTTATTTATTTGTTTTTTTAGCAGTTACAAGTTCTGACACGGAGAAGATTACAACTTCTGACTAAAATAAAGATAATGACTCCTTTCAATCACCTCTATTACCCCAAATAGGAAAGAAGTGGCAATGTTAAAACTGTCTCTCAGCCCATTTTCCCCAGTGTTTTCCTTCCAGTTAAATGCCATGAATTTGGATAGAAGTATCATATCAAGAGGGATATTCACAGAAATAAAACCCAGAAGAATTACTGCCATATAAATTCTTAAACCTAAAAACATGAGATAGTAGAGTCACAAAACTGAGGTCCTACTCTCATTTGCCATTCACCATGTGACCAAGTAAAGTTGCTGAACTTCTCTGGGCGTGGTACTTTCCTAAGAGCAAAGTAAATTATACTTCTGAATATTCATTTCAATTCAACTCATTTGTAGCATACAGAATAAAAAGTCAGATCCACTGGTTGGGTAGGCAGCAAAAGTTAGTAATGAATGGTACAGCAACATTGTAACTTCAAATCCTAGGAAAAACCAGTAAAGATGAATCATTTAATAATGAGGTTTGCAAAGAAAGCCATTATTTAAAAAGACATACAGAAATAACAACAGTAACCACTGTGGAAATGTTGATCACTAATAATTTTCCAAGATAATAATTAAAACTAAGTGCTCAATAACACCTCCTATGAGGAAAAAAGTTAACTATACCCACATACATAGTTTCATCAACAGACTGACTGCATTCCTGGACTGCTGCTTCCACCACAGATCGTTCAATCATGTTTGATGACACTGAAAAGAGAATTGCAGAGTCAAATTAAAAAAAAAAAAAAAAATTAGTTCTTTCCACAGACAGCTCTTTTCCCAAAAATAATTTGCAAATATTAATACTGGGATTCTCATTATACAGTTCTTGGAGAAAAAAAGTGTTAGGTCAGAACAATAACAAAAGCCTTACCTCAAATACCTTAATTTTCCACTCCAGACTCTCAGTCTGGAGTGCGGTGGCATAATCTCAGCTCACTGCAAAGTTTTCCACACTCAAAGTTACAATACCTTAATATACAATCAAATGCCTTAATTTTCTAAACCCTGTTTAGTTATAAGAACATTTCTGAGCCAGGGTCAGTGGCTCACACCTACAATCCTAACACTTTGGGAGGCCGAGGCAGGAGGATGGCTTGAGCCCAGGAGTTTGAGACCAGCCCAGGCAATGTGGTGAAACCCCATCTCTACAAAAAATACAAAACTTAGCTGGGTGGGTTGCCACACGCCTATAGTCCCAGATACTCAGGAGACCAAGGTAGGAGGATCACCTGAGCCCAGGGAGGTGGAGGCTGCAGTGAGCTGTGATCATGCCACTGGCACTCCAGCCTGGGCCACAGAGTGAGATACTATCTCAAAAAAAAAAAAAAAAAATTCCCTAAGCTCCCACTTTTAATAAGGTTACATTAGTATAACTTTATCATCATAACTACTCAGTTTCAATGAGCATGATAGTAACAATAATAACAATAGCAGCTACCACTTATTAAGCACTGAGTAAATGTGGGGCACCATGCTCAGTACTTTATTTACAAGTATTATTCCATTAGGTAGATGTCCTGTAAGACTGATGTTAAAATGCCCATATCTTATAGATAGGGAAAATACAACTTTAAGAGGTTGAAAATTTTGCCCAAAAACTAGAAGAGATAGAAAGCAACAAAAACCCAGGTCTGATTCCAGAGTGGGCTCTTTTAATCACTTTGATATGCTGTCAAGCAAAATACCATGTGCCATCTTAAATCAATGTACACAGAGACAAGTATCATTTTCTTTTTCTTTTTTTTTTTTTTTGAGACAGAGTCTCACTCTGTCACCCAGGCTGGAGTGCACTGGAGCGATCTTGGCTCACTGCAAGCTCCACCTCCTGGGTTCACGCCATTCTCCTGCCTCAGCCTCCTGAGTAGCTGGGACTATAGGCACCCGCCACCACGCCTGGCTAATTTTTTGTATTTTTAGTAGAGACGGGGTTTCACCGTGTTAGCCAGGATGGTCTCGATCTCCTGACCTCGTGATCTGCCTGCCTCAGCCTCCCAAAGTGCTGGGATTACAGGCGTGAGACAAGTATCATTTTCTAAATTTTCAAATGTAAAGGAATTTTTAAGTAAAGGTATATGTAAAATTCTGCCTTTAGGAATGAAAATGAGATATAATAACCATTTATCCTATATCACGGAGTATGTTTCTTCCTATATAATTGAAGAGACTAGCATCTATATAACATTAAGAGTAAACTCAGCACTTCTCAGCCTTTTGGCTACCAAGATCAAGTGGAGAGTGAGCCATACCTGCTTCTATCCTTAGGGTGCTATAAATATCAGACTTTTTTTCCGAGGGCAAGAGCATTTCTTCTTTCCATGCCCATGCTTGTGGTATTAAGTATTTAACAAAAAGGTCCCTGAATCCCTATGGCAGTGTGGCAGTGGCAGGAAGAAACATGCTGATACAGTTTTACTGACAGGTTGAATAGAGAGGTCTTTCAGAAAACTCCCCCAGGTATACGGCTGAAATGGACTGCAAATTATAAAACAGTGGGGCCGGGCGCGGTGGCTCAAGCCTATAATCCCCGCACTTTGGGAGGCCGAGACGGGCGGATCACGAGGTCAGGAGATCGAGACCATCCTGGCTAACACGGTGAAACCCCGTCTCTACTAAAAATACAAAAAACTAGCCGGGCGAGGTGGCGGGCGCCTGTAGTCCCAGCTACTCCGGAGGCTGAGGCAGGAGAATGGCGTAAACCCGGGAGGCGGAGCTTGCAGTGAGCTGAGATCCGGCCACTGCACTCCAGCCCAGGCGACAGAGCGAGACTCCGTCTCAAAAAAAAAAAAAAAAAAAAAAAAACCAAAAAAACAGTGGAACAGAGGTTTAGTACATGTATTGGTGGTCCCATTCTAGCTTCTTTGGGCGTGTTTCAACAGATGTGAATTTCCAAAAAAAGACACGAAGGAGGAGTGGAGGGGCCGGGCGTGGTGGCTCACGCCTGTAATCCCAGCACTCTGGGGGGCCAAGGTGGGTGGATTACCTGAGGTCAGGAGTTCAAGACCAGCCTGACCAATATGGTGAAACCCTGTCTCTACTAAAAATATAAAAATTAGACGGGTGTGGTGGCATGCACCTGTAGTCCCAGCTACTTAGGGGGCTGGGCCAGGAAAATCGCTTGAACCCAGGAGGCGGAGGTTGTAGTGAACCGAGATCGCGCCACTGCACTCCAGCCTAGGCGACAGCGACAGAGTGAAACTCTGTCCCCCTCTTACCAAAAAAAAAAAAAAAAAAAGAAGGAGAAGAGGGAAGCGCTGTGTAGAAAGGAAATCCTTGAAGGAATTCCCAAACCTCTACCTTCCTGGGTCACCTTATGTTTCATAACTTTGGTATACTCAAGAAAAAAAATGACCATCTTTTATAGAATGCGCTTTTCTTGAAATCCACTTATTCTTTTTTTTTTTTTTTTTTTTTGAGACATAGTCTCACTCTGTCACCCAGTCTGGAGCGCAGTGGCATAATCTCAGCTCACTGCAACCTCTGCCTCCCAGGTTCCAGCGATTCTCCTGCCTCAGCCTCCCAAGGAGCTGGGATTATAGGCGCCTGCCACCATGTCTGGCTAATTTTTGTATTTTCAGTAGAGACAGGGTTTGCCATGTCGGCCAGGCTGATCTTGAACTCCTGACCTCAGGCATTCCCACCAGCCTCGGCCTCCCAAAGTGCTGGGATTACAGGTGTGAGCCACCATGTCTGGGCCCACTTATTCTTATCACAAGTGTTATATAATTTTGTATAAATGTCTGTTTTCGCCAGGCGCGGTGGCTCACACCTGTAATCCCAGCACTTTGGGAGGCTGAGGCGGGAGATCACCTGAAGTCAACAGTTCGAGACCAGCCTGGTCAACACGGTGAAACCTCGTCTCTACTAAAAACACAAAAATTAACCAAGCATATTGGTGCACACCTGTAATCCCAGCTACTCGGGAGGCTGAGGCAGGAGAATCGTTCGAACCCAGGAGACAGAGGTTGCAGTGAGCCGAAAATCGCACCACTGTAGCTCCAGCCTGGGTGACAGTGAGAGACTCCTTGGAAAAAAAAAAAAAAGTCTATTTTCTGTAGTTTGCTTTCAGTAAAATGCTTTCCAACTCTGTTTAGTATATTCATTATCAGTGCATTAGTAGAATTGCTTTTTACTGAAAAGTTACTATCTCTGCCCTTTAAATTAGACTTACAAAATTAAGTTAAAACGACTAGCCATTCTATTAAAAAAAAAAAATTCCCTGAAGAAATTAAGAAGAGAATGGCAGCTCTGCTTACTTTACTCTTTTTTCCTCCCAAACATTTAGGAGTACCTCACTTAAATACGACATGGTAATAGCCACTAGGAGAGACAAAGTGACTGTAAAAGACCAGATCAAAATGAGAAGCCAAGTGCAGGAAACACGGTGGTGACACCTCCACCAGGGGAGAGGAACTATAAAAGGGCCCTTGGGGAACATCTTGAGGTTCCAACTAAATTAAAGGTTTGGATGTCTTCAACAGTTAAAATAAAAAAGAAGGCCGGGCATGGTGGCTTCCACCTGTAATCCTAGCACTTTGGCAGGCTGAGGTGGGTGGACTGCGTGAGCCCAGGAGTCTGAGACCAGGCTGAACAACACAGTGAAATCCCGTCTCTACTAAAATACAAAACATTAGCCCAACATGGAGGTGTGTGCCTGTAATCCCACCTAATCAGGAGGCTGAGACAGGAGAATTGCTTGAACCCAGGAGGTGGGGGTTGCAGTGAGCCGAGATAGCGCCATTGCACTCCAGCCTGGGCAACAGAGCGAGATTCCGTCCCAAAAAAGAAAGAAAAAAAAATTAAAATAAACTAAAGGTATTACCCCTTGGAAAGAAATGCTACCATGCATACATCTTATAACACTGGGACATCTTAATACTGAAGCCTCAACTTCACTTTAAACCTATACATCTAACTGAAATGCAGAACTATATTAACAATTTAGGAGTTATCAGAAAATATTACTTACAGGGTTGCTTTTCAACTGCATCAATTATCTTTTCCAGTTTATCGTCAAGCTCTAATTCACTGATAGACTGCAGAGCTTCTGTGAGGTACTTAATAGCTTCACTAAGAAAAGGAAAGAAAAAATGAGGCAGGTCATTAGTAATTAAAGGCTAAAAGTTTTCTGCCAAAGAGCGGCAAACACTCATCAATCTGGCACTGAAAGGAAGAACACTAACTTCTCTCTTCAAATAGCACTCATCTTTCCTGTGCTTTCTGAACAAAATCATCCTCCTATATCTTGCTAACATAAAGCCTCAAATCACATCGTTCCTCTAAGAATCCTTCCTAGACCAGCTCTACCTGCTGCAATCTTCCCTTTCTTCTGAAATTGTTAAAAATCATATTTACATATACCTTAGATCTGATATATCACATTAGCCTTGTACTACTTACTACCCTACATTTAAGGCAAGAGTCCATCTGTTTCAATGTCAAGCACCATATTCTGAACATAACAGACACTCATATATTTAATTTCATAATGCACTTGTTCAAAGTAAATTCCAATAATCACTGTTTTCAATTATAAAACAAGAAAAAAAAAAAGGCCGGGCGCGGTGGCTCAAGCCTGTAATCCCAGCACTTTGGGAGGCCGAGACGGGCGGATCACGAGGTCAGGAGTTTGAGACCATCCTGGCTAACACGGTGAAACCCCGTCTCTACTAAAAAATACAAAAAGCTAGCCGGGCAAGGTGGCGGGCGTCTGTAGTCCCAGCTACTCCTGAGGCTGAGGCAGAAGAATGGCGTAAACCTGGGAGGCGGAGCTTGCAGTGAGCTGAGATCCGGCCACTGCACCCCAGCCCGGGCGACAGAGCGAGACTCCGTCTCAAAAAAAAAAAAAAAAAAAGAAAAAGAAAAAGAAAAAGAAAATAGGCTTGGCCGCGCGCGGTGGCTCACGCCTGTAATCCCCTCACTTTGGGAGGCCAAGGCGGGCAGATCACGAGGTCAGGAGATGGAGACCATCCTGGCTAACACACGATGAAACCCCATCTCTACTAAAAATACAAAAAAATTAGCCAGGCATGGTGGCAGGGCACCTGTAGTCCCAGATACTCGGGAGGCTGAGGCAGGAGAATGCCGTGAACCCGGGAGGCGGAGCTTGCAGTGAGCCGAGATCGTGCCACTGCACTCCAGCCTGGGCGACAGAGCAAGCCTCCATCTCAAAAAAAGAAAAAGGCTTAAAAAAACTATGACATCTGAAATATAATCATAGAAGCAACACTCATTAAAATCACATGAATTTGTGTTATATGAAAGGAGAGGTTGGCACTCCCCTCGACAAAGATGGAAGAGGCCCTCAGGCCTGACAATACGCATATTGTTAAGGCATTGCCACCTGCTTCATGGATGAGTCTGACCATCATTTAAAAAAAAAAAAAAAATCACAGCTGGGCGTGCAGTGGCTCACGCCTGTAATCCCAGCACTTTGGGAGGCCGAGGTGGGCAGACCGCAAGGTTAGGCTATCGAGACCATCCTGGCTAACACGGTGAAACCCCATCTCTACTAAAAATACAAAAACAAAATTAGCCGGGCGTGGTGGCGGGCGCCTATAGTCCCAGCTACTCGGAGGCTGAGGCGGGAGAATGGCGTGAACCCGAGAGGCGGAGCTTGCAGTGAGCGGAGATCGCGCCACTGCGCTCCAGCCTGGGCAACAGAGAGAGACTCCGTCTCAAAAAATAAATAAATAAATAAAATAAAATAAAATCACATTAATTCCTGACTTAAATCCCAAAATGATCAGAATGAACATTATTAACTAGTTACATGCCCTTACATGCCATTCTGTATTTGCAGCACACAACTTTACACCTCATATCAATATTATTGCTGATTACAGTATTAAACAATTAGCTAATTACATGCCATTCTGTATTTGTAGCACACAACTTAACATTTCACATATTATTGTTATAGTCATCACACTAATTGTTCTATATGTTGGGTTGCTTATTAGTTGTTTTGTGTGTAGGTGTTGCATCTCTCCAATTTATTATAGATAACTGAGAACTGAGTTATTATAGATAACTTTAAAACTGTAACTTAGGCCGGGCGCGGTGGCTAAAGCCTGTAATCCCAGCACTTTGGGAGGCCAAGACGGGCGGATCACGAGGTCAGGAGATCGAGACCATCCTGACTAACACAGTGAAACCCCGTCTCTACTAAAAAATACAAAAAACTAGCCGGGCGTGGTGGCGGGCGCCTGTAGTCCCAGCTACTCGGGAGGCTGAGGCAGGAGAATGGCGTAAACCCGGGAGGCGGAGCTTGCAGTGAGTTGAGATCCGGCCACTGCACTCCAGCCTGGGCGACAGAGCGAGACTCCGTCTCAAAACAAAAAACAAAAAACTGTAACTTAGAACTCTGTGTCATCCTTCCACGGGGTTCTAACTACACTTGAAAGTGGTCCATAAATATTTGACCACTGAGTCCCTAAAATCATATACCTTTCGGGTGCGTCTTGGGACAGTTCTTAGCATAGACCAAAGCCTGTAAAGCCATACAGGATCTTGCCCCTACCAAATCCCATTAAGCTCATACCATGTCCCTGGCCTTCCTGGCACTCTCCTGCTTCGGGGTCTTTACGTGGCCATTTTCTCCCACTTTTCTCTCCACCTAGTCAGGTCCTGTTCTTTTTTTTTTTTCTTTCTTTCTTTTTTGAGACGGAGTCTTGCTCTCTCGCTCAGGCTGAAATGCAGTGGCGCGGTCTCGGCTCACTGCAACCTCCACCTCCCGGGTTCAAGCTATTCTCCTGCCTCAGCCTCCTGAGTAGCTGGGATTACAGGCGCACAGTACCAGGCCCGGCTAATTTTTGTATTTTTAGTAGAGATGGGGTTTCGCTTTGTTGTCCAGGTTGGTCTCGAATTCCTGACCTCGTGATCCGCCCGCCTCAGCCTCCCAAAGTGCTGGGATTACAGGCATGAACCACCATACCTGGCCAAGTCCTGCTCATTCTTTAACAGTCAGCCCAAACCACTTCTGAAGTGAAGTTTTTCCCTGACTCTACAGCAGTTTATACACATTATTATACACTCTCATAGCACTTCTTTCCTGAAATCCCTTTCACAACTGAGATTAAATAGCTGTGAAATAGTCATTTAATATCCATGGTAGACAGACTTCTAAGATGGCCGCCCCAATAATCCATTACTCCTAGTAGTTACACCTATGTAATCCCCTGCCCTTAAGTGTGGGCTGGACCTAGTAACTTGTTTTTAAAAATAGGATATAGCACAAGGGATAGAAAAACTTACTGTATTGTAATTTTGAAAGTAAAATTTAAAAGTGAAAAGAAAAAATTTAAAAATAACAAGATGTCACTTCCTTGATTAGGTTACTTCAGAGTTACTAGCGGACTCTCTCTCTTGATGAAGCCATGTCGGGGGCATACATGGCAAGGGACTGAGGGTAGCCTCCAGCCAACAGCCTGCAAGGCAATCAGGAACTGAATCCTGCCAACAACTGAATGAGCTTGAAGCAAATGCTGCCTGGTCAACATTTGAGATGATCCATCTTGACTGCAACCTTGTGAAAAGACCCTGAAGTTGAGGACCCAACGAAGCCACACCTGAATTCCTAACCCACAGAAAATGTGAGATAATAAATGTGCACTGTTTTAGCCTCTAAGTTGTGGGGTAATTTGTCATGCAGCAATAGAATACACTATCTGCCCCCTACAAAGCTCTTGCTCTCTCTTGCACCCCCTTGCCCTAGCACAGTGCTTTGCAGCTAACAGATTTAAGTATACTTATGACTGAAATAATTAATGACAAAAGCTTAATATTAGGTCAAATTCTAAGTGAAAAGAATAATTCATCAGTTGCTCATGCTTTCACAATGTCAAGGACCAATTGAACAAAACTCATTATTTTCCCCCAAGGTATATCCATTACTAACCAAAAGTACAGTCAAAAGTCCCATAAAACTCACAAAAAACAACCAAAAATCTACACACACGAGAGCAATAAAAACTGATACAGTGAGGTATATCCAGTTCAGCAGGTATTTAAATATGTATAAAATATTGTGTTCTAGGCCAGGCGCGGTGATTCACGCCTGTAATTCCAGCATTCTGGGAGGCCACGGCGGGAGGATTACTTGGGCCCAGGAGTTCAAGACCAGGCTAGCAACATAGCCAGACCCTGTCTCTACAAAAAATACAACAACAAAAAATTAGCCAGGTATGGTGGCCCACGCCTGTAGTCCCAGCTACTTGAGCCCAGGAGGTTGAGGCTGCAGTAAGTCAAGTTCGCATTACTGCCCTCCAGCTTGGGCGACAGTGAGACCATGTCTCAAACACATACACACACACACACACACACACACACACAGAACTCTAAAACAAGTAACAGATTTAATGAGAAAAATCTTGGAAAGGTTAATATGTTCTATAGGTCCTCAAAAACACAGATATGCCCAGGAAACCTGACTTTCACATAAATTGGCAACTGTAGACGTGCGAGCGGGCTTTTTTGGGTCTCTCATCTGATGTCTCAGCCACCTTCCCGGGAGCCTGAGAGCTGACCACGTCACAACGCTGATAACCGGCTGCCATAGACAGGTTGCCGCTTCTCGGGCTCAGTTTGACACGTGAAAAGAGACTGGGCCGGCCTAGAAGAAACATTAAACTCCTTGCACGGGTCGGTGAAACCAAAGAAGGCACGGCAGCCTCAAGATCTTAGAACTTTTTTTTTTAATGGAGTTTCTTTCTGTCGCCAGGATGGAGTGCAGTGGCGCAATATCGGTTCACCGCAACCTCCTCCTCCTGGGTTCAAGCGATTCTCCTGCCTCAGCCTCCCGAGTAACTGGGACTACAAGCGCGCGCCACCACGCCCAGCTAATTTTTGTATTTTTAGTAGAGACAGGGCTTCACCATGTTGGCCAGGATGGTCTCGATCTCCTGACCTCGTGATCCGCCCGCCTCGACCTCCCAAAGTGGTGGGATTACAGGCGTGAACCACCACGCCCGGCCGCTTCTTAGAACTCTGTCATTTAAGGTCAAGCCCCCTCTCCGCGAGCGGGGAGCCGCCGCGGTGAGTCCCGCTGCCGCACGAGGCAGCTGGGCCCCAGCTCTTTCCTCTCGCCCCTCAAGCTGCCCAAGCCCACTCACCCCCGGAGTAGCAAGCCCCGCAACTTAAAGGCAGAGAGCGCCCGGCTCCGCAACCGCTCCGGCGCCATATTCGCGATTTGGCGCCACCGCCGCAGCTCCGCCCCTTCCCGGGCGCGCCCCGGCCCAGCTCCGCCCCTGGACCTGTCCCGGGTCGCGCTCGACCCTGTTAAGATCCCTGCTTGGTCCATGCTGCCGCGCCGCAGCCACTCGCACCTAGCAGTTCGCAACCCCGGACCGAGTAGGCTGAAAGTGGAGATCACCTCGCGCTCCTTTGCTGCCGGGAAACTGAGGGCCAGAGCTTCTTCCCTGGTGTCGGGCTGCGTTGAGCCAGCCACAGCGGTCTCACCGCTGCCCTAGACATTCCACGACTGCGGCCGAGCTTCCCGGACCCAGGATCCCCCTGCTTTGAAGGCCATGAGAGCTGTTGGGTTCCCTACTTCGCACAAGCTCTGGAAATACTGTGCCTCGACATTTACTGGAAGCTGTTATAAGTCTCCATCGCTCCCACCTACCCCACTTTTATTTAACTTGAGGGCTTCGTATGCGCCATGCACTGTCATAAGCACTTTAAATGTGTGAATTGATGTGTTGCTCATGACAGCCCGATGAGCTGTGTGCTGTCTTTTCCACAACAGCCTCATTTTACAGATGAGAAAACTGAGACACAAAAATGATAAAGGACTTGCTCAAGATGAAACGACGAGTTAAGTGGTGGAGTCAGGATCTGAACTCAGGTATTCTGATTCCAAGTGGACTGTCAATCTGCCACACTTCAAAACGCTTGCTCCAATGAGTTGACTAAACCATGGAGTACTATAAGTAAACACGCGGCTTATAAAACATGAGGATGATTTTGCATTACCAATATAAAGTGACCTCCAACGTATACAGTTTTTTTTTTTTTTTTTTTAAAGCGCAGTTTAATGAAGGAAGGGAAACAAAAATATATGTATTCGTTTTCGCATTTTAAAAAACCTCTGGGCCCCGGTGCGGTGGCTCACATCTGTAATCCCAGAACTTTGGGAGGCCGACGCTGGCAGATCACTTGAGGCCAAGAGTTCGAGAACAGCCGGGCCAACATGGTGAAAGCCCGTCTCTACCAAAAAAAAAAAAAAAAAAAAAAAAAGAAAAGAAAATACAAAAAAAATACAAAAATTATCCAGGTGTGGTGGCGCGTGCCTGTAATCCCAGCTCCTGAGAGGCTGAGGCAGGAGAATCTCTTGAGCCTCAGGGGCGGAGGGTGCAGTGAGCCGAGATCGTGCCACCACTCCAGCCTGGACAACAAAGCAAGACTCTATCTCAAAAACAAAAAAAGCTGGACGCAGTGGTTCACGCCTGTAATCCCAGCACTTTGGGAGGCCAAGGTGGGCGGATCATCTGAGGTCGGGAGTTCGAGAGCAGCCTGACCAACATGGAGAAACCCCATCTCTACAAAAATACAAAAAAATTAGCCAGGCATGGTGGCGCATGCCTGTAATCCCAGCTACTCGGGAGGCTGAGGCAAGAGAATCGTTTGAACCCGGGAGGCGGAGGTTGCCCTGAGCCAAGATGGTGCCATTGCACTCCAGCCTAGGCAACAAGAGCGAGACTGTCTCAAAACAACAACAACAACAGAACAACTCTGGAAGGTTAAACCGGAGACCACAAAAATGATTAACTATAAAGGGGTGAGGGGATAGGGATGAAAGTGAAAACTTTCTTTACAGTGAGACTTTTAATGCATGTGTGTGTCTTACGTATTCAAAAAATAGAAAATAAAAAGGTGAGCTTAAAATTGAATGCATACTAAAACTGATACACCTAATTGCATATTAAATTGGTAACATAACATCACAAGTGATTTTTGAACACAGTTCTCTTTATTTAGTGAAATATTTTTCAAAGACAAAAAGTACAAAGAAATTTTTAATTTTTATGTAAGAAAGAATAGGAGATAGGAATAGAAAGACATACAGTTAATTCTCATTACTGTACCTGTGATAGTTAGATTTTATAAGTAGCCACCAACAAATAATTAGTGAATACTAAACCATTGCTACTAGGGGAAGTACAGAATTAAGTTCCTGTGAGCGTCTGGTGACAATGTTTTCATCAACTGACCAATATATAACCTTGTTTTATGTGTGTTGTTATTTAAAGACTCTTTATATTGTGATTCATTAGCACTGAACTCAGGGCCAACAGCCCTATAACTCATAGCTGAAGGAAGCTTATTTATTACATGTATTTTCTCCATAAGGCACATTACAACCTTCTTGTGCCTTCAAATACTAGACAAAACTTCAGCACTGTGTTTGGAGGCAACTTTAAACAGCAAAATCACCAACAAAAATAGCAAAAATGCTGAAAATACAGCACTAAATGTACCAGAAAAGGGACATTTACTTATAGTATGAGAGATGACACGAGAAGGTAGTGTCACTCTGTTTAACCTTATCTGGGAATGTACGTGATAGGCAACTCAAATGTTCTGCTTCTCTATGCATATCCTAAAAAGACCATGAAAGCTTCCAACATTGATTTGGGCATTACAAATAAATGTTAGTGAATAGGTGAATTTCGCGAATAAGGAATGCACAAATAATGGGGATTATTTGCTTACCCCCTAGAAGGATGAACAAGGAATAAGTGGTTACCTACGGGCAGGAAAGGAGGGGGAATAGGGACATAAAATGATAAAGCTATTAAGTAAAGTGTTTTAGGAAACGGATATTTGCACAGTCCCAAAATATCCTCCGGATAACTGATAATTATACAGGGGAAAATGCACTTTTACAATGGAACATTCAGAGGTTACCACCTTAATCAAGTATCAAACTTAGCAGGAGAATTGCTTGAACCCAGGAGGCAGAGGTTTCAGTGAGCTAAGTTCATGCCACTGCATTCCAGCCTGGGCCACAGAGTGAGACTCCGTCTCAAAAACAAAAAACAACAACAAAAACCGGCCATGCGCAGTGGCTCACACCTGTAATCCCAGCACTTTGGGAGGATGAGGCAGGCAGATCACCTGAGGTCAGGAGTTCGAGACAAACCTGGCCAACATGGTGAAACCCCATCTCTATTAAAAATACAAAAATTAGCCGGGCGTCGTGGTAGGCACCTGTAATCCCAGCTATTCGGGAGGCTGAGGCAGGAGAATCATTTGAACCTGGGAGGCGGAAGTTACAGTGAGCAGAGATTGTGCCATTGCACTCTGCCCTGGGCAACAGAGCAAGACTCTGTCTCAAAAAAAAAAAAAAAAAAAAAAAAAAAAGACTAAAAGAACTTAACAACCAAATGCAATAGGTAAGCTTTGATTGGGTCCCAGTTTGGAAGAAAAAGCTATAGTTAGAATACAATTCAGGAATTCTGAATATCAAATTATATCAAGAAATAACAGCCAAGCGTGGAGGCTCACGCCTGTAATCCCAGCACTTTGGGAGGCCAAGGCGGGCGGATCACAAGGTCAGGAGATCAAGACCATCCTGGCTAACACGGTGAAACCCCGTCTCGACTGAAAAAAAAAAAAAAAAAATTACCCGGTGTGGTAGCGGGCGCCTGTAGTCCCAGCTACTCAGGAGGCTCAGGCAGGAGAATGGCGTGAACCTGGGAGGCGGAGCTTGCAGTGAGCGGAGATGTGACAATGCACTCCAGCCTGGGCAACAGAGACTCCGTCTCAACAAACAAACAAACAAACAAAAAAAGTTGATTTTCTTACGTGTAGTAATAACATTGTGGTTATGTAGGTAAACATCCCTGTTTTTAGAAAATGCGTGCTGAAGTGCAACATTATACCTCCCACTCAAATAATTCAACAAAATGAAAAAGACACACACACACATACCAACAAACATAAAACTAGCATGGTAGTATTAATAATTATTAACCTGGAGTGGAAGATACACAGGTACTCCTTGAACTATTTTTTCAACTTTTTTTGTTTGCTATTTTTTATATTAAGAAATTGGAGAGAAAATAATCAATTCCAGTTGCCCAGCTTCCTCTCACAATCTGACCTCACAATTCCCCTTTTCCCATACATTTTCCCAATCACAATTCTGTTTCTCTCATACATTTTCAACTTCTTCCTCTATGGCTCCTTCACCTGGCCAGCTCATAAAGTCCCAATACTTAAATGAACAATTATATGCTGATGACTCCAAAATCCCTATCTCTAGCCCTTAGCTCTCTTAGACTTCAAATCCAACTCACTGTGTCTCTAAATGAACTCACCATTGCCCCTGCCCTCCCCGACCACCACCAAAACCTGTTCCTCCCCCCATATTGACTAACCTAGTAAAGGGCTCCACCCACCTTCCACCCAGTGACCAAGCTGGTAAACTAGGCATATCCTTGACTCTTCCCTCTCACAAATCAAAGTTCCCTGAACAACTTCCATTCATTTTTCAGTTCTTAGCTTAGACTTTACTTTCTCTCAGGAACCTTCCGTCTCCCCTTAATCTGAGTTAAAGGACCTCTGTAAACCCAAGCTGCCCTGGACTTTTGCTATTTTCACACTTACTGCACGGTATGTTGTCTGTTTGCTGGTCTGTAGACTCCACCAGACTCTACAGTCCAGGAGGACAAGTGCTCCATTTCAAAAATACAATACCAATATTACTAGTAACAACAAAGTGATGGAGTGAGAATCATAATTGACACAGAGTTTACACTAAGTAAAATGCACATATCTGTATGCAGTTGAATGCATTTTGATAAATGTATACACCCATGTAACCACCACCTCAATCAAGATACAGTAGAACATTTTCATCACTCCAGAACACTTCCTGTACTCCTTTTTATCAAATCCCCTCCACCTCCCTACTCCCAAATAACCACTTTTCTGCTTTCTATTACCATAGATCACTTTTGTCTATCTTGAATTTTTCTTTTTTCTTTTCTTTTCTTTCTTTCTTTTTTTTTTTTTTTTTTTTTTTTGAGAAGGAATCTTGCTCTGTCGCCCAGACTGGAGTGCAGTGGCGCGATCTCGCCTCACTGCAACCTCCACCTTCCTAGTTCAAGCGATTCTCCTGCCTTTGCCTCCCGAGTAGCTGGGATTACAGGCATGCGCCACCATGCTAATTTTTGCATTTTTAGTAGAGACAGGATTGCCCAGGTTGGCCAGGCTGGTCTCAAACTCCTGAGCTCAAGTGATGCGCCCACCTCATCCTCCCAAAGGGGTGAGATTACAGGCGTGAGCGACTGCGCCGGGCACAAAACTCCTATTGAGGGAAATCCAGTTACGTCTTGTAAAGTTAAATAGGATTCCACATATAGAACTCTACTCCAAAGATAGGCTTCTACAAATACAAAATAACATATGCATAACGTTATTCATCGCAGCATTATTTATGATAGCCAAAAAACCTGGAAATAACCGATATGTCCATCAATAACCTGTTTGAATAAGCTCTGACACCTCCAACCAGTGGAGTGCTATGAAGCTATAAAAAGGACTGAGGAGACCGCTGTACCCTGATATGGATCTTCAAGTGAAAAGAGCAAGTTAAGTAACACTGTATATACTTCCTTTTGTGTAAGAAAAGGAGCAGATACTCTGTGTTTATTTGTATCGTCAAAAATAAACAATAGAAAGTATCTTTAAGTTGCACCACACTTAAGTGCCTTCTAATGTGATGCAATATGAAGTATTTTCCAAAAAAAAAATCTGAACTAGAATCTAATAAAGCTTTTATATACAGCTTCCAGCCTAAAAGAAATATGGTGAAAGCTTGCACAAGTTAATGAGAAAGGACATTGAGGAACCAAACCCAGAAGGCTGTAGGAAAATAAGAAAACTAATCCATATAACAAACCAATGGCACAAGAGAGAAGGGAGAGAAGCTATTCTAGAGTAAAAAAGACATAAAGTCTTAAGAGGCGTTAACAACGAAATACAATGCTGGACAAACCAACTGTAGAAACGACATTTTGAGATAATCAAGGAATTTGACTACAGACTGACTACTAAATGAGGCTGTACTGCCAAAACACAATTCCAAGAGAGAAGGAATCTGCGCATGGGAAGCCCACACCCCTTCCCCACTGCGAGGAGCCAGACGTCCCTCCGCAGCCGCGCCGCCCCTCGCTCGACTTCCCGAGCGAGAGCCGCGGGACGTCGCAGACGCACTGACTCCGCCTTCCACCAATCTCGACCCTCGCCGCGTTCCGTTCGTGCGTGGAGCAGTCGGGACTGGAGGCTAGGCCGCCGGGCGGGCAGGGGCTGTGGCGCGGCAAACGGCGGGCCAGCGACGGCGCGAATGGCGGACTCACAGCTGTTCTGCGTGGCGGAGGAACGCAGCGGCCACTGCGCCGTGGTGGACGGAAACTTCCTCTACGTGTGGGGGGGCTACGTGGTAAGGGGAAGAGGCGGGACGGGGCGAACTCGCGCCGGGAGACGCTCGGCCTGAGCGGACGCAGCGCCCGCCACACCCGCTCCCGAGCCCGCGGCCCAGGCCTGGCGCGCCCGGCGCCTGCAGCCCCCCCAGCCCCTCCGCTGGCCGCCGCCCCCACAACCGCGCCAGGGCTTGACGTCGTCCCGCCGTTACTTCTTCTATTAAAGCCTCAGACCCGGTTCCGGGCGTCTTTCCCCTCTCCACCCCCCACCCCCAGCAGTTCAGTAACCCAGGTTTGCCCAATGCAAAGGCAGTTACAGCGCGATTAAGTATTATCCTTAAATACTGGCGCAGACTTAGAAGGACCCGAGGACGCCGCGCTGTATCATTTTGTATATATTTCCTTATTCCCACGGCGCGATTCGAAATAAAATATTGAAATCACTGAAGCATTTAAATTTTTTTTTTTTTTTTTTTGAGATGGAGTTTCGCTCTTGTTGCCCAGGGCTGGAGTGCAATGGCACGATCTCAGCTCACTGTAACCTTCGCCACCCCAGGTTCAAGCGATTCTCCTGCCTCAGCCTTCCTAGTAGCTGGGATTACCGGCATGTGCCATCATGCCCGGCTAATTTTGTGTTTTTAGTAGAGACAGGGTTTCCCATGTTGGTCAGGCTGGTCTCGAACTCGCGACCTCAGGTGATCCGCCCTCCTTGGCTTCCCAGAACACTGGGATTACAGGCGTGAGCCACCGTGCCTGGCCTATATATTTAAATATTTCTAAGCTATTATTAGTGGTGTTTCTTTACTAATGACTATGAATATTTTTCTGGTCTCAAAATAGACCCATGTTAGCAATAATATGCTAAGAAATATTATGCTTTAAAATTCTTATTACAATGGAGGTTTGAACGTATGTGTGTGTTGTGTGTCCATAATCACAGAATTATAGAAGCAAGAATGGTAAAGCTGGAAAACAGGAATACTATATGCCAACCCTCTTAGTTTACAGATTTTTTTTCTTAAGCCATCTGGAAGTTCTACTGATAGTAGAACCTACATCTTCTGTCTCGCTACCATTATGTGACAGACCTGTAACGTGACTGAATCACATTGAAATGACCAACAGACAGGCATACGTCGAAAGTATGGCGGGTTCTGTCCCAGACCACTGCAATAAAGCGAGGTCATACGAATGTTTTGATATCTTAGTGCATATAAAAGTCATGTTTACACTGTAGTGTGTTAAGTATGCAATAGTATTATGTGTAAAAAAAAAATGTACATACCTGGCCGGGCGCGATGGCTCACACCCGTAATCCCAGTACTTTGGGAGGCTGAGGCGGGTGGATTACCGGAAGTCAGGAGTCCGAGAACAGCCTGGCCAACATGGTGAAACCCCGTCTCTACTAAAAATACAAAAATTAGCCGGACGTGGTGGCGGATGCCTGTAATCCCAGCTAGTCGGGAGGCTGAGCCAAGATCGCGCCATTGCACTCCAGCCTGGGCGACAGAGGGAGACTCCGTCTCAAAACAAAACGAAAAATTGTACATACCTAATTTCAAAATTATTGCTTAAAAATGCTAAGAATTATCTAGCCTTCAGTGAGTTGTATTCTTTTTGCTCATGGAGGGTCTTCCTCCATGTAGATGGCTACTGACTGATTAGGGTGGTTGTTACTGAAGGTTGTAGTGGCTGTGGCAATTTCTTAAAATAAGACAATGAAGTTTGCCACATTGACCCTTCCTTTCACAAAATATTTCTCTGTAGCATGCAATGCAGTTTGATTGTGTGTGTGTGTGTGTGTGTGTGTGTGTGTGTGTGTGTGTGTGTGTTGAGACGGAGTCTCTCCTGCATCCTCCGCCTCCTAGGTTCAAGCGATTCTCCTGCCTCAGCCTCCTGAGTAGCTGGGATTACAGGTGTGCACCACCATGCCTGGCTAATTTTTGTATTTTTTACAGGCGTGAGCCACTGTGCCCAGCCATGAAATGTATTTTCTTAAATAATAAGACTTGAAAGTCAAAATGATTCCTTGATCCATGGGCTACAGAATGGATATTGGGTAGCAGGCATGAAAAGATAAATCTTGTAGATCTCCGTCAGAGCTCTTGGGTGACTAGGTGCGTTGTCAATGAGCAGTGAGTGATACTTTCTGAGCAGTAGTTCTCAACAGTACACTTAAACTACTCAGTAAGCCGTGCTGTTAAAGAGACATGCTGTCATCCAGGCTTTCTTGTTCCGTTGTTAGAGCATAGGCAATGTAGATTTAGCATAATTCTTAAGGGCCCTAGGATTTTCAGAATGATGAACATTGGCTTCAACTTAAAGACAGCTACTACATTAGCCACTCACAAGAGAATTAGCCAGTCCTTTGAAATCGGGCATTGACTTCTCCTCTCTAGCTATGAAAGTCCTAGGTGGCATCCTCTTCCAATATAAAGCTGTTTCATCCACATTAAAAATCTATTGTCAGCCGGGCGTGTTGGCTCACACCTGTGATCCCAGTACTTCGGGAGGCTGAGGCGGGCGGATCACGAGGTCAGGAGAGCGAGCCCATCCTGGCTAACATGGTGAAACCCCATCTCTACTAAAAATACAAAAAAAAATTAGCTGGGTGTGGTGGCAGGCGCCTGTAGTCACAGCTACTCGGGAGGCTGAGGCAGGAGAATGGTGAGAACCCAGGAGGCGGAGCTTGCACTGAGCTGAGATCCCACTACTGCCCTCCAGTCTGGGCGACAGAGCAAGACTACGTCTCAGAAAAAAAAAAAAAAAAAATCTATTGTTTAGTGTAGCCGCCTTCATCAGGTAGCTACACTAGAGACAGGGTTTAGCCAGATCTTTTGGATAACTTGCTGCAGATTCTACATGAGCACATGCTGCTTCACCTTGCACTTTTTTTTTTTTTTTTTTTTTTTGAGACAGAGTTGCCCAGGCTGTGGTACAGTGGCAAGGTCTCAGCTTACTGCAGCCTCCGCCTTCTGAGCTCAAGCAATTCTCTTGCCTCAGCCTCCTGAGTAGCTGGGATTACAGGTGCATGACACCACTCCTGGCTAATTTTTGTATTTTTAGTAGTAATTTAGTAATTTTTGTATTTTTGCCATATTGGCCAGGCTGATCTCGAACTCCTGACCTCAGGAGATCTGCCCACCTTGGCCTCCCAAAGTGCTGGGATTACAGGTGTGAGCCACCGTGCCTGGCCTTACCTTGCAATTTTATGTAATGAAGAACAGCTTCCTTCCTAAAAACTCGTATTAGCTTCAAAATTCTGCAATTTCTCAATTCTCTCAGCCTTCATAGAATTTAAGAGAGTTAAGACCCTCCTCTGGGTTAGGCTCTGGCCTACGGGGATGTTGTGGCTGCTTTGATCTTGTATCCAGACCACTAAAACTTTCTCCACGTCAGGAATAAGGCTGTTTTGCTTTCATGTTACTCATTTTTCATTAGAATAGCACTTTTGGGCCGGGCGCGGTGGCTCAGGCCTGTAATCCCCAGCACTTTGGGAGGCCGAGACGGGCGGATCACGAGGTCAGGAGATCAAGACCATCCTGGCTAACACTGTGAAACCCCGTCTCTACTAAAAAATAGAAAAAAACTAGCCGGGCGAGGTGGCGGGCGCCTGTAGTCCCAGCTACTCGGAGGCTGAGGCAGGAGAATGGCGGTAAATCCGGGAGGCGGAGCTTGCAGTGAGCTGAGATCCAGCCACTGCACTCCAGCCCGGGCGACAGAGCGAGACTCCATCTCAAAAAAAAAAAAAAAAGAATAGCACTTTTGATTTCCTTTAAGAACTTTCTCTTTGGATTCACAATGTGGCTAACTGGCACAAGAGGCCTAGCTTTTGGCCTGTATTAGCTTTTGACTTGCCTTTTTCACTAAGCTTAATTTCTAGCTTTTGATTTAAAGTGAGGGACTTGCCACTCTTCCTTTCACTTGAACACTTAGAGTCCATTGTAGAGTTACTAATTGGCCTACTTACTTTTTTTTTTTTTTTTGAGATGGAGTCTCACTCTGTCGCCCAGGCTGGAGTGCAGTGGCGCAATTTCGGCTCACTGCAAGCCCCACCTCCCAGGTTCACGCCATTCTCCTGCCTCAGCCTCCCGAGTAGCTGGGACTATAGGCGCCCGCCACCACGCCCAGCTAATTTTTTTTAATTTTAATAGAGACGGGGTTTCACCGTGTTAGCCAGGATGGTCTCGATCTCCTGACCTCATGATCCGCCCGCCTCGGCCTCCCAGAGTGTTGGGACTAAGGAGGGAATAAGGAGGCCCAAGGAGAGGGAGAGAGACGGGGGAGTGGTTGGTCAGCGGAGTAGTCAGAACACACACATTTATCAGTTAAGTTCGCCATCTTATACAGGCACAGTTTATGGTGCCCCAAAACAATTGCAGTAGTACATAAAAGATCATTGATCACAGATCATCCTAACAGATATAATAGTAATGCAAAAGTTTGAAATACTGTGAGAATTGCCAAAATGTGACATAGACACGAAGTGAGCATCACATGCTGTTGGAAAAATGGTGCCAATGGACTTGCTTGATGCAGAGTTGCCACACACCTTCAATTTATTTAAAAAATGCAATATCTGTCAAGCATAGTAAAGCAAAGCACAATAAAATGAGGTATGCCTGTACTGTGTATGTTAAATAATTCTCAGATTCAAGTTGGTTTTTGTTGTTGTTTTGTGTGTTTATTTTTAATTTGTTTCAGTACCAGTGGGGGAAAATGAGAACTAACTTTTGAGTGCTTACTACATCTGGCATGTGCTAGGTACTCTCACATCCCTAATCTTACATATTCTTACTGTATTCCCGTAAAGTAGGTCATATCCCTACAGTATAAATAAGGAAAATGAGTCGATTAGAGTAAGTGACTTTAATGGCCATTGGACCTCAAGGGCAGCAGATACCAACCGACATGTATTGGATTTCCAAAGGCAAATTTTTAATGATAAATTAGGGGATTGTGCTTTGTTAGTGTCTGATATTTCCACCATTTATTCTTGATGCAAAGAGTCTAGTATAAAGATGGCTATATGCATGAGAAATAAACTTTGATTGTTTTGAGTTCTGCCACTTGTAGAGGTGTCAGACTTCATCTGCTGTATTCTTGATGTTGTAAAAGTTAAGTGAAAAATTCACTTAAAATAGCAATCTGTAATATATCTGTATAGATTTCTTTTGAGCCCATAAATGAAAACTTTTTTTCTCCGAGACGGAGTCTTGCTGTGTCGCCCAGACTGGAGTGCAGTGGCACAATCTCAGCTCACTGCAACCTCCGCCTCCTAGGTTCAAGATATTCTCCTGCCTCAACCTCCTGAGTAGCTGGGATTATAGGCACATGCCACCACGCCCAACTAATTTTTATATTCTTAGTACAGATGAGGTTTCACCATGTTGGCCAGGCTGGTCTCAAACTCTTGACATAGTGATCTGCCCACCTCAGCCTCCCAAAGTGTTGGGATTACAAGCGTGAGCCACCACGCCTGGCCTTTGTTTTTTGTTTTGTTTTGTTTTTTGAGACAGAGTCTCCATCTGTTGCCCAGGCTGGAGTGCAGTGGCACCATCTCGGCTCACTGCAACCTCTGCCTCCTGGGTTCAAGCGATTCTCCTGCCTCAGCCTCCCAAGAAGCTGGGATTACAGGCATGCGCCACCACGCCCCGGCTAATTTTTGTATTTTTAGTAGAGACGGAGTTTTGCCATGTTGGCCAGGCTGGTCTCAAACTCCTGATGTTAGGCAATCAGCCCGCCTCAGCCTCCCAAAGTGCTGGGATTATAGGCGTGAGCCACTGTGCCTGGCCTAAATATCTGAATTTTTTACATCTCATTTTAATCTTGAAAATTGTGTAATTGATAAGATCACAGTTCTTTAGGTGGCAGTTATTGAATTGAAATACTTCTTTTTCTCCTGTTTATTAATCTAGTCAGTAGAGATGCTGTAAGAACCACTCTGGAAAATACAATACAGATGTAGATCCTGAGTCTACCACTTTTTTAAATTCCAAGGATTATCAGCAGTCAAGAAGTGTCTAAGGCATAAGTGGAAGGAAAGGGAGAGTAGGAGGCAAAAAAGAAAACATATGGGTAGTATAGGCTTTAAAAAAAAATCAGAAGACATGGCATATCAGGAGAAAAAGTAGAATTCTTCTAACAATTATCTTATTCCCATCGTTCTAAACAGAAGATAGTTAAAAGGCCCTGGAATCTGGTGGTATTCAATACTCAGTAGTTAAGTATAATGATCGATGGTTCCAGATATTCCAGTCACAATTTTCCTCTTCATTGACACAAACAATGTATTAAAATGGACAAACATATGTTCTAAAGCTCACTGATATCTGTCTAAATTACTAATTGCTCCATTGTCAAACATATTCTGAAGGCCATTATATTAGTATCTGAAAATAACCCCTCCCAGAGGTAAGAATGATAATATCAAAAAAGTAAATGGTCGATTCTAATTGGTGTCAGAATATGATTTTGCTCTTAGTTCTACATCATTTCCACATTACAGAAATTCACACAGACTTTGGTGCTACTGCAAGGAACATTAAAAGTTGTGAATAGCTTTTCCAAATTTAGGGAGAAAACTCGATGTCTTGGCATGTTTGCAGATAGTATGGTTTTCCTTTTATGGTCCTAATCATTTGAACCGTTTTATTTCTGTAATATAGTTGATATTAATACGTTTTGCTCTGAATACGTTTTTTTTTTTTTTTCTTTTCTTTGAGATGGAGTCTCGCTCTTGCCCAGGCTGGAGTGCAGTGGTGCGATCTCGGCTCACTGCAACCTCTGCCTCCCAGGTTCAACTGACTCTCCTGCCTCAGCCGCCCGAGTAGCTGGAACTACAGGTGCATGCCACTATGCCCAGGTAATTACTGTATTTTTAGTAGAGACGAGGTTTCACCATGTTGGTCAGGCTAGTCTCAAACTCCTGACCTCAGGTGATCCACCCGCCTTGGCCTCCCAAAGTGTCTTCACAGGCTGGGTGTGGTGACTCAGGCCTGTAATCCCAGCACTTTTGGAGGCCAAGACAGGAGGATTGCTTGAGTCCAGGAGTTTGAGACCAGTGTGGGCAATATAGCAAGACCCTTGTCTCTGCCAAAAAGAAAATAATTAGTTGGGCATGGTAGTGTGCTTCTATGGTCCTAGCTACTTCGGAAGCTGAGATAGGAGGATCACTTGAGCCCGTGTGTTCAAGGATGCAGTGAACTATGATTGTGCCATCGCACTCCAGCCTGGGTGACAGAGACCCTGTCACTTGAAAGAAATATTTGTATACATATGCTTAACTACGTGTTTCTGCTATGGATATGGACTTAAAGGGAAAAAGCATCAATTTAGAAAATGTTTGAAAAGAGTGAAGATGGAAGCCTTACCATGTCGGATATTAAAACATATCACAATACCATAATAATTAGTTGACTTGATGCAAGTAGAGATAGTACAATGAA
Organism: Rhinopithecus roxellana; assembly: GCF_007565055.1. Classification (NCBI taxonomy): domain Eukaryota; kingdom Metazoa; phylum Chordata; class Mammalia; order Primates; family Cercopithecidae; genus Rhinopithecus; species Rhinopithecus roxellana. Next base: position 6,087,455 of record NC_044553.1, read on the forward strand.
ATGTGAAAGGAATTACGGAAACAGCCGGGCACGGTGGCTCACGCCTATAATCCCAGCACTTTGGGAGGCCAAGGCAGGCAGATCACCTGAGGTCAGGAATTCAAGACCAGCCTGGCCAGCATGGTGAAACCCCGTCTCTACTAAAAATGTAAATAAAACATTAGCCAGGTGTGGTGGCGCATGCCTGTAATCTCAGCTACTCGGGGAGCTGAGGTAGGAGAATTGCTAGAACTTGGGAGGTGGAGGTTGCATGAGCCAAGATCGCGCCATTACACTCCAGCCTGAGCGACAGAGCAAGACTCCATCTCAAAAAAAAAAAGAAAAAGAAAAACGAAAAAACTACAAAAACAGCCAAGCATGTAAGGAGAAAAATATAAGACTATTTTGTATTTAAAAGGTAGCATTTCAAATCTGAGAAAATGATCACTTATGCAATAAATGATCCTAGGATAGCTAGAGGAAAATATTATTGGTGCCTTCGGATTGAAGGGTTAAATACAGAAAAATTAAGCTATATAATACTGGAAGAGAATATATGACTTCTAAAATCTTGAGGAAAAAACTATAATGGAAAAAATTGGCAGATCAGACTTTTAAAAAACTGATTTTTGGCCAGGCACGGTGGCTTATGCCAGTAATCCTAGCACTTTGGGAGGCCAAGGTGGATGGATCACCTGAGGTCGGGAGTTCGAGACCAGCCTGACCAACATGGTGAAACCCCCGTCTCTACTAAAAATATAAAACTAGTTGGGTGTGGTGGCATGTGCCTGTAATCCCAGCTACTCAGGAGGCTGAGACAGGAGATCGCTTGAACCTGGGAGGCAGAGGTTGCAGTAAGCCAAGATCACGCCACTACACTCTAGCCTGGGCAACAAGAGTGAAATTCTGTCTCAAAAAAAAAAAAAAAAAAAAGGTACAGATAACATCCCCATTGAAAAATGAGCAATGGATAAGTACAATTTACAAAATAAATACAAATATCATACAAACGAAAGAAACCCAGGTAAAAATCACAATGAGGTTTTTCTTCTCCAGTTTGCAAAGATTAGAAAGAATTTTGATGAAGAGCATGGAGAAATGAATTACTAGTACGCTGGTAATATGAGTACAAGTTTGTGTAACTTTTGAGGAGAAATTTAGCAATGTGTATCAAAAGTGTAAGGTGTGTTTTCTCTTTAACCTAATAGTTCCACTTTATATATTAATAAATGATCACATTGGTCATCTGTGTCATATGGAAGACATTTATCATTCTTTTTAAATGACCACAATATAAACCTCCTTTCTCTATTTGTGGTATTCCCCTAGTGAGTGAATATTGTCAGGGTATTCATTCTAGTTGTCTCCTACTTATCCTCATAAAATATAAGATATATAACTTGTTCTCTGTTGTATCCTCAATGTCTAGAACTGGTTATAACTCATAGTAGGTACCCAATAAAAATACTTGAAAGTCAGGTACTAACTTTTCCTGCCTCACTTGCAGCTAGGTTGCAGTCAAGTGGCTAGGACTCCATTGGTTAAATGAATCTGTGCTAGATCTGGACTTGGGAATAAAGATATAAAAAACCACGACCTGTAGAAGATTCTTAGCCTGCAATACAGTTTAGGAAGATCAAGGTTCTTTGCATAAAAGGCAGCAGTGTGGTGTACACCAGTGACCACAGACCTGCTCTCTTGGCATGGTTTCAGACCTCGCTCTTCCTTACATAGACCAGAGGCTGGTTCTCCAGCCTCCCTGATGATTCTGTGAGCTACTTAATATTCATTTCTTACCATTTTATTTACTTAATTTTTGAATTTGAAATATATGTACAAAAGAATGTATAAAATAAGTATTATTTAAATGTAAACAACTGTTTATTTTCTAGATTAAGAAATAAACAATACCTTAGAAGCTTCCTTTTATCCTGCATTGATTGCATTGCTCCCAGCACCCCCACTCATACAGGTTACCACTGTCTTAAATTTCTTTATAATTGTACCTCACGTATATCTCTAAACAATTATTATTTGGTTTGGAATCATAGCATATGTTTTCTTTCATGAATTTTTTTTTTTTTTTTTTGAGATAGAGTTTCACTCTTGTTGCCTAGGCTGGATTGCAGTGGCACGATCTCAGCTCACTGTAACCTCCACCTCCTGGGTTCAAGTGATCCTCCTGCTTCAGCCTCCCAAGTAGCTGGAATTACAGGTGCCCACCACCAAACCCAGCTAATTTTTGTATTTTTAGTAGAAATAGGGTTTCACCATGTTGGCCAAGGTGATCTTGGATTCCTCACCTTAGGTGATCCACCCACCTCGGCCTCCCAAAGTGCTGGAATTACAGGTGTGAGCCAGTTGTTAAATAATTTGAAAATCATCTCTGGATCTATTCATTTGATGTTTATCCTATATAACATTCTACTATATGAGTTTACTGCAATTTATCCATTCCATTATTGGTGAATATTTCAATGTTTCTAATTTTTTGCTATTAGCATTCTTTTTTTTTTTTTTGAGACGGAGTCTCGCTCTGTCGCCCAGGCTGGAGTGCAGTGGCCGGATCTCAGCTCACTGCAAGCTCCGCCTCCCGGGTTTACGCCATTCTCCTGCCGAGTAGCTGGGACTACAGGCGCCCGCCACCTCGCCCGGCTAATCTTTTGTATTTTTTTGTAGAGACGGGGTTTCACCGGGTTAGCCAGGATGGTCTCGATCTCCTGACCTCGTGATCCGCCCGTCTCGGCCTCCCAAAGTGCTGAGATTACAGGCTTGAGCCACCGCGCCTGGCCAGGCATTCTTATAACATGCTTCCTATTGTGTATTCATAAGGGCATGTACATTCCCTAGGGAATCTACCAATGAATGAAATGTTGGTTCACTTGATATACACATCTCCAAAATTATTTGGAAATGTCAGACTGTTACCAAAACATTTGTATCAATTTACACTCCCACTAGCCACTTCCTTGCCCCATATCCTTGACAACACATTTGGTACCATCTGGCCTTACATTTTTGCCATTCCGGTGAGTGCCACATGATAGTTCATTGTAGTTTTTGTTTTCATTTCCCTTGGTTACTGATAAAATTGAGTGTCTAACTTTATGGACTATTTGTGTCTTCCGTAAAAATGCTGGCTCATGTCTTTTGCTCTTTTTTCTATTGGGTTATTTGCTTTTTTAAAAAAACTAATTTATACAAGTTTTAAAATACATAATTGTGTGAGTTCAATATGTCTTCAATTTATAGCTTGTCTTTTTATTTCTTTTTTTTCTTCTTTTTTTTTCTTTTTTGAGACAGAGTCTCGCTCAGTCGCCCAGGCTGGAGTGCAGTGGTGCAATCTGGGCTCACTGCACCCTCTGCCTCCCAGGCTCAAGCAATTCTTGTGCCTCAGCCTCCTGAGTAGCTGGGATTACAGGTGCCTGCCACCACGCCCAGCTAATTTTTTGTATTTTTAGTAGAGGCCAGAGTTTCACCATGTTGACCGGGCTGGCCTTGAACTCCTGAGCTCGGGTGTTCTGCCCACCTTGGCCTCCCAAAGTGCTGGGATTACAAGCATGAGCCACTGTGCCTGGCCTTGTCAAACATATTCTAACCATTCCTAGAAACGGGAAGAGGAGTCAAGGGAGAGTTGTTTTTTTTTTTGAAAGATGAGATGAGGCATGTTTGTGTATTGATAGGAATAAGGAAAACTTGGGCTGGGCGCAGTGGCTCACCCCTGTAATCCCAGCACTTTGGGAGGCCGAGGCAGGTGGATCACAAGGTCAAGAGTTCGAGACCAGCCTGGCCAATGTGGTGAAACCCTGTCTCTACTAAAAATACAAAAATTAGCTGGGTGTGGTGGCAGGTGCCTATTTCCCAGCTACTCGGGAGGCTGAGGCAGGAGAATCGCTTGAACCCGGGAGGCAGAGGTTGCAGTGAGCCAAGATGGCACCACTGCACTCCAGCCTGAGTGACAGAGTGAGACTACATCTCAAAAAAAAAGAAAAGAGAAGGAAAACTTGGGGAAAAGAAGGGATAATGTAGGAGGGAAGTCTCTGAGAAAGTGAGAAGGAACTAGGTCTAAACTTTTCAATTCTGTGCTTTATCTGTGTTGAGATATTAGTGAAACTGACTTTTAAAAAATACCAGTTTGAAGTGACTGTGCAGTGAGTTTAACAGATGTTATTCACTTACCCGTTCACTCAATCGATAAATATTTGTCTTTTATGTGTGAGGCACTGTAGTAGGCTCTGGGAGCATAACAAGATAGACAAGATCCCTGTACTCATGAAGCTTACAGTTTAGTAGTATTGGTGGTGGTGAGAGTGGGTGTGATACAGACAAGGAACTTCACAGGGAAAGTACAGGACTATAAGAGCCTTTAATAGGGGACCTTAATACTTAAACTATTATAGAGAATAGGTTAAAGAAGTACCTTTAAGCTGATTCCCAAAAAGGGAGGAGTTAGGCAAACTCTGAAAGAGCACTACAAGAAGAGAAAAGAGAATACATGAATGGTCCTATCATAGCAAGGAACTAGGAGATGTTTAAGTACTGAACGCGTACTGTGTGTGAAAGGCAACTTGAAATTTCAAGGGATAGCAGGTACTATATAATACAGAATCATAAACATTTTAGATTATGCTAAAAGTAATAGGGAGCCATTGAAAGGACTTAAACAGAATAATGACAATTCACTTTCATAATATTTCTTTTTTTTTTTTTTTTTTTGAGATGGAATCTTGCTCTGTCGTCCAGGCTGGAGTGCAGTGGCATGATCTCAGCTGACTGCAACCTCTGCCTCCTGGGTTCAAGCAGTTCTCCTGCCTCAGCCTCCCAAGTAGCTAACACTACAGGCGCCCGGCATCACGCCTGGCTAATTTTTTTGTATTTTTAGTAGAGACAGGGTTTCACCATATTGGCCAGGCTGGTCTCAAACTCCTGACCTTGTGATCTGCTTGCCTCGGCCTCCCAAAGTGCTAGGATTACAGATGTGAGTCACTGCACCCAGCCTATAATATTTCTTTTGTAAAGGAGTGCACATGAGACTACTGGAACCTAATGCTTATACAGTAGCTCCCCTTCTTAAAATTATTTGTTTACTTAGACATTTAATATGGATTCCTCAGTCAGACATGAATGTAAGTTTATGTTTTTTCACTGTTTGAATTTTTTTATTTTAATTTTTGTGAGTACATAGTAGGTATATATGTTTATGGGATGCATGAGATATTGATACAGGCATGCAATGCATAATAGTCACATCATATAAAATGGGGGTATCTATCCCCTCAAGTATTTATCCTTTGTGTTGCAGACAATCCAATTACATTCTTTTAGTTATTTTGAAATGTACAATTATTATTGACTATAGTCACCCTATTGTGCTATCAAATACTAGGTCTTATTCTTTCTAACTATTTTTTGGTACCCATTAGCCATCCCTACCCACCCACCCCCACCTGCCCATTACCCTTCCTAGCCTCTGGTAACCGTGCTTCTGCTCTCTGTTTCCATGAGGTCAATTGTTTTGATTTTTACATCTCACGTACGAGCATGTGATATTTGTCTTTCTGTGTCTGGCTTATTTCACTTAGCTAATGACCTCCAGTTCCATTCATGTTATTGCAAATAACAGGATCTCATTCTTTTTTATGGTGGAATGGTACTCCATTGTGTATGAGTACCACATTTTCTTTATCCATTCATGTGCTGATGGACACAAGTTGCTTCCAAATTTTGGGTATTGTGAACAGTGCTGCAACAAACATGGGAGTGCAGATATTTCTGCGATACACTGATTTCGTTTCTTTTGCATATATACCTAGCAGTGGGGGTGCTGGATCATATGGTGGCTCTATTTTTAATTTTTTAAGGAACCTCCAAAGTGTTCTCCATAGTAGTTGTACTAATTTACATTCCCACCAACAGTGTATGAGGGTTCCCATTTCTTCACTTCCTTGCCAGCATTTGTTATTGCCTTTCTTTTGGATAAAAGCCATTTTAACTGAAGTGAGATGATACCTCACTGTAGTTTTGATTTGCATTTCTCTGATGATCAGTGACGTTGAATACCTTTTCCTGTGCCTGTTTGCCATTCATATGTCTTTGGAGAAATGTGTATACAAATATTTTGCCCATTTTTAAATTAGATTGTTAGATTTTTTTTCTGTAGAGTCGTTTGAGCTCCTTATATATTCTGGTTATTAATCCCTTGTCAGATGGGAAGTTTGCAAATGTTTTCTCCCATTCTGTAGGTTGTCACTTCATTTTGTTGATTGTTCCCTTCACTGTGCAGAAGCGTTTAAAATTGATATGATCCCATTTGTCCATTTTTGCTTTGGTGGCCTGTGCCTGTGGGGTATTATTCAAGAAATTTTTGCCCAGACCAATGTCCTGGAGAGTTTCCCCCCTGTTTTCTTGTAGTAGTTTTATAGTTTGAAGTCTTAGATTTAAGTCTTTAATCCATTTTGATGTTATTTTTGTATATGGTGAAAGATAGGAGTCTAGTTTTATTCTTTTGCACCATCTATTGAAAAGACTCAGACATGAGTGTAAGTTTAATTTCCTTGGAAGTAATACAACAGTTTTCTGTTTTTACGTGTGTGTGTGTGTGTATGTGTGTGACAGAGAGAGAGAGAGAGAGAGACATGGTAGACGAGATACTCTTTTTTTTTTTTTTTTTTTTTTTGAGACAGATTCTCCATCTGTTGCCTAGGCTAGAGTGCAGTGGCACAGTCTCAGCTCACTGCAACCTCCATCTCCGGGGTTCAAGTGATTCACCTGCCTCAGCCTCCCGAGTTGCTGGGATTACAGGCACGCGCCACCACGCGCCGCTAATTTTTGTATTTTTAGTAGAGATGAGGTTTCACCATGTTGGCCAGGATGGTCTCGATCTCTTGACCTCGTGATCTACCTGCCTCTACCTGCCAAAGTGCTGGGATTACAGGTGTGAGCCACCACACCCAGCCTTTTTTTTTTTTTTTTTAAGAAACAGTGTCTGCCTCTTTCACCTAGGCTGGAGTGCAGTGGTACTATCATAGCTCACTGCAGCCTCGAACTCCTGAGCTCAAGTGATCCTCCCACTGCAGCCTCCTGAGTAACTAGGACTATAGGTGTGTGCCACCAGGCCTAACTAATTTTTTGGTTTTTTTTTTTTTTTTTTTTTTTAGAGACAGGGTCTGGCTATGATGCCCAGGCTGGTCTTGAATTCCTGGATTCAAGCGATCCTCCTGCCTTGGCCTCCCAAAGTGCTGGGATTACAGGAATGAGCCACTACACCGGGCCTATTTTTAAATTTAAAGAACATAGAGTGAGAAACAGCTAAATCTTCTTAGCATGTTAATAACTTATGTATTATATAGTTTTAGAAATTCTTAAAGTGCTATTTTAAAATTCTAGTTTTTTTGTTTGTTTGTTTGTTTTTGAGACGAATTCTCACTCTTTTGCCCAGGCTGGAGTGCAGTGTCACGATTTCAACTTACTGCAACCTCTGCCTCCCAGGTTCAAGCGATTCTCCTCCCCCAGCCTCCTGAGTAGCTGGGATTACAGGCATATGCCACCATGCCCAGCTAGGTTTTTTGTATTTTTAGTAGAGGTGGAGTTTCACTATGTTGGCCAGGCTGGTCTCAAACTCCTAACCTCAGGTGATCCACCTGCCTCAGCCTCCCAAAATGCCGGGATTACACTGTGCTGGGATTACAAAGTGCTGGCTGAGCCACTGCGCCCCACTGGTTATGTTTGAATTATTATATAGATTCTGAGAACTATCACAGATTTGTGTAAAAATTGATTTTAAGCCCTAAGTTTGTTTAAGCTCAAAGTAAGTAAGATTGTTATACAAGTCTTACTTCTCTTTTCATCATGAATGTAAAAATGTGCCATTCTATTTGTGATCAGCTTCTTTAGAGATTATTCAAGTTCAGAGTTGTCGTTTTGACTAAATGTATTGTGATCCTTATATTCTAGATTTAATGAACAACTAATACTATGCCTTGCATATAGTAGGCACTCAAAAAATATGTTCAGTGAATTAAAGTATCTGAGATATCTTAATAAGATATTTAATTGTATCTTTTAAAAATTTCCTCCATTGATACTTCCTGTCACCCAAAATATATTGCCCTTTTTTGATGATCTTTTTCTTCCTGGCTTTATAGTATTTAATATTCTGCTCTAAATCTTATTGTTTTGCTGTTTTGTTTTACATAAAGCCCCTTTTAAAGGTTTAATTGTCCTAAGTATTTTCTTGAGACTTATATACTTGCTATGTTTTATTTGGATCTTTTATTGTTTTCCCACTTTCTCTTAGAAAATCTTTCTTTCCTTTTCTTTTGATACATTTTATTTTATATTGAAAAAAATCCTTGAGCCTTCTTTTGTGTTTTATGGTATTTTCCTAGCAATTTTTCTCATCCTGAGAAGCTGTGTAACTGTTTGCTATGTACTTAATAAACATAATTTTATGTATTCTGTATTTTTAGTCTATTGAAGACAATGAAGTATATTTGCCTAATGATGAAATTTGGACCTATGATATTGATAGTGGGTTGTGGTAAGTAATTTTAAATTGCATACTGTCTGATCTTAATTTCTATTATAAATGTTTCTGTAGACTTTAGGGAATTTGAGACCATACTTTGAATATACTGCTACATTTTTGAAGTCTCTCTTTCCTTTTCTTTCAATGCTTTAATTTTCTGATGCTTTCATTCCCCTGCTGTCTTCCCTGCTCCATTTTTTGTCTTTTAGTATTTCTCTCAAGAACAGTGCTGTCTCTGAAGATTTTGTTTTATTCTGCAAATTCCCAGTTCTGGTGACGTGTGAAATTTTGTGATTTTTTTTTTTTTTTTCCTAGCAAATTGAAAAATTTTTACCCTGGATCTTCTTAGAGTTTTTACATTATTAGTCACCATTACATTATAATTGTAACTGACAGTGACAGTTTTCACTGACAAAAGTACTCATGGAGTTTAAAGAGAATTTTAATTTGCCTTTCTGGAAAGTTATGGGATTCCATGTTATTCTTGCTGCAGGAGAATGCACCTCATGGAAGGAGAACTCCCAGCCTCCATGTCAGGAAGCTGTGGTGCTTGCATTAATGGAAAGCTGTACATTTTTGGAGGATATGATGACAAAGGATACAGCAATCGAGTAATAATTTCTTTAATTCAAGAGTGCAGCAAAATGTAATATTTAATGTATCATTTCATCTCACAAGTTACAAATATTTTAAAAAGAATATATATATAGAAAACCTTAAACTTATGATTAAAGATTTTAAAGCTAGATTGAAAATGCAGCAGTTCTGCTCTGCTCTTCTTCTGTGTCTTTCTGCTTCAGAATTAACTGCATATTTAATTGATATTCATAGGATAAGAGCAGGATGGAAAAGACCTATTTTAATATGTTTTATATATCATTTTTACTCCTAAAACAGTCTTGTTTTTATTAATTCTACAATTTTTAATTTTTTAATAGGTAACAAACTTACCTATTAAAAAGAAAAAAATAGTATTAATTATTGGATCACATTGCCTCTGATGTAGATTTAATTTTTAAATGCCGTGTCTGCTAATAGTGTTCTCGTCTTTTAAAGCTTTATTTTGTTAATTTACGAACAAGAGATGGAACCTACATTTGGGAAAAAATTACCAACTTTGAAGGACAACCACCCACACCACGTGATAAACTTTCCTGCTGGGTATATAAAGACAGGTAATGCAGCAGTTGCACTTAATGCATTATGTCTACCTAAGCAAAGATAATAACTTTTGGCTAAAATACAGAATGCTTAAAGGTGTGAGTTTTTTCAGGATAGCAATTGATTTTCTAAATAATCGGAGTATCTGTGGATACTGCCCGTTGTATTTCTTCCTTTCTAATCTTTAAACTTTTTGTTTCCTTATTGCACTGGGTAGGACCTTGAGTAAATCCAGTGCTTATGTTTACACTTTCATATATTACTCATTCTTTTTCTCTGAACAACATCTATCATTCCCCTACTCTGAGCATCAGTAAAACTAGATGGTAGCCTCTTCATCCCTCTCTCCCTCCCATTCCTTCAACACCAGTTTTTGTGAGTTACATTTGTAATCTTTCTGTTCCATTTTTGGAAAGAAGGGGAACTTTAGTGATGAACATTTTAGCTCCCCACTCCCTGTTTATCATTTCTTGCTAATTCTTTTTAACTATTCTTTGTGGTTTTTCACATTTTTATTCTTTATGTCCTTTGCTGTATCTTCTGTGATAACTGTCTCTTTGCTGTTTGTGACATTGTCTTCATTTCTGAAATGAATTTTTCTCCCCTTTTATTTCTTTCCTAATTTTTTGTTTTTTGGAGATGGAGCCTCACTCTGTCACTCAGGCTGGAGTGCAATAGCACAATCTCTGCTCACTGCAACCTCTGCCTCCCGGGTTCAAGCGATTCTCTGGCCTCAGCCTCCTGAGTAACTGGGATTACAGGCACCTGCCACCATGCCCAGCTAATTTTTGTGTTTTTATTTTATTTATTTATTTATTTTTGAGACAGAGTCTCACTCCATCACCTAGGCTGGAGTGCAGTGGCGCGATCTTAGCTCACTGCAATCTCCACCTCCCAGGTTCAAGCAATTCTCTTACCTCAGCCTCCCAAGAAGCTGGGACAATAGGGGTGTGCTACCACGCTGGCTAATTTTTTTTGTATTTTTAGTAGAGACTGTGTTTCACTGTGTTAGCTAGGATGATCTCAATCCACTGTGCTTGTGGTCCCCCAGCCTCAGCCCTCCCAAAGTGCTGGGATTACAAGCATGAGCCACCACGCCTGGCCCTAATTTTTGTATTTTTAGTAGAGATGGGGTTTCACCATGTTGGCCAGGCTGGTCTCGAACTCCTGACCTCATGATTTACCTGCCTTGGCCTCCCAAAGTGCTGGGATTACAGGTGTGAGCCACTGTGCCTGGCCTTCTTTCCTAATTTCTAACAATTCTGTTTCAGCTCCTCATGGCCATCAACTCTGTTATTTGAGTTCTTATATTTTTTGTTTTAAGGGTTTTCTTCATTGCTAATTACTTTATTAAATTTTATTTGTGTTTTAAAATATCATTCAGTATTCAATTTCCAGTTTTCAGATTTGCTTGTTTGTCTCTTAAATGTTTTTAAACAATTTGTTCAGTAGAGGACTAGGTAAGGTCTATACTTTGCAATCAATTTATATGTCTTTTTTCTTTTTTCTTTTTCTTTTTTTTTTCTTTTTGAGGCAGAATCTCTGTCGCCCAGGCTGGAATGCAGTGGTGCCATTTCGGCTCACTGTAATCTCTGCCTCCCAAGTTCAAGCAATTCTCCTGCATCACCCTCCTGAGTAGCTGGGACGACAGGCACATACCACCATGCCTGGCTATTTTTTGTATTTTTAGTAGAGACCAGGTTTTACCATGTTAGCCAGGATGGTCTTGATCTGACCTCATGATCCACCTGCCTTGGCCTCCCAAGGTGCTGGGATTACAGGCATGAGCCACTGCACCCGGCCAATATGCCTTTCAAGTTGCTTTTATTCTAGATATTTCCTTTTGGTCTTTTTTTGTTGTTTTGTTCTTGAAATTTATTTGATAAAGAAACCATGTCATTTGGCTGTAGAATCCCAATAGTCTGCACTGTGTTGGTTGTGTCTCTGTGATATCATTTAACGTATTCCTCTACACCTTCTATTTTCTGTAAATTGGTACTTAGATCTAGAAACTTAAGCAAATTAATGTTCTTGTGTTGGTTGTTGGTTTGGGAGCAAATAAAAAGTACTTCATAGCTATGTTTGTTTGTTTGTTTGTTTTGAGATGGAGTCTTCCTCTGTTGCCTAGGCTGGAGTGCAATGGTGCAATCTCATCTCACTGCAACATCCGCCTCCTGGGTTCAAGTGATTCTCCTGCAAGCTCAGCCTCCTAAGTAGCTGGGATTACAGGCACCTGCCGCCATGCCCGGCTAATTTTTTTTTTTTTTTTTTTTTTTGAGACGGACGGAGTCCCCCTCTATTGCCCAGGATGAAGTGCAGTGGTGGAATCTCGGCTCACTGCAACCTCCGCATCCTGGGTTCAAGCGATTCTTCTGCCTCAGCCTCCCGAAGCTGGGACTACAGGCATGTGCCACCATGCCTGGCTAGTTTTTTTTTTTTTTTTTTTTTTTTTTCAGTAGAGACAGGGTTTCACCATATTAGCCAGGCTGGTCTCGAACTTCTGACCTCGTGATCCTCCTGCCTCCGCCTCCCAAAGTGCTAGGATTATAGGCGTGAATCACCGCACCCATCTTAATTTTTGCATTTTTTAGTAGAGACGAGGTTTCACCATGTTGACCAGGCTCATCTTGAACTCCTGACTTTGTGATCCACCCTCCTCGGCCTCCAAAAGTGCTGGGATTACAGGCGTGAGCCAGCACGCCTGGCCCATAGCTACCTTTTTTTTTTTTTTGAGATGGAGTCTCGCTCTGTCACCCACCCTGGAGTGCAGTGGTGCGATCTCCGCTCACTGCAAGCTCTGCCTCCTGGGTTCACGCCATTCTCCTGTCTCAGCCTCCTGAGTAGCTTTCTGCGGGTGCCTGCCACCACGCCCGGGTAATTTTTTTTGTTTTTTTTTTGTATTTTTAGTAGAGACGGGGTTTCACCGTGTTAGCCAGGATGGTCTCGATATCCTGACTTCGTGATCCGCCGGCCTCGGCCTCCCAAAGTGCTAGGATTACAGGCGTGAGCCACCACGCCCAGCCTACTTTATTATATTAAGTATATATAAAAGTATATATAAAATATAAAATACAGACCAGACGCAGTGGCTCACGCCTGTAAGCCCAGCACTTTAGGAGGCCGAGGCAGCCAGATCACTTGAGATCAAGAGTTCGAGACCAGCCTGGCCAACATGGTGAAACCCCATCTCTATTAAAAATACAAAAATTATTTTTTTGCGTGGTGGCAGGCACCTGTAGTCCTAGCTACTCAGGAGGCTGAGGCTGGAGAATTGCTTGAATCTGGGAGGTGGAGGTTGCAGTGACCTGAGGTTGTACCATTACACCCCAGCCTGGGTGACAAGAGTGAAACTCTGTCTAAAAAAAAAAAAAAATAGGCCAGGCGCGGTGGCTCACGTCTGTAATCCCAGCACTTTGGGAGGCCAAGGCGGGCGGATCACGAGGTCAGGAGATCGAGACCACGGTGAAACCCCGTCTCTACTAAAAATACAAAAACTTAGCCAGGCGCGGTGGCAGGCGCCTATAGTCCCAGCTACTCAGGAGGCTGAGGCAGGAGAATGGCGTGAACCCGGGAGCCAGAGCTTGCAGTGAGCCGAGATTGCGCCACTGCACTCCAGCCTGGGCGACAGAGCAAGACTCTGTCTTAAAAAAAAAAAAAAGATATATATATAAAAAATAAAAGATAAAACATAGCCTTACCTTTTAAACCTAGATGTTTATGAGCAATGACTATTGATTTTTATTAAATACTTTTTCTTTTGAAATCGTTTGAGGTTTTTTTCTCATTTAATCTCATATTAATGATGTCATTAAATATTTTCTTATATGATATACTCGTGTTTCTGATATAAATCTTACTTGGTTGTAACAAGTATTTCAACGTATTGTTGAATTTTATTCACAGGTATATACATAACTTTTTAGGAGGAGTAATTGATAGCTTTATTGATTTGCCTCCTGGTTACGCTTAACTTTTTGTCATTTTGGTTTGCAAAAAGCATTTTAAGGGCTAGAGGCAAACATAGGACTGAACTGTGTCTCTGAACCTTACATAGGCTTGTATAAAGGGAATATCTTTGCTTATGACAATGACATGTGTTTCTGTAAGCCACTATGGTTTTCTGCCTTTGTTTTTCCAGGTTAATCTACCCTATATTTTTGGATCTTTAAAGGTTTTTTTGTTGTTGTTAATATGTAAAGGAAACCAGTAACAGTGATTGCCCTAGCAAGGCAAGGGAATTAAGTGACAGAGTAGGAGGGAGACTTGCCTTTTGCTATGCTTTCTTTTTTTTTTTTTTTTTTTTGAGACAGTCTAGCTCTTGTCACCCAGGCTGGAGTGCAGTGACATGATCTCCACTCACTGCAACCTCTGCCTCCTGGTTCAAGGGATTCTCCTGCTTCAGCCTCCCAAATAGCTGGGGTTACAGGTACCTGCCACCATGCCCAGATAATTTTTGTATTTTTGGTAGAGACGGGGTTTCACCATGTTGGCCAGGCTGGTCTCAAACTCCAGACCTCAGGTGATCTGCCCACCTCAGCCTCCCAAAGTGCTGGGATTACAGCCATGAGATACCACGCCCGGCTTGCTACACCTTTTTGAAAGGTTGTGGTAAATACATAAAACATAAAATTTTTCATTTTAACTATATTAAGTATACGATCCAGTGGCATTAATTACCTTCATAATGTTGTGCAACCATCACCAGTACCTACTTCCAAACTTTTTAATTACTCCAAACAGAAACTCTGTACCCATTAAGCAATATCTCCCCATTCTCCCTTCTTTCCAACCTCTGGTGACCTCTAATCTTTCCATCTATAATAATTTACGAATAAGCAGATAATAGGTATTTCATAAAAATTGAATTATAAAATGTTTGTTCTTTTTGTCTGCCTTATTTCACTTAACATGATGTTTTCAAGGTGCATTATGTTGTAGCATATATTATTCCTTTTTATCGCTGAGTAATATTCTACTGTATATATATACCACATGTTGTTTAGCCATTTATATGTTGATAGATGCTTGGGTTGTTTCTACCTTTTGGCTATTTGTGAATAATGCTGCTGTCAGTGTTGGCGTATAACTTTGTTTGATTCAATTTTCAATTCTTTTGAGTATATATGTTAAGAATAGAACTGCTGGGTCATTTGGTGAATCTATGTTTCAGTTTTTGAGGAACCACCAACTATCTTCCTTAGTGATTATACCATTTTACATTCCTGCCAGCAAGGAACAAGGGTTCCAGTTTCCCCACATCCTCACCTATGCTTATTTTGGGTGTGTGTGTGTGTGTGTTTTTAATAATAGCTATACTAGCAGATGTGAAATGGCATTTCATTGTGATTTTGATTTGTATTTTCCTAATGACTAATGATGTTGGCTTATTGGACATTTGTACATCTTCTTTGGAGAAATGTCTATTCAAATTGTTTACTCATTTAAAAAAACGAGTTGTCTGTCTTTTTGACGTTACGTTACAGTAGTACTTTATGTATTCTGGGTGTTGATCCCTTATCAATATATTTAGTTGTATTTTATTTGTCTTGCTTTGGTATCATGGTAATGCTAGTCTCAAACTAAGTTAGGAAGTATTCCTTCCTCACTTTTTTTTTTTTTTTTTGGAAGAGTTTGAGTGGGATTGGTGTTAATTCTTTTAAAAATATTTGGTAGAATTTGCCAGTGAAGCCATTTGGTCTTGGGCTTTTCTTTCTTGGGAGGGTTTTGATTACTGATTCAATCGTCTTACTTGTTATAGGTTTATTCAGATTTTCTATTTCTTCTTGAGATATATTTTGTTTTTATAAGAGTCAGGGTCTTTCTCTGTTACCCAGGCTGGAGTGCAGTGGTGCTATCATGGCTTACTGCAGCTTTGAACTCCTTGAACCCTCAAGCAGTCCTTCCACCTCGGCCTCCTGAGTAGCTGGGACTACAGGCACGTGCCACCATCCCTGACTAAGATTTTTATTATTTGTAGGGATAGGGTCTCATTATGTTGCCAGGCTGGTCTCAGACTCTTGGCTTCAAGTGATCCTTTCACCACAGCCTCCCAAATTGCTAGGATTACAGGCATGAACCACTGTGCCCGGCACTGAGGGTGTGGGTCTTTCCAGGAAGTTTTCCATTTCATCTAAGTTATCCAACTTGTTGATATACCCTTCTTCATGGTATTCTGTTTTTTGTTGTTGTTGTTGTTGTTGTTGTTTGTTTTTGAGACAGGGGCTCACTCTGGTTGCCCAGGCAGGAGTGTAGTGGTGCTGTCTTGGTTTGCTGCAGCCTCTACCTCCTAAGCTCAGGTGATTCTCCCACCTCAGCCTCCCAAACAGGCGGGACTACAGGTGCACGCCATCACGCACAGCTGATTTTTTTGTACTTTTAGAGACAAAGTTTCACCGTGTTGGCTAGGCTGGTCTTGAACTCCTGGACTCGGGCAATCTGCCTACCTCGGCCTCCCAAAGTGCTGGGATTAAAGATGTGAACCAGCATGCCCAGCATAGTATTCTTTTGTCATCTTTTTTATTCTGTAGTATCTTCACTTCTGATTTTAGTAATTTGAATCTGCTCACTTTTTTCTTAGTGCAGCTGTCTACGCATTTGTCAATTTTGTTGATCTTTTCAAAGAATCAACTTTTGTTTTGTTGCTTTTCTTTCTTTTCTTTTCTTTCTTTTTTTTTTTGAGTCGTAGTCTCTGTTCACTCTGTTGCCCAGGTTGGAGTGCGGTGGCATGATCGCGGCTCACTGCAACCCCCACCTCCTGGGTTCAAGCGATTCTCCTGCCTCAGCCTCCCAAGTAGCTGGGATTATAGCCGCCTGCCACCACACCCACCTAATTTTTTTGTATTTTTAGTAGAGACGGGGTTTCACCATGTTGGCCAAGCTGGTCTCGAACTCCTGACCTGAAGTGATCAGCCTGCCTTGGCCTCTCAAAAGTGCTGGGATTACAGCCAGAAGCCACCCTGTCTGGTCTGTTGTTTTTCTTGATTGTTTTTCTATTCACTATTTTATCTCGCCTCCAACCTTTATCATTTTCTCCCTTCTGCTCTCTGTAAGTTTAGTTTGTTCTTGTCTACTTCCTTAACTTGTACAGTTACGTTATGGATTTGAGATTTTATTTTTAATGTAGGCATTTATAGTGATAAATTTCCCTCTGAGCCCTGCCTTCGCTGCATCTCATAAGTTTTGTTGTTTTTGTTTTCATTTATCTCAAGATAATTTCTAATTTCCCTTATGATTTCTTCTTTGACCATTTGGGTTAACAGGATTTTTTTTCTTTCAGCACTTTACAGGTTTTATTACACTGCTTTTTGGCCTCCATTTTTCTTTCTCTTTTTTCTCCCTTCCTTTCTTACTTTTATTTCCTTCCATTATTTATTATTATTATTTTTATGTTATAGGGATGGTCTCACTCCATCACTTACCCAGGCTGAAGTGCAGTGATGTAATCATGGCTCACTGCAGCCTCAGACTCCTGGGCTCAAGTGTTCCTCCTTCCTCCTCTCAAGTAGCTAGGACTACAAGTGCATGCCACCACACTCAGCTGATTTTTTTTTATTTTTTGTTTTTTTGAGACGGAGCTTTGCCGTTGTTGCCCAGGCTGAAGTGCAATGGCGTAATCTTGGCTCACCGCAACCTCTGCCTCCTGGGTTCAAGCAATTCTCCTGTCTCAGCCTCCTGTGTAGCTGGGATTACAGGCATGCGCCACCAAACCCAGCTAATTTTGTATTTTTAGTAGAGATGGGGTTTCTCCATGTTGGTCAGGCTCGTCTCAAACTCCTGACCTCGGGTGATCCGCCTGCCTTGGCCTCCCAAAGTGCTGGGATTATAGGCATAAGCCACAGCACTCAGCCTTTTTTTATTTTTTGTAGAGATGGGGATCTCACTATGTTGCCCAGGCTGACCTGAAACTCCTGGGTTCAAGCAGTCCTCCTGCCTCAGCCTGCCACATTGCTGGTATTGCAGGTGTGACCCAGACCCAGACTGGGGTCTGGCTTCCATCTTTTTTGTGACAAATTTACCCTCATTTGTGTTTTTGTTTCTCTGTATATGTCTTTTTTTTTCTTTATCTCTTCTGTGTTTTTGTCCTTAAATAATTTGATTAATTATGCCTTGGTGTAGTTCCTTTGTATTTATCTTACTTGGAGTGTGCTGAGCTTCTTGGGTTTGTAGGTTGATAGCTTCCATCAGTTTCTTAGTAATTAAATTATCAAATATTTCTTTTCCATATTTCTTTGTCTCCCCTTCTGGGACTCCCATTACATGCATGTTAGACCATTTTGATACTGTTCCACAAAGCTTTGGCTACCTGTTTCTTTTCCTCCATTCTTTCCTTTTCTTTGTGTTTTAACTTGGATATTTTTTATGAATCTATTGACTTGTCTTCAAGTTTACTGATGTTTTCCGTTGCTGTGTCAAGTTTGTTAATTATCAAGTTCCAGAAAGGAAATTTTTTTTAAAAGTTTGCTGTTTAACATATATAATGAATTCTTTAGTTCTGACATCTTATTTTCTATTTTTAGCATTTCCATTTAGTTCTTTTTTATGTTTCTACCTCTTTGATGAAATTACCCATTTATTCCTGCATGTTGTTCACATTTTTCCACTATTAGTATTCTCATCATAGTTTTTTTAAAGGCCCTTTCTGATAATTCCATCATCTAGACCACCTCTTTCTGAGTCTATTTATATTGAGTCTTTTCTCTCTTCATCATGGGCCGCTTTTTTGTGCCTTTCTGTGTATTTTGTAATTTTTATTTTTTTGAGACAAGGTCTCACTCGCACTCAGGCTGTAGTGCAGTGGTGACTCGGTACAACTGAGACAAGGTCTCACTCTCACTCAGGCTGGAGTGCAGTGATGTGATCATAACTGGGTACAACTGAGACAAGGTCCCACCTCACTCAGGCTGGTGTGCAGTGGTGTGATCATAACTCAGTACAACCTTGAACTCTGAGTTCAAGCAGTCTTCCCATCTCAGCCACCTGGGTAGCTGAGACTACAGGTATGCGCCGCCACACCTTTCTTTCCTTTTTTTTTTTTTTTTTTTAATTTCTTGTGGAGACAGGTCTCCTTATGTTGCCCAGGCTGATCTCAAACTCCTGCCCTCAAGCAATCTGCCTGCCTCAACCTCCCTGTAGTTTTTAAATTATATGCCAGATCTTCTGTCTGAAAGAACAGTAAAGATTGGAATAAATTATATTTATCTTCAGAAAGGGATATGCCCTTTCTTCTTTTTTAGGTGCTAGAGTAAGAGCTGAGTCAGTCTAACTTATAGGTAATTTGTATTTGAGCTTTGTTGTAGCTTTAGTTTGACTGAGTTTTACCTCTGGCTTCAAATGTTTTAGAACAGTACTTTCCTATACTGGGGCTCCCTATTTGAGCACTGAGATTTTCTGCTGTGCTTCACAGCTGCATTCCTATCGCTCAGAACTGTGGGAGATCTCTCCATGTTTTATAGTCCAGTTGGTAGGTCATTGGGTCATGAGGCAGTTCTCTTTGCTCTCTAATCCCACGTTATGCTTTCTGCACCCTGGAAGACCTCTTTCAGCCTTGCATCTCCTCCCCTGGCCTTTGGAGGGCAGGTACTCTATAGGGTGTAAATGTTTGGCATGCCCCTGAGATGTTTCTTTCAGATCTCCTGTTTGCATCCCAAAGTTTAGTAGTCCAAAGCTCAGATTGCCTAAAGGAATTCTCTGCCTCCAGCTGTTGGTGACTGACCCCCATCCCTCCCTGAAGATTATGCGAAAGAGTTAAGGAGTAAGTTAAATTCCCTCTATGGCTGGGTTTCTTTTTATTTTCTTTCTTTCTTTTTTTTTTTTTTTTTTTAGGTATATAAACTATTAACAGACAAGGCCTACAGACTTATTTCTTCTTGGACACACCCACGGTGTGGCCACAGGCGGCCAGTGGTCTTGGTGTGCTAGCCTTGGACACAAAGGCCCCAGAAGTGGCGCAGCCCTCTATGGGCCCAAATCTTCTTCAGTCGCTCCAGGTCTTCATGGAGCTTGTTGTCCAGACCATTGGCTAGGACCTGGCTATATTTTCCATCCTTGACATCCTTCTGTCTGTTCAAGAACCAGTCTGGGATCTTGTACTGGCGTGGATTCTGCATAATGGTGATCACACGTTCTACCTCATCCTCAGTGAGTTCTCCCGCCCCCTTGGTGAGGTCAGTGTCTGCTTTCCTCAACACCACATGAGCATATCTTCGGCCCACACCCTTAATGGCAGTGATGGCAAAGGCTATTTTCCGCCGCCCATCGATGTTGGTGTTGAGTACTCGCAAAATATGCTGGAACTTTTCAGGGATCACTAGAGACATGGCGGCAGCACAAGCGGCGGCGTGTAGGCCTCCTGTGGAAGAGAGCGGCTGGGTTTCTTCAGATGCTAATTTGGGGCCGGGCGCCATGGCTCAAGCCTTGTATTAGGCGTTTTTCACACTGCTGATAATGACATACCCAAGACTGGGCAATTTACAAGAGAAAGAGATTTATTGGACTTACAGTTCCATGTGGCTGGGGAGGCCTCACAATTATGGCTCAGAGTGAAAGGCAAGTCTCACATGGTGGCAGATAAGAGAAGAGAGCTTGTGGAGGGAAACTCCCCTTTTGAAAACTATCAGATCAGTGGGCGCAGTGGCTCATGCCTGTAATCCCAGCACTTTGGGAGGCCGAGGTGGGCAGATCACTTGAGGTCAGGAGTTCGAGACCAGCCTGGCCAACATGGTGAAACCCTGTCTCTACTAAGAATATAAAAATGAGCCAGGCATGGTGGCAGGCTACTCGGGAGGCTGAGGCAGGAGATTCACTCCAGGAGGCAGAGGTTGCCATGAGCAGAGATCACACCACTGCACTCCAGCCTGGGAGACAAGAGTGAGACTCTGTCTCAAAAAAAAAAAAAACAAAAAAAGCCATCAGATCTCATGACACTTACTCACTATCACGAGAACAGCCTGGGAAAGATCTGTCCTCATGATTCAGTTGCCTCCTATTGGGTCCCCCTCCCACAGCACATGGGAATTCAAGATGAAATTTGGGTAGGGACACAGCCAAACCATATCAGGCCTGTAATCCCAGCACTTTGAGAGGCCAGGGTGGGAGGATTACCTGACCCCAAGAGTTCAAGACCAGCCTGGGCAATATGGTGAAACCCCATCTCTACAAAAATACAAAAATTATCCAGGCATGGTGGCACACACGTGTAGTCACAGCTACTCAGGGGTCTGAGGCAGGAGGACTGCTTGAACCCGGGAGGTGGAGATTGCAGTGAGCCGAGATCATGTTCATGGTACTGCACTCAAGCCTGGGTGACAGAGGGAAACCATATCTCAAAAAGAATGAATACATAAATCTAATTTGCCATGCCAATATAAATGTAGCTGTTAAAAATTTGAGTAGTTTCTTCTTACAAACCCTGTGTGTGCTGGATTCTTCCTCTTGCTGTTACACAAGGGATGAAAGCAGCTATGGGTCTCTTCTTTCCCATTGAGAGCTCATCACTTTCTGGAACTGGTTTATTTAGGTCTCTTTGTTCCCTCAGCTCTGAAATTATTCTTTTTAAACTGTGATTTTGTGTTTGGGTTGTTAAGGTGAGAGGATCTTTTTCAGCTTTCTATGAACAAACTGGAAACAGAATTCCTAAAGTGTATCCTTTCGTGTTTGTTTTTCAGACTAATATATTTTGGTGGTTATGGGTGTAGGAGACACAGTGAACTCCAAGACTGTTTTGATGTTCATGATGCATCTTGGGTAAGATGGTAATCACTGTTTACATTTCCTTCCAATTCAGTATAGCCTCAACCTCTTAGAAATAATGAGACTGGTCTTTCTCATTTTTGGAACTACCAGACACTATGAAAAAATGTGTTTTTTCTCTTTAACATTTGTATCCATTTGGCAAGAGGTATCTCATCTAGTGGTGTTAGCCTTCATGGCTATTGGCAGAGTAATTTCTTTTCTTATATCATTAATCACAGATACCTGCTTCTGTTAGACAGGTAGTGACTTTAGTGCAACTTAGAAAAATTATGTTCATATTTAACCACAATAGCTCTTGTTGGCATACATCTCTTTTTAGATATGTCCACTAGAATTATTCATAGGTCAGACTGGCCTCTAGGTAAGAGTCCATGGGTAGTGATATTAATTTTTCTACTTATTCTTACTGATTAGACAGTAATCATTATTAATGAAATAAGTCATGAATTACAAAAATGAAATTTTTAAACAGATGATTTAAAAAACCACTGATCCTCTCACCAAGATGCAGTCTTATTAGTTTTACCTTCTACTAGTGTGTATTATTCTATATTATTAATGTAAATAAATATATACATGTATATATGTGTGTGTATATATATACACACACACACATATTTCATGTATATTGCTTTGTATATGGGTATTTTTGAAAATTCCCCATGTTTCTATGTCGTTTTTGAGTTTTAAAAATGATATATCATTAAAGCTTTGCTACTTAAATTATTGCTGAGAATTTTCGGGAATATAACTTCTATTTATATCTAGTTATTTTTATTCATCAGTGAAATAACTCAATTTTTTTCTCCTACAATACAGTTACTAAGCTAAATATCATGTCCTGAAGTTTCTGGAACAGAAATGGGTTTTTTTTCATTTAGACTCTAAATGAGCTGGGTGTGGTGGCACATTTCTATAATCCCACCTACTAGGTAGGCTGAGGCAGAAGGATCACTTGTACCAAGGAGTTTGAGACCAGCCTGGGTAACATGGTGAGACCATTTCAATTTAAATAAAATTAAAAAATAGATTCTAAACTAAGTAAATTGTTTAGCTTATTTGTCTTGCTTGACAAAGCCTGACAAAAATAAATGATGTATTTCTGACACACAATATAAAACTGGCACAGACATCATCTAGAGTAGTGATAGAGGATTTCAGCACCCTGGGAGATGCTAAATACAGTATAGCTGCTAAGTCTTTACCTTGCTGACAAAGAATTTTATATCTTAGGATATAAAGAAGAGAGTGGTTGGCTAGGCGTGGTGGCTCACGCCTGTAATCCCAGCACTTTGGGAGGCGGAGGTGGGCACATTACGAGGTCATGAGATCAAGACCATCCTGACTAACACAGTGAAACCTGGTCTCTACTAAAAATACAAAAAAAAAATTAGCCGTGTGTGGTGGCAGGCACCTGTAATCTCAGCTACTTGGGAAGCTGAGGCAGGAGAATCGCTTGAACCAGGAGATGGAGGTTGCAGTGAGCCAAGATCACGCCACTGCACTTCAGCCTGGGCAACAGAGAGAGACTCTGTCAAAAAAAAAAAAAAAAAAAAAGAGAGAGAGAGAGAGAAAGAAAGAAAGAAAGAAAGAAATCTTAAAAAAAAAAGAAGAGAGTGGTCATAAGTTTAATCTATAAGAACCAGTTGCTTGGTGAAGTAGAAGTGATTAGAAGTTTTTGGAAACAGGAACCATGCCCACCCTCTAAAGTTTATTATGGCAAAAATGAGTTCTGAGCATGTACTTTAGGAAAACAGATTTAAAAATGTAAAAATTATTCCACCCTCTGCAATTTTAAAAATGATCATCCTTTGAGAAAATTGAAAGATTGTCAACAAGTAAAATTATGATTCACTGCAAACATTACTATGAGAAGAAAAGTTGCCAGGTGGTGCTGCTGCTGGTCTGGGGACCATGCTTTGGGAGGAACCCATGTATCCATTGGCTTTGTGACTGTGGTAACACTTAACTCTATTTTTGTAAGGTGTCTATTATTTTACCAGTAAATATGTGATAAAACTGTAATAATAATGTAAAAATTATTAAAGCTTTTAGATATTTAAAAAATTTCTCTTTTAGGAAGAGCAGATATTCTGGGGATGGCATAATGATGTCCATATATTTGACACAAAGACACAGACTTGGTTTCAACCAGAAATTAAAGTAAGTGTTGTAAAAAGTCATCTTTATATATTTGTATTTAAAAATCAATTTTTTACTGTGGATTTTGGGGGTTTTTTTGTTTGTTTGTTTTGTGTTTTTGAGACAGAGTCTTGCTTTGTCGCCCAGCCTGGAGTGCAGTGGCACAATCTCAGCTCACTGCAACCTCCGCCTCCCGGGTTCAAGTGGTTCTCCTGCCTCAGCCTCCCGAGTAGCTGGGACTACAGGCATGGGCCACCATGCCTGGCTAATTTTTGTATTTTTAGTAAACATGGAGTTTCGCCTTGTTGGCCACAGTGGTCTCGAACTCCTAACCTCAAGCGATCTGCCCACCTCCGCCTTGCAAAGTGCTCAGATTACAGGCATTATAGGTCACCACACCCAACCTGTTATTTGAATTTTTGTAATTTGGTTTGTAATCACATACCAAGTAGTTCTCTAGAGTACTTTCATTAATAGCATTAAGAAAAATATCAGAGCTATAGATGGCACCTGTAGTCCCAACTACTCAGGAGGCTGAGGCAGGAGGATCACTTTAGTCCAGGAGTTTGAGGCTGTAGTGTGCTACAATCACACCTGTGAATAGCTACTGCACTCCACTGCATTCTAGCCTGGGCAACATAGCGAAGCCCCATCTCTGAAAATAAATAAATAAAACAAAAAAAATGCATATTCTTCTCCATGTCAGCTAAGGTTTTCTAGAAAAAAATCTTTTAATGAGGTGCCGTCATCTTTTTTTTTTTTTTTTTTTTTTTTTTTTGAGACGGAGTCTCGCTCTGTCGCCTGGGCTGGAGTGCAGTGGCCGGATCTCAGCTCACTGCAAGCTCCGCCTCCCGGGTTTACGCCATTCTCCTGCCTCAGCCTCCCGAGTAGCTGGGACTACAGGCACCTGCCACCTCGCTCAGCTAGTTTTTTGTATTTTTTAGTAGAGACGGGGTTTCACCGTGTTAGCCAGGATGGTCTCCATCTCCTGACCTCGTACCCGTCTCGGCCTCCCAAAGTGCTGGGATTACAGGCTTGAGCTACCACGCCCGGCCTGCCATCATCATTCTTTTCCACAGGTGTCATGCCCTGATTTAATAAAGGCCTATTTTTTAAAATCCTTTTATAACAAAGCCCATGTTTTATATACCCTTGAATTCAGAGGTAGATGCAATTATGGCATGACAAAAAGTAACATTATCAGTATTCTTTCATTTGTTAGTGACCAAAAACAAATTCAAATTAGATTAAGCAATAATGAATTCTCACATAGCTGGAAAACATATTGGAATGGCTCACAAAGTAGAAGGAAGAGCCGCAGGGACCACGGCCTCAGGAACTGGAGCAGGTTACTCAGCATCCTCACAATACATTCTGTCTTTCTGTCTGCTTTTCTCTGCTTCTCTTTGTGTGCTTGTTTCATTCCGTCTATGGCAGACACATTGGCTCATTTAGAAGGGAATATGGTCCTGGTTACACACACAGTTGTTTGTATTGTACTCTCTCAACGTCTATATTATTAGTCTTAGAAAAGGGCCGGGCTTGGTGGCTCATGCCTGTAATCCTAGCACTTTGGGAGGCAGAGGCAGGCGGATTGCCTGAGCTAAGAAGTTTGAGACCATCCTGGCAACACCTTGAAACCCCGTCTCTACTAAAAATACAAAAGAAATTAGCCAGGTGTGGCGGCATGCGCCTGTAGTCCCAGCTACTCAGGAGGCTGTGGCAGGAGAATTACTTGAACCTGGTGGCCGAGGTTGCAGTGAGACGAGATTGCACCACCGCGCTCCAGCCTGGGCAACAGAATGAGACTCCATCTCTACAAAAAAAAAAAAAAAAAAAGAAAGAAAAGGACAAGAAAAGGACTCGGCCTCTACTTGGGCGTGTTCCTACGCTTTACAGCAATTCCTGATGCCAAAGGGATGATTGGCCGGTCTTGAGTCACATGTTCATTGCTAGGGACAGCAGGGTATTGTGACTGATAAGCTTACCAGAATTGAACAGTGTGGAATGCTAAGCAGGTTGTATATGCGCAGTTACATATGTGTCTACTAATACACATATATGACTAGAATTCCTTACAGTCCAGCTTCTGTTCATGGAAATGATGGGAAGGTCTATGCAAAATAGTAAGTGTTAGAGTTTGGCCATTCTCTGGATCCTCTTTTCCAGGCAGTAAATTTCAGATTTCCAGTGCTTCTCTGTTCTCTTCTATATAGTAGAAGAATTCTTCCAAAATTTCAGATCAAGCCTGGGGTAATAATAAAAATTTTGTTCTGCTGGAAGGGCTGGGAACCAACATTCTTAAATGGTTCTCATTTAAGTGTTATATAGGTAATATCTGAATTATGTCTTACCAAGTTGACCTCAGCACAGTTATTCAAATAAGCCTGAAAAGTTTAGGAAGTTTTGATATTGGATGCAGGGCTTTAATTTCCTATACCCAGTTTGAGTAGCCAGTGAGCTGAGAATGTCAGGTTCTTTCAGGACTTGGAATTAAAATACATACATAAGGCCGGGCGCGGTGGCTCAAGCCTGTAATCCCAGCACTTTGGGAGGCCAAGACGGGCGGATCACGAGGTCAGGAGTTTGAGACCATCCTGGCTAACACGGTGAAACCCCGTCTCTACTGAAAAATACAAAAAGCTAGCCGGGCGAGGTGGCGGGCGCCTGTAGTCCCAGCTACTCGGGAGGCTGAGGCAGGAGAATGGCGTAAAGCCGGGAGGCGGAGCTTGCAGTGAGCTGAGATCCGGCCACTGCACTCCAGCCCGGGCGACAGAGCAAGACTCCGTCTCGAAGAAAAAAAAAAAAAAAATGCATACATAAAGGCACTCACCATGAAAACATGGAAATTATGCAGAAGATTCTTCCCTTAAATCTTATTCATTCATCTACCCATGATACTTGCTTTTGCCACCAATTAAAAACCTCTCTAGGGTGGCATGGTGGCTCACACCTGTAATCCCAGCACTTTGGGAGGTCGAGGCAGGCAGATTACTTGAGGCCAGGAGTTTGAGACCAGCCTGGACAACAAAGCAAAACCCCATCTCTACTAAAAATACAAAAATTAGCCGGGACTGGTGTTACGCGCCTGTAATCCCAGCTACTCGGGAGGCTGAGGCAGGAGAATTGCATAAACCTGGGAGGTGGAGGTGGCAGCAAGCCAAGATCGCACTGTCGCACTCAAGCCTTGGTGACAGAGCAAGACTGCCTCAAAACAAAAAACAAAACTTCTCTGAAGAAAAGATCTGCTGTATTTACTCAAAATAAAGTGTAGAGAAGTATTACCAATGTTAAGAGTTTTAGTAAGAGAGAGCACTGTCTGACTTAAGCCAAGAGTGAACTTCTTATTGTAAATTTGAGGCATCAAGAGTTTTGGAGCCATTTTTAATTTTACAGAGTTTCTGAGATAATCGCAATATGCGCCGCTCACTTCTAATAGGAACTCTGTGTGAGAGAGGGAGACAGAGGAGAGAGGGAGAGAGCGAAAATTGTAAAATTTGATTTAAAAATCTTTATACAGTATTTCAAACAAAAATTTACATGAAACCTTATTTTGCTAAATAGTGTCAGACATACAAGAAAAATATTTGCAAAAGTAAAGATCAGGGAGAATAAAATTTATTCTGACAAACAGTATTTGTCTGCAATTAGTACTATTCAGAATAAACTTTTGCATTAGCATTTTTAATTGAATTACATAGGTAATGATAACTTAGTGATTAAGACTTTCTCATACTGAGCATAGGAATGTAACTTTATTACAGATATTTCAAGTCTTTGCAATCTGTTCTGATTTCTACTTGCAGGGTGGAGTTCCACCACAGCCACGAGCCGCGCATACGTGTGCAGTTCTTGGAAATAAGGGTTATATCTTTGGCGGACGTGTTTTGGTGAGTGTTTTTAATGGAAATGTGCAATGCTCCTTATAAAAATTTATCCTCTGATTTCGTGGAATAATTGAACATTCATGTAATCTAGAGATTAAAATGGCATTCAGTACTTTTATTTATCTTCTAATTCGTAAACAGACAATACATGAACAATCATAGATGATTATAAATCATATTTTAATGAGAATCTTTCAGTGCAGTATCAGAAAAAATTAGTTTCTTGTCATCTAAAGCCTGTGAATTTAAACCTATTTCTTCCTTTCCCCTTTGACACCTTGATTTGGGAGCTCTGTGTCAGTCTTAATTATTATTGTTTTCCAATATTTAAACTTCTCATGTGAAGTAAAATAGAGATAGTCTATTTTTAATCTGAACTTACTTTAAAAGAAAAATTTTAGCTGATAAAAGATGTGAAATACTGACCAATGTAACACACTTTTCTTTTAGCAAACTAGGATGAATGATTTGCACTATCTAAACCTAGACAACTGGACTTGGTCTGGAAGGTAAGTTTGAAGTCTAAGTACATTTTAATCTATAGGCATGTGTGTGTGTCTGTATGTGTCCATAATCCAAATGTGGGTCTTTAAAACTGAACTGGCATTTTTTTCCTTCAGATTGTATGTTTAAGCAAGGACTATATAGATTTAAATAGAGTTTGTTCCTTAACCAAACAAGATTAAACATGAAAATACTAACAGTTGAAATTAGATTATATAAAAGTACTGGTTTTATACTAAGTATTTTTTGAGGATTGATCAGTAGAAGAAATGAAGAAGTGGTTGAATGGGGTCATCTCAGGTAAACAAGTAATGGAGTAAAGTCAGATTTTATTTGTAGCTCATAATATGTATTTAATAATAGAACAAATATATTTAGCTATCAACTTAGCAATTTATATAATGAGATGGAATCAGAGCTATATATTATTCCAAAGTATAAATACCATTAAATACCATAAAACCATGAAAATTTCAGAAGAAAATATAGCATATTATCTTTAAAATCTTGACATGGATGCACACCAACATGGCACAAGTATACATATGTAACAAACCTGCACGTTGTGCGCATGTACCCTAGAACTTAAAGTATAATAATAAAAAATAAATAAAAAGAAAAAAAATCCTAAAAAAAAAATATTGTCATGGAGAAAGCTTTGTAAAGACATATCGTTTCATTTATGAACTCAAAATTCATAAATGAAAAGACTGATCGATAAGACCACTTAAAAATTAAATATTTCTCTATAGAAAAATGTGCCACAAAAAATTAAATGGCAAATTGTAAAATACAAACAAAAAAACTGGAAGCAATATTTGGAATTTTTTTTTTTTTTTTTTTGAGATGGAGTCTCGCTCTGTCACCAGACTGGAGTGTAGTAGCGTGATCTCGGCTCACTACAACCTCCGACTCCCTGGTTCAAGCTATTCTCCTGCCTCAGCCTCCCGAGTAGCTGGGTCTACAGGCATGCACTACTACGCCCAGCTACTTTTTGTATTTTTAGTAGAGACAGGGTTTCACCATGTTGGCCAGAATGGTCTCGATCTCTTGACCTTGTGATCTGCCCACCTCAGCCTCCCAAACTGCTGGGATTACAGGCATGAGCCACTGCACCTGGCTGATATCTGCAGTATTTTTAACAGAGAGATGTCAGGGCAAAGATCCACAAGAACTCAGTAAATCAATTTAAAAAAAGACAAATAATCTAACAGAAAAGTGGACAAAGAACATGCATGAACAACTCACAGAAGAAATAATAATAGGTAAAAATTATTTTTAAAAGGTGTTCAACCTAGGCCGGGTGTGGTGGCTCACACGTGTAATCCCAGCACGTTGGGAGGCCAAGGCCGATGGATCACCAGAGGTCAGGAGTTTGAGAACAGCCTGGCCAACATGGTGAAACCCGGGCTCTACTAAAAATACAAGAAAAGTAAGGTATGGTGGCAGATGCCTGTAATCCCAGCCACTCAGGAGGCTGAGGCAGGAGAATCACTTGAACCCAGGAGGTGGAGGTTGCAGTGAGCCAAGATCATGCCACTGCACTCCAGCCTGGCCAGTAAGAGTGAGACTCTGTCTCAAAAAATAATAATAATAATAAAAATAAAATGTGGCGGGCGCAGTGGTGCACACCTGTAATCCCAGTACTTTGGGAGGCCGAGACAGTTGGATCGCCTGAAGTCAGGAGTTCTTGACTAGCCTGACTAACATGGTGAAACCCGGTCTCTACTAAATACAAAACAATTAGCCAGTTGTATTGGCACATGCTTGTAAACTGAGCTACTTGGGAGGCTGAGACAGGAGAATTGCTTGTACCTGGGAGGCGGAGATTGCTGTGAGCTGAGATCACGCTATTGCACTCCAGCCTGGGAAACAAAAGTGAAACTCTGCCTCAAAAAAAAAAGTTTCTTATAATCAACACAAACAGTAAAAATATTTCCATTTTGTAAAAAACAAATTATATCTTCCAAAAATGGCCTGTGTTATTCTGGAACATTCCAGAATGTGGAAGAATGGTATCTTCTCACCTCTTAAATTATTTTGCTTCTAACTTACACTTTTTAATTTAATTTTATTATTATTATTATTTTTGGAGACGGAGTTTCGCTCTTGTTGCCCCGACTGGAATGCAATGGCGCGACCTCGGCTCACTGCAACCTCCACCTCCCAGGTTCAAGGGATTCTCCCGCCTCAGCCTCCTGAGTAGCTGGGATTACAGGCGCATGCCACTAGGCCCAGCTATCACTTATGCTTATGTTTTTATTTTTCATGCCCCATTTCTTTTAAATGTCCCTCTTATTACTATGATTATTCTTGTTGTCCTGTTTTCTTTTGTTTTAAGAGATAATGTCTCTATTTTGCTCAGGATGGTCCGTCCAGCTCCTGGACTCGAGCAATCCTCCTGCCTTGGCTTCCCAAAGTGCTGGGATTACAGAAGTGAGCCACTGTGCCTGGCCTTGTTTTTATTTTTATTTTTTTTAGAAATCCTTAGAGGTTTACCCTGGATCTGGAATGACTTTCATGCTTTTACTTTGAAGTTAGAATAGCTAGCATTTTTCAGAGGAGGATAATGTTTTGGGAAATTCTAGAAGTAGATCGAAGTAAAAACAACACTATAAAAACCCGTAATATCCTTGGGGAAATCAGCTAAAAACACAAAATTAACCATGAAACAACAGTAAAAAGTTACAGACATGAAAAAAAAATTGTGTTGAAAAACCGAGGGAGCAGCTGATTAGCCAATAAGAATGATGCTGAGTATGCATTGTGAATTAACGGAGAATTGATGGTTTTTTTTGTTTTTTTTTCTTGGAGAAGCAGTCTCGCTCTGTCACCCAGGCTGGAGTGTAGTGGCGCAAACTTGGCTTACTGCAACCTCCACCTCCCGGGTTCAAGCAGTTCTCCTGCCTCAGCCTCCCGAGTAGCTGGGACTACAGGCGCATGCTGCCATGCCTGGCTAATTTTTTGTATTTTAGTAGAGACGGGGTTTCACCGTGCTGCCCAGTCTGGTCTCGAACTCCTGAGCTCAGGCAATCCACCCGCCTCGGCCTCCCAAAGTGTTGGGATTACAGGCATGAGCCACCATGTTGGGCTGAGAATTGACTTTTATTTTCACTCTGTAGCGAAGTGGAATGGTCATTAAATGGAAAGATTTTTAAAATTCATCTAAGAATTTAATAATGTTTTTCAAATATTCATGTAGGTGGGACTAGTAAAAGTATTTTGGAACAGTGAAGGCAGATTTTTTTTCAGGATCTAAGATGATTAAAAATCTTTTCTTTTGATTAACATAGTACCTAGACTTTTTTCCCCCTTGCCACAGGATTACTATTAATGGAGAAAGCCCAAAACATCGGTCATGGCATACTTTAACACCTATAGCTGATGATAAACTTTTCCTATGTGGTGGACTAAGTGCAGATAATATCCCATTAAGTAAGTTGATTGAAGTTTTGCCTATAATTATTATCTCATTCTTTTTTCTTAATTGTATTTCATACTTACAGTGAAGTAAATCTTTCTTTTTTCCTGTTTTTCTGGTTTGCCTTTATCTTCAACTGTTTTCTTGCATGAATTGTGACCTCTTTGGTTTTGTACCCTTGGCTCTCCACATTCACCTGTTTTCTAGGGAAAGAGAAGAGGAAGGGTGATTGAAGCTAGATTAAATAAAGCCCCTTTCTACTACTATATTCTGTGATTCTCTGTCCACTGATTTTTGATCCAGATGCTTGTACTGTAGGGTAGGATGCTTGCACTGTGTTCGCTTGTGCTATACTCCAGGCTAGGGGGTTTTCTTAGAAGGCCCTGGAAAGACAAAGTGGGAAGCCCAGTTGCTTCTCTTTTTGTTCCAGAGCTGTAGAGGAAAGTGTTTAGCTAGGTTTTTTAAACTCCTATCATTGCTGGTCCCAGTGGCTATGGGTTTTGGAATGCAGGTTTTCTTTCAGCAGTAAAATAGTGGCATCAGGATAGACAGATGACCAAGAATATCGACTTCTTAATTTGGCATGTTAGATGTTTTGTGTTTTCTATTTTCTTTTCTTTTTTTTTCCTCTTTTTTTTTTGAGATGGAGTCTTGCTCTGTGGCCCAGGCTAGAGTGCAATGGCGCAATCTCGGCTCACTGCAACCTCCACCTCCCAGGTTCAAGCAATTCTCATTCCTCAGGCTCCTGAGGAACGAGCTGGGATTACAGGTGCCCACCACCATGCCCAGCTAATTTTTGTATTTTTAGTAGAGGTGGGGTTTCGCCATGTTGGCCAGGCTGGTCTCGAATTCCTGACCTCGTGATCCACCCACCTCAGCCTCCCAAAGTGTTGGGACTACAGGTGTCAGCCACCAAACCCGGCCGTTTTCTGTTTTCTTAACCCAGAAGTTTTCTATGGCTAGAGATGTTTTCATTAAGAAACATTATATACTATTAAAACATTTATATAATTATATATTAGGGTCTGGAAACAACTATTTTTCAACAAAAGTTTATTGAGCATCAGCTGTGTGTCTGGCAGTCAGCTGGCCACCAAACAAATTCCAGAGGTTAGCTGGAGAAACAACAGTTCCTAGTAGGAGATGTTAGTTATTCTTGCATATTATTATTATTATTATTTTTTTTTTTTTTTTTTTTTTTGAGGCGGAGTCTCGCTCTGTCGCCCGGACTGGAGTGCAGTGGCCAGATCTCAGCTCACTGCAAGCTCCGCCTCCCGGGTTTACGCCATTCTCCTGCCTCAGCCTCCCGAGTAGCTGGGACTACAGGCGCCCACCACCTCGCCCGGCTAGCTTTTGTATTTTTAGTAGAGACGGGGTTTCACCGTGTTAGCCAGGATGGTCTCGATCTCCTGACCTCGTGATCCGCCCGTCTTGGCCTCCCAAAGTGCTGGGATTACAGGCTTGAGCCACCGCGCCCGGCCTCTTGCATGTTATTATACTTCTCCAATTTGTCAGATTTTTAATTAAAAGAGATTTGGAATCTAACAAAAAACTAACATCTGTACATTTCACTAGGGGCTGTTTAATATCATATCTTCATGATCTCTAGTGTTTTTAGGTCCTGTTTTCTGTTTTTGGTCATTGACCTATGGGAAATTAAATGTCCTAACTCATAAGCTAGTCTATTTTCTCCCTTAAAGATTCCGTTTCAGTATAAGATTTGGTCATATGGATATTCGATGATCCCAAGAAATTTTTTTGTTTGGTTGACTGTCATAATGGCATTGTGGTTATGTAAAAAATGTCCTTTTATTTTCAGTAATGCATACTGAAGTATGTATGGGGAAAATGATAGGAAATCTAGGATTTCATTTAGAAAAATTAAGCAATGAGAATAACAAAAAGATAAGTGGAGCACATGTAGCAAAGTCTTGATAGTTGTTGAATCTGCAATATATGGAAGTTCATTGTCATGGTCACTCTACTTTTGTAAATGTTTGAAAATTTGTATGGTAAAATAGGCGCACTCAGAAAAGATAGTCATTTAAATGTAGCATGATACATTTGGGGGAAAATTAAAATTGTATCTCAAAGACCTAATCTTAATTTCTGAACCGTCATGATATTGCAGGTGATGGTTGGATTCATAATGTCACAACAAATTGTTGGAAACAACTTACTCATTTACCTAAAACAAGACCTAGGTAAGTCTAGAAATTCACAAATAGTAAAATAGTTAAGAATTTTTAAAGTATTA
Source organism: Rhinopithecus roxellana (assembly GCF_007565055.1). Lineage (NCBI taxonomy): Eukaryota > Metazoa > Chordata > Mammalia > Primates > Cercopithecidae > Rhinopithecus > Rhinopithecus roxellana. Next base: position 6,121,084 of record NC_044553.1, read on the forward strand.
AAATATAGTACCGAATTTATAGTGTTTACCATTGAAACCATAAGCCATTAAGAAGGATATCTTTCAAATGAGCTTGATGTTACCTAAATAATTTATTATTTTAATTATATCTGATTGTTAGAAATGATCTATCCAGTTTTCACCCATATTTGCATATTTGAAAATGTTATTATTTTAGGTAAATGCATAATCTTGCCTGATAACTGTGAAAATTAAGATAATTAAAAGCATCATATGAGATTAATGTTTTTAATGTTAATATTTTTCATAAGCAGGCAAAAATGGGGTTGGCTTTAATAGTAGTTATTTGTTTTTGGAAGAGGTTTAAAGCAAATTAATCAGGAAATTTGCTTCCATGTTGATCCAGTGGATGGCAGGTTATTATTAATCTTTATTAGCTGCATGATGTATTCAGTGATGGGAATTTTTTGAAAATGAAAATGTTATTTATGGTATATCATAGGATTAAAAATTTTAGAAGTTATATACTGTTATTAGACTAAAAAGAAAACTACATTTGTACTATAATTCTTATTTTTTTCTAATTTTATTGAATAGTATAATAATATCTTCATAGGAAATTCAGATTCAGTACATTATGATCATTATAATTGGTAATTCTTTTTTATGCTATGTATTTTAGAATTTTAAAAATACAGATTATGCTAGTGTGAAATCAATTTAATGATATGTATTTTTGTTATTTAATAAATGACAGCTTACTTGAGAAAAAGACCTGAAAATATTTATATGTGTCTATATTAATATTCACAATATATTTAGAATTCATAATTGCATTTGTGATTCTTATGTTTTCATGTAAAAACATTCATTGGAATGTATTACTTTAACAATTCTGGCTTTTTTGAAATTTTTTTTTTTTGATGTAAAGAGTTTTGTACTAAGACATGGGAGCCCAGAGTTCCAGTCCTTGCTCAGCTACTACCTACATTTTTGGCTTTGAAAAGTCACTTAAAGAAACTGAGCATTGGCCAGGTGTGGTGGCTCATGCCTATTAATCCCAGCACTTTGGGAGGCCGAGGCAGGAGGATCACTTGAGTCCAGGAGTTTGAGACCAGCCTGGGCAACATAGTGAGACCCCATCTCTACAGTTTCGTTTTTTTTAATGGCCGGGTGTGGTGGTGCACACCTGTAGTCCCAGCTACTCGGGAGGCTGATGTGGGAGGATCACTTGATCCCAGGAGGTTGAGGTTGTAGTGAGCTGAGATGCGCCACTGCACTCGAGCCTGGGTAACACAGACCCTGTCTCAAAAAAAGAAAGAAAGAAAAAGAAACTGAGCATCGATTTCTTCATCTCTGAAATAAGAGAGTTGGACTAGATAATCTCTTAGTTTATTCCAGTTATTTGATTGTATGAATGCATTAATTATAGACCAAAGTATTAGTAAAAATGTTTAATTTTAAAGTTGCTCCTATTTTATATTTCAACCCTTAATGAGTAATTAGAGCAACACAACTATTATCTATAATATACTATTAGTTAGAACTAGAGCTATGTAAAGAGATTTCTTTTAATTCAGCTGATGTGTCATGTAAATAATATGCTTTATTAGAATGTTTAGGTGATAAGTTTAGAGCAGCTGTGAAAGGACATAAACTATCAGTCTGTAGAAAAAACATCAGGTTGCAAGCTAGATGTCACCAAAATCAAGGCAGGAAAGGCTTTCCAGTGTTCTTCGATGATGAAATCCAGGCCAGAGTTTCCCTAAGGCAGATAAGACAGAGGCAGATCTACAGGTATGAGGTGAGGAGGAGAACAGGTGGGATACAGTTGAGTGTAAGGAGAACATATATATGTGTGTGTATATATATATACTAATTTTTATAAAAGTGACAATTTAGCTAAGATCTTTAAGCATTTTGTGCAAACTTTTCAAGTTGTAATTTGAAATGTAAGCTGCCCAATTCTCCTCTTAGAACTCTATAGCAAGGTTTCTCAACCTTGGCATTGCTGACATTTTAGACGACATAATTCTTTGTCATGAGAGTGTCCTGTGCATTGTAGTATGTTTAGCAGTATCCCTGTCCTTTACCCAGTAGATGCCAGTTGTACTACCTTTTCTCTCCCAAGTTGTGACGACTAAAAATATCTCCATATACTGTGAAATGCCTCTTTAGGGGACAAATTGCCCCAGGTTGAGAACAACTGTTCTACAGTGTAGCACTCCTATTCTCTGGGTCTCACCTTCAATAAACCTATGGCTGAAAAGCCATATATGTAGCCAGACCTGATAGCTTGTAGAGTTGGCTGTCAGCAAGGACCCTGTTTTATGTGTCTGAAAAAGATGTTGGAGAAAATGTTAGTGTATAGAGCCCCAAGTACTGTTGGATCTGGTGAGTGTTGCCAAGGTTACACATAGCCTTCTCTCCAGGAAATTATTCTGTTCCTTCCCATGTATGAGGGCATTTTTTGTATTCTCTCTCCTTTACCTAACCCTCTTCCAGTCTCCATCCTCAACCCCACCACATAGTCTGGGTTCTTGTTGAAGATTTATATCAATGTATCATCTAAGATAAAAGTTGGAGAATTGGGCAGAGTATTTCCCAAACAACATCTCCTAATGACTTGGTTCCATTTTGGGCCACAAGTGCATTTGTCATTAAATGTGTACATGGTTGTCTGAGGAAAGTATTTGGTTTAACGAATTGTGCATAATTCCACTGTTTGCACTTGTGAAATTTAAGTAAAAGGGATTCACATACTAAAAATTAGTTATGTGTCCCAGTTCCTGGGAAGTAGAAAAAATAAAATAAGTTGTGTGGTAATAAAGTAAGTTATGATTTATAATTGTTTTAGGTATCTGTTGCTTCAACAGTTGGTATATTAAGAAAAGTAATCAAGGCCAGGTGTGGTGGCTCACGCCTGTAATCCCAGCACTTCGGGAGGCCAAGATGAGAGGATTGCTTGAGCCCAGGAGTTCAAGACCAGCCTGGATAACACAGTGAAACCCCATCTCTGAAGAAAAAAAAACAAAAAACAAATTAGCTAGGTGTGGTGGCGTGTGCCTATAGTCCCAGCTACTCAGGAGGTGAGGTGGAAGGATTGCTTGAGCCGGGGAGACAGAGGATGGAGGAAGTGGAGATTGTGCCACTGCACTCCAGCCTGGGTGACAGAGCCAGATCCTGTTTCAAAAAAAAAAAAAAAGAAAAGAAAAGGAATCAAAGTACTCTAAAAGTCAAAGCAATGACTATGTAAAAATCCCTAATTTACCCTCTAAAATTGGGAAAGTTTTTTGAGAGTTCTCATACTCTGGAAATATTCAACTTTGTAAAACTATAAAATTAGTATTTGTTTTGTTTTTTTGTTTTTTGAGATGGAGTCTCAGTCTGTCATCAGACTGGAGTGCAGTGGCGTGATCTTGGCTCACTGCAACCTCTGCCTCCTGGGTTCAAGCGATTCTCCTGTCTCAGCCTCCTAAGTAGCTGGGACTACAGGAGAAAATTACTGTTTGTTAATAATGTGATATTGGAAATAGACGTGAGCTATCAGACCACTTCCAAAAGAACATTAGATGCTCTACTCCTTTGTGAAATAATTTGTATATATGATGACTGAATATATTATGTTGTTTCTTGATGTTTATTTTTGTTAGGTTGGTTGGTTTTTTTGTTTTGTTTTGTTTTTTTTTTTTTGAATCGGAGGCTCACTCTATCACCCAGGCTGGAGTGCATGGAGAAATAATTTGTGTATCTAATCACTGAATATATTATGTTTTTTTTTTTCTTGTTTGCTTTTGTTTGGTTGTTTTTTTTGTTTGTTCATTTGTTTTTTTTGAGTTGGAGTCTCGCTCTGTCGCCCAGGCTGGGATGCAGTGGTGTGATCTTGGCTCACTACAACCTCCACCTCCTGGGTTCAAGCGGTTCTCCTGCCTCAGCCTTCTAAGTAGCTGGGATTACAGGCACGTGCCAATACGCTCAGCTAATTTTTTTTTTACTTTTAGTAGAGATGGGGTTTCACCATGTTGGTCAGGCTGGTCTTGAACTCCTGTCCTTGTGATCTGCCTACTTCAGCCTCCCAAAGTGCTGGGATTACAGGCTTGAGCCACCGCGCCCAGCCTCATGTTTGCTTTTGTTATTCACAAGTTTTTGAGCAGAAAACTGGGTACAGAACACCACATGAGGCATTTTTAAGAAACCATAAAATTAGATTCCCCAGGTTCCCATGGTGTGCTGGTAATGGCCAACAACCACTCTTCAGAGTGTGAGGATGCCCTAATTTGTAGCATTTCCTGATTTCCAAGGTGTAAATACTCCTACCCTGGCCACTTTCAAGCTTCCAACATGATGTCACTGCACGTGGAGTTGGATGCAGATACGCACAATCAGCTTCTGCTAGCCAGTAAGCCGATTCCAGCACACCACTGTGACAATTTCTTACCTCAAGGACCTCTTAACCTTAGGTAGCTAGTCAAACAGCTAAAGTAGCATACAGAGCAGTTCATCTTCAAATATAAGTGAGGCGAGTATAAAATGAGCACATAAACATTAAAGGGTGCTGAATAGAGATGGTAACAGAACCAGTTTGGGGTAGGTATTTGGAATACTTCCTGGGTATTTGGAGCCTGTTTTTAAGGCCCAGTAAGAATGGCTTATTATTCTAAGCATAAGAAACAGAGTGAACAAAAGTCTAGAGATAGATAATAAGCTTTTCTCATAGGGGAAGCAAGGAAATGAATTTAGCTAAGTAGAGGGCTCATTTAGGAAGAAGCCAAGAATTTAGATTTGTGGGAAAAAGAAACAGTGGTTGATCACAAATATTAGGCTAGGAAAAACAGCCATTGGTAGCACAGATACTTCCTCATCAGGAAATTTCCATGGTTAGAAACAATATTTCAAAAATATTTGTTATTAGCCATGTGTAGCTGGGGGAGATGAGAGACTGAAAAACTAGGAACGGAACGTATTATGCTGTTCTGTACTCAGAGTGAAGAGTAGTGTAACAATGGAAATGTGAAGGAGTGCCAAACTGGATTTGTTGGGTGATGGGGAGCATAGAGTAGTAAAAAAAGAGGCAAAAATTATAAGAACAGTAACATGGCAGATAGTAATAAGAAAACTGGGAAAGTGCCTGTTTCAGCAATAAGGTGATCAGTTCCTTTTTAATTTATTTCACTGTAGGAATAATATGTATGAGAGAAAAAGATTATAAAAATATTGAAGGATATAATAGAGTTATTAAGTCATCTCTGGCTGCATGTGGTGGCTCATGCGTATAATCCCAGCACTTCGGGAGACCAAGGCAGGAGGATTACCTGATCCCAGGATTTCAAAACTAGCCTCATCTCTTTAAAAAACAAAAACAAAAAACAGAGAGCGTCATCTCCTTAATGGTGTGATTTAATGTACTCTAGAGGAATCTTTATAACCCCTTTTAGGATATTCCAAAGGTTCAAGTTCAATCATGTCTCTTTTAAATAAATTACATTTTAGAGTATGAAATTTAGAATTGATTTATGTATAATATACAGTTTCTTCCATGACAGTGTTTCACTCTGTTTATAATTTTCAATCACAGGTTATGGCACACAGCCTGTTTGGGAAAAGAAAATGAAATAATGGTATTTGGTGGGAGCAAAGATGACTTACTTGCCTTGGATACAGTAAGAAAATTTTATATCTAAATATGTCCTCTGAGTAGTTGTGTTTTTCAGCCTAAATGGCTATTCAGCAAGAATGTTGATATTCTAACATTGCAAAATATGAAGGGCATGAAATGTTACTCTGTGGTTTAAATGATCTTCAGGATGACTGGCTTTTTTTTTTTTTTTTTTTTTTTTTGAGATGGAGTCTTGCTCTGTCACCCAGGCTGGAGTGCAGTGGCATGATCTCAGCTCACTGCAAGCTTCGCCTCCCAGGTTCATGCCATTCTCCTGCCTCAGCCTCCTGAGAAGCTGGGACTACGGGCGCCCGCCACCATGCCTGGCTAATTTTTTTTGTATTTTCAGTAGAGACGGGGTTTCACCGTGTTAGCCAGGACGGTCTCGATCTCCTGACCTCATGATCCACCCGCCTCAGCCTCCCAAAGTGCTGGCATTGCAGGTGTGAGCCACCGCGCCCAGCAAGAATGACTGGCTTTTATGAAGCCTTTCTAGATATTTTGGATTTACAAATCAAAACAGGTCTATTAGTTTGATTAGCCAAATTATTAAGAAGACCTTTTAAAGGATGACTCCTGTTTCTCTTTTCTCTTACATGGGTTTCTCTAATATTACTGAATTAAAATATTTGTATGTAGGCCAGGTGTAGTTGCCTACGCCTCTAATCCCAGAACTTTGGGAGGCCAAGGCAGGCAAATCACTTGAGGCCAGGAGTTCGAGACCAGCCTGGTCAACATAGCAAAAACCCATCTCTACTAAAAATACAAAAATGACCCAGGTGCGGAGACGCGTGTCTGTAGTCCCAGCTACTCGGGAGGCTGAGGCACGAGAATCGCTTGAACCCAGGAGGTGGAGGTTGCAACAAACCAAGATCATGCCATTGCACTCCAGTCTGGGTGACAGAGCGAGACCTTGTCTCAAAGAAATATATATTTGTATCTAATATTTGATACATAAAAAGAATATTAATCATGTAGATTCTAAGTATAATAAATACCCATGAATTTTGTTAGCTAATTTTAGAGTTAGAACATCATCAGTACTGTTGAAGCCACTTGATTATTCCTTCTGAATCTTACCTACTAGCTTCTCCCCTCAAGAGGAAACTACTTTGTTGAAATATTTCAAGTATATTTTTTTTATTTTTTTGAGACAGGGTTTCACTGTTACCCAGGCTGGAGTGCAGTGGCATGATCTCGGTTTGCTGCAACATCTACCTCCTGGGTTCAAGCGATTCACCTGCCTCAGCCTCCCAAGTAGCTAGGATTACAGGTGTGTGCCACCACGCCTGGCTAATTTTTTGTATTTTTAGTAGAGATGAGGTTTCACCATGTTGGTCAGGCTGGTCTTGAACTCGTAACCTCAAGTGATCCACTCACCGCAGCCTCCCAAAGTGCAGGGATTACAGGCATCAGCACCGTGCCTGGCCTATTCTCTTTTTTGCTGTGTATCTTTTACCACTGCTTTACTCAGCTGTTTTACATTTACGTTTATAGCATTTCAATTTTAAAATTTGATAAAACTAAGGTCAAAGGTATAAATGAGTAGCATTTCACTCCTAGCACCCTGGGAAATTCAGAGCAGGGTGGCCATATTTATATACTATATACAATGGGACAGGAGTTCAGGAACGATTTGTCTGGTTTTGTGTAGTGCACTCAAAAATAGAGCATTCTGAGCCATCAGGGACGGGGTACTGCGAGCCAGAGACTAACCCAGAGGACAATAGCTCCCTTTCATCTCTTCAGGTGCAGTTATCTCCAGAGCTTCTCCTATGGAGTGGCAAACTCCAAAACAGGATGGCTTCTCTCCAGGGAATTTGCTTTATTTTGTAGTTATGAAGCCCCTAACTTAAATGTTTTGTATATTGAAAGTTTTAGAGCTTTCTTTGGCTGAGAATTCAGTGCTTCACTAAAAGATTACAACTTTGCATTTATTAAAAAAGCAAATTTTGTGGTTTGTCTTCTCTTTCTTGGCACTAGAAATCTTCATTTAGGATGCAAAGTTTATCATGAAAATAGGAATTCTGTGGCCGGGCGCGGTGGCTCAAGCCTGTAATCCCAGCACTTTGGGAGACCGAGACGGGCGGATCACGAGGTCAGGAGATCGAGACCATCCTGGCTAACACGGTGAAACCCCGTCTCTACTAAAAACTACAAAAAACTAGCCGGGCGAGGTGGTGGGCGCCTGTAGTCCCAGCTACCCGGGAGGCTGAGGCAGGAGAATGGCGTGAACCCTGGAGGCGGAGCTTGCAGTGAGCTGAGATCCGGCCACAGCACTCCAGCCTGGGTGACAGAGTGAGACTCTGTCTCAAAAAAAAAAAGAAAATAGGAATTCTGATCAAAAGTATGATCATAAATTATGAAATTCGAAAGACCTATTTGAAAGGATTAGATAAATTTTCTGTGACTTTTCTACCACATTAACTTTTAGATGAGAGAGTCATTATTCAAATAATCTTGAGATCTTGACTTTCAAATTAAGAATTCCCGGGGAGGACTGGGCGTGGTGGCTCACGCCTGTAATCCCACCACTTTGGGAAGCTGAGGTGGGCGGATCACCCTGAGGTCAGGAGTTCGAGACTAGCCTGGCCAACATGGCAAAACCCCATCTCTACTAAAAATTACAAAAATTAGCCAGAGTGTGGTGGTGTGCACCTGTAATCCCAGCTACTCAGGAGGCTGAGGCAGGAGAATCACTTGAACCTGAGAGGCAGAGGTTGCAGTGAGCCGAGATCGCACTACTGCCCTCTAGCCTGGGCAATAGAGTGAGACTCCGAACTAAAAAAAAAAAAAAAAAAAAAGGATTTCCGGGGAATCCTGAGACCACCTGGAAAAGGAGGACAAAGTGAAGAGGAAATTTTAACATATGAGTTATTTGAAAGAAAAAGTTCAGCTTAAAAACAAAAAAAGCGCCAGGCATGGTGGCTCACACCTGTAATCCCAGCACTTTGGAAGGCTGAGGCCAGTAGATTGCTTGAACTCAAGGCAACCTGGTGAAACCCTGTCTGTACAATAGCTGGACGTGGTAGCCTGTTCCTGTGGTCCCAGCTACTTGTGGGGCTGAGGTTGGAGGATGGCTTGAGCCAAGAAGACAGAGGTTGCAGTGAGCTCTGATTGTGCCACTGCACTCCAGCCTGGGAAACAGAGCCAGACCCTGTCTTCAAAAAAAAAAAAAAAAAAAAAAAGGTTTTGAAAACACTACTGGGCTGGGTGTGGTGGCTCACGCCTGTAATCACAACACTTTGGGAGGCTGAGGCAAGTGGATCACCTGAGGTCAGGAGTTTGAAACCAGCCTGGCCAATATGGCGAAACCTTGTCTCTACTAAAAATACAAAAAAAAATTAGCCAGCCATGGTGGTGGGCACCTGTAATCCCAGCTACTCAGGGGGCTGAAGCAAGAGAATCGCTTGAACCTGGGAGCTGGAGGTTGCAGTGAGCAGAGATTGTACCACTCTACTACAGTCTGGGCAACAGAGTGGGACTGGAGTCTCAAAAAAAAAAAAAGGAAAACCACTACTGTTATTTTTTAACTCACTTCTTGGTGAAGAATGTATTTCTTCTTTTCAAATTTGTAATTATGTAGGCTATTGGTTAGGTAAAAATGTGGTCACTGAAAATTGGAAACCACAAACTCAAAGTTTGTAGGTAGCAGGTATATGTATGTACGTGTATGTTTATGTGTGTGCATGAATTTATGTGTCAACAGCTAGAAAGATTTATTTGCTGCCTTATACAATCTTTTACATTTATAAAATTAAAAAACATTCACTTACTAACTCATTGTTTTTTTATCAAAAACTCAATCATGCCTTTTTTATGTTGATTAGGGCCACTGTAATGATTTATTGATCTTTCAAACACAGCCTTATTCACTACTCAGGTAAGCAAATTTAATATTTTCTATATAGTTGCTATGAATATATGATAATTTCTTTCTCATTTTTGGGAAGAGTTGAAATAGTTTTCAGGTTGTTTATGACATGAATTCAAGAATATGTTCACATCTTCCTAAGAGTATAATCAAATTTATAATGGCGAACTATACACCAATGTGAGTTTTAAAAATTAAAATATACTGGCTTGGTGTGATGGCTCACACCTGTAATCTGAGTGCTCTGAGAGGCCAAAGCAGGAGGATCACTTGAGGTCAGGAGTTCAAGACCAGCGTGGGTAACATCATGAAACCCACATCTCTACAAAAAAAAAAAAGTAGCTGGCATGGTTGCTCACGTGTGTAGTCCTGGCTACTGTGGCTACTGGGGAGGCTGAAGTGGGAGGATGGCTTGAGCCTGGGAGTTTGAGGCTGCAGTGAGCTGTGATCATGTTTCCTGCACTCCAGCCTGGAAATAGACTGAAAGCCTGTCTCAAAAATAAATAAATAATATTTTACATTTATTATTTTACAAAAATAAATAAATAAATATTTATTACACACACATATATACATACATGTGTGTATATATATTTTGTGTGTGTGTGTGTGTGTATGTATACATACAATACAGTCACTGTTTTGTTTGTAAAATTGCCTTTAGTTTATATGGTAATATTAAACATACTGTATTTCCTTAATTCTAAGCCTGACATTTTTCACATTTTAACTTTTTGGAAATTAGAATTGCCTAATAATATATATCATATATATGTTATATACAGTCATTCCTTGGTATTTGTGGGAATCAGTTCCAGGAAAACCCCCACTTAAATACCAAAATTCATGAATGCTCAAGTCTCTTATATAGGGTGATGTAATATTTGCATATAAACCTATGCCCATCCTACTATATACTTTAAATAATCTCTACTCATAATTCCTAACACAATTTAAATACTATGAAAGTAATTGTTACACTGTATTGTTTTGGGAATAATTACAAGAAAAAAAATGTCTGTACATGTTCAGTACAGATACAACCTTCATAAGCCTAACTACATTTTCAGTCTGCAGTTGGTTGAATCTACAGAGGAGGAACTTACAGATACAGGGGGCTGACTGTATATATACACATACACAGACATTTAATATCGAAGAATTTCTTTTTTAACCCCAAAGCTAGTATTAAGTTGGTGATATGACTTATAGTGTCTTAGCTCATACATTCTTGCTCTAAAAGGAGTCCATACAAAGTTTAGTGGGAGGATTATAGAAGAAACCCCTATTTCTATCTATGAGAGTTGGGAGACAGGATTTGAGAGACGTAGAAGTTGCCCAGTGAACATGTGTGGGAATTTTATGCAGAGGGAATAACATAAGTGAAGACATATGAGAAAGAGAGAGAGAAAGAGAGAGGACATGCTATATTTCAAGGAGTATACTGTAACATTTAGATATTCTGTAACATGAACCACTTGAAAACCATTAGACTAGCTCAAACTGGACCTTTCTAATATCTTTCTTAACTACCCCTTCTCTTCGCACAGTAGTTCTCAAACTAAACTCTCATGAGGGGCTTCAAAAAAATTAATGCCTGTGTTCTGCCCCCACAGGTGGTGATTTAATTAGTCCAGGGTGTGGCCTGCACTTTGGATTGCAGGTTCCTCATATGCGGGGATCAAGAAACACTTGAGTGCCTACTTGGGAAGGCACTGTGCCATGAAATAAAAAGGCTTGGCCTTTCCCTAAAATTGCTAATAATATAGAAGGTAGACTTTCAAGCTTTCAGACTTTTTCTACAATAGAAAAAGGAAATTGCCTTAAGAGAAACATATACAAAGTTTATGAGAATACTGGAGAAGAAGGCCTTTTGTCTGTCTATGATTAAGATGGCAAAGGTTAGGGACGTCTTCACAGAAGAAGGGTTTGAGCTAAGAATTTGCCATGAACAAACAATGAAAGGGTGTTAGTGTAAAGATATATATAAAAGCATAGTGTGTTCTGGAAACTGAATTCTTCAGCATCCCTGGAATGTAGTATGAGGCAGAGAGTTGCAAGAAATGATGTTGGACAAGAAATCAGAAATCATATGTCATCTAGAACTTTATCTCTCTTTTACAGTATCTGGTGTAAAAGAGATCAAGAGCCATTCAAAAATTTGGAGCAAGAGAATAAGATGATCAAATTACAAGTTAGACAATTCCTCTGGCAACAGAGTGGATGAAAAATTGAAGGGATATGTGATTGGGAAAGAAAATCGGTAAAGAGACTATTACCGTGGTCAGGTACAGAGTGAACATCTGATCTGGAAAGTATCAATGGGGCTGGAGAAGGAAGGGAGATGGAGATATTTAGGAGAGAGAATGGACTTGGTAGTTAAATAGATGCCAAGGAAAAGGAGTGGGAAGAATTAATGATAGGAATATGGAGAAAGGCAGTGGTCTGAAGATGGGATAAGGGTAGAAATGATGAGTTTGGTTTTGGATGTGCTAAGTGTTTATGGGAACTCCAGTGGAGCTATTCATTAAATGCTTAAATATATGGAAAAAGGTCTGGGCCAGACATAAAATTTCAGAATCACTGGAGAATTAGTAAGTGTGGATTAGCTCTGGCCAGGAGGAGTTTTAGGAGTAAGAAGGAAGCCAACAACTCAGCATTAGGAACTTACTACATTTGAGAGGTAGGGAGAAGAAAAGGAGGCAGCAAGGGAGTGACCAGAGAAGTTGAAGGCTAGCCAGGAGATAATGGTAGCACAAAAACCAAGAGAAGGGAGATCTGAACAAGGAAAGACTACTGTAAAGAGATCCCAGAATATTTGGATTGAAAAGCACTGTGGATAGTACACATTTTCCCTCGTCTCCATTTTCACAGTCAAGGATCCAGTGTCTGTAGTCTCCTCACCACTGCTTCCAGGTTATATCATTTCACATGCAGGTGTTGCCATCCACTAACCTCTGGCTCATTTTCCCCCAGTCACTGAAGACTTTGGCCCTGGCTCACCACAGTCCCTTTTCTTAACTGGTTTTAGCATCTGTGTGGAGAACCCTTTTCATTCTTTATGATCTCGCTCAGGACAGTTCCACCTGTGAAATCTTAAACTCCCATCCTCTTCTTGGACCAGAAACCTCTTATCCTTTTAATTCTTACACTCCCTTACTGCTTGGACTCTTCTGGGTTCTCCAAATAATAAGACCCTTCCAGTTTTAACTTTCTTTTGTATCCAGCCTAGTTCACCTGCACTTCTTTTCTTTTGCCAGCAATTTTAATCCCCTTCTCCACCGTTTCTCTGTTGGTGAAGGTGGAAGCCAGATGACTTCTGGGGAAGAGCACCAAGACCAAGGGAGGCTGAGTATGTTTGTTTATATGCTGGTTGGGCAGGAGAAGCCAATGCAGAGTAGGTTGTTAGAAACAAGAAAATGTAGGAAAAGCAGGTAGAGCACTGTCTTGAGAAGGTGATTTTAGCAAAAAGATTTTTAAATTAGTCCTTGACTGGAGAAAGGATTCTTTTCTTTAAAATAGTGGAGAAAGAAGGAAGTATGGATAGATAGAAAACTTTTTTGGTTGGGGCAGGATATTGAGAAGTTCCAGTTGATAGTGAGGTCATCTGATAAGAGAAAAGAGAGGTGAGGATAATAACTTAAGATGAATGGTGAAGATTTGAAGTAGCTGCCTAGGTGACAGCAGGAAGATACTGACTTCTGTCTGTGGGATATATAACAAAGGAGCATGCAGCTGTGGTAGAATATCATCGATGTGTAGTGTCACCATAGCTGAGAAACATGGCTTTCCCCAGTAGCACTAAGCAGCTGGGTCGCAGGTGCAGAAAGGAGATGACCGGCTGAATTTATCCATCATTGCAGTTTGGCTGGGATGGGTAACAGAAACGGCGGAGAAGAGGATTAAAATTGCTGGCAAGAGAAAGAAGTTCAGGGAACTAGGCTGGATACAAAAGAAAGTTAAAACTGGAAGGGTCTTATTATTTGGAGAACCCAGAAGAGTCCAAGCAGTAAGGGAGTGTAAGAATTAAAAGGATAAGAGGTTTCTGGTCCAAGAAGAGGATGGGAGTTTAAGATTTCACAGGTGGAACTGTCCTGAGCGAGATCATAAAGAATGAAAAGGGTTCTCCACACAGATGCTAAAACCAGTTAAGAAAAGGGACTGTGGTGAGCCAGGCCAAAGTCTTCAGTGACTGGGGGAAAATGAGCCAGAGGTTAGTGGATGGCAACACCTGCATGTGAAATGATATAACCTGGAAGCAGTGGTGAGGAGTGAGACTACAGACACTGGATCCTTGACTGTGAAAATGGAGACGAGGGAGTACTATTTTCTCAAGAAAGCTGCACACACAACAATTTTCTTTGATTTCAGAAAGTCAGAGGAAGCAGGGGTGCTTATAGAACATACAACTGGTGTTCCAAAAAGCAGAAAACCCAGGTTTGGGAGGGAAGATAAGCAGTAATGCGGTAGATGAAGAAATGTAGGAATGATAGAAAGTGGCTTATATTGTCTAGTAGATTTGTGGGATCGTGTTCATCATACCTTTGGATATAAAAGAATATTATAAGAAATTAAAAGAAAGAGCTATATTATTCTGATTGTAAAAAGATGTATTTACCAAGAAAATTCATACAATATGAAAAGTATATGGTAAAAAAATCACCTATGAACCATCGTAGGGGACATACATATACACATGTATTAGTAAAATTATAAAAATTGTACATGTGTATACGTGTGTGTGTGTGTGTGTATATATATATATACTGAGAGAGAGTTTTTTTTTTTTTTTTTTTGCTTTTTTTTTCTTTTGAGATGGAGTCTCATTCTGTTGCCAAGGCTGGAGTGCAGTGGTGCAATCTTGGCTCTCTGCAGCCTCCGCCTCCCGGGTTCAAGCGATTCTTCTGCCTCAGCCTCCCAAGTAACTGGAATTACAGGCATGCACCACCACACCCGGCTAATTTTTGTATTTTTAGTAGGGACGGGGTTTCACCATATTGGCCAGGCTGGTCTTGAACTCCTGACCTCATGATCTGCCCCCCTCGGCCTCCCAAAGTGCTAGGATTACAGGCATGAGCCACACCACCCAGGAGAGAGAGATTTTATATATAAATCATTTATATAATGATCAATATATAACCCTATAAACATGATTTTAATGATTTTATTAAATGATTAGAGTGGACTTAATCATGCTAAGAGGTCATTGGAAACCTCAGCAAGAGCAGTACACATATATGTATATGTGAGTGTGTATAAAGGATCAAATTATGCAGGCTGTTTTGTAATATCTTTCATGTAAATAATCATTCAGTGTAATAAATCTGTACTTGTTAGTAATGGCTATATAGGTTCTATCTCGTGGAAATACAATTTATTGGCTAGGTGCAATGGCTCAAGCCTGTAATCCCAGCACTTTGGGAGGTCGAGGCAGGTGGATCACCCAAGGGCAGGAGTTTGAAGTTCGAGACTAGCCTGGCCAAGGTGGTGAAACCCCATCTCCACTAAAAATACAAAAAAATTAGCTGGGTGTGGTGGCATGCGCCTGTAGTCCCAGCTACTCAGGAGGATGAGGTGGGAGAATTGCTTGAACCTGGGAAGCAGAGGCTGCAGTGAGCCGAGATCACATTACTACACTCCAGCCTGGACAACAGAGTGAGACTCCATCCCAAAAAAAAAAAAAAAAAACATTTATGAACTAGTCTATTAATAGATATTTAGGATATCTGCAGTTTGGGGCTATTATAAAAATTAGGCATGAGGCCGGGCACAGTGACTCATGCCTGTAATCCCAACACTTTGGGAGGCCAAGGTGGGCGGATCACTTGAGGTAAGAGTTCAAGATCAGCCTGGCCAACATGGCGAAAACCCATTTCTATTAAAAATACAAAAATTAGCCGGGCGTGATATGGTGCACACCTGTAATAACAGCTACTCAGGAGGCTGAGGCAGGAGAATCGCTTGAACCCAGGAGTGAGAGGTTGCAGTAAGCCGAGATCAGGCCACTGCACTCCAGCCTAGGTAACAGAGAAAGACTCCATCTCAGGGAAAAAAAAAAATTTCGTCATGAAATATTCTTATATATTCCTATGGAAGGCTGACATATCACCTGTTGTATTGTGATGATTCCTGCTTGGCTCCCACTGCCAGAGACAAACTGCAGATTCCTTCGAGTGGTACTCAGGGCCTCCATTTATCTGTCTCACTTCTGGCCATGCCCCACTCTAATGCTCTGCCTTCCAGCTGTATTTAGACAATAGAAGTGCAGTTTCTGTAATCTTATTTCTCATCTCTAGGGCTTTGCCAATGTGGTTCTTCTAGCTGGAATACCTTTGTTCCTTTAATTTGTTGAGAACCTCAAGGTCTCAGCTTGGACCTCCCATCGGGAGAGTTTCCCTGGGCTTGCTAAGGTTGTCTTAGTTATTCTTTTCCTCTGATTCCCACAGAACCCTGTACCTGTACTTTGACCTCCCAGGACATTTTAACTCACTTCTTGTTTAGAGTTTTTCCAGAGCGGAGGGAAAAAGCTTCATAAGAGTATGGAAGAACATCTAAATCTCTAAGAGTCTAAGTGCTTGTAAAAATGACAACTAAACCACAGCAGAATCAAATGAGTCTGTTAAAAAATTTTTTTAACACTTATTTTTTTGAATTAAAGTTTATTAATTGAAACAGGTGCTTTTTTGATAGTTCTTAAGTTTCTTTTGGTTTTAAAGTACAAAATCCTCTTCAAAATAGCGTAAGATTTAAAAGGGCATTATACTTGGAAGGATACTGCCCTCTAGTCTAATGGAATCAAAGGGGAAAAGAAATGAACACCCAGGCCCCCAGAAGAGTAGAAACCCAAGTGGTCTCTTGGCACTTTCTGTATTGCTCCATTCCTGTCTTTCAACCTGCTCTCTCTGGGTCAGATAAGTCAAGTATGTAACCCCCGTGCAGTTGTTCATGGAGGAAACATGGAGCAGATATAAAAATAGATGTTAGATGTTTCATCTTGAGGTGACAGAAGCAAAGGGCAGTTCTGAGAGACGGGTATATGGTTTTTGGGCTGACTGAAAGGATAACATAAACAGGAGCTGCTGTAGACTCATCTGGTTTGAAATTAAGTCTGAATCATTTTTACTTAAAGAACATTATGCATGGTAAGCCGTATATTCTGTTTCCGTTGGATTTTGGTCAGATTTAGTCTCTATGCTATAAAAATATATGATTATTGTGGTGCTCTGGGGAAAAAAATCCTATCATGTTCCAAACAAGACAAATGAATGCATTGCCATGTAAAATTTTTATGATGATTTTAAATTTTAGGAATACTTAACTATAATAAAGGATAAATGTTTGAGGGGATGGATACCCCATTTTCCATGTCATGATTATTATGCATTGCATGTCTGTGTCAAAACATCTCATGTACTGCATAAATACATATGCATACTATGTACTGACAAAAATTAAAACTGAAAAAAGGTGGAAGTCCAGTACTACAATGTTAAAAAAGAAAGAATTCTTAACTATAAATCTTTTATATTATAACCTCAGGTTCAAGACTAATAATTCTGTTATGTTTTATTTACAGGTCATGCCTTGACTGCATTGGTAAAAATTCTATCATGTTAGAAAGTCAGATATCTTTATTACCTCCTAAACTTCTGCAACAAGTACTCAAAAAAATAACATTTTGGGCTGCAGCTAATCACCGAGAAGAACAAAGAGTCCAAAAAGAAGAAACAGAAAATAAGTATCAGTGGATCAGTAGCAATTAAATTGTTATATACTCTACATATTTAGTATGTCTTAACATTTTAATCAGACTGTACATTTACACTCCCAAATTGCAGGCTCTATTTAAAGGATAAAATTTGGAATACAAATACTCTGTTAAGTGACTATATGCCATGGGATATATGGAAAAAAGATGTTAATGCAGATTAATTTATATTTGTAAACAAATTTCCTTACAAGCTACAGTAATGATTCTTTCTGAAAGTAAGTACAGTTATAACAGATTTTAACTCAAATGTGTATTCTTTACTGGAAAGATTACATACATTTGAGAATAAGAAATTACTCTCAAGAACTTCAGAAATCCCCAACATAATTTCATAAATATATAAATACATGTATGTATGTGAAAACACTACATACACACTTTCAGAAAGAATAAACTTTCTCAAGTCATTTTAAAGTTACCTAAGGTTCTCCTTGAATAACTAATACAGTGGGCCAAATATTATAAAATAGGCAAACACCAGAATGGTATTAAATATTGAACTCCTGCCCTTTTCGACACTTACCTAGTATTCTTAGGCATCATCATCATAACTTTTCCTCACCTTTATTCGAATAGAGGAATAAATGTCTTCAATTTTCTCTCCATTACCCCTAAGTTATTAGTTTGTCAGTTTATATATAAAGACCATGCTTTAAAGTACATAAAGTGGAGGTTTATTTATCATACAGGCTTTGAAACATTGAGAAGCAGTATTTTTATTAACTTTTTGAGACATATTAAAATACATTTTGCCTTAGAAGACTGCTTCTAAAGTAATTTTTGTAAGTAGTGAGATGGGATGGTAATCTAGTAATTTGACTTTATAGAAACCCCTCAGTTTGGCCCACACTATTCCACAGAGTTATGCTCAAGACGGACACTGAAAAAATCTCATACCTTCCGTTTTATTTTCAGCATTACCATCTATACAGAAATAGAACACTGTATCTTTATATTCCTAAAAATGGTATTTGACATAATTAAGAAATTTTTCTTCATATTATCACAATCATGCCCTTCCATTGAATTACTAATTACAATTAATTACTAAAAAGCTTGGTATATAAAATTATTCTCCACAATATTACCATGCAGGTTATCTCTGAAATTTAAAATGTTAAAGAAAAATATTTCTATATTGAAATATATATAATTTATAAATGAAAATTATAGTAGTTTGTAGTATTTCATTGAATTTTAGAGAGATATTTCATATATATTTACTGTATTTTAGATGTGTAAAGCTTCTATTTATGTATTGAAATATTTTTTTACATTTTATTTATTGTACAAAGTATATATAATTACTGTTTTCGTTTTTGTCAGTGTAAAGCAGTCATTAGAATTGATTGTACAAAAAATATTTCATTGTCAGTTTTCATTTTTCTATTTTTAGGCTGAATAACAGATTTAGAAAATGAATCTCACAAGTAATTCATATCTTGGAAGTAATTACCTTATTATGCTACGATGCTGATGAACTTTAGCATCAGTCTTCTATATTTAAGGGAAAAATATATCAAAATCTGATTAGATACTGATAGATGACATTGAGCAGAAGGAACACCGTTTTAAAATGGCTTCTGGATTATGTGAATGACTTCGCCCGCCTCTTAGAAGAGCACCTCTATTTTTAAATGGTGTATTTGGAATATTAAAAGTTGGATTAGCCCCCACAAAATACACACTCTGATGGGCTTTAAGAGAATGAAAATCTGGCCAGGTGCAGTGGCTAACACTGTAATCCCAGCACTCTGGGAGGCTGAGGCAGGAGGCTTGCTTGAGGCCAGAAATTCAAGACCAACCTGTCGTTAAAAAAAACAAAAAACAAAAACTCAGAATATTACAGTTGTCAGAAAGGATTCTTTTAAGGTTATTATTATTTTTAGTGTGATATAATAACATCAAAATTAGTGTACTTTTTTCCAAATAGTATTTTTGCAAAAACACCTTTAGAAATATTTTTTAGAGGCTGGGCATGGTGGCTCATGTCTGTAATTCCAGCACGTGGTGGACAGATCACTTGAGGCCAGGAGTTCGAGACCAGCCTGGCCAACATGGCAAAACTCTTTCTCTACCAAAAATACAAAAATTAGCTGGGTGTAGTGGCATGCACCTATAGCGCATATATATATATCTCATATATATAGGCATATCCATCATATATATATGAGATATGTGTATACTTTGGAACTTTGTACTGTCAGTTGACACACACACTGATGTTTTCACCAATGTGGGTTTTTTTGTTTTTGTTTTTGTTTTTTTGAGACAGAGTCTCTTACTCTGTCACCCAGGCTGGAATGCAGTGGTGCGGTCTCAGCTCACTGCAACCTCCACCTCCCAGGTTCAAGCAATTCTCGTGCCTCAGTCACCCAAGTAGCTAGGATTACAGGTGCGTGCCACCACGCCCAGCACTAATTTTTGTATTTTTAGTAGAGACGGGGTTTTGCCGTGTTGGCCAGGCTGGTCTCAAACTCCTAACCTCAAGTGATCCGCCCGCCTTGGCCTTCCAAAGTGCTGGGATTACAGGCATGAGCCACCATGCCCAGCCACCAGTGTGTTATTTATTTATTTATTTATTTTATTTTATTTTTTTTTTTGAGGCGGAGTCTCGCTCTGTGGCCCGGACTGGAGTGCAGTGGCCGGATCTCAGCTCACTGCAAGCTCCGCCTCCCGGGTTTACGCCATTCTCCTGTCTCAGCCTCCGGAGTAGCTGGGACTACAGGCGCCCGCCACCTCGCCCGGCTAGTTTTTTTTTTTGTATTTTTAGTAGAGACGGGGTTTCACCGTGTTAGCCAGGATGGTCTCGATCTCCTGACCTCGTGATCCGCCCGTCTCGGCCTCCCAAAGTGCTGGGATTACAGGCTTGAGCCACCGCGCCCGGCCACCAGTGTGTTATTTAAACATGTATGTGAGAGAAATAAAGTCACTGTGATAGAATAATTGTCAGGGTAGTGCATGCTATTGATGAATTAAAATTTAGATTTCAGAATTTCTGGGAGGAAAAGAAGCAATTTTAAGGAGCAGATGATCCCCATACCCACGTTTTTTGGTGCCTCTTTCCATTGTATTAATTTAATTCTTTTGGAATTTCCACTTTGATGAAGTTACCATACAGTCCAGCATATAGGCACAGCATGATTTTTTCAAAGCATTCAATGTCTGTTGCTTACATTATGGCTCATTCTTGGTGTTGTATATTCTATGGGTTTTGACATGTATATAAGGACATGTATTCACCAGTGTAGTATCATACAAAATAGTTTCACTGCTCTAAGAAATCCTCTGTGCTCTGCCTGTTCATTCCTCCCTCTTCTCTAACCCCTGGAAACCACTGACATTTTTACTGTTTACATAGTTCTGTCTTTTCCAGAATGTCATATAGTCATACTGGCTTCTTCACTTAGCAGTATGCATTTACGTTTCTTCCATTTATCTTCAAAGCTTTATAGCTCATTTCTTTTTAGAGTTGAATAATATTCCATTGTCTGAATTACCACAGTTTATCCATTCATCTACTGAAAACCATCTTGGTTGCTTCCAAGTTTTGGCAATTAGGAATAAAGCTGCTATAAACATCTGTGTGCAAGGTTTTGTATAGACATAAGTTTTCAGTTCATTTGGATCAATACCAAGGATCAAGATGGTTGAATCATATGGTAAGAATATATTTAGTTTATTAAGAAACCACCAGGCTGCCTTCCAAAGTTTCTATACTCGATGAATGAGAGTTCCTGTTGCTTCACATCCTTGTCGGTATTTGGTATTGTCAGTGTTTTGGGTTTCTTTGTTCTTTGTTCTACTAGATATGTAGTGGTATCATATTGTTTTAATTTGCAATTTCCTAATGACATAGGATGTTGACATTTTTCATATGCTGACTTGCCATCTATATATCTTCTTTGGCGAGGTGTCTGTTCAGGTCTTTTGCCCATTTTTCAATCAGGTTATTCATTTTCTTATTGTTGCGTTTTAGGAATTCTTTGTATATTGTAGATAACAGCCCTTTATCAGCAGTGACTTGCAAAATTTTCTCCCAGTCTGTGGCTTCACTTACAATTCTCTTAACATTGTCTTTCGTAGAGCAAGTCCATCTCATCAGTTCTTTATTTCATGGACTGTGCTTTGGTGGTGTATCTGAAGTCATCACCAAACCCAAGATTATCTAGGTTTTCTCTTCTACAAATGTTACAGTTTTATGTTTTACATTTAGGTCAGTGGCCCATTTTGAGTTAATTTTTTTTTTAAGGATGTAAAGTGTTTGTCTAGATTCATATTTTTGCATGTCACTGTCCAGTTGTTCCAGCACCATTTGTTGAAAAGACTATCTTTGCGGCCAGGTGCGGTGGCTCAAGCCTGTAATCCCAGCACTTTGGGAGGCCGAGGCGGGCGGATCACAAGGTCAGGAGATCGAGACCATCCTGGCTAACATGGTGAAATCCCGTCTCTACTAAAAAATACAAAAAAATAGCCAGGCAAGGTGGCGGGCGCCTGTAGTCCCAGCTACTCGGGAGGCTGAGGCAGGAGAATGGCATGAACCCGGGAGGCGGAGCTTTCAGTGAGCTGAGATCTGGCCAGTGCACTCTAGCTTGGGTGACAGAGCGAGACTCCGTCTCAAAAAAAAAAAAAAAAAAAAAGAAAAAAAAAAGAAAAGACTATCTTTGCTTCATTAATATTGCCTTTGTGCCTTTGTCAAAGATCAGTTTACTATATTCATGATCTATTCCTGAGATCTCCATTCTGCTGCATTTGCTTATTCTTTTGCCAGTACTACGCTGTCTTTAATACTGTCACTTTGTGGCAAGTCTTGAAGTTGGGTAGTGGCAGTCCTCTGATGATGTTGTCTTTCAATATTTTAGATCTTTTGCATTTCCATATTAATTTTAGAATCAGTTTGTCAATATGTACAAAATAACTTGCTGGAATTGTTATTGGGATTGCATTGAATCTGTAGATCAAGTGAGGAAGTACTGACATTTATTTATTTATTTATTTATTTATTTAGAGATGGAGTCTCGCTCTGTCACCCAGGCTGGAGTGCAATGGCGCAATCTTGGCTCACTGCAACTTCTGACTGCTGGTTTCAAGTGATTCTCCTGCCTCAGCCTCCTGAGAAACTGGGATTACAGGCGCACAATACCACACCCGGCTAATTTTTGTATTTTAGTAGAGATGGGGTTTACATGTTCATCAGGCTGGTCTCGAACTCCTGACCTCTTGGTCTGCCCGCCTCGGCCTCCCAAAGTGCTGGGATTACAGGCATGAGCTACCGCACCCAGCCAGAAGTGATAACAGTAAATCTCCTGTCCATGAATATGGAATGTATCTCCAATTATTTAGATGTTCTTTGAAGATTTTCATCCAAGTTTTGTGCATATTTTGTTAGACTTATACCTATGTATTTCATTTTGGGTGTTGCTAACATAATGCTAATGTGTTTTTAATTTCAAATTCCACTTACTCATTGCTGGTATAGGAAAATGATTGGCTCTTATATATTAATTCTGTGTCCTGAAACCTTGCTATAATTGCTTGTTAGTTCCAGGAGGGATTTTCTGGTCAGATTTTCTACATAGATGGTCATGTCATCTGCTAACAAAGACAGTTTTATTTCTTCCATCCCAATCTGTATAAAATTTCCTTTTCTTATCTTATTGCATTAACTAAGACTTCCAATATGATGTTGAAAAGCAGTGGTGAGAGAGGACATCCTTACTTTGTTCCTGATCTTAAGGGAAAGCTTTGAGTTTCTCACCATTATATCTGATGTTAGCATAGGTATTTTGTAGATGTTCTTTATTAAGTTGAGGAGATTCCTGTCTATTCCTAGTTTGCTGAGAGTTCTTATCATGAATGGGTGTTGGATTTTGTCCAGTGTTTTTCCTGTATCTATTGATATGCTCATGTGATTGATTATGTAAATTGATTTTCTTTTTTTGTTGTTGTTGAGACCCAGTCTCGCTCTGTTGCCCAGGCTGGAGTGCAGTGATGTGATCTTGGCTCACTGCAACCTCCACCTCCCAGGTTCAAGTGATTCTCCTGCCTCAGCCTCCCAAGTAGCTGGGATTACAGGCTCGTGCCACCACGCTGGGCTAATTTTTGTACTTTTTAATAGCGACAGGAGTTCACTACGTTGGCCAGGCTGGTCTTGAACTTCAGAGCTCAAGTGATCCGCCCACCTTGGCCTCCCAAAGTGCTGGGATTACAGGCGTGAGCCACCGCACCTGGCTGTTAATTGATTTTCAAATGTTAAACCAGCCTTGCATATCTGGGATAAATCCTACTCAGTTGTGGTATATAATTCTTTTTGCACAGGATTTGCTAATAGAGATGTTCCTCAACTTTTGTTGGTGTTAAGTCCCAATAAACCCATTGTAAATTGAAAATATAAATCAAAAAATGCATAGTACACCTAACCTATCAAACATCATAGCTTAGCCTAGCCTACCTTAAATACGTTCAGAATACTGGCCAGGCATGGTGGATCACATCCATAATCCCAGCACTTTGGGAGGTCAAGATTTGCAGATCATAGTCAGGACATCGAGACCATCCTGGCCAACATGGTGAAAACCTGTCTCTATTAAAATACAAAAAAATTAGCCAGGTGTGGTGGCGTGCACCTGTAGTCCCAGCTACTCGAGAGACTGAGGCAGGGCAATCACTTGAACCCGGGTAATGGAGGTTGCAATGAGCCAAGATTGGGCCACTGCACTCCAGCCTGGTGACAGAGCAAGACTCCGTCTCAAAAAAAAAAAAATGCTGAGAATACTTATATTAGCCTATTGTTGGGCAAAATAATCTAAGACAAAGCCTATTTTATAATAAATTGTTGAATATATTGAATACAGTATAGTACAGTATTCATTGTTTACCCTCATCATCGCATGGCTGATTGGGAGCTGCAGGTTACCACAGCTGCCCAGCATAAGCAAGTATGATATTGCATATAACTAGCCCAGGAAATGATCAAAAATCAAAATTTGAAGTACTATTTCTACTTAATGGTTATTACAGTCACACCATCATAAAGTCAAAAATCTTTAAGTAGACCCATAGTGAGTTAGGGACTGTTTGTATTTTGTTGAGAATTTTTGCATCTATATTTATGAGTGATATTAGTCTGTAGCTTTCTTACACTGTCTTTGCCTGGCTTTGATATTAGGGTAATGCTGGACTTATATAATTAGTTAAGAAATATTTTCTCAGGCCAGGCACAGTGGCTCACACCAGTAATCCCAGCACTTTGGGAGGCCGAGATGGGTGGATCGCTTGAGGTCAGGAGTTCGAGACTAGCCTGGCCAACATGGTGAAGCCCTGTCTCTGCAAAAAATACAAAAAATTAGCCAGGTGTGGTGGTGGACGCCTGTAATCTCAGCTACTCAGGAGGCTGAAGCATGAGAATTGCTTGAACCCAGGAGGCAGAGGTTGCAGTGAGCCAGGATCGCATCATTGCACTCCAGCCTGGGAGATGAGCGAAACTACATCTCAAAAAAAAAAAAAAAAAAAAGAAGCAAGAATTGTTTTCTCTAACTCTAATCTTCTGAAAGAGATTGTAGAGAATTGGCATGTTAAAGTCTCCAGCTATTATTGTATTGGGGTCTGTCTCTCTCTTTAGCTCTACTAATATTTACCTTAAACATCTGGGTGCTCCAGTGTTGAGTGCATAGATATTTAAGTGTTGGCCGGGCATGGTGGCTCATGCCTGTAATCCCAGCACTTTGGGAAGCTGAGGCAGGTGGATCACCTGAGGTCAGGAGTTTGAGACCATCCTGGCCAACATGGTGAAACCCCGTCTCTAGTAAACATACAAAAATTAGCTGGGCATGGTATCACATGCCTGTAGTTCCAGCTATTTGGAAGTCTGAGGCAGGAGAATCACTTGAACCCGGGAGGCAGAGGTTGCAGTGAGCCGAGATGGTGCCACTGCACTCCAGCCTGGCAACAGAGCAAGACTCCATCTCAATAAAACAAAATAAAATTGTTATATCCCCTTGCTGAATTGACTCCTTTATCATTTATATAATAACTTTGTCCCTTACAGTTTTTGTCGTGAAATTTATTTTGTCTGAATAAGCATAGCTTCTCCTGCTCTTTTGTTTGTTTGTTTCCATTGGCATGGAACATCTTTTTCCATCCCTTTATTTTCAGACTGTGTGTCTTTATAGGTGAAGTGCATTTCCTCCAGGCAACAGATCACTGAGTCTTGTTTTTTTTTTTTTTTTTTTAATTCATTCAGCCACTATATGTCTTTTGATTGGAGACTTTAGTCCATTTACACTCAGTGTTATTATTGATAAGTCAGGACTTACTCCTGCCATTTTGTTATTTGTTCTCCGGTTCTTTTCTGGTTTTCTCTTCTTTCTTTCTTGTCTTCCTTTTAGTAAAGATGATTTTCTTTGGTGGTATGATTGAATTTCTTGCTTTTTATTTTTTGTGTTTCCGTTATGTTTTTTGATTTGAGGTTACCGTGAAGCTTGCAGATACTGTCTTAAAACCTATTATTTTAAGCTGATAGCCACTTAACACTGCTTGCATAAACAAACTAACAAGCAAAAGGAAAACTAATAAAACCTCTACATTTTAACTTCATTCCCCAGCTTTTTAACTTTTTATCTCATCTATTTATTATTGTCCTATATATGTCTTGAAAATTTGTTGTAGTGATTATTTTTGACTAGTTCATTTTTGTCTTTCTACTTAAGAGTAGTTTGCACACCACAGTTACAGTGTTATAATAGTCTGTGTTTTCCTGTGTATTTACTATTACCAGTGAGTTTAGTACTTTCAGATGATTTCTTATTGCTCACTGACATCCTTTTCTTTCTGAATTGAAGTACTCCCTTTAGCATTTCTTGTAGGACAGGTCTGGTACTGATGAAACCCCTCAGCTCTTGTTTGTCTGGAAAAGTCTTTATTTCTCCTTCATGTTTGATGGATATTTTCACTGGACATACTATTCTAGGGCAAAAGTTTTTTTTTCCTTCAGAATTTAATTTTTTTATTTTTTTATTATACTTTAAGTTCTGGGGTACATGTGCAGAACGTGCAGGATTGTTACATAGGTATACACGTGCCATGGTGGTTTGCTGCACCCATCAACCCATCATCTACGTTAGGTATTTCTAATGCTATCCTCCCCCAGCCCCCCACTCCCCGACAGGCCCTGGTATGTGATGTTTCCCTCCCTGTGTCCATGTGTTCTCATTGTTCAGCTCCCACTTATGAGTGAGAACATGTGGTGTTTGGTTTTCTGTCCTTGTGTTAGTTTGCTGAGAATGATGGTTTCCAGTTTCATCCATGTCCCTGCAAAGGACGTGAACTCATCTTTTTTTATGGCTGCATAGTATTCCATGGTGTATATGTGCCACATTTTCTTTATTCAGTCTATCATTGATGGGTATTTGGGTTGGTTCCAAGTCTTTGCTATTGTGAATAGTGCCGCAATAAACATACGTGTGCATGTGTCTTTATAGTAGAATGATTTATAATCCTTTGGGTATATACCCAGTAATGGAATTGCTGGTTCAAATGGTATTTCTAGTTCTAGATCCTTGAGGAATTGCCACACTTGTCTTCCACAATGGTTGAACTAATTTACACTCCCACCAACAGTGTAAAAGTGTCTCTATTCTTCCACATCCTCTCCAGCATCTGTTGTTTCCTGACTTTTTAATGATCGCCATTCTAACTGGTGTGAGATGGTATCTCATTGTGATTTTGATTTGCATTTCTCTAATGATCAGTAATGATGAGCTTTTTTTCATATGTTTGTTGGCCACATAAATGTCTTCTTTTGAGAAATGTCTGTTCATATTCTTGGCCCGCTTTTTGATGGGGTAGTTTGTTTTCTTCTTGTAAATTTGTTTAAGTTCTTTGTAGATTCTGGATATTAGCCCTTTGTCAGATGGATAGATTGCAAAAATTTTCTCCCATTCTACAGGTTGCCTGTTCACTGTGATGATAGTTTGCTTTGCTGTGCAGAAGCTCTTTAGTTTAATTAGATCCCATTTGTCAATTTTGGCTTTTGTTGCCATTGCTTTTGGTGTTTTAGTCATGAAGTCTTTGCCTATGCCTATGTCCTGAATTGCCTCGGTTTTCTTCTAGGGTTTTTATGGTTTTAGGTCTTACATTTAAGTCTTTAATCCACCTTGAGTTAGTTTTTGTATAATAAGTAAGGAAGGGGTCCAGTTTCAGTTTTCTGCATATGGCTAGCCAGTTTTCCCAACACCATTTATTAAATAGGGCATCCTTTCCTCATTGCTTGTTTTTGTCAGGTTTGTCAAAGATCAGATGGTTGTAGATGTGTGGTGTTATTTCTGAGGCCTTTATTCTGTTCCATTGGTCTATATTATCTGTTTTGCTTCCAGTACCATGCTGTTTTGGTTACTGTAGACTTATAGTATATTTTAAAGTCAGGTAGCATGATGCGTCCAGCTTTGTTCTTTTTGCTTAGGATAGTCTGGGCTATATGGGCTCTTTTTTGGTTCCATATGAAATTTCAAGTAGTTTTTTCTAATTCTGTGAAGAAAGTCAATAATAGCTTGATGGGGATAGAATTGAACCTATAAATTACTTGGGGCAGTATGGCCATTTTCACAATATTAATTCTTCCTATCCATGAGCATGGAATGTTTTTCCATTTATTTGTGTCCTCAATTATTTCCTTGAGCAGTGGTTTGTAGTTCTCCTTGAAGAGGTCCTTCACATCCCTTGTAAGCTGTATTCCTAGGTATTTTATTCTCTTTGTAGCAGTTGTGAATGGGAATTCACTCATAATTTGGCCCTCTGTTTGTCTCTTACTGTTGTCTAGGAATGCTTGTGATTTTTGCACATTGATTTTGTATCCTGAGACTTTGCTGAAGTTGCTTATCGGCTTAAGGAGGTTTTGGACTGAGACGATACGGTTTTCTTTCTTTACTTTTTTTTTTTTTTTTTTGAGACAGAGTTTTTGCTCTTGTTGCCCAGGCTGGAGTACAATGGCGCAATCTCGACCAACTGCAACCTCCACCTCCTGGGTTCAAGCGATTCTCCTGCTTCAGCCTCCGAAGTAGCTGGGATTACAGGAATGCGCCTCCATGTCCAGCTAATTTTGTATTTTTAGTAGAGATGGGGTGTCTCCATGTTGGTCAGGCTGGTCTTGAACTCCCGACCTCAGGTGATCCACCTGCCTCGGCCTCCCGAAGTGCTGGGATTACAGGCATGAGCCACTGCACCTGGCTGACGATGGGTTTTCTAAATATACAATCATGTCATCTGCAAACAGAGACAATTTGACTTCCTCTTTTCCTATTTGAATGCCCTTTGTTTCTTTCTCTTGCTTGATTGCCCTGGCCAGAACTTCCAATACTGTGTTTAATAGAAGTGTTGAGAGAGGGCATCCTTGTCTTGTGCCAGTTTTCAAAGGGAATATTTCCAGTTTTTGTCCATTCAGTATGATATTGGCTGTGGGTTTGTCATAAATAGCTCTTATTATTTTGAGATACGTTCCATCAATACCTAATTTATTGAGAGTTTTTACCTTGAAGGGGTGTTGAATTTTATCAAAGGCCTTTTCTGCATCTGAGATAATCATGTGTTTTTTGTCATTGGTTCTGTTTATATGCTGGATTACGTGTATTGATTTGCATATGTTGAACCAGCCTTGCATCCCAGGGATGAAGCCAACTTAGTCATGGTGGATAAGCTTTTAGATGTGCTGCTGGATTCGGTTTGTCAGTATTTTATTGAGGATTTTTGTATTGATATTCATCAGGGATATTGGCCTGAAATTTTGTTTTTTTTTGGTTGTTGTTGTGTCTCTGCCAGGTTTTAGTATCAAGGTGATGCTGGCCTCATAAAATGAGTTAGGGAGGATTCCCTCTTTTTGTATTGTTTGGAATAGTTTCAGAAGGAATGGTACCAGCTCCTCTTTGTACCTCTAGTAGAATTCAGCTGTGAATCCATCTTGTGCTGGACTTTTTTTGGTTGGTAGGCTGTTAATTACAACCTCAATTTTAGAACTTGCTGTTGGTCTATTCAGGGATTTGACTTCTTCCTGGTTTAGTCTTGGGAGGGTGTATGTGTCCAGAAATTTATCCATTTCTTCTAGGTTTTCTAGTTTATTTGCATAGAGGTGTTTATAGTATTCTCTGATGGTAGTTTGTATTTCTGTGGGGTCGGTGGTGATATCCCCTTTATCATTTTTTATTGCATCTATTTGATTCTTCTCTCTTTTCTTCTTTATTCATCTGGCTAGCGGTCTGTTTTGTTGATCTTTTCAAAAAACCAACTCCTGGCTTTATTGATTTTTTGTGTGTTTTTGTGTCTCTGTCTCCTTCAGTTCTGCTCTGATCTTAGTTATTTCTTCTCTTCTGCTAGGTTCTGAATTTGTTTGCCCTTGCTTCTCTAGTTCTTTTAATTGTGATGTTAGAGTGTCAATTTTACATCTTTCCTCCTTTCTTTTGTGGGCATTTAGTGCTATAAATTTCCGTCTAAACACTGCTTTAAATGTGTTTCAGAGATTCTAGTATGTTGTGTCTTTGTTCTCATTAGTTTCAAAGAACATCTTTATTTCTCCCTTCATTTCATTATTTACCCAGTAGGTTATTCAGGAGCAGGTTGTTCAGTTTCCATGTAGTTGTGCGGTTGTGAGTGAGTTTTGTTTGTTTGTTTCTTTGTTTGTTTTTTGTTTGTTTTTGAGACAAAGTCTCGCTCTATCGCCTCAGCTGGAGTGCAGTGGCACGATCTCAGCTCACTACAACCTCCGCCTCCCAGGTTCAAGTGATTCTCCTGCCTCAGCCTCCCAAGTAACTGGGATTACAGGTGCCCGCCACCACGCCCAGCTAATTTTGTATTTTTAGTAGAGATGGGGTTTCACCATGTTGGCCAGGATGGTCTCAAACTCCTAGCCTCATGATCCACCCGTCTCGGCCTCCCAATATGCTGGGATTACAGGCATGAGCCACTGCACCCAGCCTTGAGTGAGTTTCTTAATCCTGAGTTCTAATTTGATTGCACTGTGGTCTGAAAGACCATTATGATTTCCATTCTCTCTTTTTTTTTTTTTTTTTTTTGAGATGGAGTCTCGCTCTGTCGCCCAGGCTGGAGTGCAGTGGCCGGATCTCAGCTCACTGCAAGCTCCGCCTCCCAGGTTCACGCCGTTCTCCTGCGTCAGCCTCCCAAGTAGCTGGGACTACAGGCGCCCGCCACCTCGCCCAGCTAGTTTTTTGTAGTTTTTAGTAGAGACGGGGTTTCACTGTGTTAGCCCGGATGGTCTCGATCTCCTGACCTCGTGATCCACCCGTCTCGGCCTCCCAAAGTGCTGGAATTACAGGCTTGAGCCACCGCGCCCGGCCTGATTTCCATTCTTTTGCATTTGCTGAGGAGTGTTTTACTTTCAGTTATGTGGTCAATTTTAGAATAAGTGTGATGTGGTGCTGAGAAGAATGTATATTCTGTTGATTGGGGCTGGAGAGTTCTGTGGATGTCTGTTAGGTTTGCTTGGTCAAGAACTGAGTTCAAGTCCTGAATATTCTTGTTAATTTTCTGTCTCATTGATCTGTCTGATATTGACAGTGTGGTGTTAATGTCTCCCACTATTATTGTGTGGGAGTCTAAGTGTCTTTGTAGGTCTCTAATAACTTGCTTTATGATCTGGTTCCTCCTGTATTGGGCGCATATATATTTAGGATAGTTGGCTCTTCCTGTTGAATTGGTCCCTTTACCATTATGTAATGCCCTTCTTTGTCTCTTTCGATCTTTGTTGGTTTAAAGTCTGTTGTATCAGAAACTAGGATTGCAACCCCTGGTTTTTTTGCTTTCCATTTGCTTGGTAAATATTCCTCCATCCCTTTATTTTGAGCCTATGTGCGTCTTTGCATGTGAGATGGGTCTCCTGAATACAGCACACTGATGGGTCTTGACTCTATTCAATTTGCCAGTCTGTGTCTTTTCATTGGACCATTTAGTCCATTTACATTTAAGGTTAATATTGTCATGTGTGAATTTGATCCTATCATTATGATGCTAGCTGGTTATTTTGCCCGTTAGTTGATACAGTTTCTTCATAGCATCAATGGCCTTTACAATTTGGTATGTTTTTGCAGTGGCTAGTACCAGTTGTTCCTTTCCATGTTTAGTGCTTCCTTTAGGAGCTCCTGTAAGGCAGGCCTGGTGGTGACAAAAATCTCTCAGCATTTGCTTGTCTGTAAAGGATTTTATTTCTCCTTTGCTTATTAAGCTTAGTTTTGCTGGATATGAAATTCTGGGTTTAAAATTCTTTTCTTTAAGAATGTCAAATATTGGCCCCCACTCTCTTCTGTCTTGTAGGATTTCTGCAGAGAGATCCGCCGTTAGTCTGATGGGCTTCACTTTGTCGGTAACCCGACCTTTCTCTCTGGCTGCCCTTAACATTTTTTCCTTCATTTCAACTTTGGTGAATCTGACAATTATGTGTCTTGGAGTTGCTCTTCTCGAGGAGTATCTTTGTGGCGTTCCCTGTATTTCCTGAATTTGAATGTTGGCCTGCCTTGCTAGGTTGGGGACGTT
Organism: Rhinopithecus roxellana; assembly: GCF_007565055.1. Classification (NCBI taxonomy): domain Eukaryota; kingdom Metazoa; phylum Chordata; class Mammalia; order Primates; family Cercopithecidae; genus Rhinopithecus; species Rhinopithecus roxellana. The sequence continues at coordinate 6,152,878 of NC_044553.1, forward strand.
CTCCTGGATAATACCCTGAAGAGTGTTTTCCAGCTTGGTTCCATTCTCCCTGTCACTTTCAGGTACATCAATCGAACATAGATTTGGTCTTTTCACATAGTCCCATATTTCTTGGAGGCTTTGTTCATTCCTTTTCATTCTTTTTTCTCTAATCTTGTCTTGATGCTTTATTTCATTAAGTTGATCTTCAGTCTCTGATATCCTTTCTTCTGCTTGATTGATTTTGCTATTGATACTTGTATATGCTTCATGAAGTTCTTGTGCTGTGTTTTTCAGCTCCATCAGGTCGTTTATGTTCTTCTCTAAACTGGTTATTCTAGTTAGCAATTCATCTAACCCTTTTTCAAGGTTCTTAGCTTCCTTGCATTGGGTTACAACATGCTCCTTTAGCTCGGAGGAGTTGTTATTATTCACCTTCTGAAGCCTACTTGTGTCAACTTGTCAAACTCATTCTCCATCCAGCTTTGTTCCCTTTCTGGCGAGGAGTTATGATCCTCTGGAGGAGAAGAGGCGTTCTGGTTTTTGGAATTTTCAGCCTTTTTGCACTGGTTTCTCCCCATCTTCGTGGATTTATCTACCTTTGGTCTTTGATGTTGGGGACCTTCGGATGGGGTCTCTGAGTGGACGCCCTTTTTGTTGATATTGATGCTATTCCTTTCTGTTTGTTAGTTTTCCTTCTGACAGTCACGCCCCTCTGCTTCAGGTCTGCTGAAGTCTACTGGAGGTCCACTCCAGATGCTGTTTGCCTGGGTATCACCAGCAGAGGCTGCAGAACAGTAAAGATTGCTGCCTGTTCCTTCCTCTGGAACCTTAGTCCCAGAGGGGCACCTGCCATATGCCAGCCAGAGCTCTCCTGTATGAGGTGTCTGTCGGCCCCTACTGGAGGTGTCTCCCAGTCAGGAGACACGGGGGTCAGGAACTCACTTGTGGAGGCAGTTTGTCCCCTAGCAGAGCTCAAATGCTGTGCTGGGAGATCCGCTGCTCTCTTCAGAGCCATCAGGCAAGGACCTTTAAGTCTGCTGAAGCTGTGTCCACAGCCGCCCTTTCCCCCAGGTGCTCTGTCTCAGGGAGAGGGTTTTTTTGTTTTTTGTTTTTTGAGATGGAGTCTCGCTCTGTCGCCCAGGCTGGAGTGCAGTGGCACTATCTCGGCTCACTGCAGTCTCCATGTCCCGGGTTCAACCAATTCTTCGGCCTCAGCCTCCCAAGTAGCTGGGATTACAGGCGCCCACCACCACGCCCAGGTAATTTTTGTATTTTTTTAGTAGTGACGGGGTTTCACCATGTCAATCAGCTGGTCTCAAACTCCTGACCTCAAGTGATCCGCCCACCTCGGCCTCCCAAAGTCCTGGGATTATAGGTATGAGACAGTGCGTCAGGCCGACTTAAGTGAAGAAAATCTGGCCTCACACAGATACATAGTTAGAAAAGAGAGTTCCTTAAGGAGCCCCTGAAAAGATGTCCAGGTACCCACAGGGCTTGGAACTATACTTTGATACACTGAGAAACTGCTTATAATACAACTAATTAATGTGTTTCAGAGACTCTTTTTGTTGTTACTGTTCTAAGTAGGATAAAAGTATGGTTTGAAACAAATAGTAAGTAAATCAAAGTGAATATTATAGTATTTTATTAAATGGCATGTATATAGGAAATATAGGCTGAGCGCGGTGGCTCACGCCTGTAATCCCAGCATGTTGGGAGGCCGAGGTGGGTGGATCACGAGGTCAGGAGATTGAGACCCATCCTGGCCAACATGTTGAAACCCCATCTCTCTTAAAAATACAAAAATTAGCCAGGCAAGGTGGCGTGCGCCTGTAGTCTCAGCTACTCGGGAGGCTGAGGCAGGAGAATCACTTAAACCTAGTGGGGGCAGAAGTTAGAGTGAGCCAAGATCGTGCCACTGCACTCCAGCCTGGGTGACAGAGCGAGACTCCACCTAAAATAAATTAATAAATAAATACACACACACACATATTCAACATATATCTTTGACTCTAGGTAAAGATGTATTGATTTATGCATCCAGAAATGTTTATGGTACTAGATTTAGTCCCTTAGAAGCTGTGGCCCCTATGGTTCTAAGGATAGAATGTAGTGGGCAGAAACTTAGGGGATGTTAGTGATTATTATTATATTTAAAATGCCACAGGAGTGAAGCAATGATCTGATTCAAAGAGGGACTCTTTTATAAGGATTTTGAATGTATGATATTAGAAAATATTCCTCAGTCTATTCCTGATAATGGTAATCTCTTCCATTACCATGGTAACCCACTCATACCTGTGACAAATATTTTCTGAGTGCCTCTGTTGGGGAAACAGAATTAAAAACAAAATATTTTCCCAACCCAGAAAGCCTCTCCACAAAGGTAGTAGAGAAAGCGCTTTCATTTGTTGAATAAGCATTAAACCAGAATGTGATGTCCGTCACAGGCAATCTGCTAAGAGATTGCAAGGACAAAGAAATCTCACCTTTTCATATAGCCAAGCAGATACAAAGCATTACATATACGGTCACAAGATAAACAATAACTAGTCTTCCAGTAAGAGGACTTAACAGTACCAGTTGTCACACACAGTTCATCCTAGATTCACCTGATAAGGTGACTGTGTTAGCTGATTAGCTGTATTCAGAGGAAAAGCAAACTTCTCATATCTTTGACAGAAGGTGGTTTTGCAACATGCAGCAAGAGGCCACTGAAGTTAAGCTCATACTTCAAGCTTAGAATCTAACAGGGGAAACTAACAATAGACAAGTAATTAATTACATGATGGTTTTAATAAGTGGTATAGAGAAGTACCAAGGATGCTAACACCATCTAATAGGGAACCTAAAAGTAGACTGGGGCATCCAGAAAGGTTTCCCCAAGGAAGTTCCAACTGAATTGAGAGGTGAAGAATAAGTCATGGCCAAGTGCAGTGACCCACACCTGTAATTCCAGCACTTTGGGAGGCCGAGGTGGGAGGATCACTTGAGGTCAGGAGTTCGAGACCAGCCGGGCCAACATGGCGAAACCCCATCTCCACTAAAAATACAAAAATTAGCCGGGAGTGGTGGCGGACACCTGTAATCCCAGCTACTTGGGAGGCTGAGGCAGGAGAATCACTTGAACCCGTGAGGCAGAGGTTGCAGTGAGCCGAAATTGAGCCACTGCACTCCAGCCTAAGCAACAGAGTGAGACTCCGTCTTAAAAAAAAAAAAAAGACTTCCAAGAAGAAGGAACAGCAAGTGTGAAGGCCCTGAGCTAAAAGAGCTAGGTGTATTCAAAGAACTGATAGAAGGTGATAGAAGGGTAGGCCGGTGCGGTGGCTCACACCTGTAATCCCAGCACTTTGGGAGGCCGAGGTGGGCAAATCACCTGAGGTCATGAGTTGGAGACCATGCTGGCCAACATGGTGAAACCCTGTCTCTACTAAAAAATACAAAAATCAGCTGGGTGTGGTGGCAGGCGCCTTAGTCCCAGCTACTTGGGAGGCAGAGGCAGGAGAATCATTTGGACCCGGGAGGCGGAGGTTGCAGTGAGCGAGATCGAGCCATTGCACTCAAGCCTGGGGGACAAGAGCGAGACTTCTCTCAAATACAAAAACAAACAAAAAGGTTATAGAAGGGTAATGTAGCTGTAGCTGGAAGGGGGACACAGCCAGGAATTGAAGCTGGAAAGGCAAGCTGGAGCTGGACCATGCTGGGTCTTCTTGCACAGCACTGTGATATGAATTATTATTATTATTATTATTACGACGGAGTTTCATTCTTGTTGCCCAGTCTGGAGTGCAATGGTGCCCTCTCGGTTCACGGTAACCTCCGCCTCCGGGCTTCAAGAGTTTCTCCTGCCTCAGCCTCCCAAGTAACTGGGATTACAGGCACCGGCCACCCCGCCTGCGTAATTTTTTTGTATTTTTAGTAGAGAAGGGGTTTTGCCATGTTGGCCACACTAGTCTCGAACTCCTGACGTCAGGTGATCCGCCTGCCTCGGCCTCCCAAAGTGTTGGGATTACAGGCGTGAGCCACCGCGCCCAGCCGAGATTTGAATTTTGGATTCTACTAAGGACGACGGGAGCCAGCACAAGGTTTTCAAGTGACGATCAGATTCACAAGGTTGGTTCACAACGAACTTCGATAACTGCAAAGTCTAGTGACCATAATTGCACTGGGAGAAGGCACTGCTGCAAGAATCCTGTGAGCCAGACAGATGAGGGCACCAACCAGGGTGGGTGGCAGATAAGGTATTAACAGCCTCAAGGTGATTTGCTTCCTTGTTGAAGGCTTTAATTAATCCTCTTAAGTAACTTTCAAGTTCTTGAGTTCAAGTAAACACACTGGTCCACTAGGGGAGGAGTGTCAGGCTATAATCATTTTAATAATTAAAAAAAAAAAAGGCTTTCATTGTTCAAAGTATTCCTTTTCTGTGGGAGTGCTCCCAACCAGAAGATGAGGGAAATGGAGATAATGAAGCATGCCCCTCCTACCAAACACGATAAATTCTAGAGGCACTGTGAGATCAGGAATTTAAGGTGTATTTTTGTCCCACCCTGTTTTACAAGTGAGGTATCAAGTACGGTAACTCGTAATTTTCTTTTGGCCCAATTGAAAGGTATCATATAAAACAAAAGAAAGCTGTGTGTGCGTGAAAAGGATCCGCCTTCCTCTCTGAAGAAAAGGGTGGTTACGGCTTCGGAAACGCTTTTCAAGCCAACTCTGCTGCCCGGCTGGCGGCGACGGCGGCGGCGACGGCGGCAACGACAGATTCCTGCAGAGGCGGCGCCGGCAGGGGCGGCGGGAGCTCGGGAGAGGCCGCCGGGGATCGGGCGGGGCCCCGCGTGAGAGCCGAGCGCCTGCCCTCGCGCCCGCAGGACAGCAGGGCCTGCATCGACTCTAAGGCGAGACCAGAAACTTGCTAGTGGAGCAATTCTGGTACCCCTGCCAGGGCTGTGAACCCTCTGAGATCATCCCTCAATCAAACGAAATTCTCGGGAAGAAAAAAAAAATTTGCAGCAATCGGCTAAAATTCAGCAGCTTTCAGGGACCGATTCAGGGCATTATCCCTGTGGTTCCCTCGGCTAAAGGAGACTCGAAGCGCAACTGGAAGTCGCCGGACCCCACAGAGCTGCGGTGCCCAGGCCGTAAGCTGTGGCGCGGGCGGAGGCGGAGGCGGGAGGACTCGGCGCTGGGGGCGCTGAGCAGCAGGCTCGCTTCCGGAGCTCGGCGGGCGGCGTCAGCGGAACGGGCGGCTTCCGGTCGCGGCGTAAACAAGGCCGTGGGCTGCAGGAGGCGGGGCGGACGGGCTGCAAGAGGGAGCCGGTCCGACGCGGATCTCTTCCCCGCCGTGCTCCGGGTCCCGGGCCCGCGCCGCCGCCGCCTGGCTCCGCTCGCGGCCCCGCTGTCTGCAGGCGTGCCCCGGCGGCGGCGGAGAGCCGTCTTCGGCCGAGGAGGCTGGTAAACGCGAACGCAGGCGGCAAAGAGGCCTTAACGCCGTCCCTTTCGCCGCCGCCTTTTCCTTGCCTGCGCGCCACTGTGCATTTCTCTCCTTTTCCTTTGTTTCTTTGGCCCCTCGCGGGTGTGGGCATTCCTGGTGAGCAAAAGTGCAGCCTCAAGATGGCTGATGGCAACGAGGATATGCGGGCGGACGACTTGCCGGGGCCAGCCTTCGAGAGCTATGAGTCCATGGAGCTCGCCTGCCCTGCCGAGCGCAGCGGCCACGTAGCCGTCAGCGACGGGCGCCACATGTTCGTCTGGGGCGGCTACAAGGTCAGTGAGTGGCCGGGCCGCGGCAGACGTCGCTCGGCTGTGACTTGGGTCTGGGTTCGCGGCCAGGCGGGGAGGCCAGAGCGGCCCGCCAAGGGCGCTCCCCGCCTCCGTCGCGCGCCCCACCTCAGACTCTGCCCGTTGGTTGGTTTTTCTTGCCCGCGGGAATCTTCCTTCTCTCGAGTCCCCCAGCCCGTCTCGAACCTCCAGCGCTGCTGTCACGTCAACCTGGTGCTCACAAAGCCAACTCACTCCCACCCCCGTTGTTGCCATTGGAGCGTTATTCCGGGGAAGGCCCTGTTAATGTTGCTTGGGCGGTGCATTCGGAAGGGTTGGGGTGTGTAAGGTGACGGTGTGTGATATCACTCAGACGCGTTATCAGGACGGCCTACGAGGACTTTACCCTCTGGAGCTGGGAACCGCTGCCCACTTAACGGGGAGTCCGAGGTGTAGGAAAACAGGAATTCCAAAAGGTTACAGGAATCATCTTATTCAGCCTTCCCGCCTGTGCAAATGGCCATCATACTATTGTTTGAACCTCTCAGGACTATTTTCCTTCTGGCTTCAGTTGGGTTGAAGTTTTTCAGCAAACACCCGTATTAAAGATAATGGAAAAGCTCCACCAGTAACCAAAAAATCCCCAGCATCAAATGAACACAGAGTGCAGCTCTTTGACTCTCCGATCCCCTGGTTATAAACAACGTGATTAGTTAGCAGTTTAAAGCCAGTTGCCCTTGTTTACCCTGCTACCTCGGAAATCTAGAATTTTATTTGCTGGGATGGCTCTGATCCAGTCCTACCTCAAAATTCCTCTTTGGTCTTGAAAATGTTGTCCGCCCTCCCTATGCCCGTGCCTTGTGATTGCTTTTAGCTTATGGTACAGTTGACGTGATCATAGTTGACCATTTTTGAGACAGCTTTCAAAGATAGCTGTCCTGATACTTTAATTTGGTTTAACTGCAGAAGTAATTTTTTGCCAATCCTAATTAATCTGCAGTGTTTTTCCCAGTCTCCAACGAATGTGGTTAGAAAATAGAAAGGGGACTGGGCGCGGTGGCTCACGCCTGTAATCCTAGCACTTTGGGAGGCCAAGGTAGGTGGATCACCTGAAGTCAGGAGCTGGAGACCAGTCGCGCCAACATGGTGAAACTCCGTCTCTACTAAAAATACAGAAAAAATTAGCCGGGCGTGGTGACGGGCGCCCTAATCCCGGCGACTTGGGAGGCGGAGGCAGAATCACTTACTTGAACCCGGGAAGCGGAGGTTGCAGTGAGCTGAGACGGCGCCATTGCACTCCAGCCTGGGCAACAAGAAGGAAACTGTCTCAAAAATACTTTAGAAAGGGGTAAGGAATTGCAAGAAGGGGGCCAAGCATGTAGTCACCCTTATAAAAATGTAAATTAATTCCCCTGGAGAAACCTGTCAATTACACTTCTGTCTAAGCTACCTAATTCATAATTGTATTTTTAAAATGACAGCATGAAAGAATGAGACTTTGGGAGTGGGGCAGGGGAGGATTCTCAAGGTGCAGTATTTCTTGTGGTGGATTTTAAAAGGCCTGGATGATTGGGACTGATTCAGGGAGAAGCAGCACAATCACTGAATTGGATGGTTCTGAAACAGACTGCCCTCCCCATTTATGGCTGGTGGCTGGAACCCTGAGGGTAGGCACAGAAGCCCTTGGAGACTGTTTCAAAGGCAATAAACCTTGGCTTCCTACATAGTAGGCAGTTTTCCTCCCCAAGACAGGCTGGTCACGTCTGGGTCAGCCCACTTCCAGCCTTTCCCTTCGTCACTGGTGGGGTGGAAAAAGAAGTGTTTACGTGGTCAACTGTTCCGTTTCTGTATGTTTAATATTCAAGCTTGCTGGACTTTGACACCCATTTTTGGCTAGCCGCAGTCATTTACTGTATCAACATTGTTCCGAAAGTGGCTAAGGAGGGTCAAAGGCTGGGAATGTCAGGCAGTTGTTAAAGTTCAGGGAAAGGATAGAATCCTGGCGCCACCATTACTTCATAAATAACCTTGGGCAAATTACTTAAACTCTAAACTCATTTTCTCATAAAATCAGCTATTTTTTAGGGTTGTTGTAAGGATTACATAAAGTAATCCATGGATAGCTTTCAGCTCTGACATATGGTAGGCTCAGTCTGTGTTAGGAATTAATACCTAAAGGGAAATGGAGCAGAACAAAGAACTTAAAATTCTGCATGAGGATTTAATATTTTGCATATTGCAGTTCTGCCCTCTCTGTTGCAGAATAGGTGAAAGGAAGGCGTGCCTAGAAAACCACACATCGTGTTAGTGTGGATCAGTGTGGATCAGGCACTTTCAGTAACAGCCTGCTGACGATGGCACGGGTAGTCTCCTGAAGTCTTCCAGCTGAAATTTGGTGCATGGTTCTGTTCAGGATAAAGCTGCCTTAGAGAGTTCCCAGAGATCTCTTGGCTGGGCACAATGGCTCACAGCCTGTAATCCCAGCACTTTGGGAGGCTTAGGTGGGTGGATTGCTAGAGGTCGGGAGTTTGAGACCAGCCTGGCCAACATGGTGAAACCCTGTCTCTACTAAAAATACAAAAATTAGCCAGGCGTGATGGCGAGCTACTATCTGTAGTCCCAGCTACTCAGGAGGCTGAGGCATGAGAATTGCTTGAACCCAGGAGGTGGACGTTGCAGTGAGCCAGCAGAGATTGCGCCACTGCACTCCATCCTGAGCGATAGAGACTTGGATTCAAAAAAAAAAGTTCTCAGAGATCTCTTCTTGCCCTATTGCAACTGCTGTATCAAAATTCTGAATTAAGAGCTCTCTATATTGAGCTTTACCTTGAGTGTGTGGCATGGGTTGGGGGGGATTGTGTACTATAATACCTATGTAAGTTTTCATCAAATTAGTATCTCAAGATTGATGTAAAAAATATAGGTAGTGCCTCTTTAAAATATCAGTTTTTATATTTTTTTATTCTTAGAGTAATCAAGTCAGAGGATTATATGACTTTTATCTGCCTAGAGAAGAACTATGGATCTACAACATGGAGACTGGAAGATGGTAAATGTGGATATTATAAGGGGGACTAAAAAATTCAGATAAGGGCTGGGCACGGTGGCTGGCTCACGCCTATAACCCCAGCACTTTGGGAGGCTGACGCGGGCGGATCACTTGAGGTCAGGAGTTCAACACCAGCCTGGGCAACATGGTGAAACCCCATCTCTACTAAAAATACAAAAATTAGCCAGGCATGGTGGCGTGCACATGTAATTGCAGCTACTTGAGAGGCTGAGGTGGGAGAATCGCTTGAACCCGGGAGGCAGAGGTGGCAGTGAGCCGAGATCGCACCACTGCACTCCAGCCTGGGTGACAGAGCAAAACTGTCTCCAAAAAACAAACAAAAAAATCAGATGTGGCTGCAAAGAAAAAAATGTAAAACCCATTTTAAGCTATTTATATATTCTAAAAACACTGTTCTGCTACTTTAGCTTAGCTGTTAAGCTTAATTTACCACCTGTTGGCCGGGCGCGGTGGCTCAAGCCTATAATCCCAGCACTTTGGGAGGCCGAGACGGGCGGATCACGAGGTCAGGAGATCGAGACCATCCTGGCTAACATGGTGAAACCCCGTCTCTACTAAAAAATACAAAAAAAACTAGCCGGGCGAGGTGGCGGGCGCCTGTAGTCCCAGCTACTCGGGAGGCTAAGGCAGGAGAATGGCGTAAACCCGGGAGGCGGAGCTTGCAGTGAGCTGCCTCCGTCTCAAAAAAAAAAAAAAAAAAAAAATGTAGCGCCTGTTCTGTAGTTACTAGATACTTCTGATAACTTAGAATAAATTTCTATCCCAAGTATCATAGTAATATTTAAAATAGATGTAGAGGCTTCAGATCTAGAATGGAAAGATAATGTTCCATTTTTTTCAAGATACTAAGTCTTCTATCTTGAATAAGGAAAGGATTTTAAATGGTTAGATTTTAGATTGTATAGAATTTTATCTGCTAAAAATAAAGGTGGTATTCTATTTTAATGAGCTCTCAAAATTTGCATGCAAATCTTTTTCTTTTTTTTTTTTTTGAGACAGAGTCTAGCTGTGTCGCCCAGGCTGGAGTGCAGTGGCCGGATCTCAGCTCACTGCAAACTCCGCCTCCCGCGTTCACGCCATTCTCCTGCCTCAGCCTCCCGAGTAGCTGGGACTACAGGCACCCGCCACCTCGCCCGGCTAGTTTTTTGTAATTTTTAGTAGAGACGGGGTTTCACCATGTTAGCCAGGATGGTCTCGATCTCCTGACCTTGTGATCCGCCCGTCTCGGCCTCCCAAAGTGCTAGGATTACAGGCGTGAGCCACCGCGCCCGGCGCAAATCTTTTTAAAAATAGTGTTGTTCTGTTTAAAAACCAAAATGACCTCCAGTTTGCCCTTTTTGTAAACTGGAGATAATCTGAAATGATCTTTTGCCAGTTTCATAATAGTAGTAGTTAAGAGCATGTCCCTGGTAGAATTTAGGTGTTTCTCAAAATGCTGGGTTAGCCATGGTTGGGGATTTACAAAGTAGTTTTCCCCATGGTGTGCTTTGTGAGAACTTTGTGCTTTCAATATTTTACTTACTATAGATCTCAAAATTACCATAGTAGTCCCACTTAAGAGGCTGGATGCTGTGGCTCATGCCCGTAATCCCAGCATTTTGGGAGGCTGAGGCAGGCAGATGACCTTAGGTCAGGAGTTCAAGACCAGCCTGGCCAACATGGTGAAACCTCGTCTCTACAAAAATTAGCCAGGCATGATGGCAGGTGCCTGTAATCCCAGCTACTAGGGAGGCTGAGGCAGGAGAATCACTTGAACCTGGGAGGCAGAGGCTGCAGTGAACCAAGATCACGCCGTTGTACTCCAGCCTGGGTGATACAGTGAGACTCCATCTCAAAAAAACAAACAAAAAAGTTTAAGAGTTACAAACTAGGTCGGGCACGGTGGCTCACGCCTGTAATCCCAACACTTTGGGAGGCCGAGGCAGGTGGATCACGAGGTCAGGAGATCAAGACCATCCTGGCGAACACTGTGAAACCCCGTCTCTACTAAAAATATGAAAAAATTAGCTGGGCGTGGTGGCGGGCGCCTGTAGTCCCAGCTACTCGGGAGGCTGAGGCAGGAGAATGACGTGAACCCAGGGGGTGGAACTTGCAGTGAGCGGAGATAGTGCCACTGCACTCCAGCCTGGGCGACAAAAAGACTCCATCTCAAAAAAAAAAAAAAAGAAAGTTACAAACTAAAAATAAGTCATGAGTATTTCTGTATATAACAAATTGTTGTTAATATGAAGCTGTTTCTTAATCCTTTTCTAGAGAATTGGGAATTTATAATTCTCTTAAAAGCGGAATGCTACATGTTTTAAAAAATAATTTTTAAGGCCAAGTGTGGTGGCTAACACCTGTAATCCTAGCACTTTGGGAGGCTGAAGTGGGAGGATCACTTGAGCCCAGGATTTCAAGACCAGCATGAGCAACACAGTGAGACCCTGTTTCTATTTAAAATTAATAACTTTTTTTTTTTTTTTTTTTTGAGACAGAGTCTCACTCTGTCGCCCAGGCTGGAGTGCAGTGGCGCAATCTCGGCTCACTGCAAGCTTCGCCTCCTGGGTTCACACCATTCTCCTGCCTCAGCCTCCCTAGTAGCTGGGACTACAGGCACGTGCCACAATGCCTGGCTAATTTTTTGTATTTTTAGTAGAGATGGGGTTTCACCATGTTAACCAGGATAGTCTCGATTTCTTGACCTTGTGATCCACCTGCTGCGGCCTCCCAAAGTGCTGCGATTATAGGCGTGAGCCACCGTGACCAGCCAAAAATAGTAACTTTTTAAAAAGTGAGCCTTCTAAAACTTTAAGTTTAGCAAAGATAAATATTATTATATGTGACAGTTTTAGCAGAAGACCTTGAGTATACTGTTAGAATTTTAAATATTAGATTCCTTAGGTTGATTCAGATCAATTTTTAGATTCAGAATGAGTTAATACATACAAAGCACTCAGGAATGCCTGGCACATGGCACTACTTTTTTGTAGTGTTACATAAAGGACTGAATCTGATGCATATGAACAGCTAAAAGGTGACTGAAGAAAAAACACTGAATTAATCTATCAGGACTGGGAATGTTGAGGTTTTCCTTCTGGGCTCCTGGCCCACTCAAAAACAAAGCAACTTATGGCCATGTAAATAAATAGCAAACAATTTAGTCTGAGAAATATAAAATGGTATGCTCCTAGAATAATAAAATATGACTTAGGCTTTCAGAATCTCTCATTATGCCTGTACAATGGGGCCAGCTGGCACTGTCTGTGGAATAGGTAAAGAGGGAAAAACACATTCCTTGAACTAAGTTTAGACCTAGAAGAGACCCTAGAGGCACTCACTGTCTACTCTGCCTTCTCGTTTTATTCCTTTATTGTGAGGATATAAGTAGAAGAAAAATAGACTTCTGCATTTTTTCCCTTTAACTTACATACATTTAATTTATTCCCCCTTAGGAAAAAAATCAACACTGAAGGTGATGTTCCTCCTTCTATGTCAGGAAGCTGTGCTGTGTGTGTAGACAGGGTGCTGTACTTGTTTGGAGGACACCATTCAAGAGGCAATACCAATAAGGTTAGTGTTTCTAAGGATTATGGCTGGAAGCATTTTTATTCTTACTATCTTTCAAACAACTGCAAATTTCTAAGGCTAACCCAAGACTTATTTGTGTCCCAGTTAAAAATGATTTGTACTTGATTATGATATGAATGTGCATTTTAGTATTTTGTTTGCCAATCTATATTTACCTAGGCATTATGTAAAATCAACTTCTGCTGGTAACTTGTGTGCAGTAACTTCCTGAGTGATTTTTCTTTGTGCTCTTTGCAGCTACTTGTTCTCTTAGAACCCTTAAATGGCAGATGAACATTAGTAATAAAATTGCAGACAAAGACAAGATGTAATGGAGGGAAGGGTAAAAATGAGCAGGCCAACCAGTCAGAAAGCCATAAGGATAAATTAAAACTGACAAAACTACTTGTTAACATTCCTATAAAGTGGTGCCAAAGATACTGCTGTTCAGACTTTGCCGTATTTTGTTCCAAGTAGGAAAAAGACATCACTTCTTCTCTTTCAGACCAATAAGAGACAGATTAAGTCAATCAGAAAAGATACATATGCCATGTATTAGTGCTTATTGAGTTGCCAAATAAATGAATCGATAGGAGTCTACTAAGTTGGCAACTTCGTAAGCACTTTATATGCTGAGCACTTGGCTGGACACTGGAGACAGAAGAATGATACAGTTCTCACCTCTTGGAACTCATTCTAGAAGGGACACATATAGTAAGTAAATCACTGCAGTAGCATCTGCTAGAGAGATACACAGCACCTGGCATATAGAAAATAACTCAGTAAGTATTGTTGAATCTGAAAAAGTCTTTGACATTGTGTTTGGTGGGATGAGGGAACAGAACAAGGAAAATCTTGACTGAAGAGGTGATGCTTGAACTGAATAATAAAACTGGAAGGAGTAGCCAAGATAAAGAGATATAAGCAAATGTCTTTTTTTGGGGTGGGGTGGGGTGGGGACAGAGTCTCGCTCTGTCACCCAGGCTGGAGTGCGGTGGCACAGTCTTGGCTCACTGCAACCTCCGCCTCCCAGGTTCAAGTGATTCTTGTACCTCAGCCTCCTGAGTAGCTGGGATTACGGGCATGCATCACCACGGCCGGCTAATTTTTTTGTATTGTTAGTAGAGACAGGGTTTCACCATGCTGGCCAGGCTGGTATTGAACTCCTGACCTCAGGTGATCCACCTGCTTCGACCTCCCGAAGTGCTGGGATTACAGATGTAAGCCACCGTGCCCGGCAGCAAATGTCTTAATTATCGAAATTCCAAATGGATGGAACATGTGGCTGAGATGGTTTCAAACTATGTTCCTAGAAACTTTAGGGATTTGAGATGCCTTGGGACACCTGTGGGAGGAGCATATGGTGTTAGGTAGGCTCCAAGCTGCCCCTTCCTCCTCCGTTTTAACATGCATAGCTCCACTTTTGTTTGTATACATTGGGTTTTTGCTTTGTATTTTGCTTGAAGAAAGAGTTCTATGCCTGATTCTGTGAGGCACATCTATAGGCTATCATTGAGCCATATATATTTCAGAGCCAAGGGGGAGAACAATAACTGACACAACTTAAAAGCTTGGGACAAGCTGTGGTTTTATGGACAAGGTTTTATGGATAAGGAGACAAGCTGTGGTTTTATGGAGGTAGTTACAGAAACAGTGACAGTATGTCTAGTGGCTAGGGTTGTGTGTTTTAAGTTTGACTCAGTGGAAGCTTGAGTGTCTCAGAGAAGAAATACATATATTGTGGTCAGATATATTCAGTTGCCTGGATATGAACCCTTTAAAGGAAAGATCCTTAATTTAAGTTAATTTAAGCTAATTAATTTAAGTATTGATCCTTAATCTCTTTAATCTTAAAGATTAACTCAATTAACTCTTTAATCTTAAAGAGGCACCAAATACATATTTGTTAAATTGAATTTAAAGGTAAAATTACTAAACCTAATTTTTTTGGGTAATACCCATAAATTAAATAACTACAATTCAGAGTCCCTATATCAGGGTCAGGTGTGGTGGCTTATGCTTACAATCCAGCACTTTGGGAGGCCCAAGGGGGCACATCACTTGAGGCCAGGAGTTTGAGACCAGCCTGGCCAACATGACAAAAACCTGTCTCTACTAAAAATACAAAAATTAGCTGGGCATGTTGGTGCATGCCTATAATCCTAGCTACAGGAGGCAGAAATTGCAGTGAGCCGAGATCATGCCACTGCACTCCAGCCTGGGTGACAGAGCGAGATTCTGTCCCAAAAAAAAAATAACAAAATAAATATGGCTATCAGCACAATTTTGCAATTGCAAAAATATGGAACCAGCCCAATGCCCACCAATAAACAAGTGGATAAAGAAAATGTAGTGCATACATATACCAGGGAATACTACTCTGCCATAAAAAGGAACAAAATAATGGCATTTGCAGCAACCTAGATGGAAATGGAGACCGTTATTCTAAGTAACTCAGGAATGGAAAACCAAACACCATATGTTCTCACTCGTAAGTGGGAGCTAAGCTATGAGGATGCAAAGGCATAAGAATGATACAATGGACTTTGGAGACTCAGAGGGAAAAGGTGATAGGTGGGTGAGGGATAAAAGACTACACATTGGGTACAGTGTACACTGCTTGAGTGATGAGTGCACCAAAATCTCAGAAATCACCACGAAAGAACTTATCCACGTAACCAAACACCACCTGTTCCCCAAAAACCTATTGAGATAAAAAATAAAAAAATAAAAATGGGAAAAGAAAATATATGGCTGTCTTAGCCAGGTATGGTGGTCCATGCCTGTAGTCCATCTACTTGGGAAGCTAAGGTGGGAAGATAACTAAGCCCAGGAGTTTAGATTATAGTAATCTATGATTGTGCCACTGCACTCCAGCCTGGGCAAGAGAGACCCTGTCTCTTAAAAAAAAAAAAGTAAAAAATAAAAATAAAAAAATAAAAAAAATAAAAAATAAAAAAAATAAAGTGCGGCTATGAAAAAAAAATTAGTCGAGCTAACTGTGTGCTTAGTGACTTAGGAGATTAGTATTCAGTCACAGAGTCCTAATCTGGACTCTGAGCAGTCTGGCAGCCAGTCTGCAGTCACAATTCCAGTAGCACTGAATGAGATGGTACTCTTATAAATCATAGTAAAATTAAATGCTAAACTTGAATTTCTTTCATATAACCAAATCTAACGGAAACCATTGCTTCTGACAGTTCTACATGCTGGATTCAAGGTCTACAGACAGAGTGTTACAATGGGAAAGAATTGATTGCCAAGGAATTCCTCCATCATCAAAGGACAAACTTGGTGTCTGGGTATATAAAAACAAGTGAGTTGGCGGCATTACAAGTTTGGGTTTTTAATGTGTAAAGTGGTTTACCATTCAAGTATCCTTAACCAGTAACCATTTGCACAGAACATACCTCATAGGGCCCATATGAAGATTAACTGAGAATACATGAAAGCATTTAACACAGCACTTAAGATAAATTGCTTGTATCCTATCCTATGGGTATTTGAATTTTTAGGGTCTTGGTTTTTCATCAAACAGGTTAATATTTTTTGGAGGGTATGGATATTTGCCTGAAGATAAAGTATTGGGAACTTTTGAATTTGATGAAACATCTTTTTGGGTAAGTGAAGTTCTGTATTTGCATATGGCCTCCTTAGTATATTGAAATAATACATTTTATGTTTGCTAATAAGTTTTGTGCACTTTTCTTTGGTAATCAGGCAGGCCATCTAATTTTATAAATATCATTTGTAAAATAACTCAGATTCTTATTTTCTGTAGAATTCAAGTCATCCAAGAGGATGGAATGATCATGTACATATTTTAGATACTGAAACATTTACCTGGAGCCAGCCTATAACTACTGTGAGTTACTAAAGAATAATGAATTGTTAAGGATACTCGAGGCAACGGGGAGGGTTGGGGTGCGGAGAGGGGTGTACCAGAGTTGGAAGATACTGTAAAAGTGACAGTTCATTCTTGTTTTCTGGGGATAAGATCCATAACTTTAATGATTTCCAAGGAATCTAGAACACAGAGTTTAATGAATGTATGAAATGACTAACCCAGCATCTATTATTTAATACTTTTTTTTTGAGACAGTTTTACACTGTCGCCTGGGCTGGAGTGCAGTGGCGGGATCTCCGCTCACTGCAATGTTCTCCTCCCAGGTTCAAGCAATTCTCCTGCCCCAGCTTCCCGAGTACCTGGGATTACAGGCGCCCGCCACCAGGCCCAGCTAATTTTTTTTTTTTTTTTTTTGAGACGGAGTCTCGCTCTGTTGCCCAGGCTGGAGTGCAGTGGCACGCTCTCCACTCACTGCAAGCTCCGCCCCCTTCCGGGTTAACGCCATTCTCCTGCCTCAGCCTCCCGAGTAGCTGGGACTACAGGCGCCTGCCACCACGCCCAGCTAATTTTTTTGTATTTTCAGTAGAGACGGGGTTTCACCGTATTCCCCAAGATGGTCTCAAACTCCTGACCTCGTGATCCGCCCGCCTCGGCCTCCCAAAGTGCTGGGATTACAGGCGTGTACTACCGTGCCCAACCTATCTAATACATTTTACATGGTAGAAGTGTTTGATTTTTTTTCAGATTTTGGGATATTTGTATTATATACTTAACAGCTATCTCTAATCCAAAGATCCAAAATGCTCCAATGAGCATTTCCTTTATCATGTTGGCACTCAAATTTTCAGATTTTGGAGCATTTCAGATTTTGGATTTTCTGATTACAGACACTCAACCTGTAATTAAATAACTCTGCACTAGATAGGAACTTGTTGTATTATTTAAATACTAGATTTCTTTTCCCTCTGACACAGACATTATATTTCTTTTCCCTCTGACACAGATATTATATAATATGCCAGCCTTTATTTTAAAAGAGAAAAAATAAAGCAACCTATTATGTTAGCCGCCCATTCAGTAGCACATCTCAAAAACAGAAAATGAAAATGCCAAGTTTTGGTAGTCAGCTTGTAGTACTGCTGTTGTCTGTAAGTCTACACTCCAACTTTTAAAAGCTCAAGTGCCTTACATATTCTTATCCCATATCCAGAGTAGACTCTGGTATCTTCCCTCTGTTTATAAAAAGTTCACTTATGTACTGACTTGCTTATGTGACTCTAATAGGGTAAAGCACCTTCACCTCGTGCTGCCCATGCCTGTGCAACTGTTGGAAATAGAGGCTTTGTGTTTGGAGGCAGATATCGAGTAAGTATTTAAACAACTTCAATGACTTGCTTTTGAATTCTTCAAAATGATAACTTAATTATCCTTTTCTAGGATGCTAGAATGAATGATCTTCACTATCTTAATCTGGATACATGGGAGTGGAATGAATTGTAGGTATCACTTTAGATGTTTTTCCAAAATTCAGATTGTTTTTACCCTATATTCCCTACTATTGATATATAATGTCCTTTCTTAACTTTTCTGTAACTATGAAATTAAGTAAACATAATTACTAGGTCCTTAAGGAATGAATTCTAGTTTTGTTTCCAGTTCCCATAACTGTGTGCCTAGTACATAGCATGTGCTCAGTGTTTGTTGAAAAGAAACGGTCTGAAGTTGATTCTATCTTCAAAGAAAATATTTCAGTATAAAGCATGTAGTTTATACCAAGAAGCCTTTTTAAACTTAAGGTCTCTTTTTCCATAACATGTACATATAAATTTTAAAAGAAAACTTAAAAATACAGTAGCTGCTTCTAAATGCAGATATTGTAACTTAGCTGTTATTTTCAGAATTCCACAAGGCATATGCCCAGTTGGCCGATCTTGGCACTCACTAACGCCAGTTTCTTCAGATCATCTTTTTCTCTTTGGAGGATTTACCACTGATAAACAGCCACTAAGTAAGTCCTTGAAAAATATGGTAACGAAATCATCATATATCATCTGTATATAATAGCTGAAAATGAGTCTATTAGAGACTTACGAGAGGGCTTATAGGGTTGGTTGGAAGGTGTGAAATTAACTTTGATCCTGTAACATAGCTATAATTGTACTATATGGCATACTTCTGCTCAATAAAGAACCTGGAGCACTTAAGAGCCCTGCTAAAGGGCTATAACATGCAAAGGGCTTACTTGGTTAATTGCAGGGGGAAAAAAATAAAATAAAATATACTCTCTGTATCTACTCATGATCTGATTTATTACCTTTCTTGCCAAAACTGTGCCCTTTAAATGTCAATGTCATATTGGTAGACTAATATACTTCATAGCTCTTTTTTCTTTGCTTTAATCAGGTGATGCCTGGACTTACTGCATCAGTAAAAATGAATGGATACAATTTAATCATCCATATACTGAAAAACCAAGGTATTTAAAGGCAATTCTTATACTGAATATGCACAAGATGTAAGAATTGAGGTTTTGGCTGCATTATATCCAGCATTCTTATTTATAAAAATCTTAGCATTCACTAAGGTTTGAAATACTTCTTAATGAAAAGAAAACCAATGTTATCCTAGTATTAAATGCTCTCCTTTCCATCATCTGTGTATGAAGAATAGGGCTAGAATTTTATTTTTGCTTCTTCCTTCCATTATAAAATTGACACATAGTTTAAATATACAATCAAGCTTTTCACTTCAATGAGTTGAACTGCATCTACGTTTATTAAAAATGAGGGTCAGCCAGGTGTGGTGGCTCACACGGGTAATCCCAGCACTTGGGGAGGCCGAGGCAGGCAGATCACCTGAGGTCAGGAGTTCCAGCCTGGCCAACATGGTGAAACCCCATCTCTACTAAAAATACAAAATTAGCTGGGCGTGGTGGCACATGCCTGTAATCCCAACTACTTGAGAGGCTGAGGCAGGAGAATTGCCTGAACCAGGGAGGCAGACGTTGCAGTGGGCTGAGATCGTGCCATTGCACTCCAGCTTGGGCAACAAGAGCAAAACTCTGTCTCCAAAAAAATAAAAAGGGTAGAGGTGCTGGAATGGGTAAAATTTTTAAACCTTAATCACATGGGAGGCCAGGTGCAGTGGGATTGCAGGATTACAGCTGTAATCCCAGCACTTTTGGAGGCTGAGGCAGGCAGATTGCTTGAACCCAGGGGTTCAAGACCAGCTTGGGCAACGTGGCAAAACCCCATCTCTACAAAAAATAGAAAAATTTAGCTAGGTGTGGTAGCATATGCCTATAGTCCCAGCTATTCAGGAGGTAGAGGATGCAGTAAGCTGAGATTGCACCTCTGCACTCCAGCCTGGGTGACAGAGAAAGACTGTCTCAAAAAAAAAACACTACAGAGGGAAAAAAAAGAACTGTCCATTAGATTTGCAGTAGCACTGTGTAACAAAGATGAATAAATCAAATCATCCAAAAAGAAGAGCTTATTAAACACCGATAATTTTCTCTTGTTAATCTCAAAACAAAATGCTAAAAGAAATGATACAGTCAGAATTAGTGTTCAAAGCCTGCATTTTTTCCCCAAGCCTCTAAACCAAGTATAGTCATGCCAGTAAGACTTCATTTGCACAAATGATCTCTCCATAAAACTACCAGGCTTTCTGAGACTTTATAGTTTACTCAAGCAGGGCTTTCACCATCCCTCAGATGTTCTGTGTAAGGCCAGTTGGCCCTACCTATGGAAGAAGGCATATACCACTCAGCTCCCATACGACTTTTATTGCTAACAAAGACCTAGAGAACAGATCGTTCAGTTCAAACTCCTCATTGCATAAATGAGAACTGACCAGAGAG
The DNA here is from genome assembly GCF_007565055.1 of Rhinopithecus roxellana. Lineage (NCBI taxonomy): Eukaryota > Metazoa > Chordata > Mammalia > Primates > Cercopithecidae > Rhinopithecus > Rhinopithecus roxellana. The sequence goes on from NC_044553.1 coordinate 6,172,945, forward strand.
ATAAAATAATATCCAGATAAAATAGATATTGATTGATCTGCTTTTGCTGCTTTCCCTTAAGATTTTACTTCTAAAACAAACAAAAAAAGATTTTACTTCTTGCCATGATGTTTTGGTCTGAACTACCTTAAGATCTCTAGTCTTTATTTCATAGTTCAAATGACCAACTGGCGTTCTGGGTGACTTCAAACTCAAGTTTTTGTTTTAAATGCAGGTTATGGCACACAGCTTGTGCCAGTGATGAAGGAGAAGTAATTGTTTTTGGTGGATGTGCCAACAACCTACTTGTCCATCACAGAGCTGTAAGTACACTATCTTCATATTATTACTGAAACTTACTTGCAAAAAAAAAAGCATTTGCTTTTAAATGTGTTCTTCCTATGTTTCAGGCACACAGTAATGAAATACTAATATTTTCAGTTCAACCAAAATCTCTTGTACGGTAAGTTAACTTTGTACTTGGCACTTAGATTATTTAAAATTGTTTCCTAAGACTTAGCACTCTCAAAAAACCAGGTTTATGGATTATTTAAGGGCAATAATAAAACTTCATTGCTATAACCAGTTCCTATGAAAATCTTTGAAGAAAGAGGGATGTTTTATGTAGTTTTTCAAGTGAATGTACTTCGAAACAGTAAAGTGAAATTACTCTTCTCTTTGCTTGTCCACTTTCAGGCTAAGCTTAGAAGCAGTCATTTGCTTTAAAGAAATGTTAGCCAACTCATGGAACTGCCTTCCAAAACACTTACTTCACAGTGTTAATCAGAGGTTTGGTAGTAACAACACTTCTGGATCTTAACGCTTCATAAATAATGCCTATGATCACCTTGCATGGACAGCAATCCTGTAAACATCACAGAGTGGCATCATTTGTATAATTATATGCATTGTTGTAGTTTGCAGCTTTTGGTTTTAATGTGCATGTGAATGGCCTAGAGAACCTATTTTTGTGTCTATAAAGTTTACAATAAATGTATTTAACACCAGTAGCTGTCCTCTATTAAAGTAAAAGAAAAGTAATGGTTGGGCTTTTTACCCTGGAGAATGGTTGTTATATTTCCTTTTCGGTAACTTCAGGATATATATCTGTAGAAACATTATACTAAATAGTCTTACCATCATCAAAATGCTGAAGTCATTTTTTAAAAACATTATAGATTTTTTTTTAATGGCAAGAGTAGTCTATAATCATGTAACCTAGTGTTGTAAATACAACATAATAAAGGGTTTTTTTTTAAACATTAATATTCACATTATGACGATGCTGGGAAAACAAAGTGTGGAAGGACCAACAACTATGTAGTACTTTGACCTTAACGCTTCAGTGCAGGGGCCGGAGCAGGTGGTCATGCTGAATACAGGCAGGTGTTGTCCAGTCAGTTACAAAGTTTTTTTTTTAATTAATTAAAACGTTTTGTAGCTCATGAAGGAATGGAAATAATGATAATTTCATTTTCCATTCTGTTAAGAGACAGGAAAAGTGGGTCAGAGTCTTTAGTGGTAAGCCTTAAAATGCACTTCTGGTATTATAGGTTAAGATACTCTGTAACGTGCTATATTGGTAATTAATTAGTAAAGGTGGAAATTAAAATGGTACAGAACTGAATGAGACTACAAGGAAAAAAATAAGGTCAAACCTGAAGGTCTACAAATGAATAGAAATGATTAACACCAATTTCTTCTAGGACTTACTAAGCTGAGTCATGAGAATTATTACTTACATTTTACATTTTGGTCTAATATATTTTTTGACAAGTATAGATGAAAGCAGAAGAAAATCCACTCCAATACTTAGTGTTCAAGACACAATCCTAAATACACCCCTGTGGCTGGCCTGTAATATATATATTAGATGTTATATACAGTAGACTTACCAAGTCAATAGTCTAAGCAATCAAGCCACTTCACTGTTCAGTTTCTTTACATCATGAAATGAATACTTGGTATTAACCTCCCAAATGTCAAGAAAATGTAGAATAATTACAGATGTATATAATTAGCATTTAACTATCCACAAATACTTTAGGAAATCCTATCATAGACAGTGTTTCTTCTATATAAAACTGGGGAAAAAACAAGAATTAAGTCCTTTTGGTGAATATAGCAAGGCAATGTTTAGTTCATTTTTATAATGCAGAAGTCCTGATACATGGTGTTTTCATCTTTGAACTTCCAAAAGGCTATAAAATTGACTCTTCTCAAATATTTTAGAATTTCATTTCAGCTATTTCCTTTTTACATTCAGAAGATTGGGTGCAGACACTTTCACTTTGCCAGGAATGTTTCTTGATAAATCTGTGTCCTAAAAAAAGAAAATTGCTGAATATCTTCACATCCTGTATGGTCAATCATGTTTCTTTTATGACAAAAAAGAAAAACATTTCCAAACTTTTAGCTGAAATGGTATTACTGCTTCTAATAAGACAGCATTTTCTACTAAAATAACAAAAAACTGCTAACATTTTAAATTGTACTGTCAGTCTCCACATTCCTTTTCTGAAGGAGAACTTTACCTTTACGCTGCGGAATAAGTCTTTTTCTCTTGCTGTTGCTTCTTTGGAATGCATGAAACTATTCAAGGCTGTTTTTGCAGCTGTAAATAAAAAAAAGTAAGAATAATCTACTCCTGTTAAGTCACTGAACTGTTTAAAATCATAATTCAAAAAAACAAATTTAAATACCTTTTCCCTTTTTCTGCACTCCAGGAGTAAGTTTCACTTTATATCTTTAAAAAGGAATTACATGTGTTACTGAATAGACATTACAAAACAATTCACAAAAGCCATTCTGTCAACTAATGGTAACTTACTTGTAATTTGTCATGGTGGTGTAAGGGGCACATATTGGAATGGCAAACAGTAATACATCTTCAGGATGTGGCTGGCCTGTCAAAGAATCAAATAGGTTTTCCTAAAAAGGGAAAACAACAGTTACAAAAGCAATTTATACCACTCTTTAAAAAAAAAAAAAATGCAAAAACACCTGGATTAATCTCTCAACATATTTTTTATCTTTTTCTGATACATACACCATCTAAGCTGGAACAGTCATGCTTAAACTCTGCTTCATAGTTCCAAAGAGTTGAAGACCAATGTTTAAATATATTCTTTAGTACTTAATTTTTGCCTAGCATAATAAGTTGAGAACAATAATTTTCAAAATACCACCTACAGTTCCATTTAAGAGAAAGAAGGCCCAGGAGCAGTGGCTCACACCTGTAATCCTAGGACTCTGGAAGACTGAGGCTGAGGCGGGTGGATCACTTGAGCCCAGGAGTTCAAGACCAGCCTGGGCAACATGGAGAAACCCCATCTCTACAAAAAATACAAAAGTTAGCTGGGCATAGTGGTGGGTGCCTGTAGTCCCAGCTATTCGGGAGGCTGAGGGGGGAGGATCACCTGAGTCCAGGAGGTAGAGGTTGTGGAGAGCCATGATCCTGTCACTGCACTGAGTGACACCAGCCTGGGTGACAGAGACCCTGTCTCAAAAAAGAAAAAAACTATTGGATATTACCTGAGTTGCAGAAACCTGTTATGGATTTAAATGATGCAGTAATAACCACAAGTAGATTTAAGTCCCATCACATGGAAATGGGACTAATACCTTGGCTACACCACTATTTCTCGACCTGGGGAGATTCTGCCCTCAGAAGACAATGGGCAATGTCTGGAGATAGTTTTGGTTGACATGATGAGGGGTGAGAAGGAAGAGGTAGGGGCTGCTACTGGCATCTAGTGGGTAAAGGCCAAGGATGTCGCTAACCATTTTATAATGAATGGGACAGACCCCACAACAAAGAATTAACCAACCCCTAATGTTAATAGTGTCAAAGCTGAGAAACCCTGGACTAGAACAGCCTTCTCTCTTCCCCATTATTAAGGAGAAATCCCAGAGCTTCTTAGAGTTCTTATTTGCTGTGCTGCCTGTGAGATTGCCCCTATTTATTTAACAATATGAATAAACTTACAGATTTAGGACAGAATACTTGGTGCTGAAGTATAATTGATATTTGAGTGTTTGCTATGTGCCATAAACTTTTCTAAATACCCTTTACATATATTAGTTACCAAAACAACCCTCTCCTGGGTTCAGATAAGGAAACAGAGGCACAAAGAATAATGTTTCCAAGTTTGTACAGTTACATACAGCAGAGTTGGGATTAAGACTCTGAAAGTTTGACTTCTTGACCTGCAGTCTTAAGTTTTTAAGTTTTAATAAGTTGTGTTTCAAACATTCTGGGAACTGAATTGTAATCACAGTGTTGCAGTAGGAACCCCAACATAAAATCATACCTCATTTCCCTGTTGATCCAGATCTTGCTCCTCCTGTTCCGAACATATAAAAATAAAAATGTCAGCTATAATGTAAAATGAAATTCCACACCATTAAACCATAAGGAGAAAGAAACAGTGATATAACCAGACTGTCATTGCTGACCCACAGGGAAGTGGATTCGTGTGTTTGTGTGTGTGTGTGTGTGTGTGTTTATTAAGAAAGTAATGTCATTCAAGAGAAGAAGGGTAGTTCTCTGAAGTAGAGGAGGTGGGAACTGAAACTTTCATATAAAGTATATGTTAAAGCAGCAAAAGTTACAGGGAGAATTTAAAATGACAACTAAGGTTGATAAGTTTGCCAGGAGAAAAGCAAATAGAGAATTCTGGTCAACATAACTTTTATTTTTAAATATTTGTTCAACACTTTTGGATAAATTTTTCCCATATCCCATAAAATATGCTTAATTTTGTTTGCTTACTTAAGAAAAATCTATCCAGAGATAACCGATTGTCTCAGTCTGTTCAGGCTGCTGTAACAAAATACCTTAGACTGTATAATTTATAAACAGAAATTTTACTTCTTACAGTTCTGGAGGCTGGGAAGTCCAGCGTCAAGGCACCAGCAGATTCAATGTCTGATAAGGGCTTGCCTCAAAGATGGCACCTTAGGCTGGGTGTGGTGGCTCATACCTGTAATCCGAGCACTTTGAGAGCCTGAGGTTGGGGGATCCCTTGAGCCCAGGAGTTCAATACCAGCCTGGGCAACATAGGGAGACCTCATCTTAAAAAAAGATGGCACCTTATTGCAGTGTCCTCATATGGCAAAAGGGCACTCATTCATGACAGAAGAGCCCTCATGACTTCACTTCCTAAAGGCCCAACCTCTTAATACCATCACGCTGGGAATTTAGGTTCCCATGTATGAATTGTGGGGGGGTATAACATTTAGACCACAGCACCTACTCATGAAAGAACGTTAATAATTAACACCTCTAGTGAGCAGTTTTGAGTCTAGGATTTACAGAACACAAGAATAATGTACAAATTTTAAGAGCCAAAATGAGTTTTAGTATTAATAAACAACAACTGTTCATCAGGGAATAAAAGAAAATAGTAATACAGAATCCCTGTAAGCATTACCTGCACTAAACTGAGCACACAATTACAACTCAAGCTTTACATAAAAATGCTGGAGACAAAAGTAAAATTTTTTTATTCGGCCTCTATTTTAAACCAAGTTATTAAAAAATAAACAGGCTGGGCGTGTGGCTCATGCCTGTAATCCCAACACTTTGGGAGGCCAAGGCAGGCGGATCACCTGAGATCAGGAGTTAAAGACCAGTCTGGCCAACATGGTGAAACCCCATCTCTACTAAAAATACAAAAATTAGCCAGGTGTGATGATGCACGCCTGTAATCCCAGCTACTTGGAAGGCTGAGGCAGGATAATCGCTTGAATCTGGGAGGCGGAGGTTGCAATGAGCCGAGATTGTGCCACTGCACTCCAGCCTGGGCAACAGGGCAAGACTGCCTCAAAAAAAAAAAAAAAAAGGCAAGAAGATGTACATATTCATGTAAGAAGATATACAGAAGGCTGAGCTTGCTGTACTTTTAATAGAACAATTAGGCAATCATCTTAGCTGGAAAAATACAAACTTCTCACTGGTTTTGTAACCAGGGTACTTGGCTCTTAAATGGTATACCCATTTTCAACATTATATAAGACAATATAGCATAGATTCCTACGGAAAAGCTTAGAGAAAGTGAAAATTTATTTTCTACTCATCTTCGAGACAATCCCAATTCTCTTTCCTTTTTTTTTGAGACAGAGTCTCACTCTGTCGCCCCGGCTGGAGTGCAGTGGTGTGATCTTAGCTCACTGCAAGCTCCACCTCCTGGGTTCGTGCTATTCTCCTGCCTCAGTGTCCTGAGTAGCTGGGACTACAGGCGCTTGCCACCACACCTGGCTAATATTTTTGTATTTTTTTTAGTAGAGACAGGGTTTCACCATGTTAGCTAGGATGGTCTCCGATCTCCTGACCTTGTGATCCGCCTGCCTTGGCCTCCTAAAGTGTTGGCAATACAGGCATGAGCCACTGCGCCCGGCCTCTCTGTCTTAATTTAACTCAGTTCCCATCAGAATCAAAGCCTCTCCATAAAACTGATTACTTCCTAAAGGCTTGTAACAAGATTTTTATCAGCTATCAATACTACCAGTTTATGCTTAGATAAGATACTGCAATTTTAGTCTTTCAGGTTATATTTCTGAGATGACATTCCATTAAGAATAGGGTTACCCACTTGTCTTGGTTTTAGCACTGAAAGTCCCATGTCCTGGGAACCCCAGGATGGTTAATCACCCTAATTAAGAAGCAGAAGCCCACATGTATAGTAGCCTTACCTTGTCATCATGTGGATCATCTACAGCAAAGTCTTGTAACTCATGAGTTATAACCTCAAGGAACGGAGTTTCTTTCTTAATGTTGTCAGAGATCCTTTGTCCACCTCTGGGTTTCTGGGGCTGTTTCTTCACAGGTTCATCCTTTGTTTTTCCTTTCTTCCCCTTCTTCCCTTTTTCTTCTCTGTTTGAACCTGCAGACTTTAATTCATAGAGGAAACATTAGTCAGTGTTAAGAATGTATTGAGGCCGGGCGCGGTGGCTCAAGCCTGTAATCCCAGCACTTTGGGAGGCCGAGACGGGCGGATCACAAGGTCGGGAGATCAAGACCATCCTGGCTAACATAGTGAAATCCTGTCTCTACTAAAAACTACAAAAAACTAGCCGGGTGAGGTGGCGGGCGCCTGTAGTCCCAGCTACTCGGGAGGCTGAGGCAGGAGAATGGCGTGAGCCCGGGAAGCGGAGCTTGCAGTGAGCTGAGATCTGGCCACTGCACTCCAGCCTGGGCGACAGAGCGAGACTCCTGTCACCAAAAAAAAAAAAAAAAAGAATGTATTGAATGACTGTCATATGCTAGGCAGTGGACTAGATGCCCACTTGAAAAGCAAAAGAAAAAATGTTTTTAGATGTTACTTACCCCCAGCAATTTCATGATAAGTTCACGGTCTTCTTCATCCTGGTCTTTGTATTTTTCTTTCATTTTTTTCATTTTACTCTACAAAATCAGAAGATTTTGGTTGGAAATATTCAGCAAAAAAAGTCAACAAATACTTGCAAAGAAATGGTGTTACTTTATATTCTCTGTCAAAAATGCTTACTGAATAAGGCACCATTATAATAAACAATTTGAAGTCTACAAAGTTGGATAACCGAAGTCCTCATCCTCAAGGAATGTACCATAGGGTGGAGAGAAGATACACAGAGAAGTAAGGATAAATTAACACAACATAAAGAACTGCGAGGAAGAAATAAAGTAAAACAGTATTGGAAAAGCAAGTCTAAAAAGAAAGAGAATAGTAATAGCAAGTCATCACATTTGGTTGGAGTCAGGGTACACATGGAGGAAGAATAAGAAATAAAGCAGCAAAGCTAGGCTAGGCACTTATTCTAGAGGCTTTCAAGACTCTGTATTTTATTAAATAAACCAGTTATTCCTTACCCTGATTACATCCCCAAATCACTCTAGGGGTTTTAAACTATAAACATCTAGGCCCCACTCTATAGAGATTTTTGTCTTGATTAATTGTATTAGCTGGGACCGAAATAACACATTTTGAAAATTGTGAAGACTTCCCTAAACAGGACACAAACGCCGTAAAAGAATACTGATAAATCAGACTTAATTAGAATTTTAAAATGCTACTCATCAAAAAAGACTATTAGAAAAGTGAAAAAGAACAAGCCCCCAAGTGTGAAAAGCACTTGCAATACATATATCCAAGAAAGGACTTGTATTCAGGATTAGAGAGAACTTGTATACATCAACTGGAAAGATAGGACAAACCAATTTTTTAAATAGGTGCTTCGAGGTCCAATAAACACGAGAAAGTGCTCAATATCATTAAGTCATCAGGGACATGAAATAAAAGCCAAATGAGCTATCAGCATATACACACTTAAATGACTGAAAAAAGAAAACCTGACAATACCAAGTGTTACTACGGTAACTGGACTCTCATACACTGCTTGGTGGGAAACTGACACAGGTACTCTGGAAAACTGACTGGCAGTATCTAATAAAGCCAAACAACATGTATGCCACAACCCAGAAAATTCCACTCATACGTATACGAACAGAAATGCATACTTATGGATCCAAAAGTCATGTGAGGGTCTGGCACGGTGGTTCACGCATGTAATCCCAACACTTTGGGAGGTCCGGGCGGGTGGATCATCTGAGGTCAGGAGTTCAAGACCAGCCTGACCAAAATGGTGAAACACCATCTCTACCAAAAATACAAAAAAAAAAAAAAAAAGCCAGGTGTGGTGGTGCATGCCTGTAATCCCAGATACTTGGAAGGCTGAGGCAGGAGAATCGCTTGCACCTGGGAGACAGAGGTTGCAGTGAGTCAAGACCATGCTATTGCACTCCAGCCTGGGCAACAAGAGTAAAACTCTGTCTCAAAAAACAAAAAGTCATGTGGGGATATTCTTAGAAAGTGGCAAGCATGAGCCTTCCAGCTGGGTGCAGTGGCTCACACCTGTAAGCCCAGCACTTTGGGAGGCCGAAGTGGGTGGATCACAAGGTCAGGAGCGAGACCATCCTGGCCAACATAAGTGAAACCCCGTCTCTACTAAAAATACAAAAATTAGCTGGGTGTGGTGGTGTGTGCCTATAGTTCCAGCTACTCAGGAGGCTGAAGCAGAAGAATCGCTTGAACCCAGGAGGAGGAGGATCCAGTGAGCTGAGATCACACCACCACTGTACTCCAGCCTAGCAACATAGCAAGACCCTGTCTCAAAAAAAAAAAAAAAAGAAACTGGCAAACAAGCATGAGCCTTCTGGGATGCTGGAAACATTCCAAGTAAAGTATCTGCATCTGAGTGGTGGTTTCACAGATGTGTGTGCTTACAAAAATTCACTGAGGCCGGACACGGTAGCTCATGCCTGTAATCCCAGCCCTTTGGGAGGCCAAGGCAGGCGGATCACGAGGTCAAGAGATGAAGACCATCCTGGCCAACATGGTGAAACTCTGTCTCTACTAAAAATACAAAAAGTAGCCAGGCATAGTGGCGCACGCCTGTTGTCCCAGCTACTTGGGAGGCTGAGGCAGGAAAATTGCTTGAACCCGGGAGGTGGAGGTTGCAGTGAGTCGAGATCAGGCCATTGCACTCCAGCCTAGGCAACAGAACGAGACTCTGTCTCAAAAAAAAAAAAAAAAAATTCACTGAGCCAAAGATTTGTGCATTTTACTATTATGTACACTGTACCTCAAAAAAATTGAGAAAAAATATTGTTACCAATAAACTGGACTGAGAAATGGAAAACCTAATGACAACAGAGTTTCTTAGAAAATACAACTTCGGAAAACCAACTTCAAAAAAACATCCCAGAAAACCTGACTAAAATTATTAAAGAAACTGAAAATAGTTCTTAAAAACCTCCTCACAATAGCCGGGCATGGTGGCACACACCTGTGGTCCCAGCTACTAGGGAAGTTGAGGTGGGAGAACTGCTTGAGCCCAGGGGGTCAAGGCTGCAGTGAGCCAAGATTGCAACACTACATCCTGGCCTGGGCAACAAAGCAAGACTCAGTCTAAAAAAAAAAAAAAAATCTCCTCACAAAACCCAAAACATTAGGTCTAGTTTTATCAGCAAATGCTATCCAATTTCAAGGAACAATCTCCATTTTGTGACAGAGTCTTGCTCTGTCACCCAGGCTAGAGTGTAGTGCATGACCTCGGCTCACGGCAACCACTGCCTCCCAGGCTCAAGCAATTCTCCTGCCTCAGCCTCCAAGAAGCTGGGACCTATAGGTCCCACCACACCCGGCTAATTTGTGTATTTTTAATACAGACGGGGTTTCACCATGTTGGCCAGGCTAGTCTCAAACTCCTGACCTCAGGTGACCCAACCGCCTCAGCCTCCCAAAGTGCTGGGATTACAGGTATGAGCCACCGTGCTCGGCCACAATCTCCATTTTATACAAAGTTCTAGAGAGCAGAAAAAGAGGAAGAGCTCCTAAACTTACTTTATGAAACTGATATAATGTGTAAACACAAAAACCAGGCAGAGACAGTATGAGAAATTAGAGGCCAATTAATAGATTTTGCTCAAGTAATATACCATAGACAGAGAAAATAATGCAATAGGCTGGGCATGGTGGCTCATGCCTGTAACTTTAGCACTTTCGGAGACCAAGCAGGAGGATAACTTGAACCTAGGAGTTAGAAACCAGCCTGGGTATAGACCCTGTCTCTAAAAATAATAAAAATAAAAATTAGCCAGGCATGGTGGCACACACCTGTGGTCCCAGCTGTTTGGGAAGCTGAGGTAGAAAGATGGTTTGGGCCCAGAAGGTTGAGGATGCAGTGAGCCATAACCATACCACTGCATTCTAGCCTGGGCGACAGAGTGAGACCCTGTCTCAAAAACAACAAAACAAGCAAAAAGAATGCAACAGATACAGAAAAAACCATTCAGAGACATTTAGCTCATCATTATTAAAAAAAACTTTCAAAAAGGTGTCTTCCAACAACCAAAGGAAACATCCCACAATGATAAAATCTTAGTTCCTTTAATGGAATTAACAAAGATATACACAATTACTACTTCTATGAAACACAATACTTTTGCTTTTCAGTCACTGCAAAAAACACGGGGAAAATAAAAAGATACTAAGACTAGAAGAAAAGCCATAATTTGTAGACGATATGACTGCCTACAGACGAAGTATTAAAATTAGTAAGTGCTCTATAAGATTGCCCATTACTAGATCAACATGAATGGTGTCTTCCCATGTACCAGCAAATAACAACTAGGAAATGAAAGATTTAAAAACAGGTAGGGCGCAGTGGCTCACGTCTGTAATCCCAACACTTTGGGAAGCTGAGGCGGGCAGATTGCTCAATTATAGTTTTATAATTGCACAATTATGGTTTTCCATAGGAAGACTCAAAGTGGTTAAAATGACAATTCCTCAGAAAATAATCTAAAAATTTAATGTATTTTAATAAAAATTCTATCAGGATTTGCCTTAAAACTTAACCTATCTGCAGAATACTTCATTGTAAAAATGCATCATTTATTATTTCATATTGTTGTACACTTAAGATTAATTGCAGTTTTTGTGCTATTACAAATATAAACTTCAACGTCCCCAGTGCATACCCATCATTTTTTTTTTAGGATAAATTCCTAAAAGAGGAATTGCTGAGTCAAAGGGCAGAAGCACTGTTAAGACGTTTGACTGGAATTCCCATGTTGTACACTCAAACATTTACTGAACGACTGACTATGTAGTATCTATTAAAATGATGAATAAAAAAAATTCCCCAGGTTTACACAGCATTTCTTTCATCACTTTTTTTTTTTTTCAGATTTGCCATTTGTTTTTTAATTTTATTGGTGGTTCTTTACTTTCTCCACCTGCAATGCACTGTGGTACCGTTTTCATATGGTTAGCCATCATTCTGAATATTTCATATCTTCTCAAATGATCTGCAATATTATTTTATCACATACTAAAATGCTAAATATCAGGTAGTGGTCCTGTGTCTAGATTTTATTCTGTCTCACTTTTTCTGTCTAGCTATTCCTATGTTAATAACATGCTGTTGTAAAAATTCTAGCATTAAATATTTTACTACCTCATAGGGAAATCCCTCATTTTCTTAGCTATTCTCAAGTATTTACTCCTTTTAAAATAAATTTAGAATTATTTTATCAAGCATTAAAATCTCAACTCTGATTAAAGTCATGTTGAAATTATATATGAGGAGAATTTATATTTTTATTATGTTGAGTCTTCCCTTCCTTATGCACATGTCCATTTATTTGCAGCTCACTGGAAAAAAGCATAGGAAAATCTGACCTCTATGAAGGAAAGATCACAAAACATATTTATAAAGATTATAGCCTAGTGTGGTGGCATGCACTTGTGGTCCCAGCTACTTGGTAGGCTGAGGTAGGAGGAGTGCATGAGCCCATGAGTTCAAAGCTGTAGTATGCTACAAACATGCCTGTAAACAGCCACTACACTCCAACCTGGGCAACACAGCAAGGCCCTCTTAAAAAAAAAAAAAAAAAAAAAAAAAAAAAAAAGATTGCAAAGAAATTTAAATTTTAAAAGAGGTACAATGATAAATTAGTCCATAATCCCCTCACTTTTATACTACTACAGCATTTTTTTTTTTTTTGAGACAGAGTCTCGCCATGTCACCCAGGCTGGAGTGCAGTGGCGTGATCTTGGCTCACTGCAACCTCCGCCCCTAGGTTCAAGCAATTCTTCTGCCTCAGCCTCTCGAGTAGCTGCGACTATAGGCATGTACCACCATGCCTGGCTAATTTTTGTATATTTAGTAGAGATGGGGTTCACCATGTTAGAGAGGCTGGTCTTGAACTCCTGGCCTCAAGTGATCCACCTGCCTTGGCCTCCCAAAGTGCTGAGATTACAGGCATGAGCCACTGCACCTGGCTGCTATAGCATTTTGAAGAGTATATTATATTGTAACCAGACATGGTGGCTAACACACCTCTAGTTCCAAGTACCTTGGGAGGGTGAGGCAGGAAGATCACTTGAGCCTGGGAGTTTGAGACCAGCCTGGACAATATAGTTAGACCCCATCGCTACAAAAAATAAAAAGAATTAGCTGAGTATGGTGGCATGCACCTGTGTGGTCCCAACTACTTGGAAGACTGAGATGGGAGGATCACTTGAGCCTAGAAGTTAAGGCTACTGCAGTGAGCCCTGACTGCACCACTGCATTCCAGCGTGGGAGACAGAGCAAGACTCTATCTCGGGGGAGCTGGCGGGGGCGGTGTGGAAAGAGTATGTTCTATCACAAGTACTTCTTTCTTCATCATCCACCTTTAGCAAAATATCTAAGAACTCTAACCAAAATCGAAAAATTACTGAGGTAAATTCTCAATAAATATCAGCTCTGCTACTTAACTAGCTGGGCGACTTTGGCAAACCATAGTCTCCTATTACTCTTCCAGATAAAATGAAAGCTTCTGTGCAGATGATCTTGAAAGTCTAAATAACTTCTAGTAGTGATCTCTATGTTTCCCAAATGCTGTATCTACTCAACTAATTTTTAGTCAAAGGAAATCACAAAGGATTATTTTTTGGCCTACATTTTCTATTTCACTTCAACTTTAAAAAATTAAAAAGGAACCTCACAACTTAACTGTGAACCATATAGATCATCCTGAAGTTTACCTTTTGTCCTCGTTTCATTGGCTGTACAGCCGCAACATTTTTGCTTGTGTTCTGATGAGTTTCAATGTGTACAGTACTTTCTTTTTCTTTATCCTTTCCCTCTATCACTTCTACATCTCCTGAGTCACTTGGAAGCTTTTTCTTTTTCATTTCCCTGAATAAAAAAGACATGGAAACATCTCATTCTTAGAATTTCAATTCTTAGTGCCCTAAAAAAGTTCCATGGGAAAGGGCACATATACAGTATATAAATGGTCGTGGCTTCTGCTTCACTTGTTAATCACCAAGTTAGAAAATACAAAGATGCTCAAAATCATCACGTAGGAAAAAGATGAAAATTTTTCAACTCTCATGGATTTATCTTTCTTTCCATCATCCAAGCTCAACATATTGTCACCCCTGACTCATCCTTACTCACTAGGCACATTTAGCCCCTGAACACCTTAATGGCCAGGCACTGGGATTTGTACTCTTTCTATCAACATAGCATTGGGAGGTCTTAGGCATTTAATAAAACATTTGTTGACTGGTTGGTTGACTAAATGGATTAAAAAATACACAGGTTAAGAAGGAAGGATAAATTTTATTACTGTGGTATTCTTTCTGTTCCCAATGCCGGCGTCTTAGTTCAGGTGCTCATTACATCCCACTCAGACTTCCTCCAGAGTCCGTATCTTCTGAATTTTTTTTTTAAGACAGAGTTTGTGCCACCACGCCCAGTTAACTTTGTATTTTTAGTAGATATAGGGTTTCACCATGTTGGTCAGGCTGGTCTTGAACTCCTGACCTCAGGTGATCTATTCGCCTCAGCCTCCCAAAGTGCTGGGATTACAGGCATGAGCCACCACATCCGGCCGTTAAGTTCTGTTTTAATCTTCCTTAATCATTTGCCTATGTCACATTCTCTTCATATCACTTTAAAGGGTACAGTCCAAAATCCTTAGCTTTTAAGTACTCCATTTTTAGTTCAAATTTACTTCTCCAATCATATCATCTACCATTTAATAAACAAACTTTCTCTTCCTTCCCACTGAGTCTATTTATCATTTCCCCAAAGCACTATGCATATTACCCCAAAGAAGCACTCCCCTTTGTTAATGCTAACTCTCCTTGGAGTCTCCCTCTTTCATTTACTTAACCGCTAACATATCTTTCAAGGTATACTTCTGATGTTATTTCCCCAAACATCTGAACTCATAGCAATCCCTTACTCTTGAACTACTTTATCACTTTCAGATACTATTTACATATTTATGACTACTTCCTGAATCCAGGACTCAAAAGCCTCTTTAAGGCATGAGCTTTATACTTTACCTCTTTGTATACTCAGTAAGTATCTAGCACAGTGCTATATGCTCAGAATTCTCTGTAATTGTTTAATGATTATCCTTCTCAAATGAAAAGGCTTTACTGTCCATTCCGATTTAGGGCCTCTTCCTGGAATGCTTTAGTTGTCTTAGTCTTTCTCACCCTACAGTAGTCGTTTCCTTCCCTTCTGCCCTTGTCCTTGCTTCTACTTGCTTCCTGAGACCTGCTAATAAAAAAAAAAAAAAAAAAATTGGCCTGGCATGGTGGCTCACGTCTGTAATCCAGCACTTTGGGAGGCCGAGGCGGGCAGATCATGAGGTCAGAAGATCGAGACCATCCTGGCTAACACGGTGAAACCCCATCTCTACTAAAAATACAAAAACAAAATTAGCCAGGCGTGGTGGCGGGCACCTGTAGTCCCAGCTACTCGGAAGGCTGAGGCAGGAGAATAGTGTGAACCTGGGAGGCGGAGCTTGCAGTGAGCCAAGATCAAGCCACTGCACTCCAGCCTGGGCCACAGAGCGAGACTCCGTCTCAAAAAAAAAAAAAAAATCAAAAATCAAGTCTTCTGTCTTATGTAAAACTTTCCTAATTTCAGGTATTCCTATTTATTCCTGACAATATTACCCTAGAACTAGTCTATGTAATACACTGAAATCATTATTATACATATTTATGTAGTAAAAGCTGTCTTATTAGAGCAAGTCCTCAAATAACATAATTTAATTCAACATCATTGTTATAACTTTGATGAGAACAAAAAACAAAATTGATTCCTGGCCATGGCCACCATCTGTGCAGAGTCTACATGTTCTCCCCATGTCTATGTGGGTTTTCACCATGTACTCAGGTTTTCTCTCACATCCCAAAATGCGCATGTTAGGTTAACTGGCGTGTCTAAATTATCCCAGCATGAATGAGTGCCCTGCAATGGAACAACATCCTGTTCTGGGATGGTTCTGGCCTGTTGCCCTGATTTGCCAGGATAGGCTCTTGCCACCAATGACCCTTAACTGGAATAAGCGGTTGAAAAATGAATGAATGAATGAATGAATGACTTAATATAAATGATTGTCAAAAATTCATAAACTATAGTCATACTAATGTACAACAATAAACAATGTAGTATGAAAGTGCTTAAAGAACGTGCCATATTTTTGTTTTCGAACCTCATGGTAGTAGGAGTTACTCTACAATTTTCACTTTGCAAATAGTCCTTGATTTAACCCACTACCACAACTACCATCACTCATTGATTTACCAAAAATTGGGTAAATAATTATCCTGCTTGCTTTCATTAATCTTTCTTAAATATATGTACAGTTTATATTTATTTTAATGTTTAATATTAGAAGTGTTTTCAGTCTTTATTTAGAAGTTTTGTGATGGTTTTGTGACCAAAAATATGCCAGAGGAACTTAACTCCTGTTTATATCAATTAGCCCATGGCAAAATTGGTTTCATTACACATTGTTTCTCTTAAGTCCAAGTTTCCAAGAACCTATTGAAAATGTTAAGTGGGCTGGGCGTGGTGGCTCATGCCTGTAATTCCAGCACTTTGGGAGGCTGAGGCGGTTGGATCATGAGGTCAGAAGATCGAGACCATCCTGGCTAACACGGTGAAACCCCATCTCTACTAAAAATACAAAAAATTAGCCGGGCATGGTGGCGGGTACCTGTAGTCCCAGCAACTTGGGAGGCTGAGGCAGGAGAATGGCATGAACCCGGGAGATGGGGCTTGCAGTGAGCTGAAATCGCGCCACTGCACTCCAGCCTGGGCGACGGAGTGAGACTCCATCTCAAAAAAAAAAAAAAGAAAATGTTAAGTGAAGGCCGGGCATCAATGGTTCATACCTATAATCCCAGCACTTTGGGCAGCCAAGGTGGGAGGATCACTTGAGCCCAGGAGTTCAAGACCAGCCTGGGCAACACGATGAAACCCCATCTCTACAAAAAATACAAACATTTTTGTAGTGGCATGCGCCACTATAGCTACTTGGGAGGCTGAAGCAGGAGACTGCCTGGGAGTTTGAGGCTGTAGTGAGCCACAACTGCACCTTAGCACTCAAGCCTGGGCAACAAAGCGAGACCCTGTCACAAAAAAAAAAAACAAAAAAAAAGAAAAGAAAATGTTAAGTGAGGACTTACTCTACTAGGTCTATTTCATTGATTACAGTGACAGATTAGGGCCCTTAAACAGAAAAATGTATTAGAGCTTAATATTAACAATGAAAAATTTCTGCTAAATCTTGGTCAATTTAATGAAGGAAGTCTTTAAACAGCTAAGTAATCTGTGGTAGCTGAGCTATCAATTAAAAAAAAAAAGAAAATCATGCTTTTTAGTTAGATGACACAGATGTGTTTACCTTCTTTCCTTGGCTGACAAATGTCTCCGGCTCTGTGATTTACTGTCACTCTATTAAAACAAAAAAACAGGCAAATGCAAACATCACTATTATTAATTTTTTTGAAAAGTATTAAAAAGTAGAAAATGATTCCTTGAGAATAGGATGTTCTTCATAAAACTGAAAATAGCTTACAGAATTAGAAGATTCCTCTTTTGAAGCCAATTTCTGGAGGGACCTATGAAAATAAACAGAAGGGAGTCTCTACCAGCCTGTAAAAGACACTCATTTACAAAGCCCCCAGATGTTCCCACACCATACTCTTAAGTACTGGCAATCCAACAGATTTTCAGATTTGGTAAAGTGAGAAAAGCATACAACCAAATTGCTCCTCTCTCCACACTTCCATATACATTTTAAAATAGGTGACGTGTATTGAAAACTTACTGTGTGTCAGGCACTGCCAGATGGTATACATGCATAAATCCCCATGAAAGGGATACCATTCTGTTTTCACCAAGAAGGACACTGAAGCTTAAGCACAAAGTAACTTTACCAAGGACACACCCTAAGACCCAATACTGGTCTGTCTGACTCCTAGACTGTTCTGAATTACATCGTTAATTGTGCATTTATAACTAACAGACCGGATGATGTGTAAAACATTATGTAGACTAAAACACATTTTTTGATGGAATTGCCTTTGTTATGTTTTTAGCATTTATAACCATTTAGTTGTTTCTCTTTGGATCTAGTTTGGCCACTCTAAATGCACTGTATTTTTCTACCCTGGTCCTGGGAATTTCTTTGCAGAGAGACCCAATCAAATGGTGAAAAAGCAGTAAACCAATCGAGGGTAAAAGTACTGATGTCAATCTTGGTATTATCTTGGTAAGGATTACCTCATCATCATTCTCAGCTTACACAATAATATGTAAAATTTTATTTTTTAATTACCTTTGGGGTTGAAGGTGGGACAAGTCAATGGTAGTATCAGGATAATTTAATGTCTCTTCCCCTTCATCCTTCATTTCACCAACAGGATCCTGATCTTTTCTAACCTCTTCATATTCTCCTTCATCTTCAGAGCTTTCTTCCTGAATGAGCTCCTCATTCAGTTCATCTCTACCACTCTGAACAGTGATATCCTCTTGGTTAACCTGAGTCATGAGTTCTACTTCTACAGGAGGAGTTTCATGTTCCTCTTTATCCTCATCACTGCTAGTATCACCTCCATCTGTAGAATTACCATAAGGAAAGTCAGTGTGGGACTACCAACCAAGCCAGGTCATTTCCTGAAAACGCCATAAAAATATTCCACTGACTGTTTCTCCCATATTTCTCCAAAAAATCACCAGAAAAATGCCAGATCGTTCCCAACGGGTACTCTTAGACAAAAGAATAACCTGTATCATGAATAGGTTGAACTAAATGATCTCCAAGATCCTTTACCACAATAAATTTCTTGGACATTGCTACCCTTTCAACAATGAAAACCACACCTTTGCCTTAGTTGGGTATTTCCAAAAAGCAAGACAGCAAAATTAGTTGTATAACTTTTGCTGCTTTTATTATAATTTGCACATAAAACTTAAATACATATTATATAACACACATAACAGGTGCTCATTCTTCTGCAAAGGAACTAATAGTAGTAATAGGGTCTACGGTCTCACTTGCAAAATGACATGCCACCACTCATCTGACAAGGATGGTTACAAGAATAGAAAATAATGTAAATAGGCCAGGTGCAGTGGCTCACGCCTGTAATCCCAGCACTTTGGGAGGCCGAGGTGGGTAGATCACGAGGTCAGGAGTTCAAGACCAGCCTGGCAAAGATGGTGAAACCCCGTCTACTAAAAATACAAAAATTAGCCAGGCGTGGTGGCAGGTGCCTGTAATCCCAGCTACTCAGGAGGCTGAGGCAGAAGAATTGCTTGAACCTGGGCAGCAGAGGTTGCAGTGAGCCGATATCGCGCCACTACACTCTAGTCTGGCAACAGACTGAAACTCCGTCTCGGGGGCAAAAAAAAAAAAGAATGTAAATAAGGCACTTTATACAGTCCCAGGGAAATGGTGAGCTTCAATCAACAGAATCTTACAGCACAACAGTAATAGTAAATGAAACAATGCAATATTACCTGTAAAAAGAATGACCTTAGCAGAGAGAATAACTACAAAATAGTTTAGTGGGAATATTTTCCGTAGTTCCTTTAGGTAGGCAGGTAAATTTATTCTAGCAACTATAATTACTCTCTACTTGAAACAAATATTTTGCCTCCCAGGTTCAAGCAAGCCTCCCACCTCAGCCTCTTCAGTAGCTGGGACTAGAGGCGCTGATTTTTTTGGTAGAGACGAGGTTTTGCCATGTTGCCCAGGCTCGTCCCTGGGTTGCCCCAGCCCAGGAGCTGGTCTCAAACTCCTGAGCTCAAGCAATCCACCTGCCTCGGACTCCCAAAAGTGCTGAGATTACAGGCACGAGCCACAACGCCCGGCCTGATAAATACTTTTAAATTCACTAGAATAAGTATATTTAGCATTTCCAAAAACAAAATTCAGTAAAACTTACAGCAAGTAGTTTGGGTTTTTTTAAGATACTTAGATTATCCCAAAAGAGACATGATCTTCTAAGGATTTAGAAGCAGAACTTGGTAACAAAAAACATCACAAAAACTAATTTCTTAAAATCTATAAACTACCTAATTGTTCCATTTCTTCTGATATGAGTTCGCCTGTGCAACTTGCCAGTGTCTCCATGTCTTCATCCTGTACTCTGACTTTTCGTTCACCCCGATGTCTCCAAACACAAGACTCATCTACCTAAAGAAATAGTTATTTTTCAGTGACGGAGCTTTAAACAAGACTAATGAAAATCAGGAAAAAAATAAATAACCAAGAAGCTGAAGAGTACCTTAAAAAGGAAGCTAAACCCCATCATTAGATACGAGGGAGGAAGAAAATTCTTTTTTCCTACAAAAGATAACGTACATTAATGCTTTAAAAATCAGGTTTCTCTACTTTTTGCTTACAAAACAAAAAAAAATTAGTCAGATGACACGAAGGGTCATATCCATTTTGTCTTTTACTATGTCATGAATAACATTTCCCATTTATAGAACTGGGCAGTATGTATAGGAACACTTATTAAGAAGAAAAAAAAATACACGCTTGCTCTGATATTCTGGGTCAGTCAGACCCTGAATATTCTATTTTCAGAAACAAGTTCAGGCTATACTTTCTTATCCTTATAACTAAACTACGCGAAAGTGCACTGCCCTCAAAAAAAATATACATGAAGATATGACAAACACTAAACTTGTCCCACCAAGGCAAAAATTTCTTTACTTCATAGCAGACTTTATATAAGAAATCCGAGTAATTAGTTTCTGTTCTAAGAGTATCTGTAATCTGTCCTAAAACCTGTCTTCATAATCTATTGACAAGTCTAGGGATATTTTTCCTGTCAAGACATTACCTCTTATCATGAAGCTTCCTGTTGTCAAATATTCTCCAGTTGGTGCTGTTTTAGATACCTGAAGAACACAATAATACATTATATTCTTATTTTAAAAAATACTCCGGTTTTCTTTTTCCACTTGAGGAGAAAGTAAAGTCAGAGTCAAGTAAGCCACACTGTCTCCTGAAAAGTTTGTAATTTCATATAAATTCTCAATACTGAAGGGAAAGATACCTTTCATGACAGATAAGCCTCTCAAAGTACAAAGAAAAAACAAAGAATCCACTACATCAATCATTTTCTTTTTTTTTTTTTTTTTGAGACGAAGTCTCACTCTGTTGCCCAAGCTGAAGTGCAGTGGCACAATCTCAGCTCACTGCAACCTCTACCTCCTGGGTTCAAGCGATTCTCCTGCCTCAGCCTCCTGAGTAGCTGGGACTACAGGCACTCGCCACCATGCCCGGCTGATTTGTGTATTTTTAGTAGAGACGGGCTTTCACTATGTTGGCCAGGCTGGTCTTGAACTCCTAACCTCGTGATCCACCTGCCTCAGCCTCCCAAAGTGCTAGGATTACAGGCGTGAGCCACCATACCCGGCAATAATTTTCAAATGCCATGGACGACAGCAGAACTGGTCCACTCATCTCTTCCAGCATGAGATGTAATGAGAAAACTAAAGATAGGTCAATGAGCTTATCATAAAGCTATGTTTATTAAAATAAAGCTCTATTTATTAAATAAAATCCTTGTCTAAGATACTGTTTTTGATAATAAAGTTTTTTTTTCTCTTTTTTTTGAGACGGAGTCTCGCACTGTCACCCAGCCTGGAGTGCAGTGGCCCAATCTTGGCTCACTGTAATCTCAGCCTCCCGGGTTCCAGCGATTCTCCTGCCTCAGCCTCCCAAGTAGCTGGGACTACAGGCGTGCACCACCACGCCCGGCTAATTTTTGTATTTTTTTAGTAGAGGTGGGGTTTCACTATACTGGCCAGGCTGGCCTCGAACTCCTGACTTCATGATCTGCCCACCTTGGCCTCCCAAAGTGCTGGGATTACAGGCATGAGGCAAAAGTAACCTTTCACTATATGAAATAAAGGCAAAAGTAACCTTTCACTATATGAAATAAAGATTATAGGAGATTTTTAAAAATATATCCTATTTTGGCAAACAGAAAGTGAGTAAACTTATCCCATAATTTAAAAAAATTTTGGGGCCAGGCGTGGTAGCTCATGCCTGCAATCCCAGTACTCTGGGAAGCCAAGGTGGGTGGATCATGAGGTCAGGAGTTCAAGACCAGCCTGGCTAAGACAGTGAAACCCTGTCCCTATTAAAAACACAAAAATTAGCCAGGCGTGGTGGCGGGTACCTATAATCCCAGTTACTCAGGAGGCTGAGGCAGAGAACTGCTTGAACCCAGGAGGCAGAGGTTGCAGTGAACCGAGATCGCACCACCGCATTCTAGCCTGGGTGACAGAGCAACACTCCATCTCAAAAAAAAAAAAAAAAAAAAATTATAAATCTTTGAAACCCCCAAATCTTCAGAGTATCTTTATTAGTCATAGTTATTAAAATAGCAAGGGGCCAAGTGTGCTAGCTCACATCTATAATCCCAGCACTTTGGGAGGCGGAAGAAGGAGTTCACTTGAGGCCAGGAGTTTGAGACCTGGCCTGGCCAATATGGCCAAACCTCATCTCTACAAAAATAGAAAAAGTAGCCAGGTGTGGTGGCACACTTCTGTAGTCCCAGCTACACAGGAGGAAGAGGCAGGAGAATCGCTTGAACTCAGGAGGCGGAGGCTGCAGTGAGCTGAAATTGCACCACTGCACTCGAGCCTGGGCAACAGAGCAAGACTCCATCTCAAAACAAACAAACACAAAAAACCAGCAAGGGATTAAAAACACACTAAATTTCATTCTAAAAAATTTCTTAATAAAAGAATTAAAACCACTTTTATAACAGCACTGAGGTAGCAATTTATAATCCCCCTATAATGACAATATCATAGCACAGCATATAATAAATATAAAAAAGATACAAAAATGAAACTTAAATCTAAGGGAGTATAATGAAACTGAACTCTTTTCATCCTACTGTACAGCTTTAGGAACTTATAAAAGTACATCATTATCAATTATAATTCTCAAAAGTATGATAAGAAATCAATAGCAATGTGAGGTCAAATATGGAATGAAGTATCACCAAACTAAACAGTGCTGGCCAGGCACCATAGCTCACACCTGTAATCCCAGCACTTTGGGAGGCTGAGGCAAAAGGATCACTTGAGGTCAGGAGTTGGAGATCAGCCTGGCCAACATGATGAAACCCCATCTCTACAAAGAAAAAAAAATAAATGCAAAAAAAAACCCCAACAACATCATTAACCACAAAGAAGGGCAATTACTAAAAACAAATGAATTAAAAAAACAAAAACAAAGAGGATATGCCTACTTTTCTGGAAGGGCCCAAGAGAATTCAGAATATTCCAACAAAGATGAACAAGAGAAAGGCCTTTTAGGTCAGTATGCCAATAATAATCGATAATAACTGGAATACTCTTTATCCTGTATAACTGCATGGATCACTCTCTCTTCATTTACCTCTCTGCTCAAATCCTACCTTCCTAGAAAGGTTCCCCCAATACTTCATCCAAAATGGTATCCCCTATCACTCTCTACCCCTTTCATGCTTTAAAAAATACATATTTTATGGCACTTATTACCTGACATTATGTACATATTTTCCTCTATCAAAAAAGTTAGCTCTATTAGAGCCTTGTCTGCTTTATTTACTTCTATACTCAAAATTTGGCACACAGTAGCTCTTAGTAAGTTAAGAAAAAGGACAAGAGCCCTTATTACCTGATGATGGTACACCCACCAAGCACTAGTGATAACTCGTGCATCCCAAGCAGCACTGTAGCAAAGTGCCATTGTGCCAGCTTCAGTCAAGGTCCGTGGGGGGATGGGTTCTCCTGGAATAACAACGCATAATGTTTCAACACCAAAGTATGGACTTTCTCCAGAGAAAGATGAAAATTACATGCTGCATGACAGGGTCAATCACGTATCTTTTTTTTTTTTGAGACAGAGTCTCGCTCTGTCACTCAGGCTGGAGTGCAGTGGCACAATCTCAGCTCACTGCAACCTCCACCTCCTGGGTTCAAGCAATTCTCTGCCTCAGCCTCCTGAGTAGCTGCGATTACAGGTGCCCGCCACCATTCCTCACTAAATGTTTGTATCTTTAGTAGAGACGGGGTTTCACCATCTTGGCCAGGCTGGTCTTGAACTCCTGACCTCATGATCCACCCACCTCAGCCTTCCAGAATGCTAGGATTACAGGCGTAAGCCACCGCATCCGGCCGGTCAATCATATATCTTAAATACTAATACATTTTTACTTCACCATTATAAAAAGTTACTAAAAATGTATTTTTAATATTGCTATTTACAGAGCAAGCTTTTAAATGACCTATGTAAATAAAACATGTCAGAGAAGAAATATCCTCTCACATCAATAATTCTAACTTCACTCCAGAAAAGATAATTTAGAGAAATCCATTTAAAGTTTGAAGACTTCCAAAATTAAAACAGATTGGCGGAATCATGAACACGAAGAGCATATATGAATAATTCCCTTATGGTTAGATTTCAAATATTTTTAAATTGGGGTATAATTCACCTGCCATAAAATTCACCCCTTTAAAGTGTACAATTCAATGGCTTTTTGTATATTCATAATGCTGTGTGACCATGACCATCAACACTATTTAATTCCAGAACATTTTCATCATCCCAGAAAAGAAACCCTGTATTCATTAGCAGCCACTCCCCATTTTCTCCTCTGTACCCAGTCCCTGGCAATTACTAATCTATTTTCTGTCTCTATGGTTTTGCCTAATTTGGACATTTTATACAAATGTAATCATACATAGCATTTTAGGTTTGGCTTCTTTCACTTAGCTTAATGTTTTTCAAGGTCATTCCATGTTAAAAGCGCATATAAGTACTTCTGTTCTTTGTAAGTCTGAATAATATTCCATTATATGGATATATCACATTTTGTTTATTCATTAATTGAATGACATATGGATTGTTTCCATTTCTTGGCTATTATAAATAATGCTGCTATCAATATCTGCAAACAAGTTTTGTATGGACACATACCTTTGCTTATCTTGGGTATATACCTAAGAGAGGAATTGCAGGGTCAATTATGTTTTACATTTTTTGCAACTGCCAAACCATTTCCCACAGCAGCTGTATCACTGTCCATTCCCACCAGCAGTATTCTATTTTCTCCACCATCATCACCAACACATGTTACTGTTTTTGCCAGCATCATCACCAACACGTGTTAGTGGGTATAAAGTGGTATCTTGTGTTTTTGAGATGGAGTCATGCTCTTTTCGCCCTGGCTGGAGTGCACTGGCGTGATCGCTGCTCACTGCAACCTCTGCCACCTGGGTTCAAGCGATTCTCCTGCCTCAGCCTCCTGAGTAGCTGGGATTACAGGTGTGTGTCACTACGCCCGGCTAATTTATATATATATATATATATATATTTTTATTTTTTTTTTTTTTTTTTTTTTAACTAGAGATGGGGTTTCACTATACTGGCCAGGCTGGTATCAAACTCCTGACCTCAAGTGATCCACCTGCCTCTGCCTCCCAAAGTGCTGGGATTACATGCATGAGCCACAGCGCCTGACTGGTATCTTGTGATTTGATTTAAATTTTCCTAATGACTGATGATACTGAGAATTGTTTCATGTGATGGTTGGCCATTCACGTATCTTTGCAGAAATATCCATACAAATCTCTTGCTCATTTTTCAGCTGGGTTACTTCCCTTTCTATTGTTGAAACTTAAGAATTATTTGGATACTAGTCTCATCAGATAAATGATTTGCAAATATGTTCTCTTATTCTGTGGGTTGTCGTTTAACTTTCTTGATAATGTTCTTTGGATTAAGGTTTTATTTATTTGTTGTATTTTTTGAGACGGAATTTCGCTCATTGCCCAGGCTGGAATGCAATGATGCCATCTCAGCTCACTGCAATCTCCGCCTCCTGGGTTCAAGCGATTCTCCTGCCTCAGCCTCCCAAGTAGCTTGGATTACAGATGCCTGCCACCATACCAGGCTAATTTTTCATATTTTTTAGTTGAGACAGGGTTTCACCATGTTGGCCAGGCTGGTCTTGAACTCTTGACCTCAGGTGTTCCACCTGCCTCGGCCTTCCAAAGTGCTGGGATTACAGGCGTGAGCCACTGTGTCCGGGCTGAAATAAGGTTTTTAATTTCATGTCTAACTTATCTGTTTTTTGTTTGATTACTTATGATTCTGGTATCATATCTAAGAAATTACTACATGATACAAGATCATGAAAATTTATGCGTTGTTTTCTTCTAGCAGCTTTATACTTCTGGCTTTTAAGTTTAGGTCTTGGATGCGTTTTAAGTTAATTTTTATAAATAGTGTGATGAACAGGTCTATCCTCAATCTTTTGCATGTCGATATCTATTTAACTACTGTTAAAAAGTTAAGCCACAGACTGGCAGAAAATATTTGCAAAAGACATAGCAGATGAAAGATTGTTATCTAAAATATACAAAAAACTCTTAGAACTCAACAGTAAAAACATGAATAGCCCAATTAAAAAATAGGCCACTTTTAACAGACACTGCATCAAAGATATACATATGAATATCTAATAAGTCATCAAGGAAATGCAAATTACAACAACACTGAAATACACTATGCATCAATGATAATGGCCAAAATCCAAAGCACTGACAACGCTAAATTCTGGTGGCAGTGGAACAACAGGAACTCCCATTGCTGGTGGTGATGTAAAAGGATACAGCCACTTTAGAAGACAGTCTGGTGGTTTCTTACAAAACTAAAAATATGGCTGGGTGTGGTGGCTCATGTGTGTAATCCCAGCATTTTGGGAGGCCGAGACGGGTGGATCACGAGGTAAGGAGATCGAGAGCATCCTGGTTAACACAGTGAAACCCCGTCTCTACTAAAAATACAAAAAATTAGCCAGCCTGGTGGCGGGCGCCTGTAGTCCCAGCTACTCAGAAGGCTGAGGCAGGAGAATGGCATGAAACCAGGAGGCAGAGCTTGCAGTGAGCCGAGATTGCACCACTGCACTCCAGCCTGGGCGACAGAGTGAGACTCCGTCTCAGAAAGAAAACTAAAAATACTCTTACCATGTGATTCAACAATCTTGATGTTCTGTATTTACCAAAATGAACTGAAAATTTATATTCATACAAAAACCTATGCAGATGTTTAAAGTAGCTTTATTCATATTGCCAAAACTTGGAAGCAACCAAATTCAGTAGATTAATGGATAAACTGTGGTTCATCCAGACAACTGAACATTATTAGGGATAAAAAGAAATGAGCTATCAAGCCATGAAGAGACATGGAGGAAAGGTAAAAGCACACTACTAAGTGAAGAAGCCAGCCTTTAAAGATCAGTGGTTGTCAGGGGTTGGGGGAAGGGAGGAATGAACAGGCAGGGCACAGAGGATTTTTTGAGCACAGCCAAACTAAATCTGTATGATACTATAATGGCAGATACATGTTTTATACATTTGTCCAAACTCGAAGACTACACATCATCAAGAGTGAACCCTGGCTGGGCTTGGTGACTCATGCCTGTAATCCCAGCACTTTGGGAGGCTGAGGTGGGCAGATCACTTGAGGTCAGGAGTTCAAGACCAGCTTGGCCAACACAGTGAAACCCTGTTTCTTTTAAAAATACAAAAACTAGCCAGGTGTGGTGGCACGTGCCTGTAATTCCAGCTACTTTGGAGGCTGAGGCAGCAGAATTGCTTGAACCCGGGAGGCAAGGTTGCAGTGAGCCAAGATTACGCCACTGCACTCCAGCTGGGCAACAAGCAAGACTCCATCTCAAAAAAAAAAAAAAGAGTGAATCCTAATACAAACTGTGGACTCTGGGTCATAATGATGTGTCAGTGTAGATTCATTAGTTGTAACAAATGTACCGTTCTGGTGGGGGATATTGATAATAGGGGAGGTTACGCATGTATGCAGCAGGGGTTATGTGGGAAATCTCTATACATTCTGCTCAATTTTGTTGTGAACCTAAAACTGGGCGAAAAAATTGTCTATTTAAAAAAAGAGGCCAGGAGGCTGGGCGCAGTTGTTCATGCCTGTAATCCCAGCACTTTGGGAGGCCGAGGCAGGCGGATCAGAAGATCAAGAGATCAAGACCATCCTAGCTAACACGGTGAAACCCCATCTCTAATAACAATACAAAAAATTAGCCCGGCGTCGTGGCGGGCACCTGTAGTCCCAGCTACTCAGGAGGCTGAGGCAGGAGAATGGTGTGAACCTGGGAGGCAGAGCTTGCAGTGAGCCGAGATCACACCACTGCACTCCAGCCTGGGCGACACTGCAAGACTCCATCTCAAAAAACCAAAAACAAAAAATAAATTAAAAAAAAAAAGAAAGAAAGAAAGAAAAAAGAAACAGGAAATTCTATCCCCATTGGTCTTGGCACCACTGCTGAAAATTAACTGACCATAAACTACAGGTTTATTTCTGGAATCTCAATTCTATCCCTTGATCTATTTGTCCATCTTCATGCCAGTACCACAGTGTCCTGCTTACTGTTACTCTGTAGAAAGCTTTAAAATCAGGAAATACGAGTCCTTCAAAATTTGCTCTTCATTTTCAATACTGCTTTGGCTAATCTGAGTCCCCCTGCATTACCATATGAATTTTAGAATCAGCTTCTCCATCTCTTAAAAAAAAACAAAAAAAATGCTGGGCCAGGGGCAGTGGCTCATGCCTGTAATCCCAGTACTTGAGGAGGTCAAAGTGGGTGGATTGCTTGAGCTCAGGAGCTCGAGAGCAGTCTGGGCAACATGGCAAAACTTCATCTCTACAAAAAACACAAAAATTAGTTGGGCACAGTGGCATGTGTCTATAGTCCCAACTACTCAGGAGGCTGAGATGGGAGGATCGCTTGAACCTGGAAGGTCAAGGCTGCAGGGCACCAATCACACCACTTTATTACAGCCTGGGTGACAGAAGGAGACCCTGTCTCAAAACAAACAAACAAAAAAAGCAGCTGCAATTTTGAAGGATTACACTGAATCCATAGATTACTGGGGAGTACTGCTATCACAACAATATTAAGACTTCCAATACAAGCACATGAGATGTCCAATTTAGCTCTTTAATTCCTTAAAATAATTTTATAGTTTATTATTTGTAAGTGTTGTCTTTTGGTAAATTGATTCCTAAGTATTTTATTATTTTAATGCTATTATAAATTGACTTGTTTTATTAATTTCCTTTTCAGATTGTTAATTGGTAGTGTATAGAAATACAAGTGATTTTTGTTTATTGATCTCATATCCTGGACATTGCTGAACTTGCTTATTAGCTATGATAATTTCTGGTGGATTCTTTAGGTTTTTTAAATGTGTGAGATCATATCAACTGTAAACATAGTTTTACTTTTGCCTAATTTGGATTTTATTTCTTTTTATTGCCTAATGACCTATATAGAACCATCAGTATAATGTTAAATAGAAAGGGCAAGAAACAAACATATCTGTCTTATTACTGATGGGAGGAGGAAAGTACCCAATCTTTCAGCAGTAAGTATGATTGTTAGCTGTGGGTTTTTCATAAGTGCTTGTTTACCAAGTTGAGGAATATCCCTTCTATTCCTAGTTTGCTGAGTGTTTTTATCACAAACAAATGTTGAATTTTGTCCAATGGTTTTTCTTCATAAGTTGAGATAATCTATGTTTTATTTGTCCTTTATTAGTAGACTGTATTACACTAATTTCCATATACTGAACCAACCTTTCATTCCTGAGATAAATCATACTTTGTCATGGTATATAGTCACTTTAATATGCTGCCAGATTCAGTTTGCTAATATTTTGTCAAATATTTTTGTCTATATTTATAACTGGTATTAGTCTGTAGTTTTCTTGTGTTATCTTTGGTTTTTGTAATACTGGCCTTGTAGAATGAGTTAGGAAGTGTTCCCATTGATCCCATATTTGGAAGAGTTTGTGAAGAACTGGCATTCAACCTTCTTTATAATTCACCAGTAAAGTCATCTGACCTAGGGTTTTCTTTGATGAGTATTTTTAAAATATTTTTCTTTATTATTAATCCAATCTCTGTACTTACAGGTTTATTTCAATTCTCTATTTCTTCTTGAGTCAGTTTTAGCATTTATATCTTTGTAGGAATTTGTCCATTTCATCTAGGTTACATAATCTGCTGGCATATAATTGTTCATGGTATTGCCTTATAATCCTTTCAATATCTGTAAAGTCAGTAGTAATGTTCCCTATTTCATTCCTGATTTTAGGGATTTGAGTCCTCTATTTTCTTGGTTAGTCTAGCCAAGGGTTTATCAATTTTGTTTACCTTTTCAAAGAACCAACTTGGATTTTGTTCATTTTCTCTATTTTTTTCCTATTCTCTGTTTTATTCATTTCTACTCTAATATTTACTATTTTCTTCCTTCTCCTTGCTTTGGGTTGTTTTTCTAGTTCTTAAAGTGCAAAGTGGCCGGATGCGGTGGCTCAAGCCTGTAATCCCAGCACTTTGGGAGGCCGAGACGGGCGGATCACGAGGTCAGGAGATCAAGACCATCCTGGCTAACACGGTGAAACCCTGTCTCTACTAAAAACTACAAAAAACTAGCCGGGCGAGGTGGCAGGCGCCTGTAGTCCCAGCTACTCGGGAGGCTGAGGCAGGAGAATGGTGTGAGCCCGGGAAGTGGAGCTTGCAGTGAGCTGAGATCCGGCCACTGCACTCCAGCCTGGGCGACAGAGCAAGACTCCATCTCAAAAAAATAAATAAATAAATAAATAAATAAAGTACAAAGTTAGGTTACTGATTTGAGATAGAAATTTCCTCTTTTTAAATATAGGCGTTTACAGCTATAAATTACCCCCTAAGGGCTGCTCTTCTTGCATCTCATAAGTTTTGATATACAGTATTTTCATTTCATTCATCTCAAAGTGTTTTGTGGCATATTTTGTGATTTCCTCTTTGTTCCATTGCTTATTTGTAACTGTGGTATTTAATTTCCACATACTTATGAATTTAAAACATTTTCTTCTACTACTGGTTTCTTACTTTGTCTAATTTCAAGAGTTTTAAATGTATTGAGGCTTGTTTTTGTTTCTTTTTTTGAGATGGGAGTCTCACCCTGTCACCCAGGCTGGAGTGCAATGGTGCTGTCTCAGCTCACTGCAATCTCTGCCTCCTGGGTTCAAGCGATTCTCCTGCCTCAGCCTCCTGAGTAGCTGGGACTACAGGCGTGTGCCACCACACCTAGCTTATTTTTTGTATTTTTAGTAGAGATTGAGTTTCACCATGTTAGCCAGGTTGGTCTCAACCTCCTGACTTCATAATCTGCCTGCCTCAGCCTCCCAAAGTGCTGGGATTACAGGCGTGAGCCACCACATTCGGCCAAGGCCTGTTTTAGAGACTATCCTATGGTCTACCCCAGAGAAGATTTCATGTGCACCTAAGAATACAGGGTGAGCACCCCAAATCTGAAAATCCAAAATGCTTCAAAATCTAAAACTTTCTGAGTGCAGCATGACGACTAAAGAAAATGCCCACTGGTGTTTGCTAGAAATGTTTTGGAGCATTTTGAATCTCTGATTTTTGGATTTGGGATGCTAAACTGGTAAGTATAATGCAAATACTTCAAAATATAAAAACACTTCTGGTCCCAAGCATTTCAGATAGGCTACTCAGCCTGTATTGTGCTGTTGTTAGGTAGAGTATTCTAGAGGTGTCTGTTAGATTTAGTTTATAGTGTTGTTCAAGTCTTCCATTTCCTTGCTGATTCTGCGTCCAGTTATTCTATGACTGAAAGTTGGGTATTAAAGTCCTCAATTATTATTGCAGAACTATCTCTTTCTCCCTTCAATTCTGTCAGGTCTGCTTCATGTATTCTAGGGCTCTGTTATTAGCAGCACATATAACTGTTATATCTTCTTGATAGACTGATCCTTTTATCACTGTATCTTTTTTTATTACGTGTGTGTGTGTGTGCGTGTGTATGTGTGTGTCTGTGTTTTAGAGATGAAGTCTCATTCTCTCACCCAAGCTGATCCTCCCACCTCAACTTTCTGTACCTGGGACCACAGGTGCATGCCACTGCACCCAGATTTTTAAAAATTATTCTAGAGGTGAGGTTTCACTGTCTTGCCCAGTTTGGTCTCAAACTCCTGGCCTCAAACAATCCTCACACTTCAGCCTCCCAAAGTGCTGGGATTACAGCCATGAGCCATCACATCTGGCTCTCTTAAATTTTTGTCTCACACTAAAAATATTTTAAAGAAAGGAATAAGAATTCTGAATAGAAAGAAATATATTACCTGTTGGATTCTTAATTACACAGCTAGTAGCTCCATGAAGATCAGCGTGTACATAAATGTCTCCTTAAATACAGACAAAAAAAAAATGACACTTTAAGTTCTAATTCTCTCTCTTTTTTTTTTTTTCAGATGGAGTCTCACTCTGTCGCCCAGGCTGGAGTGCAGTGGTGTGATTTCGGCTCACTGCAACTTCCGCCCCTGAGGTTCAGGCAATTCTCCCACCTCAGCCTCCCAAGTAGCTGGGATTACAGGCACACACTACCATGCCCAGCTAATTTTTTTGGTATTTTTAGTGGAGACAGGGTTTCACCATGTTGGCCAGGCTGTTCTTGAACTCCTGACCTCAGGTGATCCACCTGCCTCAGCCTCCCAAAGTGGCTGAGATTACAGGCGTGAGCCACCACACCCGGCCAAGTCCTAACTCTAAGTGTGAAAAATGATTGCAAACTTTAACACCGCAACAGTAACCTTTTAAAAATTTGACCTACAATGACTCTGAAGACTGAAAGTTATTCAATACTCTAATGTAATAGAGTATTGAAAGTCCAACACTACAGATTAGCTCAGCAATATCATTTTAGAAATATTCACTTAAAAACTAAAAGCATCAAAACACATACTCAACAAACCATGAAGCATCATGCATCAAATCTTTCTACTAGTTAAATCTATCAAACAAAAGAGTATAACAAGAAAATCAATGCCTAATATTGAGATAACTGATCCAATCATTTAAGAGAAAATTCTTCCGAATTTTAATCTTACCTACCTGGTGTCAGGTATCTTTTCACAATTATTTCATTCTGTTGCTGATCTCGTCCACCTATAATTAGATAGTTCTCTGAGCTAATGAACCATAGAAATTTCTCAAACCTACCGAGATGAAAGAAAAAAAGTTAACTTTTCTTTATAGCTGCCTGAATTCATACCCTTTTTGCAAACGAAACACAACAGGAAGCTATCCTGCCTGTGTAGTTTAAGACAAGTTGATGGTTTAATTTTTTTTAAGGCATCAAGCTGAATTTGACTAAAAACCTATAATACAAATTGCCCTAGGATATTCTTAAGACAGTCTTAGAAAAAAGAAATTAAATTCTATATTTAGAAAAGTTACCTTCTTACTCCATATAGCCTTCTTAAACTCAATAACTTCTAACAATAAATTACATAAAGCAAAAGTATAAAATGTCATATGGTCCCTCAGTTTAGCTTTCTTTTAGTGAGGTACTGAATAAGCTTTAGACCACTGATAAAAAAGAAATGTTGTTTTCCCACTCTGTTCTCAATAAATGAACGTAATTCATCTTTATATATGATATTATTTACGTTGTTTTAAACACAAAAGACCAAAAATTGTCTTTAGGAGAGTAAAATTATAACTTTTCTCAAAAGACAAAGTAACTTGGGTTTTCATGATTAATACCTGCAAGATAAAAAGTATAGAGTATATTATCTGTATGACATTTAGAAAATGACATGCAAGACAGATGAAAATAAATACTTGCTACATGATGTATGACTACAGAGATTATCTTCTGTATGTTTTAATCCACAATTTTTAAAACTTTTGGTTAAAAATGGTAGACTAAGCACAGATACTTAACTTACACTCCCTAATACAACAGTGAAAGGACTTTACTACTATTTTCTAATCTGACTTTTTAATTGGGTAACATACACTCATGGTTGAATAAAATTATTTACTTATAAAAAAGGTCAGCCAGACACGGTGGCTCACACCTGTAATCCCAGCACTTCAGGAGACTGAGGCGGGCAGATCACAAGGTCAGGAGATCTAGAACACCCTGGTTAACACGGTGAAACCCCGTCTCTACTGAAAATACGAAAAATCAGCTGGGCGTGGTGGCAGGGTCCTCTAGTCGCAGCTACACTAGAGGCAGAGGCAGGAGAATGGCATGAACCTGGGAGGCGGAGCTTACAGTTAGCCGAGATCACGCCCCTGCACTCCAGTCCAGGCGACAGAGTGAGACTCCGTCTCAAAAAAAAATAAAAATAAAAAATAAAATAAAAAATAAAAAAAAGGTAGTGAGAGATCCTGCATCCCTTCAGTTCCTGTCACTACACCAAAGAGGGAGCCATTGTGATTGGCTTTCTGAGCATCCTTCTCGAGATTCTTTACACATAGAAAAGTTAAAATATTTATCCTAATCTTCTCTTTCCTGTTGTAGGAAGTCAGGGACCCCGAATGGAGGGACCAGCTGGAGCTGTGGCAGAGGAACATAAATATTAAGATTTCATGGACATTAACCAGTTTCCAAACAATACTTTCATAATTTCTTACACCTGTCTTACTGCCTTTTTTTTTTTTTGAAACGGAGTCTCGCTCTGTCACCCAGGCTGGAGTGCAGTGGCACAATCTCGGCTCACTGCAAGCTCCACCTCCCAGGTTCACGCCATTCTCCTGCCTCAGTCTCCCAAATAGCTGGGACTACAGGCACCTGCCACCATGCCCAGCTAACTTTTTGTATTTTTTTTAGTAGAGACATGTTAGCCAGGATGGTCTCGATCTCCTGACCTCGTGATCCACTCGCCTTGGCCTCCCAAAGTGTTGGGATTACAGGCATGAGCCACCGCACCCAGCCCTTACTTTAATCTCTTA
This sequence comes from Rhinopithecus roxellana, assembly GCF_007565055.1. Classification (NCBI taxonomy): domain Eukaryota; kingdom Metazoa; phylum Chordata; class Mammalia; order Primates; family Cercopithecidae; genus Rhinopithecus; species Rhinopithecus roxellana. Next base: position 6,207,638 of record NC_044553.1, read on the forward strand.
ATCCTGTTATCTTCGTAAGATAAGGACATACATCACCTCAGGACCACTGTGATAATTGTGTTAACTGTACAAACTGATTGTGAAACGTGTGTTTGAACAATACGAAATCAGTGCACCTTGAAAAAGAACAAAATAACAGCGATTTTCAGGGAACTAGGGAAGACAACCATAATGTCTGACTGCCTGCAGGGTAAGGCAAAATACAGTCATATTTTCCTTCTTGCAGAGAGCCTATAAACAGACATGCAAGTAGAGAAGATATCTCTAAATTCCTTTCCTAGCAAGGAATATTAATAATTAATACCCTGGGGAAGGAATGCATTCCAGTGGGGAGGTCTATAAATGGCCACTCCAGGAGTGTCTGTCTTATGCAGTTGAGATAAAGACTGCAATACGCCCTGGTCTCCTAAAGTACCCTCAGGCTTATTAGGGTGGGGAAAAAACTCTGCCCTGGTAAATCTGTGGTCAGACTGGTTCTCTGCTCTTGAACCCTGTTTTCTGTCGTTTCAGATGTTTATCAAGACAATACGTGCACTGCTGAACATAGACCCTTATCAGTAATACTGCTTTTGCCCTTTTGCCCTTTGCCTTGTGATCTTTCTTGGGCTCTTTATCAGGAGTTTTTGATTTTGCCCTTGTCCTGTTTCCTTAGAAGCATGTGATCTTTGTTCTCCGTTTTGCCCTTTGAAGCATGTGATCTTTGTGACCTACTCCCTGTTCTTGCACCCCCTTCCCTTTTGAAATCCTTAATAAAACTTGCTGGCTTTAAGGCTCCAGTGGGCATCATGGTCCTACTGATATGTGATGTCACCCCCGGCAGCCCAGCTGCAAAATTCCTCTCTTTGTACTCTTTCTCTTTATTTCTCAGCCGGCCGGCACTTATGGAAAATAGAAAGAAACTATGTTGAAATATTGGGGGTGGGTTCCCCCAATATATTTTTAGACATAGCACAAACTGTTCTGCATATTGCTTTTTTCACCTAAAAGTACATTTTCTTCGTTGCTGAATGGACACACTACACTTACTTAACCATTCCCCTATTGATAGTAAAGAGGTCTGTAAAAAGACAAAGATATAGGGACAAAAATAATGGGAGAGAAAAATCAAAGATGCATTTTGTAATCATCCTAGTAAAGGAATGTACAGCCAACAAGTCAATAAAAAGTAGTCAATCAAAAGAAGGCAATAATGAAGACAAAAGAGGACACAGAACAAATGGGACAAGTAAAAAGCAAATAGTAAGATGGGTAGATTTAAACCCAAATATATCAGAGATTACATTAAATATAAATGCATTAAATGCCCAGGTAAACAGCAAAGACTGTCAGACTGGAAAACAATGACAATGATATATATGATGCTCCTTTAAAATACAAGGATGGAAAGGCTGAAATATAATGATGAAAAAAGATAGGCCAGGTGCGGTGGCTTATACCTGTAATCCCAGCACTTTGGGAGGCCAAGGCAGGTGGATCACTTGAGGTCAGGAGTTTGAGACCAGCCTGGCCAACATGGTAAAGCCTCATCTCTACTAAAAACAGAAAAATTAGCCAGGCATGGTGGCGGATGCCTATAATCCCTGCTACTCAGAGGGCTGAGGCAGAATTGCTTGAACCCAGGAGGCAGAAGTTGCAGTGAGCCAAGATTGCACCACTGCACTTCAGCCTGGGTGACAGAGCAAGACTATGTCTCAAAAAAAAGAAAGAAAAAAAAAGAAAGAAAAAAGATATACCGTGTAAACACTAACCAAATGAAAGCTGAACTAGTTACACCTGACAAAGAAGGAAAAAATAATTACAAGTTAGAAGGACATTTCATTAAAGTTGATAGAAGGCTCAATTCATTAGAAAGATATAACAGTTACATAGTTGTATCATCGAATTACATTGTCTCATATATAAAAAGCAAAAACTGGCAAAAGTAAAAAGAGAAATGGACAAATTCACAGAAGAATATTATAAACTTTCTGCCAATATATTTTAAACTTTAGACAGTCTTTAAAAAAAACACTGCTCACCAAAACTAGGAAATTTGAACAGTCCTTACATTTAATAAATAATTTGAATCTGCAATGAAAAGCTTCCCCAACGAAAACTCCAGGACTACTCAGCTTCACAGGTGAATTTCATCAGATATTTAAGAACAACTGAAAAAGAAACACTTTCCAACTTGTTTATGAGGCAATATGACCTTGATACCAATACCCAACAAGAACATTACAAGAAATGATAATTACAGGATGATCCTATTCAACAACAGAGATGTCAAACAAAACAGAGAGAGAGAGGAGACAAATACAACCAAATTTTGAAAGCTGGAAAACAAATGGACAAGTGATCAGACTTAAGAAGCTGAATCCTAAGCTAACAGTGAAAAAAGCAACAACTAAATTTACAATGTAAAACTCATAAAAGGCTAAACAAATGGCAGCACAAACACTTAAGGAAGTACGAGTTTAAGACGAGAATGAAAACAGGAGGACTGGCTGAGAGTCTGTTCAAGAAGCAGTTAGTTCCACATACGTTCTTTCCAGTTAATTTCTGTTCCATTTCCTAACAGAAGGCCAGAGGTTAATTTATCTAGAAAGGGTATAAAGATCATCTCTGGACAAGGGTAAATGTGGCACAGCTATATAACCAGGAGTAACATATGTAAAACACAGCAAATAAGTAAATGAATTACTGGATCCTGAGACTCTCAGTCTATTATTTCCACTGGGCTCCCCAAATGCTGCAGCAGCCAGGTCTTCACCTTACAAGCAGGAGAGAAAAAGAATCTTTTCCGGGAAATGAGACTAGCTCAAGAGGAAAAGGGCTAAAGACAATGAAGATTCTACACAAAATGGCCAACACAGATCATTTCACAAGCCCAACCACCCAGGGAACTTCCAGTCAGCATTTTAATACCCTACCAAAAAATGTAAAACGTTGAATAGACAATCAAGGAATACCAGACATTAATGAAAGTCTCTAATGTGAAAGCTGGAGATAAAAGCAACATTTTTTAAAAAGTGCCTGTACTCCCAGCTACTCAGCAGCCTGTGCAACAGAGCAAGGCTCTGTCTCCAAAAAAAAAGAAAAAAAAAAAAGGAGGGTGCGGTAGGGCTGATGTGGGTATGTCAAAAACAAGTTACGGTAACATAACATGAGTAACTATAGACATCCAATATATGGCACAAGGAACACAGTTAATAACACTGTATTATATATTGGAAATTTGCTGAGAGTAGATTTTTTAAGTGTTCTTACCACACACACGAAAAACAGAGTAACTATGTGAGATGATGGATATGTTAATGTGCTTGACTGTTCCATTTCATTACGCATATGTATCTAATAAAAGCATACTATAGACCTTAAATATATATATATATGTTTCTTTTTTTGAGATGGAGTCTCACTCTGTTGTCCAGGCTGGAGTGCAGCGGCATGGTCTTGGCTCACTGCAACGTCTGCCTCCCAGGCTTAAGTGATCCTCCCACCTTAGCCTCTCAAGTAGCTGGGACTACAGGTGTGCGCAACTACACCTAGCTAATTTTTGTACTTTCTGTAGAGACGGGGTTTCACCATGTTGCCCAGGCTGGTCTCGAACTCCTCATCTCAGGTTATCTGCCGGCCTATGGCCTCCCAAAGTGCTGGGATTACAGGAGTGAGCCACCGCACCCTGTCTTTATAGAAACATCTTGAAAAGCAGAGAGTTCTGAATGTTGATGTCCCTGAGATAGAGCAATTGCATGTAACCAAAATCTGTGTGTTTTCGTTTGTGAGCATCTGGTCCAGTGCCCTCCCTTCACTTGCTCCAAGGCTATAGGATGTTGTGATACCCATTAGCTAATTACCTTTGGGAAATGATTTCAGAGCATCAGGGTGCTACTTCAGCCATCCATTTGCTTTTTTTTTTTTTTGAGACAAAGTCTCGCTCTATTGCCCAGACTGGGGTGCAGTGGCACGATCTTGGCTCACTGTAACCTCCGCCTCCCAGGTTCAAGCGATTCTTCTGCCTCAGCCTCCAGAGTAGTTTGGTCTACAGACACAAGCCACCACACCTGGCTAATTTTTATATTTTTAGTAGAAACGGGGTTTCACCTTATTGGCCAGGCTGGTCTCGAACTCCTGATCTCGTCATCCACCCGCCTTGGCCTCCCAAAATGCTGGGATTACAGGTATAAGCCACCATGGCTGGCTCCCATTTCCTTTTGTTTGACAGCAGGCAAGTGTCTGTTTGTTGAAATGACACATTTGATCCTTTTTTCTTTTTTTAAGACGGAGTCTTGCTCTGTCGCCCAGGCTGGAGTGCAGTGGCTGGATCTCAGCTCACTGCAAGCTCCGCCTCCCGGGCTTACGCCATTCTCCTGCCTCAGCCTCCTGAGTAGCTAGGACTATAGGCGGCTGCCACCACGCCCGGCTAGTTTTTTTTTTTTTTTTTTTTTTTGTATTTTTTTAGTAGAGACGGGGTTTCACCGTGTTAGCCAGGATGGTCTCAATCTCCTGACCTCGTGATCCACCTGTCTCAGCCTCTCAAAGTGCTGGGATTGTAGGCTTGAGCCACCGCGCCCAGCCCATTTGATCCTTTTTAAGGCTCAAAGGAAAGTTAATGAATACCTTTTGAGTTTGGTGCCACGACAGAGTCATTCCTCAAAGCTGTCAGCACTTATGCGCTGTCCTCTGGTATGCATGACTGCATGACTTTGCTTAAGTTCCTTACCCTCTCTGTTTCAGATTCTGAAAGTATTGTATCAAGAGGTAATAATGGGCTGGGTGTGGTGGCTCATGCCTATAAGCCCGGCACTTGGGAAGGCCAAGTAGAGTGGATCACTTGAGGTCAGGAGTTTGAGACTAGCCTGGCCAATACGGTGAAATCCATGTCTACTGAAAATACAGAAGTTAGCCAGGCATGGGGGTGCACACCTGTAGTCCCAACTACTTGGGAGGCTTAGGCAGGAGAATCCCTTGAGCCCAGGAGGTGAGGGCTGCAGTGAGCCGAGACTGCGCCACTGTACTCCAGTGTGGGCAACAGAGCTAGGACTCTGTCTCAAAGAAAAAAAAAGTAATAATGGCAGGGCCAGGTATGGTGGCTTTTGTCTGTAATCCCAGCACTTTGAGAGGCTGAGGTGGGAGGATCGCTTGAGCCCAGGAGTTCGAGATCAGCCTGGGCAATACTGAAAGATCCCATCTCTTAAAAAAAAAAAAAAAAAAAGAGGTAATGATGGCTCCCTTCCTCTCATAAACACACTCCAGGGATGAAAAGGATGACAATGTCTATGTGTATGATAGATTGTGGAAAGACTACCGCCATGTTAAGTGAAGAAAGGGAGTACATCTGCTGAACAGATTAACTTCTGGTCTCCAATCAGTAAGTGTGGGTGGGGTGGGGGGACTGCATGACTTTTTGTTTTTGAGAGGTCTAGCATTATCAGAGTCCCCTTAGATAATTTTTTTTTTTTTTTTTTTTTGAGACAGAGTCTTGCTCTGTCACCCAAGCTAGAGTGCCTGGATCTCGGCTTACTGAAACCTCTGCCTCAAGTTCAAGTGATTCTCATTCCTCGGCCTCCCTAGTAGCTGGGATTATAGGCATCCCCACCACACTCAGCTAATTTTTTTGGTAATTTTTTAGTAGAGATGGGTTTTCACCATGTTGGCCAGGTTGGTCTCGAACTCCTAACCTCCAGTGATCCAACTGTCTTGGTCTCCCAAAGTGCTAGGATTACATGCGTAAGCACCACCACGCCCAGCCTAAATATATATACTTAAATAAAATTTAAAAAGAAACAACTTAGAGAAGACAAAGACTTGCAAAAAAGAATACTAAAAAAATTTAATACATCAAAACTATTCTCAGAGAGCTAAAAGAAACTAAAGCAGAAACGTATTTATTTTTTTAAAAAGGTATATTCCAAGAACCAAAAAAAGTCCTCTCTTTTTTTTTGCCAGGAACACTATGTTGAGGAGAGAGTTCTTAAAATTAAAAACATGATAGGAAGTAATAAAAAAATTCAGTGGAAGGACTTGGTGAAAGATAAAGCTGAGGAAACTCCCAAGATGTAGAGCAAAATGATAGATTTGAAAACAGAAAATACAACAAAATTGGAGGACTGGTCTAGGGGGTCGCATATCTTAAAAACAAGATTTCCAGAAGGAAAAGAAAAAAGAAAGCAGAGGTCAGGCAGTTTTTCAAGAACTATTTCCAAAAAATGTCTCAGAACTGAAAGTTTCTGAATTAAAATAGCCCACAAAGTATCCAACATAATGGATTAAAACATCACCACCAACCCCAATTGTAAAATTTCGAAAAATTTGGAAAAAAAATTGGGAGGGGAGAAAATCTACAAGCTTGTAGAAAGGCAAAAACAAGTTTCATGTAAAATATCAACTATCAGCCAGGTGTGGTGGCTCATGCCTGTAATCCCAGCACTTTGGGAGGCTGAGGGGGGCGGATCACTTGAGGCCAGAAGTTAGAGACAAGCCTGGGCAACATGGCAGAAACCTTTCTCTACTAAACATACAAAAATTAGTTGGGCATGGTGGCGGGCACCTGTAATCCCAGCTACTCGGCAGGCTGAGACAGGAGAATCACGTGAACCTGGGAGGCGGAGGTTGCAGTGAGCCAAGATCATGTCACTGCACTCCAGCCTGGGCAACAAAGTGAGACTCTGTCTCAAAAAAACAAAATAAAAAATAAAATAAAATATCAACCATCAAAATAATACCAGATTTCTCAAGTTACTATAATGAAGCAATACCTTTAAAAGTCTGAGGAGGCCGGGTGTGGTGGCTCACGCCTATTATCTCAACACTTTGGGGGGCCAAGGTGGGTGGATCACGAGGTCAGGAGTTCGAGACCAGGGTTGGCCAGTAAGGTGAAACCCCATCTCCACTAAAAATACAAAAATTAGCCAGGCATGGTGGTGGGTGCCTGTAATCCCAGCTACTCGGGAGGCTGAGGCATGAGAATCCCTTGAAACCAGAAGGCAGAGGTTGCAGGGAAGCCAAGACTGCGCCACTGCACTCCAGCCTGGGCAATAAAAGTGAAACTCCATCTCAAAAAATATATATATATATGTCTGAGGAAAACATATTTTCATAGTAGAATTCTATATTTAATTTTTTTTTTGTTTTTAAGAGATGGGTTTTGGCATGTTGCACAGGCTAGTCTCGAACTCCAGAGGTCAAGAGATCCACCCACCTCAGCCTCCCAGAGTGCTGACATTACAGGAATGGGCCAGCATGCCCAGCCCAGTCAAACTATAACATTAAAATGTTTCATACATCGGAGACCTCAAAAACTTTGCTTTCTACACACCATTTCTTGTGAAGCTTCTGGAACACACACTCTTTCAACCAAGGAAGAAGTATGAGATCCAGAAAAGAGTTTCCAAAACAGAGAAGGTAAAGATAACTTCCAAGATAACAATAAAAGGAAACTGTATGATGCTTAAAGAGAACCAATCTAAAATTAAGTAAGTCAAAAAGCTACAGGAGAGACTTCTGACCTCTGCAAGATAATATTGATTGAATTCCAATGTGTCTGAACACACTTGGAAGATAAAACTGAGCAAGGAAGGAAAAAGAAAACAGAATTCTATGTGGGTCAGCTATAACATATAAATTATATGACTATAATTTAAATATTTATAATGATGCCAATGCTATTAATCTTGACAAAACTATGCTGTAACTGTGTGTGTATGGAATGGAACGCAAGTGGAAAGAGGGAAATCCTCATCTTTCCCAGTGGGAAGTTAGTAAGAGTGTAAAACAGAAAAATTAAGCAGCAGCAATATAAGCACACTACTAAGATAAATAAAGGCAAATATCAAAACAATCAACTAAAAGAGCTAAAAGTAGTTTCCTTCAGACAGCAGGCAATAGGAGTAAAGTGAGGAACTAGAGAGCTAGCTGAGTGCAGAAACTTATGCCTGTAATCCAGCAATGAGGATGAGACAGGAGAATCTCTTGAGCTTAGAAGTTTGAGACCAGCCTGGGCAACAAACTGAGACCCTGCCTCTACAGAAAATTTAAACATTAGCTGGGCACGGTGCCATGTGCCTGTAGTCTCAGCTACTTGGGAGGCTGAGGTGGGAGAACTGCTTGAGGCCAGGAGGTCAAAGCTACAGTGAGCCATGTTCATGCCACTGTATTCCACCCTGGGTGACAGAGACCCTGTCTCAAACAAACCAACAAAAAATTGCAGAGCTACTGGTTTTGTAACAAGCTTTGTAGAACTGTTTGACTTTTCTAAATAATGTGCATGGATAATTTTAATAAAAACAAAAACTAAATTTGAAAGAGAACACTTACCAATACACTTTTCTTGCTTTTTGAATAGAAGTAACAGTCTGAACTTCTTTTAATGTTTGCTTTGTTTTCTTTTCTGCTGATTTGAATGCCTATGTATAGAAAAGAGTTTTAAAAATAATTTGTTAAGAATTTATTTAAATAACACCAAAGTAAATAATGGGGCAAGAAATTTTTTAAATGGCACAAAATGGCACAATCTACACACACACACACACACACGCACACAAATATGCATACTTGAAAGTAATAAATGAAAATATTTTTGTCTTAAGTATTAAAATAATCCAAACCAAAGAATTACTATATGAAAATATTTGACCAAGACCTACAAATTAATAAATACATTGTCATTTTCTAGATACTGAGTACCTATCATGTGCTAGGTTCTAGGCTAGATGCCTGTTAGAGATACAAGAGTGAACAAGATGGACAAAGCCCCCACTCCCACCCCACTAGGTCTAGAAGAGACAACTATTAATCATATAATACTTTAAATAGACATATAATGGTAAGTGCTTCTAAAGATGCTATACGAGTATAACAAGGAAACCTGATTTATATTGGATTATGGTCAAAGAAGGTATCTCTGAGGAAAAAAAGGACCAGCAAGTAGTAATCAAGGGAAAAATGTCAAGAAATGAGGTTGAAGCAGTAGAAAGAGGGCCAAGTCATGAAGGCCACTCATTTAACAGCTATTAAAAAGTGCCTGTTCTGTACCAGGCAACATTCCAGGGATTGGGATGCAGCAACGAACAACATAAAGATTCTACTTTCATGCAATCTATATTCTAGAGGGAATCCAGAAAAAATAAACACATGTTGGGCTGGGGGGAGTGTTTTTCAAGAAAAAAATATGGCAAAATAAAGACAGAGATTCAGGGTGGTAATATCGTTAGCAATGAGTGGTCAAGGAAGGATTCTCTGATTAAATCTCATTTAAGTAGATATGTAAATGAAGAGAGGCGGCAAACTGAAAATTCCAGGTAGAGAGAACAGCAAGGGCAAAGACCCTGAGAGTGGAGCATGTGCCATTATTTTATGAACAGCTAAGATCCCAGTGTAGCCAGAAAGAGTGTATGAGAGGAGGAATGCAGGTGACGAGGTCAGAGGGGAGCAGGTCTTCTGTCCTTGCAGGATAGGAGAAGGGCTCTGAATTGTATTAAGATAGGAAGCAACTGGAAGATTTTGTCCAGAGAGAAAGGACTTCACTTTTATTTATTTTAATATATTTTTTGGGACAGAGTCTCGCTCTGTCACCCAGACTAGAATGCAATGGCATGATCTCAGCTCACTGTAACCTCCACCTCCTGGGTTCATTTGATTCTCCCACCTCAGCCGCCTGAGTAGCTGGGATTACAGGTACCCACCATCATGTTGGGCTAATTTTTGTATTTTCAATAGATATGCGGTCTCACCATGTTGGCCAGGATGGTCTCAAACTCCTGGCTTCAAGTGATTCACCGGCCTCAGCCTTCCAAAGTGCTGGGATTACAGGAGTGAACCATCACATCCAGTCGAAAGGATCACAACGGGCCTAGGTGTGGTGGCTCATACTTGTAATCCCAGCATTTTGGGAGACCAAGGGTCAAGGCCCGAAGTGGGCAGATCACCTGAGGCCAGCAGTTTGAGACCAGCCTGACCAACATGGTGAAACCCCGTTTCTACTAAAATTACAAAAAGCAGCTGGGCGTGGTGGCAGGCACCTGTAATCCCAGCTACTCAGGAGGCTGAGGTGGGAGAATCGCTTGAACCTGGGAGGCAGAAGTTGCAGTGAGCTCAGATCAAGCCATTGCACTCCAGCCTGAGCAATAAGAGTGAAACTCCATCTCAAAAAAAAAAAGGGGGGGGGTCACAATGGTTGTTATGTGGAGAACAGACTAGTGGGAAAACAGGAGAAGGAGAGAGAGCCAATCAGACACTACTATCATAGTCCATGTGAACAAAGAGGTGATAGGGGACCGACCAGTGGAAATAATGAGTAGCTAGATTCTGGCTATACTTTAAAGGAAGAATCAAAATGATTTACTGATGGATTGCATGATTTATGGGAAAAAGAGTCCAGGATATCACAAACGTTTTTAACCTGAGTGAACAGAAAAATGAAGGTGCTATTTACTGAGATGAAGAAGAATGGGGGAGGAGCAGGCGTGGGGGGAAAAATACTGGAAATATATACATTTAAAGCAAAGTTAAGTTTGAAAGATACTTCTGAATTAGAAAATCTCATTTAAACAGAAGAACTAATTATGTCCATTAAATTAAGCAGGCAAAAACAACTAACATTCACTCTAAGAAATACTCAGTACCTTCTCAGCAGCTTCAACTGTTTTTTGTGTCTTCTTAGCAGCATATCTCTTGTGATCATAATACCTAGAAAAACACATTTCTCTTAAATTTTAAGTAAAATATTTATTCTTTAGTTTTCTACCTAGTTCTAACTTTACAAATTATCAAATTATACAGAACAAATCAGAACAAACTGTATAATTAACAAAACTAAGTTTAAAAAAGTATTTTCACCCAAAAAAAGTATGCATACACAGGTGAAATGTAAAAGTTTTTTTAACATCCTTAATTTACTGCAGATAATACTTGGCCTAAAATTTAAAGTTAAATGACTTACTTTTTGGCATTGGCATATGCCGACAAGCTGAGATCAACGTCTACAAGTAAGGGCTTATTTTTCTGAGGCTTCTGCAGCTGTTTATTCTTTTGTTTTTTCTTTTTTCCTTTTGGTGGTTCAATTTCATTTTTTTCAACATTGACGTCACCATCAACATCATCATCTTCCTCCTCTGATAACAAGTATGGGTTTCTATTAAAAATATTCAATAGTATTTCACTGACGTCAATGACATCACTTTTTTTATTTTCAATTTTCTTCTTCGATAAAATTATAAATGGTTTACAGTACTGAAAGTTTCATTATTTAATCTAAATTAGTTTTTTCCCTTTCTCTGAGAATTTCAAAATATGAAGAAAAAATGTTTAATACAGTAAACAATTAAAATAACAAAATAAAGACAAGCATTAACTGCTTGACTAGGAGTCAAACTTACCTTAGCAGCATTGTAACATGATTTGTTTGTAGTTTTAATTCCTTGATTGCACTTGCAACAGGGTCTCCTTGAGCCTGGGCTTCTTTCACAATTAACCCAATTTCTGTCCAATCTATCTGGTTAGCTAAAGCACTTCGAACTACCTGAATGGCTCTGTCAACTATTTGTAGGTTCATTTCTATGAGCTCTCCTTTCAGTTTGTCTATTTCCTTAAGAAACAAACCACACACATTTACTACATTGTCAGTTAAAGTTAACATTTTTGGAAAAGCACTGAGAAAGCCAAACATAATACCTGAGCCTGCTGAAGAGCTTCCAATCTGTTTTCGTGATCCTTTCGAACATTATCTAATTTCTTCAATGCTTGTTTTTCCTTTTATTGGCAAAACAGATTTTTTAAAAATTAGGTTTCTCCTACCTCATGACACCCCTCTTTTACTTTCCAACACTCACTATCCTGACCACATCTATGCTGTTATCTAGCTGGCTGAAATTCCCATAGTCTACCACCCTTGGCCTATCCCACTACAACGAGTTCCATGCCCCAAAATTACTTCTCCTGTCTCCCTAACTCCCATTCCCTATATAGAAAGGTATTTTCATTACAGGTTACTGTGTGTATAAGATATACCCTTAATACCCTTGGCATTATTCAAACAGGCAAAAATCAAGACATTTTTTCCTATGGCACAAAAGTAAAGTTTTGGAGAACAAATTCTTTATTTTTTTTTTAAATAACAGAGACAAGGTCCTGCTATGTTGCCCTAGGCTGCTCTTGAACGTCTGAGCTCAATCCTCCCACCTCAGCCTCCCAGAGTGCTGGGATTACAGGCCTGAGCCACTGCACCTGGCAGGGAATGAATTCTTAAAGAGCATAAACTACCAAATGACTTCTTATTTTTTGCTGCTTTTGATTTTCTCAGAACTATTTCCAGTATTTTACAGAAGCTTTTTCCTGTAAATTAGTAAGACAAAGGCTCATGGTAGTTATTTGACCTTCTATATGGCATTTTATCATATATAATCTACATTTCAAGGTTATCAATTTGGGGGCAAAATTTCTAACACTAGTAATATCATCAATTAATGAGTATTTAAATGCTAGATGAAGTATTTAAATGCTAGATGAAATATTTTTTAAAATTTAGATAGTAAGAATGGTGACTATTAAGACACCCATAAAAACATGGGGTTCAGTTTAGTAGCCAAAGTGCTGCCACCATGTGGTAATTACATGATGTATATAATTCATCTGACTGGCCTACCTGCTTTGAAATTGTGCTATGATTAACTAACTTTTTTTTTTTTTTGAGACGGAGTTTCGCTCTTGTTGCCCAGGCTGGAGTGCAATGGCGCGATCTCGGCTCACCGCAGCCTCCGCCTCCCAGGTTCAAGCAATTCTCCTGCCTCAGTCTTCCGAGTAGCTGGGATTACAGGAATGCACCACCACGCCTGGCTAATTTTTTTGTATTTTTAGCGGAGACGGGGTTTCTGCATGTTGGTCAGGTTGGTCTCTAACTCCTAACCTCAGATGATCCACCCACCTCGGCCTCCCAAAGTGCTGGGATTACAAGCGTGAGCCACCGCGCCCGGCTTATGATCAACTAATTTTTTAAAACTGAAGAAGTGGTACAGGGATTCAAACAATTTGTTTTTTTTTTTTTTTCTTTAAGACAGAGTATCACTCTGTCGCCCAGGCTGGAGTGCAATAGCACGGTCTCAGCTCATTGCAACCTCCGCCTCCCAGGGTCAAACAATTCTCGTGCCTCAGGCTCCTGAGTAGCTGGACTACAGACACCCATACCACACCCTGCTAATTTTTGTATTTCCAGTAGAGATGGGGTTTCACCATGTTGGCCAGGCTGTTCTCGAACTCCTGACCTCAAGTGATCTGCCCGCCTCGGCCTGCCAAAGTGCTGGAATTTACAGGTGTGCGCCACCGCGCCCAGCCTCAAATAATTTGAAATTTTTGCACACATATTTTAAGACTACTTTTGAAAAAATCAAATCCCCTTCAAATCAAGAGTGACTATTAACAATTTATGAAACTGTTCTGCAGCAAATGCTCTAAAAACATGGTTAAATATGCTGGGAAAATACTGTACGTCACTTCTTTTGGAGTCACGATACACAGAAAACATATTAAGACCTAGCTTTAAAGTCCATTTAAAAAAGAAACAGTTTAATGATAAACAATATCTCCTCCTCTGGCCTATTTAAAATCTCCCTAGAACAGTATCTCCTTAACAGCAATGTTTTGAGAAGCTTTGGGTTGTTCTGAGCAAACCACATTAAAGTGTAAAGAACAGGCCTCACCTTCCCACTATATTTTCCTTTTTTTCCATAATATCTGAAATACTCATGAAACAAATGAGGACATACTTTTGAACAATAAAATCCCCCATGGACCTTCTTCATAAACCTCTATCACAAATAAAGAGGCAGGTCAGAGAGTTCCTGTACTACTTCTTACACTCTTTCTGAAAGGCTACCCTTTCCTATATCATCTACCCATCAAACCACTAAAGATTACCTGGTTTAATATGTGTTTTTAATAATACATACCTGTTGTAAAGCTTTTAAGTCAATTTTCTGGCCTTCTATCTTGGAATAAAATTCATCCACGGCCTTATTAAAAAAACAGACAAACAACTAGTTGAAAAAAAAAAGGACGGTCTCTACTTCAACTTGCATACACAGAATTTTATTTTACTTTTTTTTGAGACAGAGTCTTGTTCTGTTGCCCAGCCTGGATTGCAGTGGCGCGATCTCAGCTCAGTGCAACTTCCACCTTCCAGGTTCAAGTGATTCTCCTGCCTCAGCCTCTTAAATAGCTGGGACTACAGGCGCACCCCACCACATACCACTAATTTTTGTAGTTTTTCGTTGAGACAGGGTTTCACTGTGTTGGCCAGTCTGGTCTTGAACTCCTGACCTCAAGTGATCCGCCTGCCTTGGCCTCCCAAAATGCTGAGATTATAGGCATGATCCAGCATGCCCAGCTGCATACACAGAATTTTAGATTCCACTGTGTTTCATAACACCACTTAAAGAACTTGAACAGATTTCCAGTAAATGTATTATTTGGCTAAACAGTATCAAGAATCAAACGAAGTTCAAATCTCTGGTCTTTCATCCTAAAATAAAGTGGCAACAATTATTTCCAACAGCTGTATCTGTGACTACACTGATCTTTAATGCCCAGATTCATAGTGAATGTAAAGCAAGTATAGTTTCAATTTCTCAATAGAAGTTGATATTAACAGCTCATATCATGCTAACTAACTGGTAAAGGAACAGAATGGAAAACCCACCTTGTCAAATGATTCAAATTCTATATATGGACATTGTGAATGTTGAGAAAACAAGAAAGGATGAAATTCCTCGTACCTGTAAAACATATTTATTATATCACAGTCAAGAACATTAACAAACATACAAAGCAAATTGACCCATGCCTATATGCTTACGTGAGTATGTCTTCAACTGGTTTATCTGCTTCCAAGCTTGGTTTTATTTCTCTTTTCTGAATGATATATCCCTACAAAAATCCAGTATTAAAATCATTCCTATTCATAATTAACAAAGATTTACTTTCTTTCTTTCTTTTTTTTTTAATACAGAGTCTCACTCGCTCTGTCACCCAGGCTCGAGTACAGTGGTGTATTCTCGGCTCACTGCCACCTCTGCCTCCTGGTTCAAGCGATTCTCATGCCTCAGCCTCCCAAGTAGCTAGGATTACAGGTGTGCACCACCATACCTGGCTAATTTTTGTATTTTTAGTAGAGACACAGGTTTTGCCATGATGGCCAGGGTGGTCTTGAACTCTTGGTCTCAAGTGATCTGCCCACCTTGGCCTCCAAAAGTGCTGGGATCACAGGTGTGAGCCACCGCACCTGGCCCAAAGATTTAGTTTCTGTGATTGATATTAATTTGCACCTAGCCCAAAGGTTTACTTTCTATGACTAGTATTAATTTTAATTTTCTATAAATACAGTTATACTTTGAAAAGGGAAAAAAAACACTCATAAGCTCCAAGGTAATTCAAAAAATGCTTAATGGCTGGGAACTGTAAATCACAACATTTTTGAAAAGGGCTGACAAATGAAAATGTGCTTCTCTATCTAAAACAACTAAAGAAATAATTGTAAATTCCTCAACTTTTCTGAAGAGCCGATACTAACCTGTCATTGTACTTTCTATAAAAGGGAACAGAAAAAAACTTACAAAACTTACAAAAACTTACAAAAATACACAAAAAAACTTACAAAAAAACTTACAGAAATGTTTAAAACACTATCCTGGGTCGGTTGCAGTGGCCCATGTCTATGATCCCAGCACTTTGGGAGGCTGAGGTGGGCGGATCACTTGAGGTCAGGAGTTCGAGACCAGCCTGGCCAACATGGTGAAATCCCATCTCTACTGAAAATACAAAAACTGGCCAGGCATGGTGGCACGTGCCTATAGTCCCAGCTACTCGGGAGGCTGAGACAGGAGAATCACTTCAACCAGGGAGGTAGAGGTTGCAATGAGCCAAGATCATGCCACTGCACTCCAGCCTGGGTAACAGAGCAAGACTGTCTCAAAAACAAAACAAACAAAACAAAACAAACACATCCTGGCCGGGTGCGGTGGCTCACGCCTGTAATCCTAGCAATTTGGGAGGCTGAGGCGGGTGGGTCACAAGATCAGGAGATCGAAACCATCCTGGCTAACACGGTGAAACCCTGTCTCTACTAAAAATACAAAAAAAAATTTAGCCAGGCATGGTGGTGGGCGCCTGTAGTCCCAGCTACTCGGGAGGCTAAGGCGGTAGAATGGCAGGAGGTGGAGCTTGGCAGTGAGCCGAGATCGCGCCACTGCACTCCAGCCTGGGCAACACAGCGAGACTCCGTCTCAAAAAAAAAAAAAAAAAAATCCTGGAATAAGTATATTACAGGTAACAATCTTCCAAATTAAAATAAAATTTATATATAATGATCCTTTAATGAACATTTAATTTCTGAACACCCAAATAAATCACAACAATATATAGTAAGTATACATGGTGCTACCTTCCCACTGAAGTTGGATGTTGTTTTCATATAGTCTTCTGCTTTCTGCAGAGAAACAAGTACTTTTTCAATATCTAATGGTGGGGGAAAAAAAGAAAAAAGGAATGCCAATCAAGTGTCATGGCAATCAATCATAGCTAAACAACTATGCAGAAAAACAGGAAAGTGCTTATGAAATAATGTAGTGTTCAAGAAAATTAGAGATAGTGATTTCATGTTTGTAATCAGTAGATGTGGATATATGGTTACGTTTTGACCAGCCTACTGTCCAAGTAGCTTTTACTGAATCATCCACCCTTCCCTCCATGACCTGAAAGGAACTTTGTTCATAAACTAAATTCCCAAATTATTTCCAACTATTTTTGGATTCTTTATGCCATTCCTTCTTCAAAAACTTACAGTTTTAATTACTATAGCTTCATACTTTAATCTGTGAAGGGTTACACAGACAGTAATAATAGGAAATCATTACTAGTATTTTCCAGAGTTATCCTGAACATTTTCACATGCTTTTGCTCCACACAAACATCAGAGTCATTTTACAAAAACAAAAACAAAACATCACCACCAGCACCTGTTGTCATTTTATGACTGCACTGATTTCGTATATTGCCAAAACTAAAACATTCACTAAAATCTCATTCAATTTTTTTTTTGAGGGTGGTGATAATTGTTTTTGTGGGGTCTTTTTGAGATTGGGGTCTCACTCTGTTGCTCAGGCTGGAGTGCAGCAGTGCAGTGACCACCCACTGCAGCCTGAAACACCCAGGCTTAAGTGATCCTCCCATCTTAGCCTCCCAAAGTGCTGGGATTTCAGGCATGAGCCGCTGTGCTTGGTCAAATGTTTTTCATTCTAGAACCACCTGCTCCCTTATTACCTTCCCACAAAAAATTTTTATAGTTAAAAAAAAACCAAAATAAATGAAAATGTACCATGCAGACATACCTTTAGTTTCAAGTTTTTCATCCACTTTGACATTACCCGAGAATCCATTTTCTATAAGACAGTGTTCAATGAGAGCTGGTCCATAGGCTATAAATGCAGAGGATATTACTTTTAGTATTTTCCTATAAATTGTTTCTTTTTGTTTTGGTTTTTTGAGATGGAGTTTTACCCATCACCCAGGCTGAAGTGCAATGGTACAATCTTGGCTCACTGCAACCTCCGCCTCCCACCTCCTGCCTCAGCCTCCCGAGTAGCTGGGATCACAGGCACTCACCACCATGCCCAGCTAATTTTTGTATTTTTAGTAGGGACAGGGTTTCACCATGTTGTCCAGGCTGGTCTTGAACTCCTAATCTCAGGTGATCCACCCACCCTGACCTCCCAAAGTGCTAAGATTACAGGTGTGAGCCACCGTGACCCAGCCTAAAATTTAACATTCAAAATATAGCACAAATTTATATCCCAATATCAATGATCTACTCAATAACAGTGGCCAGCGAAAACAACAATAAGTTTATTTATTTTGAAGTGTTATTTAGAAATGACAATTCTAGTTCTCAGACTGGGTGTGGTGGCTCACGCCTATAATCCCAGCACTTTGGGAGGCTGAGGCAGGAGGATCACCTGAGGTCGGGAGCTGGACAGCAGCCTGACCAACATGGAGAAACCTCGTCTCTACTAAGAAAATAATATATTAGCCAGGTGTGGTGGCGCATGCCTATAATCCCAGCTACTCAGGAGGCTGAGGCAGGAGAATCGTTTGAACCTGGGAGGCGGAGGTTGTGGTGAGCCAAGATCATGCCATTGCACTGCAGCCTGGGCAACAAGAGTGAAACTCCATTCCCCACCCCTCCCGCCCCGCTCCATAAAAAGAAATGACAGCTCTAGTCCTTAAAGAAATTTGAGACTACAATTAACTTACAAAAGTCAGTGCAAGTTATAGGAATTTAATGGGCTTCAACCACAATGAGGACTCCCCAAAAATTGGTTAATATCCCATACTAATAAATAAAGGAAAAAGGCCATATATCATTTCAGTAGATGCAGAAAAAGCATTTGACAAAATTCAACACTAATTCCCAATAAAAACTCTCAATAAACTAGGAATAGAGGGAGCACTGTCAACCTTATAAGGACACCCATGAAAAACCTATAGCTAACATGATAATTATTGGTGAAGGACTGAATATTATCCCCCTAAGATCAGGAACAAGGAAAGAATATTCAGTCTCACACTGCTATTCAACATTGTACTGGAGGCTACAGCTAGCACAATAAGGCAAACTAATTAATAGCATTCAGATTCTAAAGGAAGAAGTAAAGCATCCTTATTCACAGATGACATGATCCTGTATGTTAAAAAATCCTAAGGAACCCACAAAAAAAAACCTACTAGAATGAATAAACAAGTTTATCAGGTTTGTAGGATACAAAAACCAATATACAGAAATCAATAGTATTTCTACGCAAAAATGAAATTAAGAAAACAATTCCACTGACAATAGCATCAAAAAGAACAGAATGTTTAGGAATAAATCTAACTGAGAGAAATTAAAGATCTAAATACACAGTCAGACATTCTCTCTTCATAGAAGACTCAATGTAGTTAAAATGGCAATTCTCCCCAAACTGATCCACAGACTTAATATAATCCTTACCAGGCCAGGTAGTGGCTCACAGCTGTAATCAAGATCAGCCTGGCCAAGAAGGTGAAACCCCATCTCTACTAAAAATACAAAACTTAGTGAGCGTGGTGGCGCACACTTGTAATCCCAGCTACGTGGGAGGGTGAAGCAAGACAATCGCTTGAACCCAGGAGGTGGAGGTTGCAGTGAGCTGAGATCATGCCACTGCACTCCAGCCTGGGCAACAGAATGAGATTGTCTCAAATAATAGTAATAATGTAATCCTTATCAAAATCCTATGAGGCTTTTTTCGTAGAAAGTAACAAGTCAACTCCAAATTTTATAAGGAAAGGCAGGCTGGGCGCAGTTGCTCACGCCTGTAATTCCAGCACTTTGGGAGGGTGAGGAGGGCAGATTGCTTGAGTTCAGGAGTTCGAGACCAACCTGGACAACATGGCAAAACCCTGTCTCTACCAGAAAATAGAAAAATTAGCCAGGAGTGAATCCCTGTAATCCCATCTACTTGGGGGGCTGAGGCAGGAAGATGGCCTGAGCCTGGGAGGTTGAAGCTGCAGTGAGCGGTATTTGTGGCACTGTACTTCAGCCTGGGCAACAGAGTGAGACCCTTGGGAAATGCAAAAGATCTTTTGAAATGTCAAATGCCAAAACTCCTTTGAAAAAAAAGTGAACAGTTAGAGGACATATAAGTTGAGTATCCCTTATGTGATATGTTGGGATAGAAGTGTTTCAGATTTCAGATTTTTTTCACATTTTGGAATATCTGCATATACATAATGAGATATCTTGGGGATGCAACCCAAGTCTAAACACAAAGTTCATTTATGACTTTACACAATATAGCCTAGAGGTGATTTTATACAATATTTTAAATAATTCTGTATAGCTGTCACATAAGGCCATTGTGGAATTTTCCACCTGTGGCATCATGTCTGTGCTCAAAAAGTTTCAGACTTCAGGCCAGGCACGGTGGCTCACACCTGTAATCCCAGCACTTTGGGAGGCCAAGGCGGGTGGATCACGAGGTCAAGAGATTGAGACCATGCTGGCCAACATGGTGAAACCCCATTTCTACTAAAAATACAAAAAAAATTAGTTGAGCATAGTGGCACACGCCTGTAGTCCCAGCTACTTGGGAGGCTGAGGCAGGAGAATTGCTTGAACCTGGGAGGCAGAGGTTGCAGTGAGCCGAGATTGCACCATTGCACTCCAGCCTGGTGACAGAGAGAGACTCTGTCTCAAAAAATAATAATAATTTTAGGCTTAAGATTTTCACATTAGGAATGTTCAACCTGTAATATCTGATTTCAAAGATTATCGAAATTTGCCAGGGGAAGGCCAAGTGTGGGGGCTCACACCTATAATCCCAGCAATTGGGTGGCCGAGGTGGGTGGACTGCTTGAGCTCAGGAGTTTGAGACCAGCCTGGGCAACATAATGAGACCCTCTCTCTAAAACAAAAAAAATTAAATTAAAAAAGAAATCTGCATTTGCCAGGGAGACACTGGCTTAAATGAAACATACAAATTTTATACATGCTATACTAACAGTTGGAAAGTTCTAAAGATAACTTTTGAATGCATTCCAATTTCATAAGAGAGGAAGAGTAACTCTCTAGGGCTCAGTAATCAATGGTACCTGCCTCTCTCTCTGTCTTCTCTAGATTCCTTAATATAGGGCTAAGTGATGATCTTCTTAAGTATAAAAGTGTATTGGGATCAAAAATGCTTATTGGGATCAAAAGGACCTGTCAGATGCTGGGATGAAAAAAAACAAACAAACTAAGCTAAGTGGTTATTAAATCAAAGACTCACAATGAAAAAATCTGATTTCTTAGAATACTACCATTAGCACTGAAGTAACAGATAACATAATCTGTATTGCTTTTAAATAAAATCTAATAGATAAAGCTCAGACTTCATGTGGTTTAACTTCTCTTTGACAATAAACTCCTACTTACTCCAGGATCACTTTAAGCTTCTTGTTCAAATTTTCTAATAAAAGCATAAGATTTCAATACATTCCTGAAAACCACACTATCTTGCAAACAGTTCACTGCTATTTGCAGGAATACTCACGAAGCAATGGGTTAAGCACTCTCTTCAGTAGTTCACCCTTAGGTGCGCTGGCTACTATTTCAGTCAACCTGTGAAACAAAATTGACATGTCTCTTACTATCATATATTAAATAAACCTTACAGCAATCTTCATATTCACACTACTTTCATCTTATCAGTTCACCTGATCTTCACAATAATCTGAAATGTAACAGGAATTTGTTCTTCTGTTGTGAGAAAATGGATCATAAAAGTAATTTATCCAAGATTACCAGGTTCTTGAACAGCAGTTTTCTAAGAGAAGCCAGGATTTTTTTGACCAAGACATATTGTTCATCAGCAATGTGCCCACATATAAATGACATAAAACTGACATTTTTCTTTTTCTTTCTTTTTTTTTTTTTTTTGAGACGGAGTCTCGCTCTGCGCCCAGGCTGGAGTGCAGTGGCCGGATCTCAGCTCACCGCAAGCTCCGCCTCCCGGGTATACGCCATTCTCCTGCCTCAGCCTCCCGAGTAGCTGGGACTACAGGCGCCCGCTACCTCACCCGGATAGTTTTTTGTATTCTTTTAGTAGAGACGAGGTTTCACCGTGTTAGCCAGGAGGGCCTCGATCTCCTGACCTCGTGATCCGCCCGTCTCGGCCTCCCAAAGTGCTGGGATTGCAGGCCTGAGCCACCGCGCCCGGCCAACATTTTTCTATAAAGGTTAAAAGTTTGTAAATTTTCATGCCATATCTTAATATCCAAAATGGCTTTACCTAATTAAGCATCTAATAACCTTTTTTGTTTGTTTCTGTTTTTGTTTTTGAGAGGCTGTCTCCCTCTGTCGCCCAGGCTGGAGTGCAGTGGCGCGATCTCGGCTCACTGCAAGCTCCGCCTCCCAGGTTCATGCCATTCTCCTGCATCGGCCTCCTGAGTAGCTAGGACTACAGGCGCCCGCCACCACGCCCAGCTAATTTTTTGTATTTTTAGTAGAGACGGGGTTTGATCGTGTTAGCCAGGATGGTCTCGATCTCCTGACCTCGTGATCCGCCCACGTCGGCCTCCCAAAGTGCTGGGATTACAGGCCTGAGCCATGGCGCCTGACCAACTTTACTTATTTATTTAATGTAGGCTAGTTAAGTGAAGCAGCGGGAGTGAAGAAGGAACAAAGAAATGATGTATGTTAAACTTTAAGAACGACTGCTGTAGAATATGAGTCAGCAGGGCCTTCCAGCTAGCAGGAATACAGCTGAAATACAAAATAAGTGATGAATACAGCTACAATCATCACTTTACCTCACCTTACTTCCCTTTTTCTTATGCAAACCAGAATTTCTCTCCCTTTGTCCTCTGCACATCCATCTGTCTTCTCACAGAGTAGCTAATAAGTCTCCCCAATTTACCAAGAAATCATAACCATCTGAAGTAACCCAAAACTTAGCTAAAAAACACATTGGGCTTGCTTCAGCAGCACATATACTAAAATTAGAACGATACAGAGATTAGCACCATCCTTGCACAAGGATGACAGGAAATTTAAGTATTCTATATTTTTTAATTTAAAATTTAAAATTTAAAAAAATTAAAATGAAAAAGAAGGACATTGGCTGGGCCCGATCGCTCATGCCTGCAACTCCAACACTTTAGAAGGCTGAAGTGGAAGGACTGCTAAAGCCACGAGCTCGAGATCAGCCTGGGCAACAAAGCAAGACCCCATCTCTACAAAAAAAATTTTAAAATTAGTCAAGCATTGTGGTGTGCTCCTGTAGTCCCACCCACTTGGGAGGCTGAGGCAGGAGGATTGCTTGAGCTCAGACAGGAGTTCAAGACTGCAGGGAGCTATGATCACGCCAACGGCACTGTAGCCTCAGGGAAGGGGGAGTGAGACACCACCTCTAAAAAAACTAAAGACAACTGAGCGCGGTGGCTCATGCCTATAATCCCAGCACTTTGGGAGGCAGAGGCAGGCAGATTGCCTGAGGTCAGGAGATCAAGCCCAGCCTGGCTGACATGGTGAAACCCCATCTCTACTAAAAATACAAAAATTAATTGCACATGGTGGCGCATACCTGTAGTCCCAGCTACTTGGGAGGCTGAGGCAGCAGAATCACTTGAACCTGGGATGCAGAGGTTGCAGTGAGCTGAGATCATGTCACTGCACTCCAGCCTGAGCAACAAGGCAAGACTCCGTCTCAAAAAAAAAAACAACACCTAAAGACATACATTTGCCTCTCCCAAATAAGGCTTAATTGCTTACATGCATATTTACATAGTTCAAATAGTCTAAATTGAGTTACATTATCTAAGTAAAACAAAATATTTTATTTCATGTTCTGACATATGACCCATTTTACCTTTTTTTTCAGAGACAGGGTCTCATTATGTTGCCCAGCACATTTTAATACAATATGAAAAGGGTTTAAAAACAAAACACTTTACCTTTCCAAAGTAAGCAAAGGTTCAGCAGCTCTAGCATGATCAAGTGGATAGCATTCACGAACAGCAAATTTAACATCATCTGCCTCATCAGTTCGAAACCTTAGAATATTTAAAATTACGTACTCATAATCTGTAAGAACAATGTTCCCCTGCAATAGAATAAAATATAATTTAGTGCTCTTTCAAATCATTTTTGAGGCCGGGCACAGTGGCTCATACCTGTAATCCCAGCACTGTGGAAGGCCGAGGCGGGCAGATCACTTGAAGTCAGGACTTTGAGACCAGCCTGGCCAACATGGTGAAACTCCATCTCTACTAAAAATACAAAAGTTAGCTGGGTGTGGTGGCAGGTGCCTGTAATCCCAGCTACTTGGGAGGCTGAGGCAGGAGAATCACTTGAACCTGGGAGATGAAGGTTGTAGTGAGCCGAGATCGCACCATTGCATTCCAGCTCGGGCAACAAGAGCAAACTCCGTCTCAGAAAAAAAAGGAAATAACAAAACAAACAAAACAGAAAAAAACAAATCAAATCATTTTTGAAACTACTTAAAAAATTGAGAAAGAAGCCAGGCATGGTGGCTCACACCTATAACCCAGCACTTTGGGAGGCTGAGGCGGGAGGATCACCTGAGGTTGGGAGTTCGAAACCAGCTTGACCAACATGGAGAAACCCTGTCTCTACTGAAAATACAAAATTAGCCGGGTGTGGTGGCACATGACTGTAATCCCAGCTACTTGGGAGGCTGAGGCAGGAGAATCGCTTAAACCTGGGAGGCGGGGATTGCAGTGAGCTGAGATTCCGCCATTGCACTCCAGCCTGGGAAACAAGAGCGAAACTCTGTCTTAAAAAAAAAAAAAAATTGAGAAAGAAAATGTGGTCAATTTCAGAAGCCAGCCAGGCAAGGAACATATTATGCTTTCACCTGCAATTTGTCTTTTAATAGTAATAGTTACGTGGCAAGAGCAATACAGTTAGTTATACCCTTTGCCCACGTATTTCCACATTTGGTAATGTAGCCCAATGAAGTAACTCCAACACTCCAGTAAAACCAAAGGCAATATGCTTAAGGATGTTCACTGAAATTTATTTACAACAGTTTAAAAAAAAAACAAAACCCAAACAGCCTAGATGTAAAAATTAGGGAAACCTAATTATGATAGATTAACACAACAAAACAGTAAAAAGAGGTTACCCAATGGAAACTATGTTTAAAAAAAAAAAGGAAAATATAAATAATGTTAGGTAAAACATAGCAAGACACACAAAAAAGTTGTATCCTAGAAAATGGAAGGCATATGTAAGTTAAAATGAAATTACTTCTTAAAAATTTAGAATTAAAGACTTTTTAAAATTTAATATTGCTAGATAACCTTTTCAATAAAAAAGAAGGGGGAACATAATGAAAATAAACCTAATGAAAGAATACCACCTTCCAAATTTATTACAGACAGTGAAGATAAGAGTTACTCTACAGGTGTAATTAAAATACAAAGAAGCATCCATGAAAATAGTCAAAAATGCCTTACAACTGCTTACAACATAATCATAGAATATGGTGGGAGTAATCCCAAATTCATCTGAAATGACAGGTTGCAACATAAGTGGCTTCAATAAATGTAGCCACTATTTACCTTGATTAGAGAGACAGATAACCAAAAATTACTAAGTGTTGAAAAAATAGTACCAGGCCAGGTGCAGTGGCTCACTCCTGTAATCCCAGCACTTCGGGAGGCCAAGGTGGGCAGATTACCTGAGGTCAGAGTTCAAGACCAGCCTGGCCAACATGGTGAAACCGTCTTATTAAGAGTAGCTGGGCGTGGTGGCAGGTGCCTGTAATCCCAGCTACTCGGGAGGCTGAGGCAGGAGAATCACTTGAACCCAGGAGGCGGAGGTTGCAGTGAGCCGAGATCACACCACTGCATTCCAGCCTGGCGACAGAGCGAGACTTATTCTCAAAAAAAGTTTAAAAAAAAAAAAAAAAGAAAAGAAGAGTAAAAACTCAAGAGTAGAAAAGGACATTTACAACACAAATAATCAGCAAAGGGCTCATAATCAGATTAGATAAAGAGCTCTAAGAGATCATATCAAAGGTTGCTAAGGATGTGGAGCTAAGGGAATTCTCAACATCAATGAATCTCACAGACATTATATATTGAATAAAAGAGCCAGGTACGGTGGCTCACCCCCGTAATCCCAACACTTTAGGAGGTTGAGGTGAGAAGATCGCTTGAGCCAGAGGTCCAAGATCAGCCTGGGCAACAAAGTGAGAGTTCGTCTCTACAAAAAATCAAAAAATTGGCCAGGCGTGGTGGTGCACATCTGTGGTACCAGCTACATGGAAGGCTGAGGCAAGAGGGTCACTTGAGCCCAGGAGGCCGAGTTTGCAGTAAGTCCTGATCATGTCACTGCATTCCGGCCTGGCCAACAGAGCGAGACTCTGTCTCAAAAAAATAAAAAATAAAAAATATTGCATAAAAGAAGCTGGACCCAAAAATGAACAGTACAGTCATGCATCACTTAACAATGGGGATACATTCCGAGAAATGCATTTAGGCAACTTCCATGTTGTGTGAACATAACAGAATATACTTACACAAACCTAGACGGTATAGCCTACTACATCCACCAAGGATATAATATAACCTATTGCTCCTAGGCTAGGAATCTGTATAACATGTTACTGAATACTGTAGTCAACTGTAACACAATGGCAAATATTTGTGTATCTAAGCATATCTAAATATACAAAAATTACAGTAAAAATATGGTATTACAACAGCAGTTCCAGGCCAGGCACAGCGGCTCACGCCTGTGATCCCAGCACTTTGGGAGGCCGAGGCAAGCAGATCACCTGAGGTCAGGAGTTTGAGAACAGTCTGGCCAACATGGTGAAACCCCATCTCTACTAAAAATACAAAAATTAGCTGGGCATGGTAGTACATGCCAGTAATCCCAGCTACTCAGGAGACAGAAGCACAAGAATTGCTTGAACCCAGGAGGCGGAGGTTGCAGTGAGCTGAGATCACGCCCTTGCTCTGCAGCCTGGGCCACAGAGTGAGACTCCAGTTCAAAAAAAAAAAAAAACAAAACAAAAAAAAACAGCAGTCTCCAACCTTTGGCACCTGGGACCAGTTTCACAGAAGATGATTTTTCCATGGATGGAGGGTGCAGGGGTATGGTTTCCGGATGAATGTTTCACCTCAGATCATCAGGAATAATATTCTCAGAAGAAGCACGCAACCGAGATTCCTTGCATGCACAGTTCACAATAGGGTTCACGCTCCTATAAGAATCTAATGCCACCACTGATCTGACAGGAGGCAGAGCTCAGGCGAGTAATGCTCACTTGCCTACTGCTCACCTCCTGCCGTGTGGCCCGGTTCCACGGCCCAGTTCCACAGACCGTTTCCAGTCTGCGGCACAGGGGTTGAAGACCCCTGGTATAAAAGATTAAAAATGGAACACCTGTATAGGGCACTTACCATGAATGCAGCTTGCAGGACTGAAAACTGCTCTGGGTGAGTGATGGTGAGTGAATATGAAGGCCTGGGACATTACTGTATACTACTGTACACTTGATAAATACTGCACACTTGGGCTACACTAAATTTGTTTTAAAATTTTTTGATTTTTTAAAAAATTATGCTTTCTTCAGACCTGATTAAATGTATGTATTTATTTCTATATATAAAATGTTTTTGTTTTTGTTTTTTGAGACTGAATCTCACTCTGTCACCTGGGTTGGAGTGCAAAGGCATGATCTCTCGGCTTACTGCAACCACCGCCTCCCAGGTTCAAGTGATTCTCCTGCCCCAGCCTCCTGAGTAGCTGGGACTACAGGCACGTACCACCACACCAGCCTAATTTTTGTATTTTTAGTAGAGATGGGGTTTTGCCACGTTGGGCAGGCTAGGCTCGAACTCCTGACCTCAGGTGATCCATTCGCCTCGGCCTCCCAAAGTGCTGGGATTACAGGTGTGAGTCACCGCACCCGGCCCAGATTAAGTTAGTTAGTTAGTTAGTTAATTTATTTATGAGAAGAAGTCTTGCTCTGTAGCCCAGGCTGGAGCACAGTGGTGCAATCTTAGCTCACTGGAACCTCCGCCTCCCAGGTTCAAGTGATTCTCCTGCTTCAGCCTCCCAAGTAGCTGGGATTATAGGCGCCCGCCACCACTGCCCGGCTAATTTTTGTATTTTTCAGTAGAGACAGGGTTTTGCCATGTTGCCCAGGCTGGTCTTGAACTCCTGACCTCAGGTGATCCTCCCTCCTCGGCCTCCCAAAATGCTAGGATTACAGGTGTGAGCCACTGCAACCAGCCTGAGCCACTGTGCTCAGCCAAATTTATTTTTAAGATGTTTTTCTTTCTTCAATAATAAATTAAGCTTAGCTTACTGGAACTTTTTTACTTTATACACTTTAAACTTTTTAACTTTTTGACTCTTGTAGTAACACTTAGCTTAAAACACATATCATACAGCTGTACAATATTTTCTTTCTTTATATCTTTATTCTATAAGCTTTTTTCTATTCAAATTTTGTTTTGTTTTGTTTTTACTTTTAATATTTTTGTTAAAAACTAACACACAAACACACACGTTAGCCTAGGCCTACACAGGGTCAGGATCAAGATGTCACTAAGCAGTAAGAGTTTTTAGATCCATTAGCATCTTACGGGACACGTTTACACACAGTCTGTTGTTGACTGAAATATCATTATACATACAGCGCATCAGTGCATGACTGTATTTGACTATTTTCTGGTTGCATGGTATTAGTCCTGAAATGTCAAGTACCAAATAATTTACTTCTCAGATCTTCATCTCCTACATTCACAAGGCTATTTCTAAATGGCTAAAGTCTGCCTAAACTCAGACCTATAGATAAAATGAAGGTTATTACTGGAAAATTTTATTTGTGTGGCACCCATTTCCTAGGGTAGTAATAGCCTTTGACACAGAAAAAAATGTTCCCCACTCACGTTATATAGCACTATTCCAAAATGATTAATAATGAATTTTCCTTCACCAAATCCCACAAATTTAACTTACCCTATCATAGAGCTCAATGATTAAATGATAAGCAGCTTCATCACTTCCAAACTGAAAATCTACAATTCTATCCACACCAAGCTGTTTTGCACTGACTAATCTCCGACTCTTCAAATGTTTTCGGCACTAGCAAGAGAAAGAAAAAGGCATTCATTTAGTAAAAGTGAATTCCTAACCATCTGGTATTGGTTTATAAATAAGCTTCTTTTCATTACCATCAGGAATACTTAAAACATTGTAAATAATAGTATAGTCATAAAGTAAAAGAAACAAAAGAGGGAAAACATTATAAACACTGCTAACTCCAAAACAATGTTTTATTTGCATTTCTTTAAGACAGGGTCTTGCTCTGTCACCCAAACTGGAACCCAGTGGTGTGATCATGGCTCACTGCAGCCTTGACTTCCCTGGCTCAGGTGATCCTCCTGCATCAGCCTCCTAAGGATTGGGACCACAGGCACATGCCACTATTCCCAGCTAATTTTTTCATTATTTGTAGAGACAGGTTCTCACTATGTTGCCCAGGCTAATCTCAAACTCCTGGGCACAAGCAATCCTCCTGCCTCGGCCTCTCAAAGTGCTGGGATTACAAGGGTAAGCCACTGAGCCAGGTCTTTATTTTCAATTTTTAAGTAGAGAATGACGGGCCAATAGCAAAATTTGTTTTGTTGCTTTATACCACTGCTAAATCCCTTGTTGTTGTCCTAATGACCTCACTCAAAGCCACAACCTTTATTTATTTATTTTATTTTATTTTGAGACAGCGTCTCTCTCTGTCACCCAGGCTGGAATGCAGTGGCACAGTCTCGGCTCACTGCAACCTCCGCCTCCCAAGTTCAAGCAATTCTCCTGCCTCAGCCTCCCGAGTAGCTGAAATGATATGTGTGTGCCACCACGCCTGGTTAATTTTTATATTTTCAGTAGAGACGGGGTTTCACCATGTTGGTCAGGCTGGTCTCCAACTTCTGACCTTGTGATCTGCCCACCTTAGCCTCCTAAAGTGCTGAGATTACAGGCGTGAGCCACCGCGCCCACCAACCTTTATTTATGTATTTTTATTTATTTATTTATTTTTGGAGACGGAGTCTCACTTTGTCACCCAGGCTGGTGTACAGTGGCACAATCTCAGCTCACTGCAACTTCTGCCTCCTGGGTTCAGGCAATCCTCCTGCCTCAGCCTCCTGAGTAGTTGGGACTACAGGCACCCACTACCACGCCCGGCTACTTTTCTGTATTTTAATAGAGATGGGGTTTCACCATGTTGCCCAGGCTGGTCTCGAACTCCTGAGCTCAGGTAAGCTGTTCGCCTCGGCCTCCCAAATTGTTAGGATTACAGGCATGTGCCACCACGCCCGGTTCCTTTATTTTTTTTGTCTGTTTGATGACACTTCTAAGTATCCCAAATTTCCCTTATGTGTGCTTCATTTATGTTCAAAATTAAATAATGGTTTCCACTAATCTTCTACTTCCAATATATATCTACTATGGACCATGAGCTTATGGCTTATGGTATCCTGTAAATTAGCCCACCACCTTATATCCAGTTACCCCTACTAATTCTTCTTTTTTTTTTTTTTCTTTTCTTTTTTCTTTTTAAGAGAGAGAGTCTTGGCCGGGAGCAGTGGCTCAGGCCTGTAATCCCAACACTCTGGGAGGCCGAGGTGGGTGGATCACTTGAGGTCAGGAGTTCAAGACTAGCCTGGCCAATATGGTGAAACCCCATTTCTACTACAAATACAAAAATTAGCTGGGCATGCTGGCACATACTTATAATCCCAACTACTCAGGAGGCTGAGGAAGAAGAATCGCTTGAACTCAAGAGGCGGAGATTGTAGTGAGCCGAGATGGCGCCATTGCACTCCAGCCTGTGCAACAGAGCGAGACTCTGTCTCAAAAAAAAAAAAAAAAAAAAAAGGGACAGAGTCTCGCTCTGTTGCACAGGCAGGGCTCAAACTCCTGGACTCAAGCAATCCTCCCACCTTAGCCTCCCAAGCAGCTAGGATTACAAGTGCCCTGCCACTGTGCCCAGTTTATTCCTACAATCTTTACTAATAAAACCCAAAGAGAATTTTCCTGGTATCGTCTATAAGCTTTTGATTAACCTATTTCAATCCAATGTAATAACTCTCATTCTTTATTAAATCCCCTTCCTCCTATCCCTGGACATAAGGTTCTTTTTCTTATTAACAATTAAAATAATATCAGCATGTCAAACCCAAATACAATTTACTTGGCAATACCGATTCTTTTAGATTACATGTACCGTCTTTTTGTACAAATATTTAAGTATGACATGGACTGGTAACAAGACTACTCTGTAGCCTCTAAAATATCTTACAATTGTTTCTAATTTTTTAATATAAAAGACCCCTTAGTCAAGACCAGTAAGAAAGAACGCTTTCTTCAAGACTCAAAAACAGTCTGGGCATGGTGGTTCACACCTGTAATTCCAGCACTTTGGGAGACCAAGGCGGGTGGATCACGAGGCCAGGAGTTCAAGACCAGCCTGGCCAACATGGTGAAACTCCATCTCTACTAAAAATACAAAAATTAGCCAGGCATGATGGCACGTGCCTGTAATCTCAGCTACTTGGCAGGTTGAGGCAGGAGAATCACTTGAACCCAGGATACTGAGGTTGTAGTGAGCCAAGACCATGCCACTGCACTCCAGCCTGGTGACTGAGCGAGACTCCGTCTCAAAAAAATAAAAAGAAAAAGAAAAAAGGACTTAACTACAAAACAAATTTTACATAAGTTAATCTAAAACCACCTTTAAAAAAAAAAGAAAAAATCCACTCTTTGACAAAGGTTGAAAAAAAAAAGAAACACATAAATTCATTATTAAATACTAACATTTTCATAACTAAGAAGAGTTCTTCTCCAGACCTTATAGTTCAAATTAACTGAAATTCTCATTTTATGTACTTATACACTTAGGCAGAATAACTTCCTAGAATAAACAAACTGCTCCTCAACTCAGTAGTTTTGAGAATGACCTATACTGATTTGATTAAACAGTAACCTACATGTAGGGATATCTTTAAATCCCTAAAGGAAAATCACAATCAGTTCTTCCAGAGTCCCTCAGTAATAATTTTATTCAAGAAAAATAAAGACAAAAGACATCATTGAAAGGATAGAAGTTCACATAAAGGAACAATAAAAAGGGGATTATTTATCATGGAGAGTACAGATGGACACATAGTACATATTTAAAGCTTGTTTCATTTCCCTATCAACAGCTTGGTGAAATCAACCTTCTGCTGTGTGCCACAAAGCTATAGCTGTCATCCCCAAATGTGAATACTGGAACAACCACTGGGATTTACCACATAATGGACATAACTCTACCTGTGCCATGCAACAGTAACAGCTCTTTGTTTTATTTATAAAGTGCTTAACATTGTCTGCTTCATTGAGGAAATCTTTCTATACATTTAGATTGACATGTACACCTAACCCATAGAATTCTAAGTATTTTTAAAAATGACTGACCTCCTATTAGTGTAGCCTGATTTGGAGATGTTTACACAATCCCAGTGTCCTATCTCACTGGCCTGTTACCTCAACCATAAAACTGAAATTGTATTTGTTCTTCACATTCCACTGAATTGTTAAACAACTTAAATGAAATACATAGTATTCATCTGCCTTTAAAAGTGCTACACAACATGTAGCATTATTATTGTCATTATTATTAAGGACAGGTCCCAAAAGAACTATTTTGGGTTACTATTAAATAAATTAAACTTTAATAATCTGAGAATTTTGTGAAAGCCTTTGTGATATGGGAACACTTACCTAATTTGTAATCCAAAACAGACTCTATAAATTGCTGGGGGGGTAAAGCTCTTCTCTGTAAAGCCTCTAATGAAATAACTCAATGCCATAACAGATACATTTCCAAAGTAAGGAGCAGAGCAAGAAGGAAATGAACAAGTATGGAATTCTAATATGTATCAGATATTGTTTCAGTTTTTTTTTTTTTTTTTTGAGACAGAGTCTCACTCTGTCGCCCAGGCTGGAGTGAAACAGTGTGACCTTGGCTCACTGCAACCTCTACCTCCCAGGTTCAAGTGGTTCTCCTGCCCCAGCCTCCCAAGTAGCTGGAATTACAGGTGTGTGCCACCACGCCTGGCTAATGTTGTATTTTTAGTAGAGACAGGGTTTCACCATGTTGGCTGGGCTGGCCTTGAACTTTTGACCTCAACTGATCCACCTGCCTCGGCCTCCCAAAGTGTTGGGATTACAGGCATGAGCCACCGTGCCCGGACTGTTTTAGGTGTTTTATATGTCATTTCAATTAATCCAATAATTTCATGAGGGAGGTACAATCCACATTTTACATTTAAAGAAACCAAGTTCCAAGAGGTTAATTAACTTTTCCATGTTTTAAAATCACTTTCTGACAAAGCCATTAATTCAAAGTTAAGTATATGTGACTCGAAAGTCTTGTGTACCACATGAATTTTCAATCTATACGTTACATCAATAAAAGAATGGGTAGCATGCCCACACATGTAAAAATCTGTTTCAATAGTAAAAACAAAAGAGGAAAGTAAAAAGACTTAGTAACATATTAATGTCAGTGAGTGTTCAAAAAAAAAAAAAAAAACACTGACTGGGTAGAGGAATACGATTCAGAAAAGTAAGCTCTGGAAGATAAGACTAGGAAAAAAAGGTGGGGCAGGGAGGAGGAAGAACACAGAAAGCCAAGAATGTTAGGCTATAGAATACAGATTTAGAAATTAGGAAACTATAAAAGATGAGATAACTAATGAAAATTATACTTTAAAAAAATTAATGTTGGGTCAGGCGTGGTGGCTCATGCCTGTAACCCCAGCACTTCAGGAGGCTGAGGTGGGCGGATCACCTGAGGTCAGGAGTTCGAGATCAGACTGGCCAACATGGTGAAACCCCATCTCTACTAAAAATACAGAAATTAGCCAGACCTGCTGGCACGCGCCTGTAATCCCAGCTACTCAGGAGGCTGAGGCAGGAGAATCACTTGAACCTGGGAGGCAAGGTTGCAGTGAGCCAAGACTGTGCCACCGCACTCCAGCCTGGGTGACAGAGCGAGACTCCGTCTCAAACAAACAAAAACAAACATTAACGTTGGTCTAATTTAGAATTGTGTTGATGCGGAGAAGTGGACTACAGTTAAGGAACTGTAAGGCTGAATGTGATAAAAGCTTGAACTCTAATAGTGACTGTGGAAACAAGATCTGGAGCAGAACAGGATGTGAAAGGTAATGGGGAGAAGTCAACTAATAAATATTCACTTTATTCAACCCATTATCTGTCAACCACTCCTTTTACCTTCATTTTATCTGCACTTTATTCATAACAGTGAAGGAAACCCCAATTAAAAACTCAATTGTTAGTGAGCAATCTCTTAAAATTTAGCTTCAAGTGTAACAAGTTTACCTTCATGGCAAAACTAGACGGCATCATATTCTTAGGCCACTCAAATTCTGTTGTATGAATTCGTATGCCAGATTCAAGTAAAAGTGTAGCTTTAAAGTCTGGTCTGTAGAAGAAAAAAGTCAAATTTTTCTTTAGGGTATATGCCAAAGCTAACTGTGAAACAGACTTAAAATGCAGGTAAAAAAAAATCAGTCATCTCATACTTAATCGCCAAAGAGAAAATAAGCCTATAAAATGTTCTTACTTTTGAAGACGAATAAGGTATGTCTTATTATCCACATCATAAACATTGTTTACTCTCATTCCTAGCAAGCTGCAAAGATAAAGGAAACATGTAACATACCACACTATTGTTTGAAACATAAAACTACACATAATTTAATAAAAGCTTCGAAAGAGCGGATCTCAGTCTCTAAGGATACGGAGTCAGCCGGGGAGCAGTCTGAAAGCCATTTGGGCATTCAGTTCAAAACTTAAGGGTAACGATTTTAAAACAAAAGTGGTCTATCAGCTCTAGGAACAACACACTATAGCTTGCGTCTTCCAAATGACCCAATTTTGGGAGAGAAATACAGTGAAATATAATCCAATTAATTTATTACAAGGGAGAAAAAAAAGATAAGAGGGCCTCGAAAACATGACAGAGCTCACACGGCTGAATAACAGAATCCAGACTAGAATCCAGATCTCAGTCCAAATCTGCTCAACCCAGCTAAAACGGCGATGCTCTCTTTCTTTTGGGTGAGGGGCGAGAGGTGTTCAAGAAACCAAGCCTCCAGTCTAGAAACCTCTGCAGCAAACAACCACTCTGGCGTCTCACGTTTTACCAAACGTTTCCTGCCCAACCCGGACAACCCAGGCCAACAATGCAAGAGCGTAGCGCTAGCGGGGCAAGCCAGAGAGCTGGGAGGACGCGGGGGATGGGGCACGAGGTGCCTGGGACCCCCAGGGGTATCCTAAGGGCCAAAGGAAAGACACCACACGCCTGCCCACTCAGGCCTAGACAGGTCCACAGACGCACTAAGAAATAAGGAAACACATCAAGCTGGTCTGTTTGCGCCATGGGACCCCGGCCTCTGCCTCCTGCACTCCCCGCACGAGCCTGGTCACTTAGGGGACTGTACCTAGCGTTCAGCTCCGCGAGCACGGCGCGGAGGTCAATGGTGCTAAAGCGGGTCTTCATAGCGAGGTCCGAGGGTCACTACCGCAATTTCCTCTACTGCCCAGCCGGACTCGACACCACTCCTCTTCCGCGCAGGCGCACTTGTCGGAGATCTACGGCCGCGCAGAAGACCCAATATTCCTTGAGGCGAACGTATTTGTGTCGCTTTTCTGAAGATTTCTGTTGTCAAGTTGTAGTTGACTCTTCATTATACCAAAACAATTCGAATAAAGATCCAAACTGTTCTCTTGAAACTGCATTCCTTCCTGGAACCCTCACGGACCAGTCTGGTTACCTTGCCCACTTGTGTTTGGGGCTCAAGCCAGCCTTCATAGTGACCCCTGCTGGTCGAAACAATTTTCGAGACAATTAACAGGAGTATTTCCCCACAGGGGGGCTGTAGGGCTCAGTGCAGAAGAGCAAGGACCCCTCCCTGCGCGCTTACTTTGACATAAGATTTTGAAATGTAACGAAACAGAACCGCTTCGGTCCTTCTAAGATTATCCTCAACTATCAAGGCGAACTCTCAAAACGGAGTTCCTATTTTGATGGGTCGTGCTCTCCGAAGGAGCATTCTGCAGTTGATTACAGTATTCTCATCAAACCTCGGTCTCGGTACCCCTGAGACGCAGCGCAGTACCTGGTATACAACTGGTGCTCCACAAACACTTGGCAACATGAATATGCAAGTGTTTAGCTAGATAATGGTGAAATACGATAAAAATAAAAATAAGATTCCCAACGGGAGTGGGGTGGGAGGGGGGATTCACAGTGTAGTGAGGAAAATAATCTTGTAAGAATGTAAGTTATGCATTTTTTTTTTGTCTTAGGATAGATGCATGGGAAGAAAGGATACTTTATAAGGTGAGAACTCAAAAGAGGCAGGGTCTCACTATGTTGCCCAGGCTGGAGTGCAGTGGCTATTCACAGGCGCGATCCCACTACTGATCAGCACGGGAGTTTTGACCTGCTCCGTTTCCGACCTGGGCCGGTTCACCCCTCCTTAGGCAACCTGGTGGTCCCCCGCTCCCGGGAGGTCACCATATTGATGCCGAACTTAGTGCGGACACCCGATCGGCATAGCGCACTGCAGCCCAGAACTCCTGAACTCAAGGGATCCTCAAGCCTCAGCCTCCCGAGTAGCTGGGACTACAGGCACGCGCCACCGCGCCCGGCGCTCGGCGTCGCTGCAAAGAGCTGCTAGAGGCTTGCAGGTTACAGACGGTAGCAACCAGAATTCCTACCACCAGAAGGCGACTCTAAACAGAAAGGGCGCCGCTGCTATTTCGGAAGAACTGGTACCAGTAGATGCAAAAATGACTATAGCACATACTGCACAGCATTACTGTCATATGGTACAGTAAACCATACAGAATGGCCCAAAATATGAAAGCATTGGCGAGAATGTGGAGAAAAGGGAACTTTTGTATGCTGCTGATGGTAATGTAAATTAGTAGAGCCATTGTGCAAAACGGTAGGAAGGCTCCTCACAAAATTAGGAATAGAATTACCATGTGATCTAGCAACAAAATCACTATCCTGAAGATACATGTTCATGTTCATTGCAGCTTTATTCACAATAGTCAAGATATAGGGATAATCTACTTTTCATCAATGGATGAACGGATAATGAGCTGCAAATATATATGTACACACACACACATACTGTGGAATATTATTCAGTTTTTTAAAAAGAAATAAATCTTGCTGTTTGCAACTGGCATGGATTTAACAACATGGATGAACCTGGATGACATTATGCTAAGTGAAATAAGCCAGACACAAAAAGACAAATACTGCATGATCTCACTTATACGTGGAATCTAGAAGTTTCTCATAGAAACAGAGAGTAGAAATGTGTTTCCAGCACTTGGGAAGTGGGGGAAATGGGAAGATACTGGTCAAAATGCACAAACTTTCGGTTATAAGTGGAATAAGTTCTGGAGACTTAATGTACAACATGCTGATTATAGTTCATAGTAATGTATTTTATGCTTGAAATTTGCACGGGAACAGAAAACCAAATACCGTATGTTCTCACTTATAATGGGAGCTGAATGATGAGAACACATGGACCCATGGAGGGAAACAGCACACACTGGGGCTTATCAGAGGGTGGAGAATGGGAGGAGGGAGAGGGTCAGCAAAAATAACTAATGGGTACTAGGTTTAATACCTGGTGATGAAATAACCTGTAAAACAAAGCCCATGACACAAATTTACCTATATAACAAACCTGCACATATAACCCATGAACTTAAAAGTTAAATTAAAATAAAAAACAGAAATTTGCTAAGAAAGTGGATCTCAAATACACACATGCAAATTGTGAGGTTATGGATGTGTTAATTGGCTTGATTGCAGTAATCATCTCACAGTGTATACATACATCAAAACATCACATGGCTGGGCTGGGTGGCTCACACCTATAATTCCAACACCTTGGGAGGCCAAGGCTGGCAGATGGCTTGAGCCCAGAAGACCAGCCCGGACAACAAAGTGAGGCCCCCTCACCGATCTCTACAAAAAAATAACAAAATTAGCCGGGCGCGATGGCGTGTACCTATGGTCCCAACTACATGGGAGGCTGAGGTAGGAGGATCCCTTCAGTCCAGGAGGTCAAGGCATGGTGGCCATAATTGTGCCACCACACTGCAGCAGGAGCCTCAGAGTAACACCCTAATAAAAAAAAAAAAATGGCCAGGTGCAGTGGCTCACACCTGTAATCCCAGCACTTTGGGAGGCTGAATTGTGTGTATCACCTGAGGTCGGGAGTTCGAGATCAACCTGGTCAACATGGTGAAACCTCATCTCTACTAAAAATACAAAACTTAGCCGGGTGTGGTGGCAGACATCTATAATCCCAGCTACTTGGGAAGCTGAGGCAGGAGAATCACTTGAACCCAGGAGGTGGAGGCTGCAATGAGCTGAGACTGTGCCATTGTACTCTAGCCTGGACAACAAGAGGGAAATCCTGTCTCAAAAAAAAAAAAATCAAATATACACTTCAAATATATGCAAATTTTATTTGTTGCCATAATTCATTTTACACTGCTATAACAGAACACCACAAACTGAGTAATTTATAAAGAACATAAATTTATTGCCTCACAGTTCTGGAGACTAGGAAGTCCAAGATCAAAGGACTGGCATTTTGAAAGGGTTTTCTTGGTGTTACATTCCATGGTGGAAGGGCAACGAGAGAATGAGAGAGACAAGAGGACCAAACTCATCCTTTTATAAGGAAACCATTCCCATTTATTTTTTCAGTAGCCCTAAATTGAGCCCCAGGTACTGTCTTATATAAGATATTTTAGTCTCTTATAAGCTTAGCATTAATTGATTGTTTGACCTCATCAATAGACATCTGGGATTTAGAATGAGAGATGGGATTTTGCAGTCCTATGCTTATATAGTAAATCAGAGATAGAATACTTTGTTGTGTACTGGGGAATCATATTTTTCCAGAAAGATATACAAATTGACCAAACAAAATAGTGAAATTCAATTGAAACCATGTAATGCAAGAAATAGTTGTGGTTCTTCTGGGTGAAAATAATGCTAAATTTATTGTTTATAAGCCCATGGGTTAAAGAAAGTACTAATGAGAAAATTTTAGGGTAATGGATTAAATCTTAATATAAGGAAGAACTTTCTAGTAGTCAAGACTGTTCAAATACTATTTAGGGATATATTCAGGCATTAAAACCATTAAGAGTAACGAGATAATGCCACGAAGTCAGAATAGTGGTTATTTCTAAGAGGGAAGGTATTTGGGTATGGGTTTCTGGGATGCGGGCAAAGTTCTATTTCTAGATGCCAATTATATAGTTTCTCACATTATAAATTCCTTAAACTTACATTTTGTGTATGTCTTATGCACAGTTTCATATGTACGACGCAGCTCACAAAGTTTAAAAAACAAAACAGCCAGGGGCAGTGGCTTACGCCTGTAATCCCAGCCCTTTAGGAGACTGAGGCGGGTGGACCACTTGAGCCCAGGAGTTTGAAACCAGCCTGTGCAACATGTCGAAACCCAATCTCTACAAAAAATATAAGAAACTAGCCAGACGTGGTGGCATGCACCTGTAGTCCCAGCTACCAGGGAGGCTGAGGTGAGAGGATCACCTGAGCCCAGGAGGTTGAGGCTGCAGTGAGCTGTGAGTATGCCATTGCACTCCAGCCTGGGTGACTGAGTGAGACCCTGTCTCAAACAAAACAAAACAAATTAAATTTTAAAAGGAAATTAAAGAGGCTGGGCACGGTGGCTCACACCTGTAATCCCAGCAATTTGGGAGGCTGAGACAGGCGCAGATCACCTGAGATCAGGAGTTCGAGACTACCCTGGCCAACATGGTGAAACCCTGTCTCTACTAAAAATACAAAAATTAGCCAGGTGTGGTGGCGCATGCCTGTAATCCCAGCTACTGGGGAAACTTAGGCAGGAGAATCACTTGAACCTGGGAGGTGGAGGTTGCAGTGAGTCAAGATCACAACATGTGAATGAAGTTATCTTGGGCCCTACAAATTAGACCAGCCACCAGCTGAATACCACAATCAACTTCACCTGGAGCAGAAGAATTATTCAGCAGAGCTTTGCTCCAAATTCCTGGCTCTCAAAGTCATGAAACCTAATAAAACCTAATAAAAAAAAAAACTCCAGCTAGGTGACACAGCGAGCGAGACTGTCTCAAAAACAACAACAACAACAACCACCAAGAAGTTAAAAAGTAGGTATGATAGAAATTAAAAATGGCCACACATTCTTTAACACTCATGAAGTAGGTTCTGTTCTCTTCCCATCTTTGAATCTAGGCTGGCCTGTGATTC
Source organism: Rhinopithecus roxellana (assembly GCF_007565055.1). Taxonomy (NCBI): domain Eukaryota; kingdom Metazoa; phylum Chordata; class Mammalia; order Primates; family Cercopithecidae; genus Rhinopithecus; species Rhinopithecus roxellana. Next base: position 6,247,585 of record NC_044553.1, read on the forward strand.
CTTTGACCAACAAAGCATGGCAAACGTAAGTGATACTATGCTATTTTTGGCTCTAGCCTTTAATAAGACTTGTAGCTTCCAGTTTGGCCTCTTGAAACTTGAGTCACTATGTTAGAAGTCTAATACCCTACTGTAGAGAGTCCTTGAGACTGCAGGGAAAGGAAGAGGAGCATGTCTTTACAGTCAAGACTGTCAAGGCAGAGGCATGTGAATGAAGTTATCTCGGGCCCTACAAATTAGACCAGCCACCAGCTGAAGACCACAATCAACTTCACCTGGAGCAGAAGAATTGTTCAGCAGAGCTTTGCTCCAAATTCCTGACCCTCAAAGTCATGAAACCTAATAACCTAGTTGTATTTTCAAACTACTAAATGTTGGAGTAGTTTGTTACATGCAATAAATTACACAAAAATAGGAAGATTTAGGCAAACACATTAAAAAAGAAAGGGCCAGGCGAGGTGGCTCAATCCTGTAATCCCAGCACTTTGGGAGGCCAAGGTGGGTGGATCACAAGGCCCGGAGTTCAAGACAAGCCTGGCCAAGATGGTGAAACCCCGTCTCTGCTTATAAAAACACAAAAATTAGCCGGGCGTGGTGGCAGGTGCCTATAATCCCAGTTACTCAGGAGGCTGAGGCAGGAGAATTGCTTGAACCCGGGAGGTGGAGGTTGTAGTGAGCCGAGATTGCTGCACTCTAGCCTGGGTGACACAGAAAGACCCCATCTCAAAAAAAAAAAAAAAGAAAAGAAAAGAAGAGTTCTGCTAAATTAAATTTGGCCTAAGGCTGCTGCTGTACCTTGAGTCCCTCAAGACTGAACAACAATCCAATTTGGTATGTAAACAAATCGAAAGCTTATGAGTATATTCTTGTAACATATAGCTGTCTCAGCCATCACAGCTGCCCAGCTTCAGCTAATCATAGGCTGCTAATTGAGCCAACCATGTCCAAATAAGGCAAACACTGAGCTGTAACCAATCAAGCTGTTTCAGTATCTCACTTCCCTTCTCTATCTGTGAATATTCTCTGCCCACAATGTGGAACTCTCTGAATCTCTTCTGGTTCTGAGTGCTGTCCTGTTCATGAATCATTCTTTGCTCAAAAAAACTCTGAAAAATTTAATTTGTCTGATTTTTTTTTTTTAACATTTCTCATATTACTAGTAAACAAATTTAAGCTGGGCATGGTGGCATGTGCGTATAGTTCTAATTGCTTGGAAGGCTGTGGCAAAAGGCTTGAGCCCAGGAGTGAGGCTGCAGTGAGCTATGATATATGATCATGCCACTGCAATGCGGCCTGGTGATGGAGCGAGACCCCATCTTAAAAAAAAAAAAAAAAAAATTAGAGTTTTAGAATAAGAAAACATTGTTTTGGACAAAGAATGTTATTTTTATTGATTGATTGATATATATATATTTTTGAGACAGAGTCTCACTCTGTCACCCAGACTGGAGTGCAATGGCACAATCTCAGCTCACTGCAACCTGGACCTCCCAGGTCCAAGTAATTCTCCTGCTTCAACCTCCTGAGTAGCTGGGATTACAGGCACACACCACCACACCCAGCTAATTTTTGTATTTTTAGTAGAGACGGGGTTTCTCCATGTTGGTCAGGCTGGTCTCAAACTCCTGACCTCATGATCCGCCTGCCTCGGCTTCCCAAAGTGCTGGGATTACAGGTGTGAGCCACTGCGCCTGGCCTAGGAATGTTATTTTTAAATCAGTGAAGTATTTACTCTAAAAGATAAAAGTCATAAACATTTATGTGAATATTTATATGCTCTTGGCATGGGTGAGACCCTTCAAAGCAAAACACCAAAAGCAGAAAACATAAATGATTAGATTAACAGATCTGAATACATTCAAGATGTGTGTGTGTGTGTGTGTTTGTTTTTTTTTTTTTTTTTTTTTTTTTGAGACCCAGTTTCACTCTTGTTGCCCAGGCTGAAGCACAATGGCTCACTCTTGGCTCACCTCAGCCTCTGCCTCCCAGGTTCAAGCAATTCTCCTGCCTCAGCCTCCCGAGTAGCTGGGATTACAGGCATGCACCACCACACCCGGCTAATTTTGTATTTTTAGTACAGACGGGGGTTTCTCCATGTTGGTCAGGCTGGTCTTGAACTCCCGACCTCAGGTGATCTGCCTGCCTTGGCCTCCCAAAGTGTTAGGATTACAGGCATGAGCCACTGTGCCCAGCCCATAAAAGTTTAAAGTCACTGTATATCAAAATATTCCACCATAACCCTAATCTTAACCCTAAACATAATTAAAAACTTAAAAGTGTAGTACACACACACACACACACACACACAGAAAAAAAGTGAATGTGAACATATGTTGAACTTAAAAGTTTTTATTTATTTTTTAATTTTTTAAAGTTCAAGTACATTAAAGAAGACAGTTACGGCCGGGCGTGGTGGCTCAAGCCTGTAATCCCAGCACTTTGGGAGGCCGAGATGGGCAGATCACGAGGTCAGGAGATAGAGACCATCCTGGCTAACGCGGTGAAACCCCGTCTCTATTAAAAAATACAAAAAACTGGCCGGGCGAGGTGGCGGGCGCCTGTAGTCCCAGCTACTCGGGAGGCTGAGGCAGGAGAATGTCCTAAACCTGGGAGGTGGAGCTTGCAGTGAGCTGAGATCCGGCCACTGCACTCCAGCCTGGTTGACAGAGTGAGACTCCGTCTCAAAAAAAAGAAAAAGAAAAAAGAAGACGGTTACTGGCTAGGCACAGGTTGAGGGGTTGAGGCAGGCGCATCACTTGAGCTCGGAGTTCAAGAAGACAATTACTGAAAGGATACCTTTCTGACCTCTCAGAGTTTTGTCAGGCACAGACTGAGCTTGACTCCCCCCATGTATTACTGTCCTATTCTGTGATAATTTGCTGTATCAAATTACCACAAATTTAGAGGCTTAAACAACATAAATGTATTATTATTTTTGAGATGGGGTCTCACTCTGTCCCCCTGGCTGGAATGCAGCGGGACACTAATGACTCACTGCAGTCTCAATCTCCTGTGCTCAGGCAATCCAGCCGCCTCAGCCTCCCTGGTAGATGAGACTACAGGCACACACTTTCACACATGGTTAATTTTCATATTTTTTTTAGAGACAGGATTTCACCATGTTGTGCAGGCTGGTCTCCAACTCCTGAGCTCAAGCCATCCACCTGCCTTGGCATCTCAAAGTACTGGGAATTACAGGTGTGAGCCACTGCACCCAGCCAAATTCATTATTTAAGAGTTCTGGAAATCAGAAGTACCAAATGGGTGAGTAGGGCTGCATTCCTTCTGGAAGCTCTTGAAGAGAATCCCTTCCCTTGCCTTTTCCATTTTCAGGGGGCTGTCCACATTCTTGGTTAGTTAGCACATAGATATCATTGGGGAGGGGGTCATTATGCTGCCTATCACACCTCAGTTCCACAAAGCTGAGTTATCCTAGAGGTCATAGAAGAAACTCAGGAAGCAGGAACCCCAGGACTAATAGACACAGCTACTCAAAAGCAGTTTTTACATCCATAGCTAAGTCATTCTGGGTCCACTTCAAGGATCCATTTAGTGAAAAACAAAAGAGATACAAAAATTAGCGGGGTGTGGTGGTGTGTGCCTGTAATCCCAGCCACTCGGGAGGCTTGAGGCAGGAGAATTGCTTGAACCCAGGAGGCAGAGGTTGTAGTGAGCGGAGATGGCTCCACAGAACTCCAGTCTGGGCGACAGAGCAAGACTCTGTCTCAAAAAAAAAAAAAAAGATATGCCAAAATTATTTTGCTTCTTATTTTAAGGTTGGTGAGAAGCTAAAGTTTGTTTTTTGTTTGTTTTGTTTTGTTTTTAAATAGCATCTCTAGCTATTTTCATTTAGTAAAAATGCATTCATTTGGAGGTGAGTTTTTTATTCTTGAAAAGTTGTCCTCTAGAACTGGAATAAGACTTATTCCACGTGGTTGCAGAGGGCAGACCCAGAAGCAGCCATGGGGGAAGATAGCTGCTCGATTCAAAGAGGATCTTCTCTGACAGTTATCCTTGTTCAAAATGCAGTGAACTACCTCAATCAATCAATCAATCAATCAATAATTTTAAAAAAGGAATACAACTAGCTTTATACAAAATTGAGTACAATGTTTCTTTCCTCTTTCATTTTATAGATAGTGAGAAAAATCTGTGTTTAGTACTTAGAGTCTTTAAACTCCCAGTAGATTATCAGATTAATGTTAAGAGTGATGTGAATGCTTAACCAATTTCCACTGGCCCTAAAACGCCTGAATTTAACAGTAAGCCCTCCAAAACTGTTATTTCATATAGATGAAATTTCTAATCACAGACCACCAAGAACTTTTGAAAAATTTAAAGGCTGTCTTCTTTCATAGCGTATTCACTTATTTCTTTTTTTAAAATGAAGCGTGATTATGAGACATGCTCAAAGACAGCTCAGTGGAGGATGCAGAGGTTTTTGCTCTCTTTAACACTGGGTTCAAGACCCAGGCCGTCGGGTGCGTTCTTTAAACTCCCTTTGCTTCAATTACTTTTCGGAGTCTAGGTGCCGTTACCTTTTGGCAATCCGACGGAGAGAGAAGCAAGCAGGGAGACAAGGTGATGCATTCTGCTACGCTGGCCCCTCACCTCTGTCATCACAGGACGTTATGGGTTCCTCTGAGACGAGTTTTTCCCTTATAAGGAGACAGTAGTGGGGTTTCTCGTCGGAAAGTTAGCCCTGCTTGTAGGAAAGTAGAACGAAAGATTTGTGTGAAAGACTGTAGATCTGCCCGTCTTTGGTCGATAGCATTCTAAAGCAAAAACCTTGACAGGACAGAGGTGAAAGAAGGTGACATCCGTGACAGGAGGTAGGGAGGGAAGCTCAGGTCAGCTCAGTGCAGGGGAATAGTGTTGGTTACTGCAAGCAGCATCCTGGACCGCCGCGGGAATATCTTGGAAATTCTTAAAGAGAACGTACTTTTTGCTCTCTGTGGTCCGGCGGCCATTTTTTCCGACTGGCTGTGGGTAAACGAGCAGCCCCTGTTGGCTCCGAGGGTAATAACAGCTTTTCGCAGAGACGTTTTAAATATGCGCCGGTAGGGGGCAGCGATGAGGTGGTTGCAAGTCCCCGAGCATCCCGTCAACTGGTGAGTTTTAACGCTAAAGGAAACGTAAAATAGTGGATAAATAGAAGAGTGGAGAGAGAAAGCCGACTATAAACCTCAGTAACATCTCTCCATATATTTTTGCCTTTAGAGGAAGAGTGGGCTCGTCTTTAAATGCGCACATGAGTATGCTTCTTAATACGTATGAAGCTGAAAGGAGGCAAACTTCTTGACACTATCCACTTACGAAGGGTACCCCTTAGTGAGCGAGGAGGGCAAAAGAGACAGGGTCTCGCTATGTTGCCCAGGCTGGAGTGCAGTGGCTATTCACAGGCGCGATCCCACTACTGATCAGCACGGGAGTTTTGACCTGCTCCGTTTCCGACCTGGGCCGGTTCACCCCTCCTTAGGCAACCTGGTGGTCCCCCGCTCCCGGGAGGTCACCATATTGATGCCGAACTTAGTGCGGACACCCGATCGGCATAGCGCACTACAGCCCAGAACTCCTGGGCTCAAGCGATCCTCCCACCTCAGCCTCCCGAGTAGCTGGGACTACAGGCACGCGCCACCGCGCCCGGCGGTTGGAAACGCTGCGAAAAGCTACTAGAAGCTGCAGTGCGGTGACGTCATCGGGGGAGGAGTTCGGGGGCCCAAGCCCGGCGACGTACTTGGACACACCCACACTGGGCGGTCTGGAGGCTACGCTAGTGTGGCGTCATCTGAGCTGACGAGCCGTTAAGCCTTATAGGGTTGGGACCCCGGAAGCTACAGGCGCAGTTGCGGCCACGGCTCCGGATATTTTGATCCGAACACCGCGTTCCTGCTTAACAGAAATTGGTCAGTATGCGCTTAATGCTCATAGTGTGGCGTCCGGACACGCAGCGAGAGAAAGAAAAACGCAATAACCTGGACCCTCCGCGTTGCTTGCTTCAGCAGGTCTTAAATATGTGCTTCATCTTTTGGGGGACGTTACTTAAGGGGCAACCATTTGGCTCGAAATCTTCCATTATTTTCAGCAAGCATTTAGGAGGTGACTGCATTATAAGGAGAATAACCCACAGTAGCAGAGGTTGGGAGTCTGCATGGTGCCGAGGTCAGCTCAGTCTTCACTATTTGAATGAAGGAAGCCTGGGGCAACTGTTTTGTTTTCTCTGCCCTGCATGTTAGTTGCCCGTTGTTTTTGGAGAAAAAACTAGTATCGGGTATATTGGTGGAAAAATTTGGATTTGGCAGCCTGAAGTCTTTTTTGAGACAAACTTAGGAAGGGATAGAGAGGAGGAAAGAAAAAATTTTCGACTATAGTAGATCTATCTGCGAAAGCAGACCTTCTATTAGTCCTCTATCTATAGTCTTTCCCTCACCCCCCACCCCTTGTCTCCTAAAAACCAGTCCAGACTTTCCCCTCCACCTCCGTCCTTGTAGCAGATAACTTTGCTCCCTCCTTCATGGATAAATTGAAGGCCATCAGACAAAAACTTTTCAATTCCTTGCTACTCTCCCCGCTCTAAATTTATCTTTACAGCTTCAGAGAAGAGGACCCTTCTGTTTTCCCCTCCTACCTCAAACCCAATAGGTCAGAATTCTTCCATCAATCATTTTCACCCATCCTATCTCTCTCTTTCACTTAATACAGATTCCAAGCTGCGTTTCTTCTTAAAAAAACGCCTTTGACCTTGCCTGTCTTTCTAAATGAAACTGTCTGTTTTCATGGCTGCACTTCTTCAAACCATGTTCAACAATAACTACATTCGCTTCTTAACCTTCTGTCTTCAGTCCATAGCCCACCAATCCACTGAAACTATTCTAGCTAAGGCTGCAATACCCTGCCTCCTAACTGGCAGGTCTAAGGAACACTTTCTGACATGGCTGACATAATTTACTACCAATCTCTGTCACTTGTGACTGCTATTTCCTCCCTGAACATTTCTTCTACCTGGTTCTTGTTCACAGCCCCTGATACTTCCTCCCGGGCTGTCTCTTCTGCCCACCCAGCAAATGTTTTTGTTCCTTACAGTTCCCTCCTAAATGTTCTCTGTTCTCTCACTATGTTCTTCATGAGTGATCTAATCAATTATCAAGGCTTTCAAATCTATAGTTCCAATCTGATGCTGTTTCCAGAGCTTCAGATTCACATTTTTAGTTGCCTTCTGGATGTCACGAAATCATTCAAAACTTCAAATTCAATATTTGCAAACAAAACTGATCTTCTCTTCTTCCTCCAAACTTGCTCAGTTTTCCTTTTTATCAATATGTTTGTTTGTTTATTGAGACAGAGTCTTGCTCTGTTGCCCAGGCTGGAGTGCAGTGGTGCGATCTTGGCTCACTGCAACCTCCGCCTCCTGGGTTCAAGCGATTCCCCTCCCTCAGCCTCCTCAGTAGCTGGGATTACAGGTGCCCACCACCGTGGCCAGCTAATTTTTGTATTTTCAGTAAAGATGGGGTTTCACCATGTTGGCCAGGCTGGTCTTGAACTCCTGACCTCATGATCCATCTGCCTCAGCCTCCCAAAGTGCTGGGATTACAGGCGTGAGCCACCATGCCTGGCCCATCAGTATGTTTAGTTGCTTACTTCAGAACTCTCAGAGTCATCCTTGACTACTGTTTCATTCATTTAATACCAAATATTTACTTTTTACTTATCCAATGACAGGCACTGTACTAGGTGATAGAGATGTGGTGGTGAAGAAAAGAGACAAGGTGGAAGAGACAGACAAAAATTTAGCAAAAAAAATTATAATTTCAAACTGTGATAAGTGCTGGTGAAGGAAGCACAGTACTGAGATATAAACAATGGTGGCAGGAAGCAGGTGGGGCACCAGGTTTCGAGAATGTAGTCAGGTAAGCCTCTTTTAGGAGGTATCATTTAAATTAGAGCCTGAAGAATGAGGCATCGGTTAAGGTACATTGATTACAAACGAGGACTGTCTGTAAACTGAAGTAAACGAACCTCTCTTTAGGAAATTCAGAAGAAAGGCCGGGCGCGGTGGCTCAAGCCTGTAATCCCAGCACTTTGGGAGGCCGAGATGGGCGGATCACGAGGTCAGGAGATCGAGACCATCCTGGCTAACACTGTGAAACCCCCGTCTCTACTAAAAAATACAAAAAACTAGCCGGGCGAGGTGGCGGGCGCCTGTAGTCCCAGCTACTCGGGAGGCTGAGGCAGGAGAATGGCGTAAACCCGGAAGGCGGAGCTTGCAGTGAGCTGAGATCTGGCCACTGCACTCCAGCCCGGGCGACAGAGCGAGACTCCGTCTCAAAAAAAAAAAAAAAAAAAAAGGAAGGAAATTCAGAAGAAAGAAAGTTATCTCAAGCAAGTTGGTCAGAAGAAAATGGGCTGATAATGAAATGTTAGTTGTCCTCCAAAGTCGGTTCTCCCCTTTTACAACGCTAATACGTTGCTACTTGGGCACATGAAATCCCAGCTAGATACCATATTGCCTGGATTTCCTTACAACCAAGTGTGGTCAAGTTCTCACCAATGGAATATGAATGAAAGTTATATGTGCACTCTGCATCGCTTGCTTAAAAAGAAATCGGTTGCCCTGTACTTTCGCTCTTTTGCCCTTCTCCAGCGCTAGGTGGCGCCAGTGCAGATCCACTGCAGTGCCCTACCTTTAACCATGCAAATTAGGAAAAATACCAAGGGTCAAGAGGAAAGGGGCAGGATTGGAAAACAAAACAAAACAAAAACCAACGAAACCAAACCAAAAGAAAACCAAAACAGACAGAAAGCAGAGTCCATGGAAGAATTAATGAAGCTGATCCACTCTATAGCCTCCACCACTCCTACCTCTGGACAGTTAGATGAGACATAAGTTTCCATCTCAATTAAATCACTATATTTTGGGGTCTTTTTATTATGACAGCATACTCTGTACTCTAATAGAGGGAGGTTCACAGAAGAAAATCCTGGATAAGCAGAACTCAGAGCAGGAACCAAAAGAGCTCCAGGTATCTACAGGGCACCCCAAGGGGATGAACCATCCTCAGTATCCTCTAAGAAGAGTCTGATTTTCTAGTTTGAGTTCTGTATTCTTCTACAATCTGTATTTATATGCATACCTATTTTTATTGTTTATTTATTTATTTATTTATTTATTTTGTGAGATGGAGTTTTGCTCTAGTTGCTCAGGCTGGAGTGCAATGGTGTGATCTCGGCTCAAGGCAACCTCCGCCTCCCAGGTTCAAGTGATTCTCCTGTCTCAGCCTCCCAAGTAGCTGGGATTACAGGCACGCACCACCATGCCTGGCTAATTTTTTGTATTTTTAGTAGTTTATTAGTGTCTTAGTTTAGTAGTTTAGTTTCACCATGTTAGCCAGGCTGGTCTCCAACTCCTGGTCTCAGGTGATCCACCCGCCTCGGCATCCCAAAGTGCTGGGCTTATAGGCGTGAGCCACCACGCCTGGCCATGCATACCTATTTTTATTATAATTATGTTGTAAATAAAGTATCTGTGTTTCGCTTTTCTTTCCCACATGTCACTATGCTTTTGGTGGCAGGATAATCTTTTATTGTTACTATCATTATCTGAGACAGAGTCTCGCTGTGTCTCCCAGGCTGGAGTGCAGTAGCGCGACCTCAGCTCACTGCAACCACCACCTTCCCACTTCAAACGATTCTCCTGCCTCAGCCTACTGGGTAGCTGAGACTACAAGCAGGCGTCACCACGCCCAGCTAATTTTTGTATTTTTAGTAGAGACGGAGGTTTCACCATGTTGGCCAACCTGGTCTGGAACTCCCGGTCTCAGGTGATCCGCCCGCCTTGGCCTCCCAAAGTGCTGGGATTACAGGTGTGAGCCACCGCTCCCGGCCAGGTGGCCCCATAATCTTTTTACTTGATGCATCATAATTTATGACTATTTAAATGGAACCACTATCAGTCACACTAATCACTTTACCATTCTATATATTTCACCTGTATTGTTTTATGAATTAGTGATCGGCATAATATCCAGTGCTAAGTCAGCTATGCACAACCTCAAATCAGTCGTTTGCTTTTTCTTGAGACATAGTCTCCCTCTGTCGCCCAAGCTGGAGTGCAGTGACACGATGTCAGCTAGCTGCAAGGTTCACCTCCCGGGTTCACGCCATTCTCCTGCTTCAGCCTCCCGAGTAGCTGGGACTACAGGCGCCTGCCACCACGCCCGGTTAATTTTTTTTTTGTATTTTTAGTAGAAACGGGGTTTCACCGTGTTAGCAGGATGTTCTCGATCTCCTGACCTCGTGATCCCCCAGCCTCAGCCTCCCAAAGTGCTGGGATTACAGGCGTGAGCCACCGTGCTCGGCCAGCCGTTTGCTTTTTAACAGTGGAAAGGACAAGGCCGTGTCCGGCTGTATGGGGCTTTGCTTGTTCAAAATGTAACATCTATACGGCCGCGCGCAGTGGCTCACGCCTGTAATCCCAGCACTTTGTGAGGCGCCGACAAGCGGGTCACTTGATGCAGGAGTTCGAGGCCAGCCTGGCCAACATGGCAAAAACCCATCTCTACTACAAACACAAAAATTAGCCTGGCGTGGTGGCGCTCGCCTGTAGTCCCAGTTATTCAGGAGGCTAAGGCAGGAGAATCGCTTGAACCCGGGAAGAGGAGGTTGCAGTAAGCCGAGACGTGTAACTGCACTCCAGTCTGGGCAACAGAGCAAGACTCTGTCTCAAAAAAAAAAAAAAGTAACCTGTATGAAAGTTAATTTTGTGGCATTGAACAATGTAGATAATAACCTCATCTCAAATGGGAAGTCTCACTCTGTCTACAAAAAACTCCATGCCATGGAGCTCAAAAGTTTATAAATTAGTCCTTTGGAGACGTTAAACAAAGAGCATGGAGTCATACGAAAAGGCTTTCTGCCCTGGTAAGGAAAGAAGGCTTGTTGGCAGGTTGAGTCTGGTCCTTGAGTTCTCAGCTTTCACCAGGGAAGGGGTACCAGACAAGGCTGAGGCTGAACCTGAGCCACACAGGCCCTAATTGCTGGGCCGTGAGAGAACACCCGAGGAGGGGGCCAAATGCAGCTGAAGAAAAGACGACGTGGAGGTCATAGACGACCAAGAGAAAGGGGCGCACCGCCGACACTATCGCCAGCCAGACCCCAGATCAAGAGAAATAGAAGAGGAGCCTGGGTCTCCAAACACAACAGGCTGGGGTCCCAGGGCAAGGTACCGGGCTGCCAGCGGAAGCGTGGGGGAGAAGTTGGGCTGCCGGCGGCGTGTGGGAGAGGTGGGGTCACCAGCAAGTGGGCGGGTGGGAGGCGGGGCCGCCAGCAAGTGGGAGGGGAGGGAGGCGGGGCCGCCGGCGGGGCACGGTGAAGAGGCGGAGCCGCCGGCGGGGCACGGTGAAGAGGCGGGGCCGCCAGAGGGCCCGGCGGACAAATCACCCAGCGCGAGCTCGGTTATCTGGGTGTGGCGGTTCCACCCTGGGCTGCGTCCTCCCACGGCACCCGTAGTTCCCCCACCCTTGACACACTGCCTGTTCTTCGCAGCTCACTGCAGCGGAGTCATCTGCTGCTGGCCAGGATTTTCTTTGCGACGGGTTGTTATGTGCATTTCAGGACATACCCCGTGAGTTGTCCCTGATTCCATTACATTTAATAAAGGAGCAGTGGATTAACCGGAATTACAGTTTGACAGAAAACACGTTTTCTTCTGGACAACACCCTGCGTGTAGGAAGAGCCTTTAATGTGGTTGATACACACTATTTAATCGATCCAGAAACACATTTCTTGTGACAGGCTTTTAAATATCAGAATAAATCCTAAGAGTGAACAGTTGAAGTTACTTATCCAATGTTACACTGCTAGGCCTATAAATAAACTTGCGAGGTCTATTTTCTCCCATTTGAGTATGCTTTGATTTCCATATGACAGTTCTGCCGAAATGTTTTGACATCTTAGATCTTAATAGAACTCCATTACAGCACGACTATTTATTACATTGATTCTGATCTGACGTGTAATAAATCATGTCCCCAACCCAAAACTCCATACATTAATATCCTGATATTTAACGCACTTTATCCAACTATTGATTCTATCTCTTCACACCAATGTGGTAAAAGCTTTCTGCTGTATTTAATGTATTCATTTTGAAAATATTTTAAATGCTTCTTTTTAATTAGCTAACTTTGAAGAGTGCTTCCTTTGTTTGGGGACTCTGTAGATTTAGGCTGATGTCACACATTCAGAATAATTGGGAAATTGATTTGCCTTTCTTTGACTTTCTATTCTCCAAACTGATTATATACTGAGGTTAATAGATTTGAACTGGCCAACCAGGCGCGGTGGCTCACGCCCGTAATCCCAGCACTTTGGGAGGCGGAGGTGGGTGGATCACCTGAGGTCAGGGGTTCGAGACCAGCATGGCCAATATGGTGAAACCCCGTCTCTACTAAAAATACAAAAAATTAGCCAGGAGTGGTGGCGGGCGCCTGTAATCCCAGCTACCCAGGAGGCGGAGGTTGCAGTGAGCCGAGGTCGCGCCATTGCACTCCAGCCTGGGCAATAAGAGCGAAACTCTGTCTCAAAAAAACAAAACAAAACAAAAAGAAACGTGTGTGTGTGTGTATGTGTGTGCATGTGCATGTATATACACATATATATATTTGAACGTGCCTAGGTTGTGGTAGGAAAACAAATGCATATATGTGTATTCATCTTAGACCTGGAAGAGTGGACATAATTTCTGAGTAGAAGAATGACTGGGTTAATGTCTAATTTTGCATGTCCTCTGGCCCCAGCCATGATTAGTATAAAAATCCTAGGGTTTCTCTAGATCTAGGGAAAGATATTACTCTCCTCACCACCTCCACATAGAGTAATATCTTCCCTAGACCTCCTCCCCTTATGAACAAACGGAAGAACATTGAGGCTGTAAATGGCCTTTTGTGGTTCAAATGACAGTCTACTTTCACTTCTTTTATTTTGGAGGCGGAAATTTTAAGCTTTCATGCGTGTGGTTTAGACAGTTTTTAAATATTACTTTGTTGAGAGTTTATGATGTGGTGGTTAAACAAATAGCACCGTAGGTACTTGCTAGGGGATGCTTTACACATACAGTATGTCATCACAATTCGTATTATTAATAATTAAAAATATATTCTGTTACACTATGGTTTATGTGTATGATTTTTTTTTTTTTTTCCTGAGATGGAGTCTCACTCTGCTGCCCAGGATGGAGTGTGGTGACCCGATCTCGGCCCACTGCAACCTCCGCCTCCTGGGTTCAAGCAATTCTCCTGCCTTAGCCTCCCAAGTAGCTGGGATCACAGTCGTGCACCATGACACCTGGCTAATTTTTTTTTTTTTCAGTAGAGACGGGGTTTCACTATGTTGGCCAGGCTGGTCTCAAACTCCCAACCTCAAGTGAACCGCCTGCCTCAGCCTCCCAAAGTGCTGGGATTACAGGTGTGAGGCACCATGCCCAGGCAGTTTATGTGTATGATGCATTTCTTTTTTGAGACGGAGTTTCGCTCTTGTTGCCCATGCTGGAGTGCAGCAGTGGGATCTAGGCTCAATGCAACCTCTGCCTCCTGGGTTCAAGCGATTCTCCTGCCTCAGCCTCCCAAGTAGCTTGGATTACACGTATATGCCACCACGCCCAGCTAATTTTTTTTTGTATTTTTAGTAGAGATGGGGATTCTCCATGTTGGTCAGGCTAGTCTTGAACTCCCGACCTCAGGTGATCCATCTGCCTAGGCCTTTCAAAGTGCTGGGATTACAGGCATGAGCCACTGTGCCTGGCCTATGTGTATGATATTTTATGACCAAAGGAATTCACACTTTTCTCAGGGTTTGCTTTTAGGGCTAATGAACTGGAAAAGCAGTCCAATTTATACAGAGAATACTGAAGGCACAAGCTGCCTGTGTCTGTTCAACTGAAACCCCTTGCTGACAAGGCTCTAATTCATTTTGTGACACAGCTCATTTTCCAAGGGGGAGTATAGCCTGCGGTGTGGCAAGAAATAAAGGCAAAACCACTACACATTAGTTAGAATATTGTTGAAAGAGACAGTCTATAGTCATGGCAATGTATGAATAAACAATATTGCATATTACAAGAGTATTTGTATCATCAAAAACATTATATACAAATGCTATTATGATTTATTATCATTATAAAAACAAATATTAATGTTCTTATACATTATAATAATAACATAAACTAGAAGAGTGATTTATCCCCTTTTGAGCATAAGATTTATTAAAATAGTAGGTCCCTTTGTGCATTCATTCATTCATTCATTCATTAACTCTACATCATTAGTCATTAGGGAAATGCAATCAAAACCACAAGAGATACAGTTTCACACCTACTAGAATCACTAAAATAACAACAGTGAAACAGAAAATAACAAGTGTTGAACTGGGCAGGTGGTGCATGTCTGTAGTCTCAGCTACTCAGGAGGCTGAGATGGGAGGATCTGTTGAGCTGAGGAGTTCCAGGCTGGCCTGGGCAACATAGCAAGACCTCATCTGAAAACAATCAAACAAACAAAAACAGCAAAGAAAAAAATAACAAGTGTTGGCAAGGATGTGGAGAAATTGGAACTCTCATACATCGCTGGTGGGAATGTAAAATAGTGCAGCTGCTATGAAAAACAGTTTGACGGTTCCTCAAAAAGTTAAACATACAATCACCATATGATTGAGTGATTCCACTCCTAGGTATAGACCCCCCAAAGAAGCAAAAGCAGGTATTCAAACAGATACTTGTGCATCAATATTTGTCAGCATTATTCACAATAGTCAAAAGGTGGAAACAACTCAACTGTCCATCAACAGAAATAAGTAAACAAAATGTGATATTATAGAATATAATCAGGCATAAAAAGGATAAGGTTCTGATGCATGCTGCAACATAAATGAGCCTTGAAAACATGTAAAGTGAAATAAGCCAGACACTAAAGGACAAATAAATCCATTTATGTGGAATCTGTAGAACAGGCAAATATGTAGAGATAGAAAGTAGAGGTTGGGAATTAGGGTAGAGAGTTAGAAATTTTAATCTTATTTTTCATTTTTTTGAGACAAGGTCCTACTCTGTCACCCAGGCTGGAGGGAAGTGGGACTGACTATCTTGGCTCACTCAGCATTGAAATCTCTGGCTCAGGTGATCCTCCCACCTCCATCCTCCCAAGTAGCTGGGGTTACAGGTGTGTGCCACCACACCAGGCTACTTTTTGCATTTTTTTATAGAGATGGTGTTTCACCATGTTTCCCAGGCTGGAGTTACCACTTAATGGGTATAGAATTTCTGTCTGAGGTGTTGAAAAAGTTTTGGAAATAGTAGTGATGGATGTACAATATTGTGAGTGTAATTGATGCTCCTGAATTATACACTTGAAAATGGTTAAAATGGGTCGGGTGCGGTGGTTCACTCCTGTAATGCCAGCACTTTGGGAAGCCAAAGTGAGCGGATCACATGAGATCAGGAGTTTGAGACCAGCCTGGCCAACATGGTGAAACCCCATCTCTACTAAAAATGAAAACATTAGTTGGGCGACGTGGCAGGCACCTATAATCCCAGCTACTTGGGAAGCTGAGACAGGAGAATTGCTTGAACCCAGGAGGCGAAGGTTGCAGTGAGCTGAGATTACGCCACTGTACTCTAGCCTGGGTGATAGAACAAGACTCTGTCTCAAAAAAAAAAAAAAAAAAAAAAAAAAAAAAAAAAGGAAAGAAAAGAAAAAAGAAATTGGTTAAAATGGCAAATATTATGTTACGTACATTTTAACAGTTAGGCATGTTTGTGTAGGGTCCATTTCTGGGTTCTCCATTGTGTGTCACTGATCTGCTTATCCCTCCATCAAGATGACACAGTCTTGATTACTAGCTATGTAATAAATCTTAAAATTGGGTAGACTGATTCCTTCCATTTTTATTTTAGAAAATTGTTTTAGCTATTTTAGTTCCTTTGCATTTCCATATAAATTTTAGATTAATCTTGTCTATATCTACAAAATAAATCTTGCTAGGATTCTGATAGGAATTGCACTAAACCTGGAGGAAACTGACATTTTTGCTATGCTGAATCTTCCAATCCATGAACATAATGTATCTTTCCATATGTTTAGATATTATTTTATTTCTTTTGTTTTATAGTTTTTGATATATAGATATATACATTCTGTATATTTCAATTTTTTGAGTGAATACAAGTACTGTATTTAAAATTTTAGTGTCCATGTGTTTATTGCCAGTATATAAAATACAGTTTATTATTATTATTATTATTGTTGAGATGTAGTTTCACTCTGTCCCCCAGGCTGGAGTGCAGTGGCGCAATCTCGGCTCACTGCAACTTCTGCCTCCCAGGTTCAAGTGATTCTCCTGCCTCAGCCTCCTGAGTAGCTGGGATTACAGGTGCCTGCCACCACACCTGGCTAACTTTTTGTATTTTTAGTAGAGACAGGGTTTCACTATGTTGGCCAGGCTGGTTTTGAATGCCTGACCTCATGATCCACCCACCTCAGCCTCTCAAAGTGCTGGGATTATAGGCATGAGCCACCATGCCTGACTGAAATACAGTTGATTATTGTGGGAGGTTGTGTTTTCAGATTTCTTGGGATTTTCTAGGTAGGAAATAACATCTTCTATAAGTAGCAACAGTTTTATTTTTTCCTTCCCAATCTATATGCCTTTTATTAATATTTCACTTTCTAGCCCTAATGCATGGCTAGAACTTCCAGCACCATGTTGAACAAGACCAGTGAGGTTGAACATCTTCCCTTGTTCTGATCTTAGTGGGAGAGGATTCAGTTTTTTACCATTAAGTATGTTAGCTGTAGGGATATTCTTTTCTTTTCTTTCCTCTTTTCTTTTCTTTCTTTCTTTGGAGATTAAAAAAAAATCAAATTGCGGACGTTATTCTCTATTCCTGTTTTTCATAAAATTTTATAACATGAGTAGGTGCTAAATTTTGTCAAATACTTTTTCCGCCTTAATAGAAATGATCAAGTGAACTAACTTCCCTTCCTTCCTTCCTTCCTTCCTTCCTTCCTTCCTTCCTTCCTTCCTTCCTTCCTTCCTTCCTTCCTTCCTTCCTTCCTTCCTTCCTTCCTTCCTTCCTTCCTTCCTTCCTTCCTTCCTTCCCTTCTTTCTCTCTCTCTCTCTCTTTTTTTTTTGACAGTCTCACTCTGTCACCCAGGCTGGAGCATGGTAGTGGTGTGATCTCGGCTCACTGCAACATCTGCCTCCCAGGTTCAAGCAATTCTAGTGCCTCAGCCTCTGGAGTAGCTGGGACTACAGGCGCGCGCCACCAAGTCCAGCTATTTTTCGTATTTTTAGTAGAGACAGGGTTTCGCAATGTTGGCCAGGCTGGTCTCGAACTACTGACCTCAAGTGACCTGCCCATCTCAGCCTCCCAAAGTGCTGGGATTACAGGCAAATTTTCTTCTTTATCCCATTGATTGATTGGATTACATGATTTCCAAATATTCAAACATTCTTGCATCCCTGAAGTAAACTCCATTTCATGGTGGTATATGATTATATTCATATATTGCTAAATTTTATTTGCTAAGATTTTAAGATTTTTGTATCCGTATGAATTATTAATATAGATGGCTCACACTTGTAATCCCAGCACTTTGGGAGGTCATTTGAGGTCAGGAGTTCGAAACCAGCCTGGCCAACATGGTGAAACCCCATCTCTACTAAAAATACAAAAATTAGTTAGGAGTGTTGGGGGGGTTGCCGATAATCCCAGCTACTCGGGAGGCAAGAGAATTGCTTGAGCCCAGGAGGCAGAGGTTGCAGGGAGCAGAGATTGTGCCACTGTATTTCAGCCTGGGTGACAGAGCAAGATTCCATCTCAATAAATAAACAAATAAAAAGAAGAAGAATAGGCCGGGCGCGGTGGCTCAAGCCTGTAATCCTAGCACTTTGGGAGTCCGAGACGGGCGGATCACAAGGTCAGGAGATCGAGAACACCATGGCTAATACGGTGAAACCCCGTCTCTACTAAAGAATACAAAAAACTAGCCAGGCGACGAGGCGGGCGCCTGTAGTCCCAGCTACTTGGGAGGCTGAGGCAGGAGAATGGCATGAACCTGGGAGGCGGAGCTTGCAGTGAGCTGAGATCCGGCCACCGCACTCCAGCCTGGGCGACAGAGCCAGACTCCGTCTCAAAAAAAAAAAAAAAAAAAAAAAGAAGAATAAAATATAAATACAAAAATTAAACAGGCATGATGGCACACGCCTGTAGTCCCAGCTCCTCGGGAGGCTAAGGTAGGAGAATCACTTGAACCTGGGAGGTGGAGGTTGCAGTGAGCAGGATCGCGACAGAGGGAGACTCTGTCTCAAAAAAAAAAAAAGAAAGAAAAAAGAAATATAGGTCCAGCCGGGTGGGGTGGCTCAAGCCTGTAATCCCAGCACTTTGGGAGGCCGGGGCAGGCAGATCATGAGGTCAGGAGTTTGAGACCAGCCTGGCCAACATAGTGAAACCCCGTCTCTACTAAAAATACAAAAATTAGCTGGACATGGTGGTGCATGTATGTAGTCCCAGCTACTCGGGAGGCTGAGGCAGGAGAATTGCTTGAACCTGGGAGGCAGAGGTTGCAGTGAGCCGAGATCCCACCACTGCACTGCATTCTGGGCAACAGAGTGAGACTCTGTCTCAAAAAAGAAAAGAAAAGAAAAGAAATATAGGTCTGTAGTTTTATTTTCTTTGTGTGTGTGTGTGTGTGTGTGCACTTATTTGTACTGAATTATCTGGTTTTAGTATCAACTTCACAAAATAACCAAGAAGTATTCCCTCCTCTTCTATATCCTGAAACTATTAAAGTGTTGGGTAGCAATCTCCTGGAACATAAAGGTGCATCCCATAACCATCTGGGTCATGAGATTTCTTTTTTGGCAGTTTTAAAATTATAAATTCAGTTTCCTTAATAATTAAAGGCTACTAGTTTGGGCGCAGTGGCTCACACCTGTAATGCCTGTAAATCCCAGCAATTTGGGAGGCCAAGGCAGGAGGATCACCTGATGTCAAGAGTTTGAGACCAGCCTGGCTAATATGACAAAACCCCATCTCTACTAAAAATACAAAAATTAGCCAGGTGTGGTGACGGGTGACTGTAATCCCAGTTACTTGGGAGGGTGATGCATGAGAATTGCTTGAACTTGGGAGGCGAAGGTTGCAGTGAGCCGAGATCGCGTCCTTGCACTCCAGCTTGGGCCACAGAGTGAGACTGTGTCTCAAAAAAAGAAAAAAATTAATAATAATAATAGGCTACTAAAATTATCTGCTTTATATTGGGTGAGTTGGGATACTTTGCGCTTTTGAGAAATTGGTCTTTTCATGTGCGTTGTCAAGTGTATGTGTATACAGTTGTTTGTAGCATTCTGTTATTATTTTGATATCTGCAGGGTCTATAGTGATATCTCATGTTTCACTTCTGTTATTGGTAATTTATGTCTTCCTTTTTTTCTTTGTTAGTTGTGATAGCAGTTGTTGCTTTAATTGATATTTCCAAAGAACAAGCTCTTTGTCCCATTGATTTTTCTTCTCAATTTTATTGATTATTTTTCAATAATTGATTGATTATTGATTTATTATTATTTATGATTATTTATTATTATTTATGATTTATTATTGATTTATTATTCTCTTCTCAATTTTATTGATTTCTGTTCTTATTCTTATTATTTCTTTCCTTTTAATGCTTTGGATTTATTTTTCTCTTTTTAAAGTAGGTTCTTGAGATGAGAGCTTAGAATATTAGTTTGTGAGTTTTCTTCTTCTAATATATGCATTTAGTGCTATAAATTTCTCTCTAAGCAGTATGTTAGCTGTGTCCCTATAATTATGATATGCTGTGTTTTCTTTTTCTTTTCTTTTTTTTTTTTCGTAGAGGTAGGGTCTCACCTTGTCACCCAGGTTGGTCCCAAACTCCTAGCTTCAAGCAATCCTCCTGCCTCAGCCTGATATGTTGTATTTTCATCTTTTTCTTTCTTGTTTTTTTCCTTTTTCTATTTTTTGAGACAGGGTCTTGACCTGTTGGCCAGGCTGGAGTTCAGTGATGTGATCATGGCTAACTGCCACCTGTCACCCCCAGGGCTGAAGTGACCCTCCTGCCTCAGCCTCCTAAGTAGCTGGGACTATAGGCAAGCACCACCAAGCCTGGCCTTTTTTTTTTTAAGAGATGGGGTCTCACTCTCTTGCCCAGGCTGGTCTTGAACTCCTGGGCTCAACAGATCCTCCCACCTTGGCCTCCCAAAGTGCTGGGATTACAGGCATGAGCCACAGCACCTGGCCTGTATTTTCCTTTTCATTTATTTCAATGAATTTTCATTTCCCTGAGACTTACTTTTTGGCCCATGGATTATTCAGAGGTATGTTGTTTATTTTTCAAGTGTGTAGAGATTTCCCTGCTACCTTTCTGTTATTGATTTATAGTAGCTGGAGAACATACTCCGTATCATTTCAATTTTTTTTTTGTTTTTGAGATGGAGTTTTCGCTCTTGTTGCCCAGGCCGGAGTGCAATGGCATGATCTCGGCTCACTGCAACATCCACCTCCTGGGGTCAAGCGATTCTCCTGCCTCAGCCTCCCTAGTAGCTGGGATTACAAGCGGGCACCCGCCACCATGCCCAGCGAATTTCTTGTATTTTTAGTAGAGACAGGGATTCACTATGTTAGCCAGGCTGGTCTCGAATTCCTGACCTCAGGCAATCCACCCGCCTCAACCTACCAAAGTGCTGAGATTACAGGCATGAGCCACAGTGCCTGGCTCCACTTCAATTCTTTATGTATTTATTGAGGTTTGTTTTACGGCCCAGGGTATGGTCTATTTTGGTGTATGTTCCATGGGCACTTGATAATAAGGTGTGTGATATGTTGTCTTTCAGTCCTCAGTTTTTGCTGATATTTATGTTCTTTTATTCTTCTCTGCTTATAATTTTCCTTCTCTCTCTCTTTCTTTCTTTCTTTTTTTGACAGAGTTTCGCTCTTGTTGCCCAGGCTGGAGTGCAATGGTGCAATCTCGGCTCACTGCAACCTCCGCCTCCTGGATTCAAGTGATTCTCCTGCTTCAGCCTCCTGAGTAGCTGGAATTACAGGCATGCGCCACCATGTCTGGCTAATTTTGTATTTTTAGTAGAGACAGGGTTTCTCCACGTTGGTCAGGCTGGTCTCGAAATCACGACCTCAGGTGATCCACTCGCCTCGGCCTCCCAAAGTGCTGGGATTACAGGTGTGAGCCACCGCACCTAGCCCTTTTCTTTTTTCTTTTTTTTCTTTTTTTTTTTTTTTTTTTTGAGACGGAGTCTTGCTCTGCCGCCCAGGCTGGAGTGCAGTGGCCGGCTCTCAGCTCACTGCAAGCTCCGCCTCCCGGGTTTACGCCATTCTCCTGTCTCAGCCTCCCGAGTAGCTGGGACTACAGGCGCCCGCCTCGTCGCCCGGCTAGTTTTTTGTATTTTTTAGTAGAGACGGGGTTTCACCGTATTAGCCAGGATGGTCTCGATCTCCTGACCTCATGATCCGCCCGTCTCGGCCTCCCAAAGTGCTGGGATTACAGGCTTGAGCCACCGCGCCCGGCCTCTTTTTTCTTTATGAGCAAGGACTTGAGCAATAATTGTCTTTACTATGCCATCTACATACATTTAGAACTATGTCGGAGAGTTATAACTTTTGTTTCAATCATCAAACATAATTTAGAAAACTCAAGAGGAGAAGAAAAATCGATTGCATTTACCCATATTTTTGCTTACCATGTTCTTGCTTCCTGAAGTACCAACATTCCTTTAAAAAAAACAAAACAAACCCTTTCCTTTCTGTTTAGAGAAATTCCAACTTCTTTTAGCTATTTTTTAAAAAATTGTAGAGATGGAGCCAGGTGCAGTGGCTCACGCCTGTAATCCCAGGACTTTGGGAGGCCAAGATGGGTAGATCACCTGAGGTCGGGAGTTCAAGACCAGCCTGGCCAACATGGTGAAACCCCATCTCTACTAAAAATACAAAAATTAGTCAGGTCTGGTGGTGCCCGCCTGTAATCCCAGTTACTCAGGAGGCTAAAGCAGGAGAATCGCTTGAACCCAGGAGGTGGAGGCTGCAGTGACCCAAGATTATGCCACTACACTCCAGCCTGGGCAACAGAGTAAGACTCTGTTTCAAGAAGAATTAAAAAAATTTTTTTTTTAAATTGTGGAGATGAGGTCTCACTATGTTGTCCAGGCTGGTCTCAAACTTCTTCCCTCAAATGATCCTCCTGCCTCGGCCTCCCAAAGTGCTGGGATTACAGGTGTGAGTCACTGTGCACAGCCCTTCTTTATATCTTCTATATCTCTGCTGAGACTTTCTATTTATTTGCTGAGACTTTTTTTTAATTGTTTCAAGTGTGTTCATAATTGCTAATTAAACCATTTTTATGCTGGCTGCAGTAAAAACTTTGTCTTATTATTTGAACATCTTTTTCATCTTGATGTTGACATTTATTGTCTTTTTTTCATTCAATCTGAGATATTGTTATGGTGAGTGATTTTTGGTGGTGACCTGAATATTTTCGGTATTATGTTATAAGACTCTGGATCTTATTTTAAATTTAATTTAATTATTTGTTTATTTACTTATTTTGAGATGGAGTCTCCCTCTGTTACCCAGGCTGGAGTGCAGTGGCAGGAACTCGGCTCACTACAACCTCTGCCTCCTGGGTTCAAGCTATTATCCTGCCTCAGCCTCCCAAGTAGCTGGGATTACAGGTGCGTGCCACTATGCCCAGTTAATTTTTGTACTTTTAGTAGAGATGGGGTTTCACCATCTTGGCCACGCTAGTCTCGACCACCTGACCTCAAGTGATCCACCCGACTTGGCCTCTCAAACTGCTGGGATGATAGGGGTGAGCCCCTGCGCCCAGCCTAATTTTAATTTTTAATTAAGATTTCCCATCGTTAAGCAATGAATCTTATTTATTTATTTATTGAGATGGAGTCTCACTGTGTCACCATCTCGGCTCACTTTAACCTCTGTCTCCTGGGGTCAAGCGATCCTCATGCCTCAGCCTCCCAAATAGCTGGGATCACAAACTTGTACCACCATACCCGACGTTTTTCTTTTTCTTTTTTTTTTTTTTTTTGGAGACAGAGTCTCACTCTGTTGCCCAGGCTGGACTGCAGTGGCATGATCTCGGGTCACTGCAACCTCTGCCTCCTGGGTTGATGAGATTCTTCCGCCTCAGCCTCCGGAGTAGCTGGGACTACAGGTGCACACCACCATGCCCAGCTAATTTTTTGTATTTTTTGTAGAGACGGGGGTTTCACCATGTTGGCCAGGCTGGTCTTGAACTCCTGACCTCAGGTGATCTGCACTGCCTCAGCCTCCCAAAGTGCTGTGATTACAGGTGTGACCCACCCCACCTGGCCTCTGCACCCATCTGGATCTTATTTAAACTTCTGTTTTAGCTGGCCTCCTCTAACACCTCCCCAGCAAGGAAAGAGGAGCACTACCTTGTTACTGCCAGATGGGGGCAGATGTCCAGGTTCCTCATTTGGCCTCTGTTGACAACCTAGGAGTGCCTCCTTGTGACTACAAGGTGAGGGTGGGAGTACTGGCTCCCCACTAGGCCTCCAGTGATATCTCCCTGACTGGAAAGCGTAGGAGTACATTACTGCTCCCCACAGGGTTTTCACTGACTCTATACCACAAGGGAGGCTGGTATTGGGGGTGAGGGAGTAAGAGAAAAAAACCTGTTTTCCAGCGGGCTGCGGTGGCTCACGCCTGTAATACTAGCACTTTGGGAAGCCGAGGTGGGTGGATCACTTGAGGTCGGGAGTTTGAGACCAGCCTGGCCAACGTGGAGAAACCTCTGTCTCTACTAAAAATACAAAAAATTAGCCGGGCATGGTGGCAGTCGCCTATAATCCCCGCTACTCGGGAGGGTGAGGCAGGAGAATCGCTTGAACCCAGGGTGGGGCGGTAGAGGTTGCAGTAGACCTAGGTAGCACCACTTCACTCCAGCCTGGGCAAAAGAGTAAAACTCTGTCTCAAAAAAAAGAAAAGAAGAAGAAGAAGAAAAAAAAAACCTGTTTTCCTGTACACTCATGATGCTTCTGACACCAAATGTGTGGAGTTTTCCCTCACAGTAAGCAATTCTCCAGCTCTCTAGATCCCAGTCGGGTGTACTACAATTATGATAGTAACTACCCAGAATTAGCACAGACCACACAGGTTAAGGGTTCAGTCTAACAAGACTATCCCAGTTCAGAAGTCAGTCTCAAATTCCAAGTTATGACTTGTACTTCTGACCCACTGGCTATAAATCAGGGGCTCCCATGACTCCCTCCTGGGGTTTGATAATTTGCTGGATGGCTCGAGGAACTCAGGAAAGCACTTTACTGGCAATTACTGGTTTATTATAAAGAATACAATTCAGGAATAGCAAAATGAAAGAGATGAATTGGGGCCAGGCACAGTGGCTCATGTTTGTAATCCCAATACTTTGAGAAGTGGAGGTGGGTGGATTGCTTGAGTCCAGGAGTTTGAGACCAGCCTGGGCAGCACGGTGAGACTGTCTCAAAACAAAAACAAAAACAAAACAAAAACAAAAAAAAAGAATGAGATGCATTGGGCAAGGTATAGGGATGGGTGGGTTGTGTGAGGGTTCCATGCCCTTGCTAGAGGTGCCACCCTTCTAGCACCTCAGTGTGTTCACCAACCCAGAACCTCTCCAAACCTTGTTGGTTAGGGATTTTATGGAGGTTCTATTGTGTAGGCATGATTAATTAAATCAGTAGTCATTGGTGACTAGCTGAATCCCCAGATCCTCTCCCTTCCCTGGAGTTCAAGGTGTGAGACTGAACATTCCATCCAGGGTTGGTTCCTCTGGCAAGTAACCCCCATCCTCTAAGAGTCACCTCATTAGCATAAATTCAGGAATGGTTAAATGGGGTTATTACTGTTAACTTAAAAAAATCACAAGATCTATAAATTTAGAAATGGAGACTTTATTTCTTGTAAAGCGTTATAGCCTGCAAGGTGGCTATCCTGGAGGCTGGGAAGCGCAGCCTCCAGTAGAGACCTGGAAACAGGCATTTCAAAGGAGGTGGGGCTGGGGTAGGAGCTTTATACTGAAGTAGTTGGCTAAACATACATATTTAACAGGCTAGAGGAGGAGCTATGAATATTCATGAAGGTGGTCCTAGTGCATGCATGTTGAATAAACATGGATGTTACATATGAACTATGTTCACCTTGGGGTGGAGACTTAACATTTAAATGTATTACGGTTAGGCCCTATTCATCAAAGGTCTTTTCAGGACACAAAAGGACTTTTAAGTGCGCAGTCTCCGTTGAACTGGCCAGACCCAGTCCTTGGTCAGTGGTCTTCTTATCAGGAGAAAGTTACTGAAATCAGTCTCTTGTCCAATCAGAGCTGTAGTTATGGCTTATGGAACAAAGAGTCAGTTGGTCAGCATCTGCAGTTCTAAACTGCAACCGCTTCAACATTGTTTATCTCAAGGCCAGTGCTTATTTAGCTGCTAGAGAAAAAGACAAACCTTGTGGTGGCTAGGACATAGGTTTTTCTTTAAGTGTAGGAGTGCATGGCTTAATGCTTGCCTGGCATGGCCTTAGGTCCTGTTTATAATTTGTATCTTATTACCATAAAGATAATCCATTCTATCAGTCTTTTTTGTTTTTGAGATGGAGTTTCTTTCTTTTGCCTAGGCTGGAATGCAATGGCGCGATCTCAGCTCATCGCAACCTCTGCCTCCCGGGTTCAAGTGATACTCCTGCCTCAGCCTCCTGTGTAGCTGGGATTACAGGCATGTGCCACCACGCCCGGCTAATTTTGTATTTTTAGTAGAGATGGGGTTTCTCCATGTTGGTCAGGCTGGTCTTGAACTCCTGACCTCAGGTGATCTGCCCGCCTCGGCGTCCCAAACTGTTGGGATTACAGCCGTGAGCTACTGCGCCCTTCTGTCAGTCTTTTTGAGACAGCGTCTTGCTCTGTCACCCAAGCTGGAGTGCCAGGGCACAATCACAGCTCACTGCAGCCTCGAACTCCAGGCTCAAGCAATCCTCACCCTTCCAAGTAGCTGGTACCACAGGTGTGCACCACCATAACCAGCTAACTTTATTTTATTTTACTTTTGTAGATGCGGAAGGTGGGAGGGTGGTCTCCCTACGGTGTTCAGGTGAAACCGCCATTGCAAAATTGGAACTGACACAGTGAAAGAGATCTGAACCTAACCAACTCCAACTTGCTTCTAATCTCCAATCTGTCCTTGTTCATTCCTGGGCGTAGGCCAAAGTAACTTTGGGAGGAACTTAGTTTTTAGTTTATGGTTTAAAACAAAGATGATAACAGCCCTTTCCCAAAACAAACCCCCTTCTTGCCTGGAGACTAGGCTGCCTTTGTGGGACTAATGAACTAGCCAAAATATTAGAAATTATGGTTTAGGAGTCATGCAGCTGGAGGCGACAAGATTCTGACCCTTCCCAAATTGCTCCTGGGGCTAACATCACCATTGTAAAGACGCAGAGCAGTGCTTGAGATATTTTGCAGACTCTGAACTTGATGGATCAACTGGCACCACCCAGACTGATAAACTGGCTCATGTGATCTTGTTGCCCCCACCCAGGAACTGACTCAGTGCAAGAGGAAAGCTTCAACTCCCTTCATTTCATCTCCTACCTGACCAATCAGCACTCGTGACTCACTGGCTACCCCTCACCCACCAAATTGTCCTTAAAAACTCTGATCCTGGGCTCAGTGCGGTGGCTCACGCCTGTAATCCCAGCACTTTGGGAGGCAGAGTTGGGCGGATCACTTGAGGTCAGGAGTTTGAGACCAGCCTGACCAACATGGCAAAACCCCATCTCTACTAAAAATACAAAAATTAGTCCGGCCTGATGGCGCACCTGTAATCCCAGTTACTCGAGAGGCTGAAGCAGAAGAATCGCTTGCCTCCCTTGCTGGGAGGAGGAGGTTGCAGTGAGATCGCACCACTGCACTCCAGCCGGGGCAACAGAGTGAGACTACCTCTCAAAAAAAAACAGAAAGAAAGAAAAAGAAAAACAACAAAAATCCTACTCTGATCCCTGAATGCTCTGGGAGACTGATTTGAATAACAATAAAACTCTGGTCTCCAGCACAGCTGGCTCTGCATGAATAACTCTTTCTCTATTGCCATTCCCCTGTCTTGATAAATTGGCTCTGTCTAAACAGTGGGCAAGGTGAATCCATTGGGCGGTTACACGGGCTGATCTCTAACTAACTCCTGAGCTCAAGCAATCCTTTGCCTCTGGCTCTCAAAGTGTTGGGATTACAGACGTGAGCCTCCGTGCCCAACCTGTTCTGTCAATCTTATGATCTCTATTTTAACATTAATGCTGGTCAGTTGTGTCTAAACTGCAACAGGGAGGGGGTACAAAGAGGCATGTATGACCTCCTATCTTATTATAGCCAGGAACTCAGTTTTTACGCTTTCTTTAGGGTCCTCTTGGCCAAGAGGTGGTTCATTCAGTCAGTTGCCGGGCTTAGGATTTCATTTTTAGTTAACGTGATGAGTAACAAAAGATGTTCCCCTCACATCTATCAGTCAGGAAATTTCAAGGGTCTCAGAAGTTTTGTGGCCTGGCGCGGTGGCTCACGCCTTTAATCCCAGCACTTTGGGAGGCTGAGGCAGGCAGATCACAAGGTCAGGAGATCAAGACCATCCTGGCCAACATGGTGAAACCCCATCTCTACTAAAATACAAAAAATTAGCTGGGCGTGGCGGTGCATGCCTGTAGTCCCAGCTAGTTGGGAGGCTGAGGCAGTGGAATCGCTTGAACCCAGGAGGCAGAGGTTGCAGTGAGCCGAGATTATGCCACTGCACTCCTGCCTGGCAACAGAGCAAGATTCTGTCTCAAAAAAAAAAAAAAAAAAAGTTTTGTGCAAGAAACTGGGACTAAAAATCAAATATAGATCTCTCATTAATATATCACAATATCAGAAGGAAGTAGTGGTGGGAGAGGGAACTGGACTCCTTATAGTGAAAATCCAGACTTTCCAGTAGGCCTCCTCTGATCCACCCCAGCAGGGTGGGGTTCAATGCCTCCTACTGCCAAAGGAAGGTAGACATCCAGGTTCCCCAAGTGGTTTCCATTGACACCAAGAATTTGGGTGGGGCTCATTATCATCTGGTGGGGATGGACAACCCTGTTCCCTTCTCAACTTGGTGAGGGGACAAGAGACTGCGGCACCTTATTAAGAGCCTGGCAAGTGCAGATGCCTAGGCTCTAAGAAAAGAAAGACAGCTCTGAACAGTCTGAGCTCTGTGAGGTATGTAAAACTTATCAGGCCCAGAGACTTGAGTATGGGCCTTCAGGCACCTCCCCACCCATGTCTGGGGGCCATTTTTTTTTTTTTTTTTTTTTTTTTTTTTGAGTCTCTCTCAGGCTGGAGAGCAGTGGCACAATCTCTGTTCACTGCAGCCTCAACTTCCTGGGCTCAAGCAATCCTCCCACTTTAGTCTCCTGAGTAGCTGGGACTACAGGCATGCGCCACCACACCCAGCTAATTTTTGTATTTTGTAGAGACAGGGTTTCACCACGTTGCCCAAGTCTCAAACTCCTGAGTTCAAGCGAGCCACCACTCTTGGCTGGTGGCAATTGTTCCTAACTAGCATTTTGTTCCTAATTAGGTGTCTCACCCATTGTCTTCATGTTCCTGGAACTTGTGATACAAAGAACAATGTATAGCCAACCAATACCTTAAGTTATTTTAATGTAAATCTTGGTAAACAATCTAGGAACCGCCTCTTTTATTTCCTTTAGAAACACACTTGTGGCCAGGCACAGTAGTTTATGACTGTAATCCCAGCACTTTGGCAGGCCAAGGTAGGTGGATTACTTGAGGTCAGGAGTTCGAGACCAGCCTGGCCAACATAGTGAAACCCCATCTCAACTAAAAATACAAAAAAAAGTAGCTGGGTATGGTGGCACATGCCTGTAGTCTCAGCTACTTGGGAGGCTAAGGCAGGAGGCAGAGGTTGCAGTGAGCCGAGATGGAGCCACTGCACTCCAGCCTGAGTGACAGAGTGAGACTCTGTCTCAAAAAAAAAAAAAAAAAAGAAAGAAAGAAAAAGAAACACACTTGTAATGACTGCTAATCGGAGTATATTCAGGGCAACTTGGATCTATACTCCTGGTTTGCAGTTCTCAAACTTGACCCAAGTAAACGCTCTACTTAAGATTGCCTCAGTTTTTTCTCTTTAGGTTGATAGCTCTCCACCTGGCCTTTATTACCATTGGTGGAAGTGGGGCCACAGATTTTTCTTTGGTGTTTGGCTGACATGGTTATTTTCTAAAAGTTTTCTGCCTTTCTAGGCTGTCTTCTGGTCCTTTGGCTGTCTGTCTTCCTGCCCCTTTCCTCATCATTTGGCTAAAGAGAGAAGGCTTTTCTTGGAGCTTCTTTCATATTTCAAGGTTTCAGCTTCTTAAGTTCCAGGTTTGGAAGATATGAGGACAAAAGAGCAGCGAGAAACTTACCACTAAGTCATTCCTTGGGTCTCCAGGTCGCTAACCAGCCTGCCTCCTTCTCTCCAGCTGGCATAGTCTTCTTATGCTTCTTTTCTTTGTAATGCCTCGGGTTTTTAGTTGTACTTAGAAAAAGAATTGGAAAAAGTATGCCTACTCTATCTCCCTGGAAGTGAATTCTATTGTATTAATTTTATGCTTACCTTTTGTTTAGGGCGAATGATACTGGCTGACAAACTCCAGTGACTGTGATTTTTTTTTTCTATTCCCACATTAAGACAACTATTGTTATAGTATGAGGAATACATTAAGTTATTCTAAGAGCTCTATAAAGCAATTCAAGTATAGTTCAAAAGGCCAAGTCAGGCTGGGCGTGGTGGCTCACACCTGTAATCCCCCTGTAATCCTAGCAATTTGGGAGGCCAAGGTGGGTGGATTGCTTGAGCTCAGGAGTTCCAGACCAGACTAGGCAACATGGTGAAACCCCGTCTCTGCAAAAAACACAAAGATTAGCCAGATGTGGCAGCTCACTTCTGTAGTCCAAGCTACTTGGGCGGCTGAGGTGGGAGGATCTCTTGAGCCTTTGAGCCTGGGAGGCAGAGGCTACAGTGAGCTGATTGTGCCACTGCACTACAGCTGGGTTGACAGAGCCAGACACTGTCTCAAAAACAAACAAACAAACAATCCAGGACTTCAGTGCTCTTTATAAACTGAATTAGATTTATCAAGAGCCCACCCTACCCCTTTAATTCTAATGGTGGTCATATACATATAATTCTCTTGAAGCATTAACATCTATGTTTGATGCATTTACTTTAAAATTTTATTTTGCTTGCACATTACTTTTTCTTGACATGTTTTGTAAAATGATTGCCTTTGGTTATATGTAACAGAAGCCAATTAGAGCTTGCTTTAGCAAAAAGAAAAGTAATGTGGCCGGCTCAGTGGCCCATGCCCGTAATCCCAGTACTTTGGGAGGCAGAGGTGGATGGATCACTTGAGGGCAGGAATTCGAGACTAACCTGGCCAACATGACAAAAACCCATCTCTACTGAAAACACAAAAATTACCCGGGCGTGTTGACACGCGTCTGTAGTCCCACCTACTCGGGAGGCTGAGGCATGAGAATCACTTGAACCACAAGAATTGCTTGTAACACGGGAGGTGGAGGTTGCAGTGGAGCCGAGATCGCTGCACTGCACTCCAATTGGGCCACAAAGTGAGAGTGTCTCAAAAAACAAAACAAAACAAAACAAAAAACCCCCCAAAACTGGGGTGTTTCATGAAACTCAGTGATTGGTATGCAGACAGACCCTAGTAAGGGCTTGGAGCGTCAGGAATAGTCTCTGCTTCATCTCTGCTTTCTCCACACATCTGCTTCTTTCTTTCTCCCTGAAAACTAACCTCTGTCTGCCTCCCAGTCCTCAAAACAGGAATATGGCTGTGACACAGTCTCTAGTTAGTAAGATGCATCCATTAGGAAAAGAAGGACTGGTACAGTATTTCTTCAGATCTGATTCTAAATTCTTAGGAATAAAAATCCAGGCTGGGCATGGTGGTTCACACCTGTAATCCCAGCACTTTGGGAGGCCAATGCAAGTGGATCATTGGAGGCCAGGAGTTCGAGACCATCCTGGCCAACATGGTGAAACCCCATCTCTACTAAAATTACAAAAATTAGCCAGGCGTGGTGGCATGTGCCTGTAATCCCAGCTACTTGGGAGGTTGAGGCATGAGAATCGCTCGAACCCAGGAGGTGTAGGCCGCAGCGAGCTGAGATTGTGCCATTGCACTCCAGCCTGGGCAACAGAGTAAGACCCTGTCTAAAAAAAAAAAAAAAACCAATTAGCCAATTAGGATAATGAGTCTACCTGTGGTCCAGTTGGTATGGCCAGAGATGTACATGCTGAGGAATCCAACAGAAAATCCAGGACTGCTAGGAGTCTACTCCTGTATTCCTGTGGATGGGGGCCGCAGTTTCTAAAGACATCCTAAGAGTGTTAAACACATTGAATAACTCCCTCTACTCCTAGAATCTTTGATACACTGTTGAAGATTTATCCACATCAAAATTGTTACGATGTTCCAGGTCAACCTTCTAACATAACTATGTAAGTACACTGAATTCATGATTTGTTTTTCCTGTAATGCTAAAAATATGTAATAAGCAGCAGAAAGACCCATTTTTACATTTGGAAATGAAACTGCTTCAAAGGCTCTAGAACTTTCCTTTTCTGGCATTAATTCAGTTAATTTGGAATGTCAGCACACAGGGTAGCTGACCTTTATCCCATAGTGTGACAGCAGAGGAACTCTTGCCCTAATTCACCAGAGAGGGGCATAGCCCCAATGACCCACGTTTAAGAAACTGTAATGTTACCTCTGAAGCCAGTCTTGTTTTTTTTCTTTTCGAGATGGAGTCTCACTCTGTCACCCAGGCTGGACTGAGGTGCAACGGCGTGATTTCAGCTGACTGCAAACTCCGCCTCCTGGGTTCAAGCAATTCTCCTGCCTCAACCTCCTGTGTAGCTGGGATTACAGGCATGCACCACCACACCCAGCTAATTTTTGTATTTTTAGGAGAGATGGGGTTTCACCATGTTGGCCAGGGTGGTCTGGAACTCCTGACCTCAGATGATCCACCTGCCACAGCCTCCCAAAGTGCTGGGATTACAAGTGTGAGCCACCACACCTGGCCTGAAGCCAGTCTTTAACTCAGCAGGTTATGCTATTTGACTATTATTTGTGGACATATAATCAATTTTATTTTTGAGACAGAGTCTCTTTCTAACTCTACTGGAAGATAAATCTTTCTTACTTGAAATGGAAACAAACTCATAAATTGTGTCCGGCTTAGTCCTTGTAAAACTGCTGTAACATTTACCTAGAATTTTACAACCATTTCCACACTCATAAATCTTGGTCATTGTGCTCAAAACTGTATCTTAAAGTAGGAGCTACTACAGACAATTAAATGCTGATGGTTCAAAGGTTCTGAACAGCATAGAAGCTGCTCCATTGTTTGTTCTTGGTATATATACTATGTGTGTTTATAAAGTAAAATTTAAAAAGAGGATATGGAGCAGGAAATTTCACATGAACCTACCTGGTTATATTTTTCTAAGGAATTTTACCTTTCCAACCTAAATCTGGGTTTTGGATTAAGATACCGTTTACAACACTGCCAAGCTCTAAGCTCTACTTTTCAATACAACTCTCTTCTTTTCCTTCCTTCCTTTTCTTCCTTTCTTCTTGTTTCTTTCTCTTCCTCATTCATTTTTTTTTTTTTTTTTTTTTTTTTTGAGACGGAGTCTCGCTCTGTCGCCCAGGCTGGAGTGCAGTGGCCGGATCTCAGCTCACGGCAAGCTCCGCCTCCCGGGTTCACGCCATTCTCCTGCCTCAGCCTTCCGAGTAGCTGGGACTACAGGCGCCCGCCACCTCGCCTGGCTAGTTTTTTTTTGTAGTTTTTAGTAGAGACGGGGTTTCACCGTGTTAGCCAGGATGGTCTCGATCTCCTGACCTCGTGATCCGCCCGTCTCGGCCTCCCAAAGTGCTGGGGTTACAGGCTTGAGCCACTGCGCCCGGCCCATTCATTTTTTATTAATTCATTTATTCTCTCTCTTTGAAACAGCACTATGTAGCATCTAAAGTTATTATTATTTTTCAGACGGAGTTGCACTCTTGTTGCCCAGGGTGGAGTGCAGTGGCACGATCTTGGCTCACTGCAACCTCCGCCTCCTGGGTTCCATTGATTCTCCTGCCTCAGCCTCCCGAGTAGCTGGGATTACAGGCATGTGCCACCACACCCAGCTAATTTTGCATTTTTAGTAGAGATGGGGTTCCTCTGTGTTGGTCAGGATGGTCTAACTCCCAATCTCAGGTGATCCACCTACCTTGGCCTCCCAAAGTGCTGGGATGAGAGGAGTGAGCCACCACACCCGGCCTCTTATTATTTTTTCAGATGGAGTCTTGCTCTGCTGTCCAGGCTGGAGTGCAATGGCATGATCATGGCTCACTGCAACCTCCACCTCCTGGGTTCAAGCAATTGTCTTGCCTCAACTTCCCGAGCAGCTGAGATTACAGGCACCCGCCACCACGCCCAGCTAATTTTTGTATTTTTAGTAGAGACAGGGTTTTACCATGTTGGCCAGCCTGGTCTACGATCTCCTGGATCTCAAGTGATCTGCCAGGCTCAGCCTCCCCAAGTGCTAGGATTACAGGCATGAGCCACCGAGACTGGCCTAAAGTTATTTTATTTATTTAGTTTCTAATATACAAACAGCTGTAAATTTGCTAGCTTACCAACTTTTTCTTCAGATTTGGAAGATTCTTTTCTTTGGGTTCTGTAACATGGAAAGTTCTTCCACCTTGCTTTTGCCATCAAGCTAGCTATCTGAAGGATTCCCTTGAGAGGCGGAACCTCTAAACAGCAAGTTAGGAAGTAAGGCAGATACAGTACAAAACACTGTGCTAGAAGCAAAAAGTAATGTAGACTGCTAATATTGCGTGATGGCTTAGATTAGTTAATGTGTTTAGTACCATTGTGATCCATTCACCAATTAGTCAGTGTTTTGCTTATATGCCTTTTCCTTCATGTATCTATAGGGGAAAACAAGCAAAAACAGAAACCAATGACAAAACCTATAGATTAGAACATTTTAAGCTGGAATCATTATGAAGAGAAGATAAGGATTTTAGCCCTCAGATCTTTGGTGTCCCTTAAGTTTCTTCCTGAATATCATAACATTTATACCAAGGCATCGCTATATACTATGTTATTGTATAATAAAATCACAACTGGCTGAGCACAGTGGCTCACACTTGTAATCCCAGCATTCTGGAAGGTAAAGATGGAAGGATCGAATGAGGCTAGCAGTTTGAGACCAGCCTGGGTGACAAAGGGAGACACTGTCACCACACACATACAAAAAATTAACCGGGCATAATGCCTCACACCTGTAGTCCCAGCTACTTGGGAGGCTGAGGTGGGAGGATCCCTTGGGCCCTGGAGGTTGAGGCTGCAGTAAGCCGTGATTGTGCCACTGCGCTCCAGCCTAGGTGACAGAGTGAGACCCTGTCTCAAAAATAAATAAATAAAATTAACATTACAACTAAGTAACTGACAGCACAGGGCCCAACCACTGTTACTGTAAACACTACATGCACTTTTACTAATTACAAGGTTTGGAGTACTCAGTCAATTAAGAAGTCAGAATGACTTAGCCTCTCTGTTTTTTTTTATTTTTATTTTTATTTTTATTTTTTGAGACGGAGTCTGGCTCTGTTGCCCAGGCTGGGGTGCAGTGGCGCGATCTTGGCTCACTGCAAACTCCACCTTCCGGGTTCACGCCATTCTCCTGCCTCAGCCTCCAGAGTAGCTGGGACTACAGGTGCCCGCCACCTCGCCTGGCTAGTTTTTTGTATTTTTTAGTAGAGACGGGGTTTCACCATGTTAGCCAGGATGGTCTCAATCTCCTGACCTCGTGATCTGCCCGCCTCAGCCTCCCAAAGTGTTGGGATTACAGGTGTGAGCCACCACACCCGGCTCTGTTTTTATTTATTTATTTATTTATATTTTTGTATTTATTTTTGAGACCTAATTAAAAATTTCTTTTTGGTAGAGATTGGGTCTCACTATGTTGCCCAGGCTGACCTTGAACTATTGGCCTCAAGGGATACTCCTGCCTCAGCCTCCTGCATAGCTGGGATTACAGACATGAATCACTATTCCTGGCAGGATTAGCAATTTTTCTAAAGATACACTTTCTTAAAACTTTTTGTTTATACTTTATAGCTACTGCTAATAGATTTCCCAGGATTTATTCCTTCTTTAAAATACTGTTCAATTCTGGGTAACTCTGCCTAAAGGTTTGAAATGATAAATGGGATAAAGTCATCATCAAACAAGGACATGGTCAGACCACCTTTGTCATGTGGTCAGAGTCATCCTTGGTACTTGATGAGATAAAAAGAAATACATGACAGGGTCTTATGGAATGAGTGATTTTTAAGAGCTATAAGAATTCAGAAATTAGGGTAAACAGTGTGTGGTACTATTGTTACAGAATACATTAATTTCAATTTAAAAGCACAGGGCCGGGCGCAGTGGCTCATGCCTGTGATCCCAGCACTTTGGGAGGCCAAGGTGGGTGGATCACGAGGTCAGGAGTTCGAGACCAGCACGGCCAGTATGGTGAAACCCCGTCTCTACTAAAAATACAAAAATTAGCTGGGCGTGGTAGCACATGCCCATAGTCCCAGCAGCTCAGGAGGCTGAGGCAGGAGAATCACTTGAACCCAGGAGACGGAGGTTGCGGTGGGTTGAGATTATGCCACTCAACTCCAGCCTGGGCGATCAAGCGAGACTCCATCTGAAAGACAAACAACAACAACAAAAAAACAAGGTCTAAGCCATTTTTTACAAGTAAGCATATTTCTTATGAGATATAGTATTGGCTGGGTGCAGTGGCTTAGGCCTGTAATTCCAGCAGTTTCAGAGACTGAAGCAGGATTGCTTGAGTCTAGCAGTTTGAGACCAGCCTGGGTTATAGTGAGGTCCTGTGTCTACAAAAAATAATGATAAATAAATGAATAAAAATTATGGCATTTTATTTATACTATTTTAGTCAGGAATATCATAAACATATGTGGTTGTTGAAGAGATTAAAAATTATGAAATGGCATTCTCTAGGGAAGGCTGGTTTGCATGTAAATTCCAGAAATCTCTTCATTTACAGGCTTTGAGTCAAAAAGTAGAGGTTTTTCTATACTTAGCTGTTGGAGCATTCATCTGTTTAAAATTTAAAACATAACCCAGGCCAGGCCTGGTGGCTCACACTTCTAATCCCAGTGCTGTGGGAGGCCGAGGCCTGCGGATCACTTGAGGCTTGAGGTTAAGAGTTTGAGACCAGCCTGGCCAATACGGTGAAACCCCGTCTCCATTAAAAATACAAAAATTGGCCAGGCGTGGTGACGTATGTCTGTAGTCCCAGCTACTTGGGAGGCTGAGGCAGGAGAATTGCTTGAACTGGGAGGTGGAGGTTGCAGTGAGCTGAGACCGAGACTGAGCCACTGCACTCCAACCTGGGCAATACATCAAGACTCCGTCTCAAAAACAAAACAAAAACAAAAAAACAAAAATCCAAAACACAAAAACATAACCCAGGTGCCTGGATAAAAATAAAAATTAAAAAAGGGCTTGGTGCGGTGGCTCATGCCTGTAATCCTAGCACTTTGGGAGACCGAGGTGGGCAGATCACTTAAGAGTCAGAAGTTTGAGACTAGCCTGGCCAAAGTGGCAAAACCTGTTTCTACAAAAAATAGAGAAATTAGTCAGGTGTGGTGGTGCACGCCTTTAGTCCCAGATACTCGGGAGGCTGAGGTGGGAGAATCTCTTGAGCCTAGGAGGCTGAAGCTGCAGTGGGCTGACATTGCACCACTGCACTGCAGCCTTGGTGACAGAGCGAGACCCTGTCCCAAAAATAAAAAGAGAGGTGGGGTTGGGGGTGACAGCTGAACCCCAATCTTAAGACTCCTAAGCTTTTCAGTTTTATGACAGTGCTTCATCTTAAGGTACATGGAAAGTAAATGAAATGTTAGAATATTAATATTTAATAAGTTTATTTCCGGATGAAATGACGTTTGTAAGGTTATCATATACCATATCTACCATTAATTTTCTTAATTTGTGAAATAAAAATAGTATGTTACCATATGCTGTTTATAGCATCTTCCTTTTTAAACAAAGATACCCATTTCCTGTTTTTCTCCTCTTGATATTTGAAGGTTGCACGTTACTTTACTCTAAGTCTAATTTTATCATTAACCATTTGATATAAAAATGTGTCCTTGGCAGGGCGCAATGGCTCACGCCTGTAATTCCAGCACTTTCGGAGGCCGAGGTGGGATCACCTGAGGTCAAGACTTCGACACCAGCCTGGCCAACACGGTGAAATCCTGTCTCTGCTACAAATACAAAAATTAGCCGGGCCTGGTGGTGGGCGCCCGTAATTCCAGCTGCTCCGGAGGCTAACGCAGGAGAACTGCTTGAACCCGGGATGAGAAGGCTGCAGTGAGCCGAGATTGTGCCACTGGACTGCAGCCTGGGCGACAGAGTGAGACTCTGTCTCAAGAAACAAACAAAAACCAAAAAACCAAAAAACCAAAAATGTGCCCTAAAGTCTTCCACGTTGTATTATTTAAGCCTCACGTGGGGGAGTTAGCAAGGTCAGTTTACACATGAGATAAACTTAGTAAGGTTAAGTGCCAGATCCAGGCCATACAAGCGGTCGTTCTATATTCTAAATCCTATATTTTACCGTCTAGGCTTCTTAAATTTAAGAATGGGAGGCCGGGCGCGGTGGCTCACGCCCGTAATCCCAGCACTTTGGGAGGCAGAGACGAGCGGATGAAGAAGTCAGGACATCGGGACCATCCTGGCTAACACGGTGAAACCCCGTCTCTACTAAAAATACAAAAAATTAGCCAGGCGTGGTGGCGGGTGCCTGTAGTCCCAGTTACCCAGGAGGGCTACTCAGGAGGCTGAGGCAGAATGGCCTGAACCCGGGAGGCGGAGCTTGCAGTGAGCCGAGATCGCGCCACTGCACTCCTGACTGGGCGACAGAGCGAGACTGTCTCAAAAAAAAAAAAAAGAAAAAAAAGAATGGGTAGGTGGGTGAGAAGCTACTACTAACCATATAAAATAAAGTGATATTTAAAGATGAACAGATGTCGCATTCTAAAAAGGTGAAAACGCGGCAAGGCACAGGAACTCTTGATAAATACTGCAGTTTTTAAGAAACATGGGCTGGTCTTGACGAGACCTATAGGCAGACAGGGCTCAAACATTCAAAAGAGCTGCAGAGTAAACTCAACTCCCCGAAAGCGCTGCACTGACTGGCAGATTCCACACGAGACACTGGCCTCCCACGTGTCTTTCAGGAAACACACAAAATTCAAGGGATAAAGAAAGCCAAGAAGGGGATGAGAAAAAGGAAAAAAAAAAAAAAAAAAAAAAGGCGAACAGAGCTTCCCTGGGAAGTTGAGGGTGCGCGGAGGGTGCGCGAAAGCTGGGGCGGGCGGAGGGAACTCGCAGAGCATCTGGCGGGCACCGAGGTCTGGGAACAGGCCTGGAGGCAGCTCTGTTCGTGGAGAGAGTGGGCTGCCCGTGGGCCCCACCCTGTGGAGCCCTCCAGTAGATCTGTCCCCTGGTTCGGGTGGGCAGGGGAGGGCAGAGCACGGAAGAGAAAAACAGGGAAGGAGACGCTAGAAGAGCCACAGGTGGGCGCCGGTCAGAGTCCGAGGTTGCAGGTCTCTGGGCCAGCCGCACCTGCGAGCCCTCCGAGACGCCGTAGCCCCGCCCCTCCGGCGCGTGGCGCCCATGACGCTAGGCGCGCGGGCCGTTCTCCTTACAGAGGTCGCTCTTGTCCGAACGGTCGGCCTCTGCTGCGCCTGCGTGGTTGGGAGGGGAAGTGAGGCGGTTTCCTCGGCGCCTTTTCCGGCAGCGGCGGCGGCAGAACTGGGAGGAGGAGTTGGAGGCCGGAGGGAGCCCGCGCTCGGGGCGGCGGCTGGAGGTAACCCCCTGCACCGAGCTGGAAAGGCGGGCCACCTCTGTCTTCACTCCTCTCTGGAACTCTGGCGGTAACTCCCCTCTCCCTCTCTGTTTCTCTGCAGGCAGCGTACCGAGTTCCCGCGAGGATCCATGACCTGACGGGGCCCCGGAGCCGTGCTGCCTCTCGGGTGTCCTGGGTCGGTGGTGAGCCCAGTGCTCGCAGGCCGGCGGGCGGGCCGGAGGGCCGCATTCTCCCTCGGGGTGAGAGGAAGGCGGAGGAGCGGGAACCGCGGCGGCGCTCGCGCGGCGCCTGCGGGGGGAAGGGCAGTTCCGGGCCGGGCCGCGCCTCAGCAGGGCGGCGGCTCCCGGCGCAGACTCAGGGTCCGGGTGGCAGCGACGAGTGGAGGAATCAAGTTGTGCGGTCGGTGATGCCCGAGTGAGCGGCGGTCCTGGGCCTCTGCCCTTAGGAGGCACCTCCCACGCAGGCCGCAAAGGCGCCTTCGCGGCCGGGAGGCTTCGTTTCGGTTTCGCGGCGGCGGCGGCGTTGTTGGCTGACGGGACCCGGGACACCTGAATGCCCCCGGCCCCGGCTCCTCCGACGCGATGGGGAAGGTGCTATCCAAAATCTTCGGGAACAAGGAAATGCGGATCCTCATGTTGGGCCTGGACGCGGCCGGCAAGACAACAATCCTGTACAAGTTGAAGCTGGGCCAGTCGGTGACCACCATTCCCACTGTGGGTTTCAACGTGGAGACGGTGACTTACAAAAATGTCAAGTTCAACGTATGGGATGTGGGCGGCCAGGACAAGATCCGGCCGCTCTGGCGGCATTACTACACTGGGACCCAAGGTCTGATCTTCGTAGTGGACTGCGCCGACCGCGACCGCATCGATGAGGCTCGCCAGGAGCTGCACCGCATTATCAATGACCGGGAGATGAGGGACGCCATAATCCTCATCTTCGCCAACAAGCAGGACCTGCCCGATGCCATGAAACCCCACGAGATCCAGGAGAAACTGGGCCTGACCCGGATTCGGGACAGGAACTGGTATGTGCAGCCCTCCTGTGCCACCTCAGGGGACGGACTCTATGAGGGGCTCACATGGTTAACCTCTAACTACAAATCTTAATGAGCATTCTCCACCCATCCCCTGGAAGGAGAGAAATCAAAAACCCATTCATAGGATTATCGCCACCATCACCTCTTTCAATTGCCACTTTCTCTTCTTTTGAATTTGAACTCTGGAGTTACTGTTCTACAGTTTGGGGGGAGGGGGCTTGGGGGTTTTCTCTTTTGTTTCCCTTTTTCCTTTTTTTTTTTTTTTTTGGCTTTGCATTAGGATGCTCTGATCTGACATTTGACATGAACACAAAGTTGCTAGATGCTCTTGTTGACTTCCAGCAGATGGGATGGGGGAAATACAGCAGTTCTTGGTAAAGTCCTTTGTAATAATAGTTTGATTTTTTTATTTCGAGAGAATCATTTTCCTATGTATGCTTTTTTCCTTTTTTGCCCAGTTTCCTTATCACTTGCTGTAGATGGCTTATTTTGCATTCATGCAGACTATGTTGCAAGTCTGTTTCATCTAGTAAACTGAAAATTATTGCTTAATCAAACTGCCGTTTGTCTTTTATACTTAAGGCCTTTCCCCCCTTCCTTATGAGTTCTAACTTAGTAATTTCAAATGTGACCTTTTATATCTAAGACCAGTATAGTAAACAGCCCACAGTGGCAAGTAATGAGTAATATCATTGTAATATGTTCCAGTTGCACCTCAGTATGTTAAACAGGTAATGTAAGAGGTTATCTGAAATGTCAGCAAATAAGTTCTGAAACATACATCATGCATGAGTAGGAATAAAACCCAAGTTCCCCACAAGGTAGCTAACTTAACGCTGCATAAAAATATGAAAGTGTAACCCATGAAGGACACTTTTTTTTTTCCACTGCAAAGTTAGTCACTTTGCTATTTTCCCTCTTGTTTAAACTTTAAAAATAGACTCCAGAAATTGGAACAATAATGGTGTATACCACACACAGATTAAACATTTGTAGATATTTTAAGTGACTTTTGGGCAAAACTGGAATGTATACTTTGACCTTGTTTCAAATGCCTGAGACCAGTAATTTAAAAATTACTAAAAGGTTTACTTTGTTCATTAATAAAGCATTTAGCAATTCAAATTATATGCACCTTTTACCTAGTTGAAAAAAATACACATTCCTGTTTTCACATTATAGCAACTGATAAAGCTGAAGCTATAAGTCATTTTTTATAGATGAGTGATCCACATCTCCATCAATTAGAACACTGGAAAAGATGTTTTATAAAAAAGGTATTTAATTTTGTTTGTAGGATTAACTCATGCAAATAATGAAGATATCCTGTTGGTTCAATAGTACTCTGTCTCCTTTAAGGAAGGAAGCGTGATGAATGAATGATGTGTAGACTTGAGGGATGACTATTAAAGGGGACGTAGGATGAAGAGAAAGAACCTACAGATGACAATGAATGTAAACTTATTTTTCTTCATGTGTAAGCAGTGTGCTCGCTGGTGATATCCAGATCCTAACAAGATTACTTGGTTAGCTGGTTAGGACCAGTAACTGGATTGCGACCACTATGATAATATTTTGAACCAAATGTTAATGCTTGATGCAGAATTGTAAAGCAGCATCTGGTTCCTATATAACCTTAAGGATTAATTTTAGTGATCCTCAAGGAATTAAATAGGGAATTTCAGAAATGTAGACTGCAAATGCAGTATACAGGAAAAGGTGGAGTGGGTTTTGTTTATGAGGGTGTCTGAAAACTAAAATTGAGCGGGATATCATGGTATA
Organism: Rhinopithecus roxellana; assembly: GCF_007565055.1. Classification (NCBI taxonomy): domain Eukaryota; kingdom Metazoa; phylum Chordata; class Mammalia; order Primates; family Cercopithecidae; genus Rhinopithecus; species Rhinopithecus roxellana. The sequence continues at coordinate 6,289,491 of NC_044553.1, forward strand.
GTTGGACAGTATTGGTCCTTCACGCTTTGGCCATATTGTGTAATGGAGCTTTTACCAAAGATGTATGAGAAGTGTAAGACTATAAAAGAATGAACTATTCAAAGTGAAACTCTTGACAGACGTTTTACTTAAAGCAGATGCAAAAGGGTATTCTCATGTAGGCTCCTGTTGGTGCAGAGGGATTTTTGATTTCAAGATGCAACTAAAGTACGAAGTTCTCAGTTTCACTTCAGTAGAAATAGCTCTAGAAATGAGGCTGATAAACACATCTAAGAATACTGGTTGCTTTCTAAAATTCCCAAAGCTCCACCATAAATGTAATTCTTAGTGTTTTCAATGATTGCATTTTAAGGTATATAAATATGGGTTATCCAATATCAATGCTATAGTAACATCCTGAAACAAAACAAGCACAAAGGTATAAATGCCTAAACTGGAGGAAACTTGAAACCCTCATGTTAAATCTTAAATGTAGTATTTCTAACTTGTGAAGACAGATTGGTAGGCAGCCATTTTTTTGTGTCTTAAAATAACTGGGGGCATAGTTAAATTTTTATACATCAAGTGATTGCTATTATTGAATGTTGCAGGTGAGATGTGGTTATTTTTAGTTTATTTGAAATGTTTGACTGGAAAGGGGGGAGGGGGAAGCAAATATTTGAAATTTGGAAAACCCTAAACCTTTTGGTAAGAAATTGTAATTTTCACTTAAAATTTTCTTTAAGAATATAAAAGGTTTATAATTGATGTAGTTAAATTGAACAATAACCATTGGTGACTGGAGCGGGTAATTATAGCCTGCAGAAAAAATTATAATCTAAGAATTGAAAAAGTAAGATCCTGAAGTTGTTTAATTGCATCAGTTTCTGTATTTATGTGAATTTATAAACTGCAGTAAGTTTTGAATGAGGTTAATCTTGTTTAATATAAGTAAATGAGTCTGTAGACTGTGATCTCCCCAAACTAAAAAGTACAGTACTTGGAATTGTGTTTATGGTTGTAGTGTTGGTAAAGCACTAATATGCAGAAAATAAAGGAATTACACAGTGCAGTTTCTCACGTTACGTTACTCGCTTGAACTAGATAAGTGGGACGTGTGGTGTGTTGGGCCATGTTATTCTCCAGGGTTTATGGTAAAAGGTGACTTAATTTGAAAGTTACCTGACTTTTGTAAGAACAAAAAAGATCAGTTTGGTTCTTGTAAATAAATGCTGGCTGTTTGAGGTAGTTTGCCCTGTTTTAGTTCCACCACCTTAATCTGATTGATAATTTAGGACACAACAGTGAAACAATTTTTAAAATTTGAGGTCCCATAGCAGTCTTTATTCTGCTGTTTTTTCCAAATTACAACCTTAGCATTTTTAGAAGTACAGAATTGTGTCTAAAGAATTGGCCTTAAGTCTTAAATTCAGGTCTTAATTATTTATAGACTTCTGGATTTTAAAGTGTCTTTTAGAGGTCAAATTGTTTGTCCTATAGAAATGGCAAAATTGTATTCATTTAAAGTAAATGTAAAGTAGTATACAGGATAAGGTCGGAAGAAAGAAAACGATGAATAACTTGTTGGATAAAAGTTTGAAAGACATTCTTGTAAGCCTTTCCTCCTATATCAGCAATTTTTATAGTTTGATTTTAGAATGTCTTCATGTGATCTCTAGTATGATTTAATTCCCATGTTAATATTTATTAATGTATTTAGTATTGTGGTTAAGATACTGTGACAAAGTATCAATTTGTCAGTGCTAGCAGTAGAAAATATTTTCCCCATTAATGAGTTTTTATGCTTTAATAAAAGCTTAGAAATACAGTAGCCATAATCTGAATGGTGATGGAGCTTATAAAATTCCAAAAGTTATTTTCTCAATACCTTGCCAAATATGTATCAGGATTACAAGTAAGGTAAGTCTTGTATCTTTCCTTATAGGTAAAAACTGTGTTTGTAAAACCACATACAGCAATTATAATAAATTTTTAAGTGATTAGTCATTGAACATAATATATTTGGAGTATAATATTCAATAGTATCTAGCCTTTTGCTTTAATCAAATGGTAAGGATTAGTAAAGGTTACAGTATTAGAGTTTACAAAAATGGAATGTTGGGAGATGGAGCCATAGAAGAGGCAAAACAACTTCTTGCTTTGCCAAACCAAAGTTGCCAGACTAGATGAGTGAGTTGAACAGGCAGGGAACACACAGGTGAGATCAAAGAAGGCAGAATAAGTCTGGAGAGTTTGAGGTAGTTTGCCCTGTTTTAGTTCCACTAAAGGAGAGGGATTTAGGAATTAAAACAAATTTGCAATTAAACATAAGTAATGGTAAATTTCAAGAGAATTAGACTAGGAGCTAACCTCATTTTGTGGGAAAATAAAATTTTTAAACTTTTACCCTTTTGAAACGTTTTATGACTACTTGAAAAAATTTTCAAATGAAAGTGTTTTGTCCTTGAATACCTTTTTTTTTTTTTTTTGAGACGGAATCTCGCTCTTTCGCCCAGGCTGGAGTGCAGTGGCGGGATCTTGGCTCACTGCTATCTCCGCCTCCCAGGTTCACGCCATTCTCCCGCCCCAGCCTCCCGAGTAGCTGGTACTACAGGCGCCGGCCACCACGCCTGGCTAATTTTTTTTTTTTTTTTTGTATTTTTAGTAGAGAGGGGGTTTCACCGTGTTAGCCAGGATGGTCTCGATCTCCTGACCTCGTGATCTGCCCACCTTGGCCTCCCAAAGTGCTGGGATTACAGGCGTGAGCCACCACGCCCAGCGAATATCTTTCATTTGTTGTGGAATACATATTTTGTCCATAGTATTTGTTTTATAAGTGTGAGGGTAGATTTTTTTATTGAGACCCTACTAATAATGCCTGGCACTGTTTAGGTGCAGGAGATTGACAGTGAAGAAAAACACAAAAAATCTGCATTCATGGAACTTAAATGGAGGATTGGGGATAGAGAACAAAGATCAGATGATAAGTAAAAATCTGTTAGGTTATATGCTATATATTATACAATATGTAATGTATGTACACATATCAGGAAACAGGTAGGTGTGTTCGGAGAAGATCTCATTGAGGTGATGTTTGAGCAAATACTTGAAGGAAATGTCAATATTGGTATAATTGACATAGTCACAGAAAGATAATAGTATAGTGTAAAGCAGAGGTGGGAAAACTATGACCAAGGGCAAATCTGGGTGCAGCCTGTTTTTTATAGGGACTGTGCTAGAATAGTTTTTACATTTTTAAAGGATTTGTAAAGTTGGTAAGAAAAAACCATGAATATGTGACAGACAGTAATGGCCTGAAAAGCCTAAAATATTTACGATCTGGCTCTTAGGAAAAACATTTCACCTCAAATGTAAAGCCAATTTTTAAAACATTATAAAAATATATAGGAAATCGAACAATTGAATGTGAAAGACCGTTGTTAAATGAATCTAATAAAAATTTTAGGACACAGAGGCCGGGCACGGTGGCTCACGCCTGTAATCCCAGCACTTTTGGAGGCCGAGGCGGGCGGATCACGAGGTCAGGAGATCGAGACCATCCTGGCTAACACGGTGAAACCCCGTCTCTACAAAAAATACAAAAGATTAGCCAGGCGAGGTGTTGTGTGCCTGTAGTCCCAGCTACTCGGGAGGCTGAAGCAGGAGAATGGCGTGAACCCGGGAGATGGAACTTGCAGTGAGCCGAGATCCCACCACTGCCACTCCAGCCTGGGCGACGGAGCAAGACTCCGTCTCAAAAAAAAAAAAAAATTAGGGCACAGTGACATAGAATTTCCATATTTTATACATTTAGTGACCTAAGACTTGTTATTGAGTAGTCTAGCCTGGATTATTTTTTTTCTAAATGAATTTAAATGCCTGAAATCAGTAGTTTCTCAGTTTTGATTTTAACATAGTTCTTTAAAACTGTGAGTCACTTCATTTTAAGTATTTCTTTTATTTTTGTGGTAGTTTTACTGGTCTTTGGATTTAAGTTAAAAGTGATTCTTTGTTAAGTGTCCTTTCTTCCGGATAACCTAGATTAGTTGGTTTAGGTTCAGATAACATCGTTTAACTGTGGCTTTTTTATCCACTATTACTGTAATTAAGTCATGAGTCTATTATTTTTATGGAGAAAGTTTGTAAGGGGAAGTGTTTTATTGACTTGGAAACTTATGGTGCATGATAATTTGGTTTCTTCCAGTATTATTCCTCTAACCAATATAAACTAGGAAAATTTGCTTCACACATGGATTATTTCTTGCCTAGAGAGTTATATATTAATACCAAATAATACTAAATAATTACCAGTGGGATGAGAAATCTGTATTTTAAACTATTTAAACTATTACAAAGTTGTAAAACCTGTAACTGTGTTAGATTACTACAAAGTAATCTAGCAGAAATTATGGAAGTAAATTTTTTTGAGGACATTTACAAATGAGCTTTAAAAAAAAAATGAAAACATTTGTAGTTCATGGGAAGACCTATGTGAAACTAGTTATTTGTGATTATAAAAGTTGTTTTCCATTACAGCTGAATAGCCGGAGAAGGTTATAGCATGAGAGGGGAAAAAAAAACATTGTGGTAGAAGCAGAAATTTGGATCTTTGAAGTTTGTTATAATAAGGCAAACCAAAGTGCTTTCTCTGCATGTCTTTATTTTTTATTTTATTTATTTATTTTTGAGATGGAGTCTCACTCTTGTCGCCCAGGCTGGAGTGCAGTGGCTGAATCTCAGCTCACTGCAACCTCCCCTCTCCAGTTCAAGTGATTCTCCTGCCTCAGCCTACCAAGTAGCTGGGATTAGAGGCATGTGCCACCACGCCCGGCTAATTTTGTATTTTTAGTAGAGATGGGGTTTTACCATGTTGGCTGTTCTCGAACTCCTGAGCTCAGGCAATCCACTCAACTCGGCCTCCCTAAATGCTGGGATTATAGGTGTGAGCCACTGTGCCCTGCCCATGTGTGTATTTATTTATTTATTTATTTGAGGAGTCTCGCTTGGTCACCCAGGCTGGAGTGCAGTGGCGCAATCTCAGCTCACTGCAACCTCCACCTTCCGGATTCAAGAGATTCTCCTGCTTCAGCCTCCCAAGCAGCTGGGACCACAGGTGCACCACCACGCCTGGTTAATTTTTTTTTGTTTTGTTTTGTTTTGTATTTTTAATGGAGATGGAGTTTCGCCATGTTGGCCAGGCCAGCCTCGAACTCCTGACCTCAGGTGATCCACCCACTTTGGCCTGTCAAAGTGCTGGGATTACAGGTGTGAGCCACCGCGCCCGGCCCATCTGTTTATTTTTAAAAGTTAGTTTTTTTTTTTTTTTTTTTTTTTTGAGACGGAGTCTTGCTCTGCCACCCAGGCTGGAGTGCAGTGGCCAGATCTCAGCTCACTGCAAGCTCCGCCTCCCGGGTTTACGCCATTCTCCTGCCTCAGCCTCCGGAGTAGCTGGGACTACTCCGGAGTTTTTTGTATTTTTTTAGTAGAGACAGGGTTTCACCGTGTTAGCCAGGATGGTCTCGATCTCCTGACCTCGTGATCCGCCCGCCTCAGCCTCCCAAAGTGCTGGGATTACAGGCTTGAGCCACCGCGCCTGGCCTTTAAAAGTTAGTTTTATGAATAAGTCCTAGGTTGGAGTTAGGCCTAAGGAAACCAAACTCAGAAATATTCTAAGAATAGTAAGAGTTAGCATTTACTGAACGTTTGCCATGTGTCAGGCATTGCTCTAAGCATTGAATGGGTATTAATTCTCTAAATCCTCACAGCCACCTTGGGAGATAGGGCTCTCATTTTATAGTTGAAAAAACTGAGGCATACAGAGGTATATGTTAATAAGTAGCAGAGCCTGAATTTGGATTCAGATAGTCTCTGCTGTACTATGAATGTGACTAAGGTGAACCAGTGCTTACTCATGTTCTTAGTATTTTGTTGGTGTGTGTTTTCTTATAAATACCTGGCTTTAAGTAAATTTCCCATAATTTTCTTATTTTATCTTCAATAAGTTGTGAGTCCCTGTATAATTTCACTCTTCTGTACAGTGGAGAACACAGTATTAGGTGCTTAAGGGACTTTTTTTTTTTCTTCTGTAAAAATCAAATTTGATTCCTTGATAGTGAATTTTACACATCATTGTGAGAAATAGGAAAAGTTAAAATTTTCACTGAGCTGATTATTTGTATACTTATATATAGATTTCTTTTGATTTAAGAAAAGTTTTATATGGAATGCTTCATGAATTTGTGTCATCCTTGCACAGGGCCGTGTAATCTCTGTATTGCTCCAATTTTAGTATATGTGCTGCTGAAGTGAGCCTCCCAGTTAAATTTCAATTAGATAAACTATTTTTTAGTACAAGTGTATCCCAAGCAATATACTAAAATTATGTATTAAATTACATATACTATATATAAAAAAATTATATACTAAAGCTTATATTGAAATTTAGCTGGCCATCCTGTATTTTACCTACAATCCTATATCTGACTCTGAATGGTAGGAAAGGAGGTAAGATTGAAAATGGAAACTGGCCGGGCGCGGTGGCTCAAGCCTGTAATCCCAGCACTTTGGGAGGCCGAGACGGGCGGATCACGAGGTCAGGAGATCGAGACCATCCTGGCTAACACGGTGAAACCCCGTCTCTACTAAAAATACAAAAACTAGCCGGGCGAGGTGGCGGGCGCCTGTAGTCCCAGCTACTCGGGAGGCTGAGGCAGGAGAATGGCGTAAACCCGGGAGGCGGAGCTTGCAGTGAGCTGAGATCTGGCCATTGCACTCCAGTCCGGGCGACAGAGCGAGACTCCGCCTCAAAAAAAAAAAAAAAAAAAAAAAAAAAAAAAAAAAAGAAAATGGAAATTTAAAAATATATTTAGAAACCCTCAAGAACTCTACCAAGTAGTTTGGATATTGTTTTGTGTGTAATGGGAGCCACTGAATTTTTACATATGTAAATTTATATATATCTCTCTATGTGTATATATATATATATATATCTATGGATATATATATATATATAAAACAGGAGAGAGAGTGTTTAGGTGTATCTAGTAGCTTTGTATAGAATCATGTATCAAGATTATGGATAGAAGTTGGAAGAAAGAAGTCCTTTCAGGAGACTTTGATGATAATTCAGCTGAGAAAATGAGGGCCAAGTATAATGTAGAGAAAATGAGAAAGAAGTGAGATAATGAAATAAATTGGTGAAATGTGTTACTTGTGGAGGAAGAAAGAGGTAACAATTTTGATCCGAATTCTTTTTCTTTTTTTGAGACAGAGTCTCACTCTGTCACCCAGGCTGGAGTGCAATGGCATGATCTCAGCTCACTGCAACCTCTGCCTCCTGGGTTCAAGTGATTCTCCTGCCTCAACCTCCCATGTAGCTGGGACTACAGGCGCCCACCACCATGCCCAGCTAATTTTTTTATTTTTAGTAGAGACGGGGTTTCACCATGTTGGCCAGGCTGGTCTCGAACTCCTGACCTTGGATGACCCAGTGGCCTCGGCCTCCCAAAGTGCTGAGACTACAGGTGTGAGCCACTGTGCCCAGCCTTGATATATATATATATATATATATATATATATATTATTTTTGAAATGGAGTTTCACTCTTGTCGCCCAGGCTGCTGTGCAATGGTGCTATCTCAGCTCACTGCAACCTCTGCCTCCCAGGTTCAAGCGATTCTTCTGCCTCAGACTCCCGAGTAGCTGTAATTACAGGCACCTGCCACCACACCCGGCTACTCTTTTTTTCTTTTGTATTTTTAGTAGAGACGGGGGTTTCACTATGTTGGCCAGGCTAGTCTTGAGCTCCTGACCTCGTGATCCGCCCGCCTCAGCCTCCCAAAGTGCTGCAATTACTAGCGTGAGCCACTGCATCCTCCCTGGCCTTGATCTTAATTCTTACATAAAAGATAATGATAACACCATCGGTAGAAATCAGGATATATAGCATATTTCAATGGAGAGGCATTGATAATTGGGTAAAGTACTTTGTCTGCAGTGCTGAAAAAGTTTGAATCTGTTAGGCATTCTCTCTTTTGTAACTATTCTCTTAGAGCAGTGCTGCCCGATAGAAACATGATGCAAGCCACATATGCAATTTAAAATTTTTAGTGCTCACATTTAAAAAATAGAAGTGAATTTAATTTTAATAGTGTTTTATTTAACCCAATATATCAAATATATTATTTCAATATGTCGGCAGTATGAAATAATTTTTTTTTTTTTGAGACGGAGTCTCACAACCTCTGCCTCCTGGGTTCAAATGATTCTCCTGCCTCAGCCTCCTGAGCAGCTGGGACTACAGACGCCTGCCACCACGCCCAGCTAATTTTTTTTTTTTTTTTTTTTTGTATTTTTAGTAGAGATGGGGTTTTCACCATATTGGCCAGGCTAGTCTCAAACTCCTGACCTCGTGATCCACCTGCCTAAGCCTCCCAAAGTGTGAAATAATAATTAATGATATATTTTACACACTTTTTTGTTTTTTGGAGACTGGGGTCTTGCTATGTTGCCGAGGCTAGCCTCAAAGGATCCTTCTTGCCTTAGCCTCCCTAGTATCTGGGACTACAGGTGTGTGCCATCATGCTCAGCTCTACATTCTTTATTTAACACAAAATCTTCACAATTCAAATGTGTATTTTACGTTTAAAGCACATCTCAATTCAGACTAGCCACATTTCAGTTCTTCATAGCCACATGTGGCTAGTGGCAATCATATTGGACAGCTCATTCTTAGAGGGTGATTTTTTTTTTTTTTCCCATACTGTGCCTACAACTTAAGTAACTATAGTAGGGGGTACCAGTTGAGATGATTTAGATGTGATGAATTTTTCTAGGCCAGAGGTTGGCAAACCATGACCTGTAAACAAAATTGGTCCCACTGTTCTGTTTTTGTAAATAAAGTTTTACAGGAACACAGCCACAAGCATTCATTTGTGTATTGTCTGTGGCAGCTTTTACACAATAGCAGAGTTTGTGACAGAGGCCCTGTGGCCCACAAAGCTTAGAATATTTATTATTTGGCCCTTTACAGAAAGAATTTAGACCCTAAAGTAAAGTTTCTGGGATAAAACATATACCTTATACTTTTTTTCTTTTTCTTTTTTTGAGATGGAATCTTGCTCTGTTGCTCAGGCTGGAGTGCAATGGCGCGATCTCGGCTCACTGCAACCTCTGCCTCCCGGGTTCAAGCGATTCTTCTGCCTCAGCCTCCCGAGTAGCTGGGATTACAGGTGCATGACCCCACGCCTGACTAATTTTTGTATTTTTAGTAGAGACAGGATTTCATGTTGGCCAGGCTGGTCTCTAACTCCTGACCTCAAGTCATCCACCAGCCTCACCCTCCCAAAGTGCTGGGACTACAGGCGTGAGCCACTGCACCCAGCCTCCATATTTTATACATTTAAATTAGGTTCCCCAAAGAAATAATATTTGAAATGACTATAGTATATATATTGATTCATTTATTCACCAAGCATTTACTGAAAGCCTACTGAGTTCCAGGTGCCATACTAGGCTCTATTAGCAAGATAAATTGGATTAATGACAGATCTGTTCAATCACAGCCACCATGTCCTACTGGACTTAATGCTTAAAACACACACACACACACACACACACACACACACACACACACACAGCAATTTGTTAGGAGCGTCTCTTCCTCAAGGGTATTGCTTTGAAGTCAACAAGACTTAGGCTTGAGTACACTTACTAGCCGTGGTATCGTGGACAAATAACACATTTTTATGAATCAAGTTTCTTATGTGTGAAATGGAAGATAATACCACCTGTTGTGCTGATCTGTTGTGAGAATTACATCTAAAACCCATAGCACACTGACAGGCACACAATATTTATTCAATAATGTGTACTGTTATTTATACTCCGTGTTCTTATCCTGTAGGTATTTTTTCCTCTAACTCCTAAATTACTGTGGAAGAAAATATCCTACAATTCAGAACTGGTGCTGATAAAGTATTAAACCTAAGTTTGCAAATATTAAGGGAGGTTTCATAGTAAATGTAACTGTATTTTAGTTAAATAGGGGTTACGTTAACCAGCATGATGCCTCCATATTGGAAATTCTTTTAAATTTCAGTCTGTGGCTATTTGATAAATACAAATAAATGTTGAGTCTAGTTTCAGCTATATCACTAACTGTTATGATTTTACTGGACAAATATCAAGTTACAGCCACCATAAGCTCACTTTCTACATTTTTGAGATGGGGGACACCATCATCTACATTTGTAATTATAATGTGACTACAATTACTTAGACATTGTCATTCCAAGGGGAGTCTCTTAACGATGAAAAAAAAAAAAAAAAAGCTAAGGGCATTAAGATTACTCCCTTTTTTCTTTTTTTTGAGATGGAGTCTCACTCTGTCACCCAGGTTGGAGTGCAGTGGTGCCATCTCAGCTCACTATATGCTCTGCCTCCCAGGTTCAAGAGATTCTCCTGCCTCAGCCTCCCGAGTAGCTGCGACTATAGGCGTGAGCCACCATACCGGGCTAATTTTTGTATTTTTAGTAGAGATGGGGTTTCACCATGTTGGCCAGGATGGTCTCCATCTCTCGACCTTGTGAGCCCCACCCTTGGCCTCCCGAAGTGCTGCGATTACAGGCATGTGCCACTGTGCCCGGCCAAGATTACTTCCTTTTCAAATGAATTCTTTCTGCAATTTTTCCTTACCTCTAGAAAACTTGAGTAGCACGTATTCCTCATTTCGCACTCCACCCCCAACCATTGATACCTACAATACTCACCTGAACAATGTTTTGAAAATTAAGTGACTCTCTTAAAGTGTTTTTATACACTTTAATACACATCTCTCTCTGGCTATCACATCCTTAATATTTATCATCTTCTCTTCATCACCAGCTTTCTGGAACACTCCTGTTAGCAGCTTCTCTACTGCCTCCTGTCTCTACTGCAAACTAGTTTCTGGCCATTTCACTTAATCTTTCTAACTAAGGAAGGTCCCAATCACAGTTTGTTTTATTTTTTTAAGACGGAGTCTCATTCGCTCTGTCGCCCAGGCTGGAGTGCAGTGGTGCCATCTCAGCTCATTGCAACCTCTGCCTCCTGGGTTCAAGCGATTCTCCTGCCTCAGCCTCCCGAGTAGCTGGGACTATAGGCATGCACCACAACACCAGCTAATTTTTGTATTTTTAGTGGAAATTTTAGCAGGGTTTCACCATGTTGTCCAGGCTCGTCTCGAATTCCTGACCTCAGGCTATCCGCCCGCCTCTGCATCCTAAAGTGCTGGGATTACAGGTGCCCGGCCAGGTTCCAATGACTTTCTAATGTCAATTCTAAAGAGTTATTTTTGAACTTCAACCTTCTCTCGATAGGATATGTCCCCTAATTTTTTCCGTTTGTCAGGTGCTTGTGCATGCTCCTGAAGACAAAGCAACATTTGGGAGGGGCGGGGTCTTATTTGAAGTATATGAGGAAGGTGCTTCCTTGCAATGATTGAGGGAGTTGGCAATTTTTAATAACCCCCAACCATTCTTCTTTATTTATTCAATAGCACCTGAGGGCCTGGTTGAAGAGAAAGACTTTGAGGTAGAGGGTGGGGCACAAGGGGCAAGAAAGCAGAGAGCAAACAGTTGCTGTCTCCCATCCTGTGTTGTTAGGTAGGAGTACATCATATTATTATAGTAGAGCTACACCTATCTATGTGTTCTTGATGAAGGCATTGTTTGCAAGTTGCTGTTTTTCAACAGCAACATCAGTACCATGTGATTACTGAACCCTTTACAGTTTGTCTTGCCTTTACTTGGAGAGGAGCTAGATGTATCCTGTTTCGGCTGTGCATTTGGCCAGCAATCATGGGCATGTGAATACGTGCCTTTGGTGTGTTTGTGTTCAATTCTCTTCATTTATTTTTGTGCCGTGGACTTTGTATTAGGTAAACTCATGAACTTATTCATAAGGAACTCAACATTTGTGGTGTATAAATATTTAAAGAATACATGAAAAAACAAGATGAAGGACAGGCTTATTTTCAGAGGTTTGTGCATGGTAACAGAAAACATACATTTTAATGAAATCATCTTTGTGCCAGTGACCATTTGACTATTCACTTTTTTTTTTTTGGGGGGACGGAGTCTCACTCTGTCGCCCAGGCTGGAGTGCAGTGGCACGATCTTTGCTCACTGCAAGCTCCTGGGTTCATGCCATTCTCCTGCCTCAGCCTCCCAAGTAGCTGGACTACAGGCGCCCCTCCACCACGCCCCGCTAATTTTTGTTTTTTGTATTTTTAGTACAGACGGGGTTTCACCATGTTAGCCAGGATGGTCTCGATCCTCTGACCTCATGATCCGCCCACCTCAGCCTCCCAAAGTGCTGGGATTACAGGCATGAGCCACTGTACCCGACCTGACTATTCCTTTTTTTTTTTTTTTTTGAGACGGAGTCTCGCTCTATCGCCCAGGCGGGAGTGCAGTGGCCGGATCTCAGCTCACTGCAAGCTCCGCCTCCCGGGTTTACGCCATTCTCCTGCCTCAGACTCCCGAGTAGCTGGGACTACAGGCGCCCGCCACCTCGCCCGGCTAGTTTTTTGTATTTTTTAGTAGAGACAGGGTTTCACGGTGTTAGCCAGGATGGTCTCGATCTCCTGACCTCGTGATCCACCCGTCTCGGCCTCCCAAAGTGCTGGGATTACAGGCTTGAGCCACCGCGCCCGGCCCCTGACTATTCACTTTTAAGAAGTGGAAAAAAAATTCCTGAGTTTTTTCAATAACTTTTAGAAAAATCTGTGTAGCATGTTCTGAGTTTGATCCACTGTTCATTTAATTATATAATAGGACTTCAATTTTAAAAGTGTATAAAAGCTTGTAGAAAGATTTGGCTTATTAAAAAGATTATGATGTGAAAAGCTAGCTCTAAAGTATTAAAGCTTTATTTTTCCCCCGTTCTGAATTAAAATAGGAAGGGAGAGAGGAAGACAAGTCAGTGTTAAGGCCACGAGGTTGAATCATCTAAGGAAATGAGTCAGTGACTACAAACCATAACTTTCCTTTTTCTGGGGCTTTGACTTGGAGAGCTTAATGTTGAATCATTTGAAAAATCTTGCTTGATATCAGTGAATTTAAAATAAGGTTCTTTTTTGTTTTGAGAAATCTTGTAATATTACCTGGATTCATTTATTTTTTATTTTTATTGTTTTGTGACACGGAGTCTCGCTCTGTCACCAGGCTGGAATGCAGTGGCGTGATCTCAGCTCACTGCAACCTCCACCTCCCGGGTTCAAGCGATTCTCCTGCCTCAGCCTTCTGAGTAGCTGGGACTACGGGCACACGCCGCCAGCTAATTTTTATATTTTTAGTAAAGACAGGCTTTCACCATGTTGGCCAGGATGGTCTCTATCTCTTGACCTTGTGATCCGTCCACCTCAGCTTCCCAAAATGCTGGGATTACAGGTGTGAGCCACCACACCCAGCTGGATTCATTTATTATTTCAACAAATACTCAGTAGAAAAAAGTAGTAGGTATATTCTTCAAACCAAAAGACATGTAGTGGTTTGAAAATAAGGGTAATGTATCAGTATCTTTGTATGTATATTTAGCTCTAGGTAATCAATAGTGATTCTTAATCCGCTTTTAAAACAAGTTTTTTAGGCCGGGCGCGGTGGCTCAAGCCTGTAATCCCAGCACTTTGGGAGGCCGAGACGGGCGGATCACGAGGTCAGGGGATCGAGACCATCCTCGCTAACACTGTGAAACCCCGTCTCTACTAAAAAAATACAAAAACTAGCCGGGCGAGGTGGCGGGCGCCTGTAGTCCCAGCTACTCGGGAGACTGAGGCAGGAGAATGGCGTGAACCCGGGAGGCGGAGCTTGCAGTGAGCTGAGATCCGGCCACTGCACTCCAGCCCGGGCGACAGAGCGAGACTCCGTCTCAAAAAAAAAAAAAAAAAAAACAAAAAAAAAAAACAAGTTTTTTGAGGTTGATAATTGATGACTCATTATTGGACTTAGGATAAACCTAGAATGCTGGTAGCTATTGACATGTCGTATTTCTATTTGATATGCTGAAGTTTTTTTCCTAGTCATGAATTGTTTCTTAGGAACCCTGAGCCCATAACCGAAATAAATGCATTGCATTTTGGCTTATTTTTGAAACTTTAAAAATCTCAAATGGTGCTGGGCGTGGTGGCTCACGCCTGTAATCCCAGCACTTTGGGAGGCCAAGGCGGGCGGATCACGAGGTCAGGAGATCGAGACCATCCTGGCTAACGTGGTGAAACCCTGTCTCTACTGGAAATATAAAAAAATTAGCCGGGCATGGTGGCAGGCACCTGTAGTCCCAGCTACTCTGGAGGTTGAGGCAGGAGAATGGCATGAACCTGGGAGGCAGAGCTTGCAGTGAACCGAGATCACACCATTGTGCTCCAGCCTGGGCAACACAGCAAGACTCCATCTCAAAAAAAAAAAAAAAATCTCAAATGTAATTAATGATCAAGTCTGGGGGTAAAGATAGATAGGTCCCTCAAAGTAAACATTGGCATACTATATAAAAAATTCTTGACCTTTTGTGATGGATTGCTTATCTTTATGACTTGGACTCATTTTATAAGATTGGGTTACATTTTTAATTCTCTCCAACTCATGGGTAATCTTGATTTATGACAGTAAATGCATTTTACACAAGAACCTAATATTTAGAAACTTACTGAAGTATCTTAAATCCTATTTTTGTCATTAAGACAAACTTGAATTAAAGACTGAAACATTACATTTTTATTTTTTTTGTTTAGTATAATAATATGGTAGTGGTATCTTAGGGGAAATGTTTTGAATAAATACTAATATATATTTTTCTTTTGTTATTTCTTGGGTATCTTGTTGAATACAGTATGGATTTTAGACTAGCATGACAAGATTTCTAAATTGCCTTCTGGTCAAGCATGATGGTTCACACCTATAATCTCAGTACTTTGGGAAACCAAGATGGAAGGTTTACTTGAGGCCAAGAGTTTGAGACCCACCTGGGCAACATAGTGAGACCATGTCTGTTTTGTTTGTTTGTTTGTTTGTTTGTTTTCATTAGAGATGGGGTTTTGCCATGTTGGCCAGGCTGGTCTGAACTCCTGAGGCTCAAGTGAACCACCCACCTTGGCCTCTCAAAGTGCTGGGATTAGAGGTGTGAGCCCCCACACCCAGCTAGACCACATCTCTTTTTAAACAATCAGTCAATATGGTTGGCAGGGCTATTGTTTCCATATGCTTAGACATCCTAGACATGTTAATTTTCTCCTTTCAAACCTATGGTAATTTCTAGGTTCTTTTTCTTGCTGCATGTCCCAGTCTAATAAAACCTGAAGTGTTACCTACTAATACACCTCAGAGTCCATGCTGCTTTGCTGAGCATCAAAATAGTGATTTAGGAAATTGTGATTTCTGGATTCTGGATTACAGTGTTAGAAATACCCAAGAAATTAGGATCTGGAAACATCCTATGTATGATGCTATGAAGGCCATTCATTGAATGGAAAGAGGATTGAAGATGGAAGAGAACCTCCTTTCCTCATATAAGCCATATATGATACTTCTTATCTTTTTTTTTTTTTTTTTTTTAGACGGAGTTTCACTCTGTCCTCCAGGCTGGAGGGCAGTGGAGGGATCTTCTTGGCTCATTGCAATCTCCACCTCCTGGGTTCAAGGGGTTCTCCTGCCTTAGCCTCCCGAGTACCTTGGATTACGGGTGTGTGACACCACACCTAGCTAATTTTTGTAATTTTAGTAGAGACAGGGTCTTGCCATGTTGGCCAGGCTGGTCTCGAACTCCTGACCTCAAGTGATCCACCTGCCTCGGCCTTCCAAAGCGCTGGGATTACAGGCATGAACCATTGTGCTCAGCCCTTCTTACCTTTTTTTTTTTAACAAGAATTTTTAGTTTCCTCTCTGACAGGATTGATTTGGGAAAAGAGCTTTGAGTTTTGAGTCAGTAGACTCAAATAGATAGAACTATGTTTGAATTCCAACCCTGACCTCAATAGCTAAGTGACACTGGAAAATCTCTCTCTTTGTCTCAGTTTTCCTGCTAAAAATGGGGATGGTAATGTTCACCCAGCAAGGTTTTATCACAAAAAGTGGTAACTTATGAGAAAGTCCCTATCTGGCATGGTAAGCACTCAAGAGAAGTTAATTCTATTTTCCTTCTTCCTTCTGGTTTAATAATTTAAAAAATTAAATCATGCAGCCACAAAAAAGAACGAAATTATGTCCTTTGCAGCAACAACAATGCAGTTGGAGGCCATTATCCTAAGTGAATTAACAGAAACAGAAAACCTAATACCACACATTGTCACTTTTAAGTGGGAGCTAAACATTGGGTACACACGGACACAAAGATGAGAACAATAGACATTGGGGATTCAAAAAGGCAGAAGACAGGAAGGGGGGCCAGGTTTGAAGAACTACTTGTGTTCATTACTTGGGTGATGGGATCATTAGAGGCCTAAACCTCAGCATCACACAATATACCCATGTAACAAACCTGTGCATGTACCGTCTGAATCTTGGATAAAAAAAAAGCAGGCCAGGAGCAGTGGCTCATCCCTGTAATCCCAGCACTTTGGGAGGCCGAGGTGGTTGGATCACTTGAGGTCAGGAGTTCGAGACCAGCCTGGCCAACATGATGAAACCCCGTCTCTACTAAAAATACACAAATTAGCTGGGCACAGTGGCGGGCGCCTGTAGTCCCAGCTACTTGGGAGGCTAAGGCAGGAGAATTGCCTGAACCCAGGAGGCTGATGTTGCAGTGAGCCGAGATTGCGCTGCTGCACTCCAGCCTGGGCGACAGAGCGAGACTCCATCTCAAAAAAAAATATGTACACACACACACACACACACACACACACACACACACACACACACACATATATTCAGTGAAAAAGATATTATCGATATTCTCAAGGTGATAAGAAACTGACTATTTGTTGTACCTTTTAATAGATGACAATTGAGAGCAGGCATGATTGATTCAAGAATGCTATTAGTTTTTTTCCTTTAACTACACAGAATGTGTAGTCATCAATTCTTTGACTAAGAGGAAGGAGTGTCAAGAGGGAAGCCTGAAAAAATCTTGAAGAGGTTTAAATGCTTTTGTCTAATTATCTGAGTCACTCCTCAGGGTGGAGTTTCTGTGGCATGGCTCCCTGCCAGCATAATTTTCAGCTGGAAAGAGAGAGCAGTTGGGCGAACAAACACTGTAACCAAAATGACCACTCTGACACTGGAACCAGCTTTACATACAAACATTTTCTCTATTATCTCAGAAATAATCATGGAAATATACAAGCATTTCCTCTTCTGAACCATATTAATTTTCTAAGAATGCGTGTATATTCAGTTACAAACATATTTGAAACAATTCCAGAGAACAAACAAGTGTGGGCCACTTACTCGTGGGGATGTGGCTGTTCTGCACAGCTTTGAGATGTAGGAGAAAAAAGTATGACTTCCTTCTGTTTAATGATTGTTTTAGGGTGCTTTGATTACTGCAGAAAGCTAAATCTACTTTTTAAAATTCCATGCAAATCTCGTTGAAATGAATTCCAGTGACTAATATATTTGAGAAACTTTCTTGGAAAAAAGAATTACAATTGATATATTTAAACAACTGGTATTCATAATATAGAAATATAATTAGACTAATGTGTTCAGTATTTCAATCAAGCTTGATGTTCTTGATCATTAAAGACTTATTTTTCAGCCGGGCGCGGTGGCTCACGCCTGTAATCCCAGCACTTTGGGAGACCGAGGCGGGCGGATCACGAGGTCAGGAGATCGAGATCATCCTGACTAACACAGTGAAATCCTGTCTCTACTAAAAACACACAAAATTAGCCCGGCGTGGTGGCGGGCGCCTGTAGTCCCAGCTACTCGGGAGACTGAGGCAGGAGACTGGCGTGAACCCGAGAGGTGGAGCTTGCAGTGAGCCGAGATCGCGCCACTGCACTCTAGCCTGGGTGACAGAGCGAGACTCCATCTCAAAAAAAAAAAAAAAGACTTATTTTTCTTTGGGAGGCCGAGGCAGGTGGATTGCTTGAGCCCAGGAACTCAAGACCAGCTTGAGCAACATAGTGAAACCCCTTCTCTACAAAAAAATACAAAAATTTGCTGGGTGTGGTGGTGCAAGCCTGTAATCCCAGCTACTCAGGAGACTGAAACAGGAGGATCTTCTGAGCCAAGGTCAAGCCAAGATAGGGCCACTGCACTCCAGCTTGGGCAACAGAGTGAGACCGTATCTAAAAAAAAAAATAGGCCGGGCACAGTGACTCACACCTGTAATCCCAGCATTCTGGGAGGCTGAGGCAGGCAGATCACTTGAGGTCAGGAGTTTGAGACCAGCCTAGCCAACCATCATGGCGAAACCACGTCTCTACTAAAAATATAAAAATTAGCCGGGCATGGTGGCGGAGCTGTAATCCCAGCTGCTCGGGAGCCTGAGGCACTAGAATTGCTTGAACCTGGGAGGCGGATGTTGCAGTGAACCGAGATCGCGCCGCTGAACTCCAGTCTGGGCAACAGAGCGAGACTGTGTCTCAAAAAATAAAAATAAAAAATAAATAAAAACAAAAAATATGCTGGGCGCAGTGGCTCACATCTGTAATCCCAGCACTTTGGGAGGCCGAGGCAGGCAGATCACCTGAGGTCAGGAATTCAAGATCAGCCTGGCCAACATGGCAAATCCCTGTCTCTAGCTAAAAATGCAAAAATTAGCCGGGGGCAGTGGTGTGCACCTGTAATCCCAGCTACTTGGGAGGCCGAGGCAGGCTAATTGCTTGAGCCGGGGAGGCGGAGGTTGCAGTGAGCCGAGAGCCTGGGCAACAGAGCAACACTTTGTCTCAAATAAATAGATAAATAAATAAATAAGACTTAATTTTATTTATTTATTTTTGAGACTGAGTTTCACTCTTGTTGCCCAGGCTGGAGTGCAACCGCACGATCTCGGCTCACTGCAACCTCCGCCTCCTGGGTTCAAGCAATTCTCCTGCCTCAGCCTCCTGAGTAGCTGCGATTACAGGCCCATGCCACCAAGCCCCGCTAATTTTTTGTATTTTTAATAGAGACGGGTTTTCACCGTGTTAGCCAGGATGGTCTCGATCTCCTGACTTTGTGATCCACCTGCCTCGGCCTCCCGAAGTGCTGGGATTACAGGAGTGAGCGAGCCACTGTTCCCAGCCTATTTATTTTTAAAATTTATTTTAATTTTTTACATCTGGGAAGCTGTGAAAAACTTTTTTTTTTTTTTTTTTTTTGAGACGGAGTCTCGCTCTGTCGCCCAGGCTGGAGTGCAGTGGCCGGATCTCAGCTCACTGCAAGCTCCGCCTCCGGGGTTTACGCCATTCTCCTGCCTCAGCCTCCCAAGTAGCTGGGACTACAGGTGCCCGCCACCTCGCCCGGCTAGTTTTTTTGTATTTTTTAGTAGAGACGGGGTTTCACCGTGTTAGCCAGGGTGGTCTCGATCTCCTGACCTCGTGATCCGCCCGTCTCGGCCTCCCAAAGTGCTGGGATTACAGGCTTGAGCCACCCCGCCCAGCCGAAAAACTTTTATTTATTTATTTATTTTTCCCTGAGATGGAGTCTCACTCTGTCACCAGGCTGGAGTGCAGTGGCACAATCTCGGCTCACTGCAACCTCCGCTTCCCGGGTTCAAGTGATTCTCCTGCCTCAACCTCCCAAGCAGCTGGGACTACAGGCGTGCACCACCATGCCCAACTAATTTTTTTTTTTTTTTTTTTTTTTGTATTTTTAGTAGAGACAGGGTTTCACCATTTTGGCCAAGGTGGTCTCGATCTCTTGACCTTGTGATCCAACCTCCTCATGATCCACCCGCGTCGGCCTCCCTAGGAAAGACTTTTTTTTTCTTTTTTTGAGACGGAGTTTTGCTCATGTTTCCTATGTTGGAGTGCAATGGGGAAATCTCGGCTCGCTGTAGCCTCCACCTCCCAGGTTCAGGTGATTCTCCTGCCTCAGTCTCCCGAGTAGCTGGAATTACAGGCATGCCATGCCCAGCTAATTTTGTATTTTTAGTAGAGACGGGGTTTCACCATGTTGGTCGGGCTGGTCTCAAACTCCTGATCTCAGGTGATCCACCCTCCTCGGCCTCCCGAAGTGCTGGGATTACAGGCATGAGCCACTGCGTCCAGCCAGAAAGATTTATTTTTAAAGAACACAATTAGGCCGGTTCAGTGGCTCATGTCTGTAATCCCTTCGGGAGGTTGCGGCAGGCAGATCACTTGAGGCCAGGAGTTTGAGACCAGCCTTGCCAACATGGTGAAACCTCATCTCTACTAAAATAGTCCCAGCTACTCAGGAGGCTGAGGCATGAGAGTCGCTTGAACCCAGGAGGTAGGTGGAGGTTGCAGTGAGCCGAGATCCCGCCACTGCCCTCCAGCCTTGGTGACAGAGTGAGGCTCCATTTCAAAAAAAACAAAAACAAATAAACAAAAACAAAACAAAACAAAAAAAACTTTGGGCAAAGATTGCATAGGATATAATTATACTAAAAGATTATTAGTGTTTAAACCTGAAATTTAAATTTAATGAACTGTCCTGTATTTTATTTGACAATTCTACCACATGGATTAAATGAGGAAAGTCTTCGTAAGTACTTAGAACAGTGGTGGTACAAGTAAGTGCTCAATAAATGGTAGTCTTTATTTTTTCTTTTTCTTCTGCCCACATGTTCTGCAGGAATTATTTTTGAAACTAAAAATGATAACTAATACTTTACAAATGATGGAAAACTCAGGTTAAATAATTTGCATTTGGTTCCATAGATAAAAAGTAGTTCATCTGGATTATAAAATGCTGCGGCCACTTTAGAAAAACAGTTTGGCAGTTCTTCAGAATGATAAACAAAGAGTTAACCATATGATCTGGCAATTAAGTCCACCCACACTTCAGGGTAGGGGATTAAATACAGGAGTAGATACCAAGAGGTGGAGATTATGGAAGGCCACCTTAGAAGCTGCCTACCATAATATGGGATGGTTATCTGTCCAAATTGGGACTGAGGATACTTCTGTATGCCACTCTGATGGTTTGCTCAGCTTTTTTTAGATGGGAAAGCAAAAGGTTAATATATGTCAGTAAAGTCCAGTCTCTCCATACCTTGGAGGATGGAGGCCATTTTTGTTTTAAACCAGTGGAAGAAAAGGGATTTGAGTATGAAAATGCTGTAGGAGAGTGACTTTAAAATTGGTTTATCTTCCTTATTAAGGTAAGGGACTTGCCTTCCTTATTTCATTTTAACTTCAAATTTTTTTCTTTTCTTTTTTTATACAAGTGTGGCACAGATTGTCTAGCAATTCACAGAATTCATTTCCTTTCCTTCTTCTGTGTACTAATAGACTACATTTCCCACCCTGCGTCGCAGTTAGATGCAGCCTCACAACTGAGTTCTAGCCAGTAGAATGTGAATCAAAGTGATATATATTGATTCCTGGTTTCATCCATAAAATCCTCTCTCAAGTTCTCTTCCATGCTACTTTCCTTTCTTCTGACTTTAATACAGAATATCACAGCTTATTTGAGGATGGAGGAGTCCTAAGATATAAGGAATAGGTTTTCTAGACGGATCTTTGTAGAAGGGCTGACCAGGAACTCATTTTGGACTAACTATGGGCGAGAAATAAACTTTTCTGGTTAAAAAATTTAGAACTTGGCACTCCCTATTCTAGTTTCAGTAAAGGAGAATAACTTAACCATATCACTACTAAAGAATTGAAATTCTCCCTTTAACTAAGAGAAGTGCTTTGTTATTGTTTGTTTTTGAGACGGGGTCTTGCTCTGTCGCCCAGACTGGAGTGCGGTGGCATGATCACAGCTCACTGTAACCTTGAATTCCTGGGCTCAAACAATCCTCCCACCTTGGCCTCCCAAAGTGCTGGGATTATAAGCATGAGCTATACTTCTTATTTTTGGCCTATACGTTTTATTTTTCAACAAACTGTTGGCTACCCTAGACTCTGTAAACTTCAGAGAGAATAGCTGCTGCAAAAAGCCATAATTAGTGGAATATATGTGTGCCTACACATTCTAGCTCGCTTCGAAAAACAATTTGTCATTAGATACATGTTTGAACTATCAAGTGAGTTTTTTTTTTCTGAGATGGAGTCTCGTTTTGTCACCTAGGCTGCAGTGCAGTGGTGCGATCTCAGCTCACTGCAACCTCTGTCTCCCGGGTTCAAGTGATCCTCCTGCCTCAGCCTCCTGAGTAGCTGAGATTACAGACCCAGCTAATTTTTTTTTGTATTTTTAGTAGAGATGGGGTTTTACCATGTTGGCCAGGCTGGTGTCAAACTCCTACCTCAGGCGATCTGTCTGCCTCGGCCTCCCAAAGTGCTGGAATTACAGGTGTGAGCTACCAGGCCTGGTTCTTTTTTTTTTTTTTTAAATAGAGACAGAGTCTCCCTATGTTGCCCAGGCTGGTCTTGAACTCCTGGGCTCAAGGGATCCTCCCGCTTCAGCCTCCCAAAGTGCTAGGATTACGTTGTAAGCCACCACGCCCGGCCACTATCAAGTGAATATTAATCTTTGTGTCATAAAGACTCTCATGAATTTGTTGGCTATAGGGTGTGCTATTGCTTGAAAAATATGTATATATATATATAAAATAATGTGAGCATGCTGTATTATACACACACACACACACACACACACACACACATTTGGTATGTTTTCTGCAGCAAAAACAAAGACAAAAAAAAAAAAAGATAGGCAACTATAGCCTAAACAATTAGGGACTTATTTCCTGACAGTGGTAAACCCAAGAAATACGCAGTTCTGGCCTGGTGTGGCTCAGGGATTTGGTCAAGAACCCCAAAATGTGTGTTTTACCAGTCTATAATCCTTAGTGTGCTGGTTTGTGGATTTATGATTCCAATATATCTGCTGCAGCTCTAGGTACTTGTGCTTGTTTTCCTTTTTTTTTTTTTTTTTTGAGACGGAGTCTCGCTCAGTCGCCCAGGCTGGAGTGCAGTGGCGCCGTCTCGGCTCACTGCAAGCTCCGCCTCCCGGGTTCACGCCATTCTCCTGCCTCAGCCTCCCGAGTAGCTGGGACTACAGGCGCCCGCCGCCACCCCCAGCTAATTTTTTGCATTTTTAGTAGAGATGGAGTTTCACCGTGTTAGCCAGGATGGTCCCAATCTCCTGACCTCATGATCCACCTGCCTCGGCCTCCCAAAGTGCTGGGATTACAGGCGTGAGCCACCGAGCCTGGCATCTTGTGCTTGTTTTCAAGGCAGGAAGGAAAAGGAGGCAGAACCATTGGCCAGAATTCATCGCATGGCCTTTCCTAACTACAAAGACGTTTCAGAAAAGGAGCACTTACCTTCTATCCTCTCTAGTGGAAGGGGACAGGATGAAAGAGATTGATAATGGGTTTTTAGTTAGTTTTGTTTTTTTTTTTTTTTTTTTTTTTTTTTTTTTTTTTTTGAGACGGAGTCTCGCTCTGTCGCCCGGGCTGGAGTGCAGTGACCGGATCTCAGCTCACTGCAAGCTGCGCCTCCCAGGTTTACGCTATTCTCCTGCCTCAGCCTCCCGAGTAGCTGGGACTACAGGTGCCTGCCACCTCGCCCGGCTAGTTTTTTGTATTTTTTAGTAGAGACGGGGTTTCACCGTGTTAGCCAGGATGGTCTCGATCTCCTGACCTCGTGATCCGCCCGTCTCGGCCTCCCAAAGTGCTGGGATTACAGGCTTGAGCCACCGCGCCCGGCCGAGTTAGCTTTATCAAAGAAAATCATGGTCAAAACACCTGGCTGGGAGTGATGGCTCACGGCCGTAATCTCAGCACTTTGGGAGGCCAAGATGGGGGCCGATCACGAGGTCACGAGACCATCCTGGCCAACATGGTGAAACCCAGTCTCTACTAAAAATACAAAAATTAGCTGGGCGTGGTGTAGCACGCCTGTAGTCCCAACTACTCTGGAGGCTGAGGCAGGAGAATTGCTTGAACCTGGGAGGCGGAGGTTGCAGTGAGCGGAGATCATGCCACTGCACCACTCCAGCCCTGCACAGAGCTAGACTCCGTCTCAAAAAAAAAAAAAAAAAGAAAACAAGAAAAGAAAAGCTAGGAGACACTGTTTTAAAAGTTCTTTTGGACCAGATTTAGATAAGCCAAGAGTAGGAAATTCCAGGTAATGGGTCAGCAAGAGCTAAGAAAGGAATGAACATTGTGGGTTGGTTCACAGGACATTGATGAGCCGAGCCCTATTAGGTGGAGAATAATGTTGAGAAGCAATGGAAAGTGAGGGTGGGGCTTAACTTGGCTGTAGTAATTAGTAGGGCACCTCTAAAGGGTTTTGAACAGGGGAGTAAGATATGAAGAAAGGGTTTGGAGAAACATTTGGCAATATGAATTGTAAGAAGATCAGCTAGGAGGTAAGGAATCCAGGACACTGCTGTGATAATACAGCTACGAGATGCTAATTATTAATGTTGAAGCATTGTATAATTCCAATATTCAACCATTTTTGACCCATAATATCATTAGATTCATTCATATTTGAGGTGATGGTAGGATGTCCAAATGGAAAAGTCTGATAAGTAGATGACAATACAGGACTCAGTTTTTGAGAGTAGAATATTGGAGGAAATTTTGAATTTCTTGACGAAAGCAGATACTTTCCATCCTATATTATTTGGATTTCATTTCCTTTCTACATTTGTAGCAGGACGAGCCGCAGACAAAACTCCTCAGACACCGGATTAAAGAAGGAAGAGGTTTTTTATTCGGCCGGGAGTGTCGGCAGACTCGTGTCTTAAGAGCCGAGCTCCCCGGGAAAGAAATACTTGGCCTTTTTAAAGGCTTACAACTTTAAGGGGTCCACGTGAAAGGGTCGTGATAAATCGAGCAAGCGTGGGAAACGTGACTGGGGGCTACATGCATCAGCTAACAGAACAAAAAGTTTTACAATGCTTTTTTCATACAGTGTCTGGAATTTACAGATAACACAAGTAGTTTAGGCCAGGGGTTGATGTTATTATTATTACTTTGTTTAACTCCTAGGGCTGGGTGGTGGTGCCAAGGTTGTCTGGCTATTTATCTTACTTTTGTTTCTTTCTGCTTTCCTCCTGTCTTGTGAACTAGGCAAGGTGGGGGGAGGAGGGCAGCAGGAGTAGAAGTGGTCTCCTTCCTTACATTGAAGCTGTCACTTTCACTTGGTGATGGCTTTAGTGCCCACACTTCTTTTCTTCTTTTTTTTTTTTTTTTTTGAGACGGAGTCTTGCTCTGTTGCCAGGCTGGAGTACAGTGACGTGATCTCGGCTCACTGCAACCTCTGCCTCCTGGGTTCAAGTGATTCTCGTGCCTCAGCCTCCTGAGTAGCTGGGATTACAGGCATGCGCCACCACTCCCAGCTAATTTTTTGTATTTTTAGTAAAGACTGGGTTTCACCATGTTGACCAGGACGGTCTTGATCTCCTGACCTCATGATCTATCCACCTTGGGCTCTCAAAGTGCCAGGATTACGGGTGTGAGCCACCGTGCCCAGCCTTGACCCATACTTATTTCTAAGCTCCATACTCTTATATTCAACTGCTCACAAGGCATCTGCTCTTGGATATCTCAACGGACTCTTCAAACTCAACATATCTGAAAAAGATATTTTCTTCCTTCCCCTTGCCTCATCCCTCTCATTCTTGTCTCATATTCTTTTTTTTATTTAGTGGTATCAATGTCCAACTAGCTGACTATACTCAAAACTTTGGACTTTTCTTTGATTGTTCCCTCTCTTTACCTCCTACATTCTTTTGATAAATTCTGCCTCTTGAATCTATCTTTCCTCTTCGTCTCCTACTGCCACTCTCTTAGTTTAGGCTCCCATCACTTCTCACCTGGATTATTGAAATACATCTTACCTTCTTAAGTCTTAGTGGGGAAATATTCACACAGTTACCAAAGGGGTCATTTTAAAATACAAATATGGGCCGGGCACGGTGGCTCACGCCTGTAATCCCAGCACTTTGGGAGGCCAAGGTGGGTGGATCACAAGGTCAGGGGATCGAGACCATCCTGGCCAACATGGTGAAACCCGGTCTGTACTAAAAATACAAAAATTAGCTGGGCATGATGGTGCATGCCTATAATCCCAGCTACTAGGGAGCCTGAAGCAGGAGAATCCCTTCAACCAGGGAGTCGGAGGTTGCAGTGAGATTGTGCCACTGCACTCCAGCCTGGCAACAGAGTGAGACTCTGTCTCAAAAAAAAAAAAAAAAAAAAAAAAAGAAAAAGAAAAACCATTAATAAAATACAAATATGATCATGTCTCTTTCTAGCTTAACCCCTTTCAATGGCTTTCAATGCATAGTGAATAAAATTGAAACTCATTAGCAGGGCCTAGAAGACTTTCCACAGCACCCACTTTATCTCCAGCTGTGTATCTTTGCATCTCCTTGCACTCCCCTAATTGCTCCACACCAAACTTCTCATCCTTTTCTAGACATGCTATGCTGTGTCGTCATTCCATGCCTCTGCATCATTTGTTCTCTTTGTCTGAGATTGTCATTTTCACCTTTGAACATTTTAGTCATCCTTTATGGCCTTTTTAAAGGCTTACAACTTTAAGGGGTCCACGTGAAAGGGTCGTGATAAATCGAGCAAGCGTGGGAAACGTGACTGGGGGCTACATGCATCAGCTAACAGAACAAAAAGTTTTACAATGCTTTTTTCATACAGTGTCTGGAATTTACAGATAACACAAGTAGTTTAGGCCAGGGGTTGATGTTATTATTATTACTTTGTTTAACTCCTAGGGCTGGGTGGTCTTCATAAAGTCTTCATCCTTTATGAAGACTTCTCAGATGTGTCATTCCCTTCTTTCTGCTTTCCTGGTAATTCACATTAATCTTTAATGGAACACTTACCACGATATATTGTTGTTATGCAAGTGTTTTTCTCTGCATCATGAACAATGTGTTCTTGGTGTGTCCTGGTGCCTGGTTCACAGTTGGTGCTCAATTTATCTTTCTTCAGTACATTGCCATGAATGTGGATAAGTTGTCCCCTGAAGATAGAAAAGGACAGGGTGGCAAGGACTGCTCAAAGAATCCTTGTAATTAGAGGATGGAGAAAAACCAACAACCAGAGGATCAGTCAGACAAGAATAATTCATTTCCCATGTTATGGAGCCCTATACTGGGTATAAGGAAGTGTACTGGCATGCTAAGCTAATGTCAGGTTTGTTTTGGCTTTGCTTTGTCTCCAGGCTACAATCAGTACAGATATCTAAAGCAGAACTTTTCTCTGTTACTTTGATTTGTAATTTCAAAAACAACTCTTATAAGTACTGTTCCATTTCTTTTTTTTTTTTTTTTTTTTTTTTTTTGAGACGGAGTCTCGCTCTCTCGCCCAGGCTGGAGTGAGGTGGTGCGATCTCGGCTCACTGGGAGCTCCGCCTCCGGGTTCACGCAGTTCTCCTGCCTCAGACTCCGGAGTAGCTGGGACTACAGGCGCCCGCCACCACGCCGGGCTAATTTTTTGTATTTTTAGTAGAGACGGGGTTTCACCGTGTTAGCCAGGATGGTCTCCATCTCCTGACCTCGTGATCCGCCCACCTCGGCCTCCCAAAGTGTTGGGATTACAGGCGTGAGCCACCGCGCCCGGCCTCATTTCTTAAAGGTACTCAACCATTCAGCTTTTGTACTCAAATACAAACTAATTTTAATTTGGTAAGGAGACACATGGAGGGAAAAATGTCCGAATCTAGAAAGTCCAGGGGGAAGGAAGTGCCCTCCTAGAGCCTCAGCAAGTTGACACAGCCCCTTCGTTGTATGTTGAAATCATAAATACTTGCTGGGGATGTTACCGGCCATGCTCACTGTCGGTC
This sequence comes from Rhinopithecus roxellana, assembly GCF_007565055.1. Taxonomy (NCBI): domain Eukaryota; kingdom Metazoa; phylum Chordata; class Mammalia; order Primates; family Cercopithecidae; genus Rhinopithecus; species Rhinopithecus roxellana. Next base: position 6,317,320 of record NC_044553.1, read on the forward strand.
TCCTGACTACTCACTCCCAGAAAGTGAAAGTGAGTGCCAGACATGGCGTTTAGTCCCCTCTTACACTTAGGCTTACT